>NC_138185.1:215378247-215978247 GCF_964194105.1 Spermophilus citellus | reverse complement strand
CAACCCCGGCATGCCCAGCGATCCTTCCATGGGAGTGTTCAGAGATGGCTTCCTGGTTGAATCCTTCTGTCTCTCCAGCTGGGGTTCAGACCCACCCCGCTTCTCCTAGGGCTGTGGGCAGGATTGGATGGGGACCTTGTTGTTGGACCCCAGGCAAACATGCTCCTACCTCTGGCCCTGGCAGATCATGCCTTGGATCACATTGTGGCTGCCTGTCACTACAGGGAGGCATCTGGTCAGCTGTACAGTCAGCCCCTTTCTTCCTGAAGAAAGCAGGCGTAAGACCCTGTGTCCTGGAGCACAGGGACCTGGGGCATGGAGGCACCTCCCTTGCTGACGGGTTGCACAGCCTCAGCTTGGTGGTTTTCCCTCCTAGAACCTGCCTTGCCCCTTCTGTAGTAGACACAATGACCCTGCCTCCCGAGGGCATGAAGACCAGGTGAAATACGTGTCTGAGCTGCTGGGTTCAAAACTGGAATATGGTAAGGTTGAGGCAGCTCTGGTGGAAAGATTGATTAGGAAGGCCACACAAGGCCAGAGAGACAGAGTGAAGCCAGAGAAAATCCAGCCTCACGTGAAGACTGATGAAATCCCTGTTGGCTGACCTGATGCAGTGGGCTCAGCTTTGTTCATGGGGTGTTGGTTGGTGCCTGATGGTGACTGTAGGAAGGATGGTTTTCACCCCCACTTGGCAGGTGAGGAAATGGGCTTACGGAGGTGAGGGATGCCCAGGTCTGCATAGCTGGATACAGCCTCTGTCCTTTGACCCCAGCACCCCTCTGCTCTGGGAAGGGGCTCCTCTGTACCTGGGGAAGCTTAGGAAGAAGGGAGTCTGCTCCGTGGAGAAGGGAGAGCAGAGGGCAGGGGACCCTGCGAACCTCCTCCTGGCACAGATGGATCAGTGGGACCGCCCCACCCACACCCCTGCGTGTGTGTGCACACGGTGCCTCTGACGCTGTGGTGCCGTGGACTCCCCGCCGCACTGGCCTGGACCTTCTTGTCCTTCCCTTTTTTCTTTGCCAGCCTGTGACTTGTGCTTTCCCCTCAGGACAGGAAGAGATGCTTCTGGTGACAGGGAGGGTTTGGTTCCTGTTCGTCTTGGGCCCAAGGGCACCACAGTGAACAGTAACAAAGACAAAGCAGCCCACTTGGCCGAGGCACTTGGGATCAAGGGACCCATTGGGCAGATTTAGGGGACGGGCTTTGCCGGATGCTGGAGGACAGCCAGGTCCGTGGTGTGGCTGTGTTTAAGGTTTCTGCCTTGTGATCCTTGGGGATCAGACAAGTAATCTTCCCCTTACAGGATGAATCCCCGTTCCTGACTCCTCCGAATTCTGAACTGTAACTAAAAAATGAAAGAAGAAAGGAAAAAACCCAGCTGGACCGTTTGCTGTCATTTACTTTTCTCCCTATTTCCTGTCCCTTCCCTGTTTATTTTTTCCCAGCAAATGAAAGAAGACAGCATTGGGCTTGAGAACACCTGTCTGGGGGTAGGCTAGACTGGGCAGCTCTGTGTTCACAGATGACCCCAAAGTCCTGGTTGCTTAAGCCCTTGAAACACCCCTCACTTGTGCGCCAGCGCCCGGGACGGGGAGGCTCTGCTTGTCACAGGCAGCCTGTCTCCAAGGTCACTGGGCCTGGCCGGAGAAGGGGAGAGCCCCACCGGCCCTCACACTTGCCATTAAATGCTTTGCCTGGGAAGTGACTTGGGCCACTCTCCCACAGGGTACTGGCTAGAGCTAGTTGTGGCCAGTTTCCCATGACCTAGTAGGGGCAGTGTCCTCGTACCCAGAGAAGGGCTGCTGTCCCTGTTACCCTACTCTGACATTTTGTGCTTCCTCTCTGGTGCTTCCTGTGGCAAATGCCGTTTTACGTGGTTGTAACACAGGCACATGCCCTTGTCCGCTGAGACCCTTCACTGTCATTTAGTGGCTCTTGCATAGCCCCTCGTGGTGGTGGGTGAGCCCATTACTGCACAGCTGTCCCATGTTGGCACAGGTCTTTATTGTGTTTCTTTTTTTTTTTTTTTTTTAAGAGAGAGTGAGAGAGGAGAGGGAGAGAGAGAGAATTTTTTTTTTTAATATTTATTTTTTAGTTCTCGGCGGACACAACATCTTTGTTGGTATGTGGTGCTGAGGATCGAACCCAGGCCGCACGCATGCCAGTCGATCGCGCTACCGCTTGAGCCACATCCCCAGCCCTTGTGTTTCTTCTTGTCGACGTGGCCTCTGAGAAGTTCCCTGGTCCAGAGGCTGCCTCACCTACACGTCCTTCGCAGGCTGACACCCCAGGGATAGGCTCTCTGGGTCAGAGGCGTGGGGTGTTTATCTTTTTAATCTGCTCCTGAGCCTGACTCTGTGGCACTGGGCGCAGACCAGGGCTCTGAGCTCCTGAGAACACAGGGTCAACCTGTTCTCGCAGAGCCATGCTTGCTGGGTGGCTCTTTGAAATAAAGTTGCTGGAAGTTTCCCAGGATGTTGGAACTACCAGGCATTGTCATTTGGCCATTTAATTGCCTTGGCCCCTTGTCTTTTGGAGGGGAAATTTTGTCCACTCCTTTGCTGTGAGTAAGTTGCTGCTGCTTCCCATTACGTAGTAATTGGGAAACAGATTCTGAGAGACCGGGGACCTACGTCAGGGAGCATGTTCACCAGCCTCCCTCACTGGTCCTGGGCTGAGACTTCTGGGAGGACCAGCTGCATCTTGGTCCAGCCTGCTGGCAGGTCTTGGTGAGCTCCAGCTCTGGACCTTGCTGAGGGACACGTGGGGCTCCTTTGGAGTGAGCTGCCTGCTAAGGAAAGCCTTCGTCTCCCTGCCTGGCTACCTTTGGAGGCAAACCCTGCCAGGAGACACACTGCCAGCACTGACTCCAGGGCCTGCTCCCTTTTGGAACCTGTGGGGAGCCCAGACCTGACCTCTCCTGCACAGGAGCTCTGCTGCTGCTTGTGAACCCGAACCTAGTTGGGCAAACCATCCTGATTCTCAGCTCCTCAGGAGGCTGCAGAGGCGTGGAGCAGACCCGCCCTCTCGCCTCTCCAGCCCTGTCTCAGCCTTGGCCAGGCAGCACTTCTGACACAGGGCTTGCACTTGAGGCCACAGTTGGAAGTTCTCTACTCCACAGAGGTGCATGGGGGGAAGGGGGCTGAAGGAAAGCTGGGAACGTGGGAGCCTTGGGAGTGGAGGGTACTTGTCTGGCTTTGGCTGGAGGGACACCTGGGTTTCCATGGTGCTGTGACCCCTGTGCCCATGGGTGTGTCACTAAACTTTTGTGGCTGAGTGACCTCATCTGTGCACCAGGTTGTCGATGTTTGTTAGCCAGCCTGTAGCCCAGGATAAGCCCTTTGTAAAGGCTAATTGTCCTCATGAACCACAGTGGTGAGCTCTGGTGTGGCAGCGCTGTGGGGACACTATTATGAGTCAACCAACGGTTGCAGCATCCAAACTCTGGCCTGTGTTGAGCTCCCACTGATGCCAGGGAGGCTCCCGCTGGCCCGTGAGTGTGAATACAGAGGAGCGGAAACACAATGGCTGGCGTTTCCTGAGTGTGTGGCACTCCTGGGCGAGATCCCGTTACCAGTGGGCATGAGGCCACGAGACGGCAGCAGAGCCTTCAGCCACAGCGTGCCTCCGCATGGCCCTGGTGCAGACAGCTGTGAGGATCGGGCGTCCCTGTGTGCGGGTGCAAGGAACAGCCCTGAGTGTGCAAGAGTGTGCGCGTGCTGGGCCTTGAGGCCACCTGCATTACAGATGGGGCCGCGAAGGTTCCGGGTCCTCCTGTCTGTTTCCCACCGTGGCTCTGTTGTGGCTTTGTGAGCCTCCGGGTTCTTTGGGCCTGTTAGGCCTTTTCAGGAAGTACAGCAGATTCTGTGGTCCTGGGTGCCACGTGCTTCACAGTGAAGGACTCCGCAGCCAGAGGCGATGAGCAGCCTGCAGCGGGCGGGAGTCGCTGCCTGAGTCCAGTGGCTTGTGATCGGAAGTTATGGTGCCATCCTCCAGGGATGTGCCAAGGGTCCTGGGGACATAGTGAGACAGGAGTTCTTCCTGTTCAGGGTGGAGTGAGTTGAGAAGTATAAGGAAGGATTGGACGTTTGCTCTGGGACTCACGGCCGCCCTGTGAGGTATAGGGAGGAGTTGGTGGGGAAACTGAGGCAGCAGGGCTGGGTGGATCTCCAGGTCTGGCTGCCTTGCCCGTCCCTAGTTTCAGTCTTGGGGAGGTGGGCATGTGTCAGGGCCTCACTGGCCTAATTACCAGGCTGGGGATGATTAGGTTAATCATTTTAAAAGTCAGAGGTGACTCTTGGGCCACTGGGGTTTACAGGCCTTCGTCCCACCTCCTAGCCCTGCCCCCTCCTTTGAGCCTTGCTGACCTTGTTGCTGAAGGAAACAGTGTCCCCTTGTTCTCCCCAGCACCACACTGCCAGTGTCCAACACGGGCCTCACACCATGGCGTGACTTGGAAACGAGCACCCAGACTTCCTCTGGCCTCAGCGGGGGCCCTTTCATCCAGACACCCTCACTGTGCCGAGAGGGAGAGATCAGACCCTTCTGCAGAAGAGAACAGGAAGTTCTCGGGAAGCTCCCTTTCCTGAGGGCAGGGTATGGTCAGAAAAGCAGCAGACCACCTGTCCCAGGGTCACTTAGGCCTGGCCCTTCCCACCGCATCTGGGAGTGGGCCTCTGTGTGTCCCCTCCCCTGAGGTACCCCCTTGAGTCCCCTCCTGACCATGTCTCCTTTGTAGAGTCCTCTCCTAAGGGTCCCTCTTCTGCAGCGTCCTCTGCCTCCACTGCCCTCCCCTCAGGTATTCTGGGGGCCTGTCTCCTCTTTCTCAGCTAGTGAGGAGAGACTTGAGGCTCTTGAGGCATTTTCAAGGAACAGAACCCTGTGGGGTGATCGTAGCAAGTGTGGTCACTTGAAGGAGCATGGTGCAGAAGTCTTTAGAGCCACCAGGGCCCCACTTGCACCCTGCAGGAGGCCTCCATGCTGGGGAGGGGCCGGGCCCCTGCGTGTCCTGAGCTGTTGTTCTCCTGAAAGGGCTGCACTGGCATAAAAGTGCTTGGAAAATACACAGAGGCAGGTGGCTGGCTTCCAGAACTCGACTGTTTACCTCAGCAGCTCACCAGGAATGCCAAGAGCTCATTTTCCAAACAGCCCACGGTTGTCAGGTCTACAGGCCTCAGGGTGATGCCAGGGGTGTCCCCTCTGCCTGCCTCCTTCCCCAGTCATTGGGGACCCTAGTTCCTGGCAGGTTGACTTGTTTCCCTGTAGTGTGGGGACAGGCCCAGGGTGTGTGCCAGCATCACTTGAGTGACCCGCTTCTCTGTGGCTCTCTGGGTCTGGGAATACTAGCCTCTTGTCCTGGTGCCCGTCACAGTGGAACATGGCAGAAGCGGGTGGGTATTCCGAGTGCCCCCCTTCTCTAGCTCATCCCACTGGCTTCTGTACCTTCCTTAAATTCAGGTGTCCGGGGGAGGAGGGTCTGGGGTCTACACACAGAGCCAGGAAGGCCCTGGTGCTCTCCTTTTTTCCAAGGCAGAGACTGAGACTGGGGGATGATGAGCTGGTGGCCTGGCAGGGACTGTACGCGGCCTTGCTGCCCAGCCTCTCTACTTCCAGCTGCCTGGCTAGATTGGCCATTTTTCCTTCCTGGGCTCTTGGTGTCCTGGTCTGGGAGGGTCAGAAGGTTGTCCCCTGGCCCTGGCCTTGCTGTGTGGACCAGCGTGTGCCCGAGTCTCAGAAGATGTCTGGCTGGCCCCTCCCCACGGGTGGGGGGGGGTCAAGTTCTTATTGGGATGTCTGGGGCGCCTCTACATAGAGGTGAGCCCTCAGCATCCTTCCTGCAGAGTTGAGGACGTCAGGAAAGAGCTGCCCGTTCTGAAGTTAATAGAAGGGTTGCGGAGGGACTGTGTGTGGCTAGGTGGAGGAGGGCTGAGAGAGCCGAAAAGGGACAGGGTGCCTCGGAGGGAACAGGAGCAGTGGAGGACAAGGAGACCAAATTTGTCATAGGAGCCATAGAGATGGTGGCCGTTATGGGAGAGGAGCTATGACAGCAACCAGGAGTGCATCTGGAGGGTGGCACGTGGGGACAGGAAGGTGATCACCCAACCTCTTTCCTCTCTGCTGTGTTTGCTGGTGCCCTGACCCGGCCAGAGGACCAGGAGCTAGGTGGTGGCCTGATGACAGCTGCTTGGGGCATGGCTGGCACTGGTCAGAGGGCAGTGGTGGGCGGGGAGGGGGATTGAATGCCAGGCACCACTGTGGGTTCCCGTTTGACTCCCAGCAGCACCACTGTTCCCACCTAGATCTTGGTAGGTCTTTAGTCTGTGCCTCGCTTTCTTCACTTGTGAGATCCTTTCCCGGGTTGCTGGAAATAAACTGGCGCAAACACATAAGCCAGGAGCACACACCTGCTTGGAATGACCCTCCCTAGCTGTTATTTGATTCAGCCTCCATCCTGGAGGAAGCTGCACTTGGGGGTGGGGCTTGTGGCCTCCTCTGGCCTCTTTTGAAGCCATGTGGGGGTCAGCTAGGTGCAAGGCTGACACCACTGCCTCCAAGGGATTGTCCTTGCAGGTGGTGGCCATGTGCCGGCAGCAGACAGCTGGCGGGTCAGGAAGCCTAGAGGCAGGTGCTTCTGGCTCTGGTCAGGTGGTGCTGGCTGTCAGCCCCTAGCTCTGGCTCCCTTGGGGCCTGATCTTCCCAATCCCTGTCCTCTTAAAAAAACAAACACATTCCCAGTGAGCAGGGTGAGCAACCCGGACTTCCAGACAGCCCACACACCTCCGCCAGTCAGGCCAAGCCCAGATCTCGGTATGCAGTGAGTAGCCGCTGTTACTTGAGGCAGCAACTCCTAGATCTGCTGAGACCACCAGCTCTGCTGAGAGTTTTTATAGTTTTGTGGAAGGAATATCCACTTAGATCCAGGGTCGAATCTGCTGTCTGACTTGAGTCATTTTATTGAACCTCTCTGAGCCCTGGTTTCGGTAGGTCGTGGGCTGAAGAGACATGTGTAGTAATGCTTTCTCTAGACGGCCACTCCGCAGCCTACTTGGGTGTGTGGATTTTCTGCCCCTGGGTGCTATGGGGCTTGGGGACCAGAAGTGCAAACACAGAGGCTGCCCTCTAGGAATTAGGAGAGACGAGTTGTGGGGCTCTAGGGGTCTCGTCCTGTCAGTGGGCCCTTAGGAGCTTCGTCCTCTCTGGTATGCTGCAGAGGCTTATGGGTCCCATGGCTTGTGCCTGGGGTAGGTAGTAGGGTGCAGTAGCCTTAGGTGCTGAAGTTGTTCTCTGTGTCCCATTACAGCTGAACCTCAGCCGGCCGATCGAGGAGCAGGGCCCCCTGGACGTCATCATCCACAAGCTGACTGATGTCATCCTTGAAGCCGACCAGAATGACAGCCAGTCCCTGGAGCTGGTGCACAGGTTCCAGGTGAGTGAGGCTGGTGCCACCCAGCGGAGGGGCCTGCAGGAGGCAGAGGAAGGCTCAGGAATGGCTGAGTGCCGTCTGAGGGCTGAAGCAGCCATTTGGATGTGTCATCCACAGAAGTGACTGTGGCACTGGCCGAATGTGGTTTCAAAGGCAGGTACTTCCCTACGAGTGAGGCCTCGGTCTTCTTGGGTGGAGTGTGGAGACTGATGCCGGGCATGGTTGGCACCCTGCCCCTCCTGCCTGTGTAGACATGGCTAGGCCAGAGTGTGGCTGAGTCCAAGTGTGGCCTCTACACCTCACACAGGCACACTGCCCCGACTCGGCATCCAGAAGGGACCCTTTGCTGTGCTTGGAGCGAGGACACCTCTGCGGGCCTTCATGCCAAGGCTTGCCTTGGAGGAGAGCCCCCTCTGCTTGTCACGCTGACCCTGTGTGCTCCTGGATGCACACGGCTCAGCTGTTCCCTGCTCCCCACCCATTTCCCTAGTAGCCTCCTTTTTTGTGTGGACAGATGTGATTCTTTCCTCTAGAAAATGGCTCAGGGGTCACAAGAAACAAAGTCACATTATCCATGTAAAGCACTGAAACAGTGGGTGTCCTCGGCCTCCCCAGAGAGACGGGTGCCTGAGCTAGCACTTTCCTTATGTGATAATTGGAGAGGTGACATCGTTTCTTTCTGTCAGAACAAAGAGGCTCTTGTCACATAATAGCCATCCTGCTGACCACGTTCTTCTCTCCCACGTGTTCAGGGTCGGTGGCCTCAGCCTCCCTCGCTTCCCATGGCTCCCACCCACTCCCTTGGCCGCTCCTTGCTGCAGAGCCCACTTCCCACCTGGGAGTGATGGGGACACAGTGGCAGCTGCTCACAGCCTCCCATGTCTTGGGGGTGGCAGGCAAGGTGGGGTTTGTCCCTGTGTTGTGCTCTCCAGGGCCTCTGCTCTTCCAGCAGCTGGATGTCCTTCCTGTGTGCTAGACTCCTGTCCTTTCCTAGGGCTGAAGCCATGGGAAAGGTGACTTGTGGAGCCTCAGTTTTCTCAATTGTGAGTTTCTTATTTTTCTTATTTCCACTCCTCCCGTTGGTCAGGAGGCCATATGAAGGGAGGTGTGAAGTCACTGTGCTTAGCCCACCACACGCCCATGAGTTCCTGCTGCACTCTGGGAGCTCTTCCCAGCAGTGGGGTGAAGACACGATCCACTGCTTGTCCAGGCCCTGTCCCGTAGCAGGGCTGGGCTGAGATGATGCACTCCTGTGTCCATTTTATCTCTGTAGCCCCTCAGGGCATGGTTCCCCAGCCCTGCTTTCCAAGCCCAGGAGACTGAAGCTTGGAAGCATGCACAGTGCACCCATAGGGACTGGGCAGAGCCAGGGTTCAGTCTTGGCTGTGTGTTCCTACAATTGTGGCATTTATGCTACCTCTTGAGTCCTGGTCTCTATCACCATCCGGGGTGCAACCCCAGCTGGTGGCCAGCAAAGCAGGGCTCTTCCTTGTCCCTGAGCTGTCTCCAGGAGGCTTCCAGGTGTCAGCTAGTGCTGCCTCAGGCGACAGTGTGGGGAGCACGGCTGAGCCTGGCAGCTGCATAGACCTTTGGGACAGGGATTCCTACTGAATCCCTCTGAAGGATGATGGTCGTGCAGGGACCTGCTGAGCAGCTCCATTTGTAAGGCTGGGCGATGTGTAGTGAGAGCAGTTGTGACAGCAGGAAGCTCACAGAGCAGCCACGGGGCACCAGGCCCTGTTCTAAAGCACTTTGTGCACATTGGCGGGTCTGCTGTCGAGCAGCAGGCTACTCTTATTTCCAATGTGAGCGAGGAATGGGTGGAGGAAGGTTGGGTGGCTTCTCAAGTCGCCATCGTTAGAAAGTGGTGACTGGGGTCTGAACTGTGTCGCTGGCTGGACCCCACTCTCCCCCACCTGCCAGACTCCACAGCAGACTCTGGACACATTGCCCGGTCAGTGCCCCCAGCATCAGTTTCCTTGTCATTAGAATGAGGTGCTGGTGGCTCCTCCTTCCTGGGACAGGCAACAGTGTGTGGGAAAGTGCTGGTACTTGGGATAGCTGTGGCCTTCCTACTGTTGGTACTTTAGTTGGTAACATCAAGGGTCCCTGGAGTCACGGAATAGCTATTCCATCCTCATTGCCCCAGACACCCTGAACTTTCAGCCCAGGGCAGGCGATTGCAAACAGCCGTGAGAGCTGCCTTCTGTGTACCTGCTGTGGGCAGAGAGGACACATATCAGGGGGGGCGGGATGTGCAGCTTAAGGCTACCAGGTACAGTGGGGGTCTTGGCTGGGTCTCCAGGTCTGTCCCTTCCAGGGTACACACCCAGTGGTCCTCAGCAGGATAGTGACCTCATGCAAGCTTTCCAGCCCCAGCATTTCTGGGATGAATTTTCATTCATCGTGGGTTTCAGTGAGTAGTCAGATGTCTGATAAGGCCAAGAAGTTTCCTCCTTTGTGAGAACAGTCCCTTAGGGAAGAGTGTGCTCCTGTGCTCTCCAGAGGACTCAGAGGGGAGGAGCCAGCAGCAGGTGAGAGAGTCCGGCAGCTCCAGGGCCAGGACACAGGGGAGGCTTTTGCTGACACGTCGTCGTCCCCTGCCACTGACTGACAGAGGCATAGGCTCAGAGCCGGGTCATGTGAACTCAGGGATGACCCTTGACCTTGACCATGCCCTTTGTTTTCAGAGTCTGTTCGAATGTTCTTTCTTGAGACGTGAATGAGGAGGTGTTGGTGTGGCTTGTGGAATGGGGGGAGCCGGGAGGCCACGATCAGAGGCAGTGGACTTCAGGAGCAGGAAGCAGACCTGGGGCATGGACCTGCAAAGCAGCCCCACCCTGCCTTTCCTGGTGAGCAGAAAAAGCAGAGTTAGATGCTCTGCCTGAAGGGCCTTCTCCCAAGATAGTGTCCAGGTCCCTGGGGAAGGGTTTGGAACTGTGTGCAAAGATCAAGTTTCTGAGCCAGTCCTGACAACCATGGAGCCTTCTGCTGTGGGATGCTCCTGTCCACCTGAGCCCCTGAGAAGTTGAGCTGAGAGCCCAGGTGGATAGGTGGGGATCTGAGCCTGGTTATCAGATACAGGCTGGTGTGCTGCCATGGATCATTAAAGTTCCTTGTTATGGAAACACCCAGTCTGCTTTTTTCTTCCAATTTTGATTAGTCTCACAATGGCTTGGCCTGGACAGTCACTGGGATGATTCAGTTGGTTTTCTACTCCAAGACTCGTGTGAACCAGCAGCCTGGTGCCACCACGGCTCTGCTTGAGATTTGGTTATCAGTGTGCAGCGCTGGGCAAAGGTCCCTTGGTGACCCTGCCTACATGGGCAAGTGGGGCTGGCCAGACCCCAGGGGCCTCCTGGCCTCTCCAGCAGCTTTCTCAGGGAGCAGCAGGAACCTCCTGCTCACTGACCTTCCCAGCACTGCCTGCCAGGTGTGGGAGGGCGCCCCTCCTCTTCTGCCACACCTTCCAGCCCCAGAAGGGTCATTATGCTGACTGCGATCTGCAGGGCCTGGGGATCCTCCTGGGGTTTTCTTGAATGAACCTGGGGAAGGAGGTTGGGTCCAGGTTGAGGCTTCTTGGACCCATCTTACTCAGCTGGAGGGACGTTTGTTGTCCCCGGTGTTCCTGGAGCCCAAGTCTCGCGCACACCCTGGGGCTGCTTGCTGATTGCCATTGCTCTGAGTGCCCAGCCAGAGGGAGGCCAGGGCTGCTGGGGATTGTTCTCATAGCCCGAGCCACGCACTGGGAAAGCACCCTTGTCACAGTGCGGACTGGCTTAGCTTTCCTGTTGTGGTGTCATCAAAGACCAGGACTGTTACTGTGGCCTATGGGTCTGAGTGGCCTGACCACAAGCCTCCCTATGTCCCCTGCTCTGTGCTTGTTGTGCTGGCCCTTCCACAACAGCTGTGGAGCCTGTCCTGCCCAGTGTCTTTGCACAGTGGTTCCTTCACCTGGGCGCCACTTCCCAAGGGGCATCTTCTCTGATGATTGACACAGCTCCTGTCCTTGTCCCTCCTGACTTCGCACTTTTCCTTCAGGCCATTTGAAAGTCAGTTATTCCTCCTCAGTTGCCACCATCCATCCCTCACTGGGCAGGGGTTGTGCCTGCTCCCAGCACCTGGTGTGCCTGGCTGCTGCCCTTGGTGCCTGGTACCCTGGCTACGAGAATGTGTGTGTTAGGAGTCATGTGTCAGCTTCCCATTGCTGTTACACATCTGAGAAAGGCAGCTTTAAGGAGGAAAGGTTTATTTTGGCTCACGGGCTCAGAGATGTTGGTCTGTGGTCACTTGGCTCTTGGTTCTGGTCCTGTGGTGAGTCAGGACATCTTGGTGGGGAGCACATGATGGAGCAGAGCTTCTTAGACTCCAGGAAGAGAGAGCATGCTTGCTTGCTGTGTAACAGAGTCCCGTCCAGAGTCACTGTGGAAGGGCCTGAACCCCCTGTGGGTGGGGCTGGCTGAGCGCCGAGCCCTGACATTCAGCCATTCCCAAGCGTTCCTTCTCAGAGCACTGCTGCGCCGGGGACTGAGACTTCACCACATGGGCAGAAGTGCCTGCAGGGTGCTGGCCTTGAGCTGGTGAGCCTTGTGCAGGGCACCTGATAGCCTAGGTGGGGGACTAGGAGCATGGTGTGTGCCCAGTAGTTGTGCATGGGGATGTCCTGGCAGGGCCAGAGCTCCTCATGCCAGGTGTGGGGCGTGGCCTCTGTTCTATAGGAGAGTCGGGACAGGATGGCAGGTTTAACTGGCAGAGACAGGATCTGCCCAGGAGGGGGACCTGCCATGCAAAAGGAGCAGGTGGGGACCCCCAAAGGCAGCCATGACTGGTGTTGAAGATGAAGAGGGAGCTCCTGCCTTGTGGCCCAGTATCACCTGTCCTCAGCTCAGTGTCCTGTGATCCTGAGTGTCCCCTTTCTCAGCCACAGTGGCAGGACAGAGTCCCACTCCCTCTCAGGTCTCTGTCAGTGTTCAGTTGTGTGAAATGGGTCTAGGAAGGGGGCCCCTTACCTGTCCCCAGGGATGCAGGAATCGCTCACACACTTGGCTGTTTGGTTCTTTACTAGCGTTTACCTGAAAGAAGCAGCATTTACTCAGCCTTGGTACTGCCATCAGCCAGGGGACAGGAAGGGGTGGGGCAGGGCAAGGGCAGGAGCCTCTGGTGCCTCCCTGCAGGACGGGTTCCTCTGGAGGGGTGGAGGGCATGGCCTTCAGGCCCTTCCTGCTGTGACTCAGGTGAGGCCTAGCTTCATTGCACCCAGGGCTGCCCATATTAGCTTGAGACTCAAGGCCACGCCTGTCAGGGACCTTGGCCTGAGCGGCCCGCCGGCAGGTCTCTGTGGCAGGACAGTATGGAGGTGAAGCTCAGAATGGCTCTCGGTTTCTGACTGGCAGAACTGGGGACTCTCACACCACCTGGCCCAGAGCGCCTGTGGCCTCTGTGGAGTAGGACCACCTGCTGCAGGCACCAAGTACCCCACAGCTCCTGTCCTCCTTCACAGGGTGTCGTGAGCATCAAACAGGTGGACATATGCAGTGCCCTTAGAACAGCACCTGGTGCAGGGCGAGTGCTGCGTGCATGCGTGCGTGTGCACACGTCTGTGTGAGTGCTGACCACCCTTCCTTTTAGTGTCTGGGCTGTGCTGGTGTGTGCAAGGCACCCCCACACAGGCTTGGCACTTGAGTACTGGGTCACACACCTAACATCACCGTTAGTACGGTGGCAGTAGCAGTACTCCTGGCCTTATCTGTGGCTCCAGCTGACTCGAGGGTTCTCATTTGTAGTTGGAGTTGATGAGGTGGTGAGTTTGAAAGTGTCCCCAAATGGGAAGAGGTGTGTTGTGAGGAGGGCAGCTGAATGTGGAGTGGCAGCCTGAGACTCATGGCTGGGCCAGGGTCAGGGACGTGGCTGCCACCCCTGGCTCTGCTCCTCTCCAGCCAGCCAACCCGCACTCCACAGGGAATATGCAGGCTGGCATGTGAGACAGGGACACTGGGAGCAGCCCTGTCCAGCCCCAGGGCTGCCTCCCTGAGCATGGCCATCACTCCCAAGGCCACAGGTCAGCTTTGCCCCCACCCTTGGGGCTCAGACATGATTGCACCACTGCATTGAATCCATGCTGTCACCCGGTGCTCGCTGATTATTGGGGAGGGGGGCAGGGAGGGGAGACAGTTTTGGCTGTTCTGGGTCCTTGGATCTGGTTAGGAAGATGGCGTCTGAACCTCGAGATGTTTCACAACTCCCAGAATCTAGTGGGTCTCTGTTGGCTTGCCTGTGGGCTGTGGGGTCAGAGCTAGGGTCCCAGTGGAGGGTTTGGGTTGTCGCCACAGAGCAGTGGGAGACCTTGATGGAGTGTCTGCCATGTGGCCTACTCTACCTTGGGCCAGCAACTGAGGGACCATTCCCACCCAGCTGGCTTGAAGGTCAGTATTCACCTGAGGAAGAGGTTGTCACCTGAACCACCTCTGACACGGCTGGTGTCATGCAGTGACAAAATGTTGGCTGTCGGGTGCCATGGGAGGTGGAACTGGGACATCTCGGCCTCAGAGAAAGATCCGTGTCTTGGGGTGACTGCAAGGTCAGCCTTGAGGAGCCTGCTGCCCTGGGTCACAGACCATTCCTCTCATGGTGGAGACGGCCACACAATCTGCCCATTGTGTACTGAGACCTTGCCAGGCCAAGCGGGTGGGGCCTGGAATCACTCTTCCTGCTGCTGGACTTGTGATCATTTAGCGCCCTAGGCTGGCTGCAGGCACTTTCCCATGCCGAGAGGAAGCCTGGACCCCAGGCAGACCTGCTACCCATTACTCCCCAGGGTCAGGGATGATCTTGGTGCAGCCCAGGTGGTGGGTGGCTGGAGAGGGTGCCCTGAAGCCTGAGCCCAGGCCAGCTTGCTGTGTGTGTGTGGACAGTGTTTTGCAGCTCAGAGCATGTTGGGTTTCAGAAATAGAAATGGTTATTAATACATTTCCCGAAGTTGTAGAAAGAACTTCTGTGCACGTTTTCTTTACATTTCCTAGTTTTATTGATCTCTTTGGATAATTCTGTGTTGTTAGGGGTTGCCCTCTGCCATCTAGAATGTTTGGTGGCCTGCCTGGCTTCTGTGGATTCTACCCACTGGAGGCTAGTAGTGCGCTTTCCTCATGCCTCTGTTTTGACCACAATGGCTCCAGATGTGCAGATGTTGGCTGGCACCCCTGGTTGAACGCTGCTGTGCTTTTTTTTTTTTTTTTTTGCTGCGCTAGGGATTGAACCCAGGGCCTTGTGCATGCGAGGCAAGCGCTCTACCAACTGAGCTATATCCCCAGCCCCCCGCTATGCTTCTTGAGGGAGGACTCCAGCATCCCTGAGAGCCAGGGTGGCCCGGAGAGTTGCTCCTATCACAGGCATCCATGCTGGGGCCCCACGCATCAGGCTTCAGCATTGGGATCTCAGCCCATCTTGGGCTTCTTTTCATCTGTAACGCTGGCAGCAGAAAGGGCACCCTGTTTTCCATTTTCCTCCTGGGTTGTGTTGAGACGTGACTTCCTGACTTGTTTCTATGCTGCCTGTGTCGGCTGCATGCTACAATAAAGCCCAGTGTGGTTTCCTTGAACTTCACGTAGTGAGTCACATTGCCACCTCAAGCCAAGAGTACAGCTAGCTGGTAAATTACATGCTGCTGCTCTGCTGACCTTGGTCATCTGAGGATGGACAGAGGACGTCCTCAGAGCTCCTAACTGTGCATCTGTGCAAGGTGGGTCTCTGCTCCCTGCTTTAGGCCTCCACACCCCGTGCTCTCAGTCTCCCCATAGATTGGCGAGATCATTCATCAACTATTAGGTCCACTCAGTTGTTCATTCAGCAGATCTTAGCTGAGCACTCTACGTGCCAGGAATCATAAGACTTGCAGATGCAACAATAAATAGGTCAGGTGGACATAGTCCCTGACTTTGTTGTATTCACGTGTGAGCATGTTGGGGAACAGGGACGAAGCAGACAAAACACCAGTGTACTGAAGAGAAATAACACAGCCTCAGTTACGTGAAGAACTTGGAGGAAAGAAGTCAGGGTTGTGGCAGTGGGAGGTTCTCGACACTGGTCCTCCCTGGGGAGCTGACACTTGAGCTGAGGCCTGAAAAGATGGGACAGAGCCCGTCCTGGTAAGGGGAGACTTGGGCAGGTGGAGGGGAGGGCCTATGGGAGACCCTTTGGAGGGCAAGTTGCAGAGACCCAGGATCTGGAAGACCTGTTGTGGCTGAGCATAGTCCGCAGTGGGCTGGAGGGAAGGCAGGGCCCAGATTGACCCTGTACTATGGTATCTGAGGAGTTGTGGGCAGCTCCTTTGGACAAGTGACATCACGCCATGTCCTCTCTCTGATGACCCTGATTGAACCACAAAGTGCCATTTTCTACTTTCTACACTCTGAGGAGGAAGAGGCCTTGGGCCGTGGCGGGGATCGGTGGCAGGCTGCTGCCTCCCTGGGAGCTTGCTGCTGCTGGCTAGGGGAGGCCACCGAGGGCGGCAGCGCTCCTGGCTGCAGCACATCTCTCGCTGCAGCACATCTCTCTGTTTCCATCAGCCAGAGCCTGCTGGGACCTGGGAGGTCTGGGTGGTTGTGCGCAGAGGTGTGGAGCCTGGCCCTGGGGCCTGAGAGACCCTTGGCTGTCCCAGAGTTCAGCGCACCATTGACTGCACACAATTCCAGTTAGTGATCTCCCCACCCCCGCCCCAAGCAGGGAATCCCTGCGGCCTGGCTGTGTGTCTGCTTGTGAACCGGTCCAAGCCCTGGGTGAATAGGGTAGGGGAGCCTGTGGCTGCCAGGAGGTCTCTGCTGGGGAACCAGCAGATGTGGGCCGTGGGCAAGGGTGGGGGCAGGGGTTCCCCCTGGCATGGGCTCCCCCTGGCATGGGAGTATGTAGGAATGAAGGACTGCTGCTGTGGGGCACACTCAGTATGACCTGGGACCAGGCTCCCCTTTCCTGTCTTCTTCGCCTGGCACAGCTGTTGGCTGTGACAGTGCCCAGGTGACCACTGAGACCCTTGCAGCCCTGACGGCCTGTGGTCTACGAGTGAACAACCCATGGCCTCCGTTCTGTGAGGTCATGCTGCCCCAGGCCCACGCCAGTGTCGCACCCGGCCCTTGCAGGTTCTACAGGCCGCGTGTGGTCTCAGTCTCCTAGTCATCTGGAGGACCTGATTAGTTCTGTGCCCAGTGCTGGGAGAGAGAGCACCGGACATCCGTCAGGTGAATAGCCTAGGCCGTTGCCTTGCCCTTCTCTCGCCAGAGAGGGTGGGAGCAGTTTATAAGTTCAGCGCTGGGCTCCGGGAACAGAAGGGAGGTATTGTTTTCACTGGGGTCCTGGGGGTGGGGAGGGATCTGCTGACTCAAAATAATAGCCTTCAGTTCCTGCCCAGCCTCCCCGTCCACACAGGGTTAGCTTTCGGCTGGAGCAACATTTTTCCTGGGCTTTTCTCTGGCTCTTTAACACCAGTCTCTCCCCTACAGCCCGATTCTCCCAGTCCAAGCTCACACTGCTCACAGGTGGCCGAGGGTGGTTTGTGACATGGTGATGCCTCAGGCCACTTGGGTGGTGACCTAGGTGGCAGTTGGGGCTCGCCTCTTTCTTTGGGCTAGGGGTGCCTGTGCGCGGGAGGCCCTGCTGTCCTCCTGGGTGCTCAGGCCCCAGTCCTGTGCCTTCCCTC
This sequence comes from Spermophilus citellus, assembly GCF_964194105.1. Classification (NCBI taxonomy): domain Eukaryota; kingdom Metazoa; phylum Chordata; class Mammalia; order Rodentia; family Sciuridae; genus Spermophilus; species Spermophilus citellus. Next base: position 215,961,139 of record NC_138185.1, on the reverse strand, counting down.
ATTTGGAATGGAGGTCCCCCCACCTGCTGGTGGCATTTATTCTGGAGGCAGGGCCTGTTGCTCCAACCTCCCCAGGGCCTTTTGAGTCCTTTCCTCTAAGGCAGTTCTCTTTGCCACCTGGAAAGTGACATGCTATTGGTGGCTTCTAAGAAAATGTCCTGTGCCCTTCCTGGACGTCCCTGCGCTCCACTCATCTTTTCCAGCTGAGTCTTACAGAGACTGATGCCGAGGGCCCTTAGACATGGATTTCCTGGTGGCATCTGTGTGGTCCTAGGTGGCAGCTCTGGTTTGGGGGACTCTGTACATGGAACACATTCCTGACTGGGGTCTCTCTCCTGTCCTGCTGCCCCGCCAACCTGTTTCCCTTTGGGCAGCCATTGGCTTCAGGGGCTGTGAGCCTTCTCAAGGCTTCTGGGTGCTGAATATGGTCTCCCTTTGCCACGCAGACCCACTGGCCTGGGAAGTGGCTGGGCGTTGGCCCCCACAGCGCCCTCTGCCTTTCAGCAGTGCCTTGAACGGCCTTAGCCACCTTTGCTAACAAGGCTCTGCCAGCGAGCACTTAGAATGTCTCTGATCACATTTTAGAAGCATGTCCTAGCGACCACCCAGCAACACATGAGGAGTGAACCCCAGGGGTAGAACTGCCGAGTTCGCACATTGTTTATTTTGGCTGTGACCTGGTTTCCTCCATACAACCTATACGGGTTCTGCACCTGCCTTCCATGTGCTGCCTCCTCTGTTTCTGAATATCTTATGTTGGCCCAGAATTGCCATGTGTCAGAGGGGACCAGGTCCCTCCAGTCTCTTCTCTTGCCTGTTGGTTATACCTCTGGGCACTCAAGGCCCCAGAAAGGGCATTGCTGGCCTCATCAGCTTGTCTGGGCCACCTTGCTCCTGACTGTGCTCCCTCATTCAGCTGGCCTCTATTCCACCCCTGTGCTGTTGGAGTCTGGCCACCCCAGCCTGAGCTCCCAGGTTAGTAAGGGGGCTGAGGAGCAAACAGGCCTGGGGTACATGGTGGTTTTCTTTTCAGCTCTACCAAATCAGAGACGGTATTGTGCTCAGGGTCAAGGCAGCCTGTCAATTCTGCCTGAACAGTGAAGCCCAGCACACATGCCCAGCACTGGCCTGACGCACTGCCAAGACCTCATCTGTTCGAAGTTCCATCCCATGGTCTTGCAGACTGTTGGACTGGTCACTTTGTAACTGAGAGCTGTCCCTGTCATCCTGCAGCCAAGGACCCTATTGCTTTAGGATCAAGTCCAGACTCTTGGGTTGGTTTGTCTCCAACTGTTTCTCCTGCCCTTGGCCTATTTAACCTTCCCTTTTGAGACTTATGTCTACTCCAGCTGTGAGCCTCCTTACAGGTCCTCAGGCGTGCTAGGGTGCCTTTCCCTAGGGCTCTGCTTTAGCTGTCCCCTCTGCTTGGAGTGCCCTTTCTCCAGGCCCATGTCCATTACCCTCTGTGGTTCAAAAACAGTGACCTTAGGAAACTTCCTCCCCCCCAACCCTAATGACCAGATTACTTCCCCAGCCCAGTGCATCCCTCGTGTCAACCCTCCAGACCCTGTCACCACCACCCCCTGCACCCTAGCACATCTGCCACTCAGCAGACCCCCGGAGGGTGGTCAGCATTTACATCCAGACACATGCTCACATTCACATGCATGCACCATCACATGTTCACATGCATGCTCACACCCTTGCACACCCATGCACATTTACACACACATTTACACACACGTGTGTGCACACACACAGGCTGGTCTTGTGTGCTCTGGAGACCTCAGACGGTGTTCAGACACGAGAAGTCTCTCCAGAATACAGCTGAGGGTTGGCTGAGGCTAGAGTGTCATGGGGAAGCTCAGCTCTCCCAAGGAGCCACTGTAGGAAAGTCGGGAAGTGGGCAGTGAGAAAAGACCTTAGCCTGCCAGGACTGAAGCCAGGGGAGAAGAGATATGGGGGACAGTCTCAGGGTTGGTCGTGCCTGGGCTAGTGACTGGTCTACCATCCCTGGCAGAGCTGTGGCCTGTCCCCAGGGCATGCTTGTCTGCCTGCTGCCACCCTCCCAGTATGGCATTTGCCTGGCTGGCCACAGGTGACAGGGACCTGTGCTGTGTGAGCTCCGAAGGCTGCGGCCCTGGCTCCTGCAGTGCTCCAGCCTGACCCAGCTCAGGGGCCCAAGAGCTTTTTGTTTGTGCGGTCATCACATCCCAGAACTGGAGCACCTAGGGAGGAGGAGGCAGAAAGGACATGGTGGGTTCTCTCGCCCTCATTGTGCAGATGGGAGAACTGACGGCGGTGCAAAGTGGCTTCTGGAAGCACATGTGGCTGCTCCAGGACTTCAGCCCATTCTAGCCTCAGCTTGCACATTGCCTTGTGTGGGGATTGGGTGGGGCCAGGCCCAGGCCACACTGCAGAGCAGGTCTGGCACCCAGATTGTGCTGTTCAGGCCAGGGCTTCCTTTTTAGAAAAAAATTTATTGAAGTGTAACACATGCATGAAAAGTGTAGATCTCTAAATAAGCTTGGTGGGTTTCCACCAACCAGGCCCACTGTGTACTGCTCTGGATTGGGTAGTGCAGAGCTGCCCACCCCTCCCAGCAACTCGGGCTCCCTGCTGTGCTCTGCTCTTCCTCCCCCACCCCCACCCCACCCTTTTTTGTTTTTTAACCGCCAGGACTGCAATACCTCAGTTTGAGAAGCCTGTCAAAACCCCCTGCATCTCCTGCCTTCTGCATGTGGCCCTTGCACAGAATTGGCAGCCAGGCTCTGTGTTGGTTCCTTTTGCTGGGTAACAAGTTACCTCAAATGTGGCAGCTAAAAGGCAGATGTTTACCATCTCTGTAGGCCGGACACACTGGTGCTGGCCAGGGTTGCATCTCGTCTGAGGCTTGACCAGGGGATTTGCTTCTATCAGGTTGTCTGCAGAATCTGTTTCCAGGAGGGTGGGGTCTTGTCTACTATAGTGTGAACATCTGTAGTTTGGAAGCATGTCGCAGGCCTCACCCTTACTCTGGGGGAGATCATAAACTAGAGCCAGGTGGTCATGGAGCTGGATGGTCTGGTGGGAGGGAAACCCTTCCTTGGCCTGTGGCCACACTACCTGTGTGGAGTGTCTGCCCTCTCTCATAACATCCTTCTGTCCATGGTGGGGTCAGGAACCTTCGTTTCTGGGAGGAAAGAAGGAAGCTGGTCACCATACCAAGAGACAGCCTCCGACATACTTGAAGTTCTCTAATCCTTGCTCTGCAGTGTCTTCTGACCTGGCCCCCACATCGCTGTGGGGGTTCTTCTAAGACTCGCCTCCGGTCCTGCATTGCTCCTGCAGTTTCCCTGTGGCTCCCTTCAGCCTTCAGGTCCCCATGCAGCGTGCCTACTGAGGCCAGCAGTCTGGCACTTGGCTCATGGCCCTGTGTGAGGCACCTTGGCTGCCCTGGAGAGTTGAAGCTCCCTGCAGGCAGCAGGGCAGGCTTGCTCAGGTGAGCTTGCATCAGCTGCCATGTGGGTGCCCAAGAGATGTGACTGTCTAGAGGGCCACCTCTCCTGGAGCAGACCCCTGGAGACCTCTGCAGAGGAGATCCGTTCTCCAAGCCTGCAGGAGGTCTGGACAGCTCCGTCTTCCTCTCTCCCTTGTCCCCTTGCTGGCTCTGGCTCCAGTCCTCTGCCTGCTGCTGCAGACCTGCCTGACCTGCTTGTGCACAGAGTGCTTCAGTATTTCAGTTTCAAACAGTCTTCGTCTTCCTGAGGTTTAAAGGCACTTTAGCCACGTTACCTGTGTTTCAGTGGGTGATGAGATGCACCACAGAGGCCTCAGCTTGACATCGTCATGGTTGATTTTGAATCCTGGCAAAACCCCAGCTAGTTATTTTTGACCTTGAACCAGTCACTTCACCTTTCAGGGACTTGATTTTTTAATTTGTAAAATGGGAATAAATGGATGTTTGCTCTGTAGACCACAAGGTTGGCCTGAGAGCCAGATGCAGTATTTTGGGTGTCTGCCTCATGAAAACCAGGAATGGTGCTGTACTTGCCCCCACATTGGGTCATCAAGATGACCTAAGACATGCATGCCTGAGGAGCTGTTCTGTGGTCCGTAGATACCTACCACAGCTAGGTATCTAGCACAGGAAGTGAACAGCAGTGCACATAAACCCTTACACAGGCTGCTCACAGCAAGGTTATTTGTAACAGCCAAAAAGTGGAAACCAACCAAATATCTTTCAAGTGATGAATAGATAAACAAAGCGTGGTGCATTCATAACATAAAATATTTGGTCATAAAGAGAAATGAGATGTTGAATCTTTCTGTGTGAAGTATGAATGAATCTTGAAAACATTTGAAAGCAAAAGAAGCCAGTCACAAAAAACCACATATTTTGATTCTATTTATATGAACTGCCCAGAATAGGCCGATCTATAGAGACAGAAAGTAGATCCATGATTTCCGGGGCTGGGAGGAATGCAGACGTTGAAACTGATAGAAAAGGGTGTGGGGTTTCCTTTTGAGATAATAAAAATATTTTAAATTGTGCCAATTATTGCACAACTCTGTTAATATGCCAAAGCCCTGAAATTGTAAACTTTAAGTGGGTAAATTGCATGGCATGTGAATTACATCTCAATAAAGTTCTAGAAGGTATGAACTATTGCAGTCTCCATTTCACAGGTGAGGCCCAAACTTAGGGAGGCCCAGAATGGCATGTGAGGAAGGTGAGAGGCCTGGTGGCCCCGGCTCCTTGGCCTGTCTGCTTTTGGCAGCACTGCCCCGCTCCGAGAGAAGGGGGTGGCCCCTTTCCTACCTCCCAGCTGCCCCTTTCCCCAGATGAGAGCTTCCCAGCCCTGGATGGAGGTCTCCCGAGCCCCGTGGGCAGGCCTTCTACTCCAGGGTCATTAGTGGAAGGTGGAACTGGCCACTGGTGAGGAGTTTGGGCCCAGCAGAACCACAGCTGGGGACCTTGTCTCTGACCAAAACCTGTCAGCTCTCAGGGTCCTGAGGGAGACGGGAGAGTCCTGCCACTCTCTCAGTGCTGTCGAGGGGCCCACAAGCCTGTGAGGTGCTTCAAAACCTGTAGGGGCTTCAGGGTGTGCCCAGGGTTCCTCCCAGCACCCGGCTGGGTCAGTGCCTGGGCATCTCTGCCAGGCAAGGTCGCATACAGGTCCTGCTGCTCAAAGCCAGGCCTTTGACTCACGGAGTCTCTGTTCTGGTGATGTCTAGTTGTCCAGCCTTTCCTTCTCTGGCTGTTTACTGCAAGGTCCCAAAGATCTTTGCCATTGTTTTCTTCTAAGAGTTTTATAGTTTTAATTCTTAATCTTAGGACTAATCTTTTATATTAAAAGAAGTGGTGCTCAAAAACCATTTCATCCAGCATGGTGCCTATAGCAAGCCCAGCGTAAGCACCAGCTCGTTTGTTTTTAAGTTGTCCCTGGTGATTGCTATGATTATTTTTACCATGATTATTATTCTTTTGTGCTTCCCATCTGAATAGCTGCCTCCTGTTCCTTCTAGAAAGATAGTGCTGGTGTTCACATCCAGTCTGGCACAACCAGGGGTGGGGGGTAGGAGAAGGGGAGGACCTAGTTGCCCCTTGCCCAGTTTTTGCAGACTTCATTTTAGAAAGGAGTCACGTGGGTGAGGAGAGAGCGAGCTGCAAGCTATTCTAGGGCCACGCCGCAGCTTAGCCCCCAGCTTGGGTTCAGGCTCCTTCCCTCTGCACTCACCTGCTTCTCCCTCTACTCCCTGCCCCTCCTGAGAATCCAGAGGGCAAACACCCCCAGTGAGGACCTCTCCTGCCTCTGGGAGGAGCGGGTGACCCCTTCTGCCTGTGTGGTAGACTTGGTGGTATGGTGGGTTGGTGGACTCCTCTGCCTGGCCACACTGTCCCTGGAGGGCACAGGCTGGGCTTCTTGGGTCTGGGATTGTGTGTGTTCCAGGCATAAGCAAGAGGTTAGCACAGGCCAGGACAGCCAGGTTTCCTGTCCCAAGGTCAGAGCTGGCCTGCTCTTCCATCTGCTGGGCAGGGCAGGGCAGGGCAGGGCAGGGCAGGGCTGGCCCAAGACCTTAGGTGTGGCTCTAAGAATTTGTGTGTTACAGAACCACGAGAATCCTTCTCTGTATCCACCCACTCCTTCCACGTTTGTGAATCCTCAACACCCACAGTACTCCCCGCGATGGCTTTATTCAGACTCAGGCTTACCTAAGGCATTTCAGAGACTTCACTCCAGGATCTTGTTCCCAGACAGACAGCGGCAGGGGTGGGACTTCTGACAGCATCTTCTTCTAGATGAGAACAAAGCCTGCATCTCACACCTTCCTCACTTCCTGCCTGCAAGGACCACAGAGGAAAGGGTATCTCTGATGCTCCTCTCAGCCCTCATTTGGCTTAGATTCTCAGAGGAGAAGCTTGACCCCTCTAGCCCCACAGAGCCCTGATGCCCATGTTGGCATCGTCTTGCAGGCCCCTGGGAGCTTGGGCCTGGGAGGGCACCTGGCTCATCTCTGCCCCCTCGTCCCTGCAGCAGTCCCTTCACCACCCCTCCTGGTGCTGCGGGCCAGACTGTGCGGGCCTGTGTGAGGCCCAGCACTTCCGCTTCCAGGAGCCCGCTCTGGGTATTCCTTGGCAGGCTGGCCCTCGTGGAGCATGTTTGCCGTTTGCTATGGAGACGGTTTGGGCCTTTTCTTCCAGCAATTTGTTTGGTAATTCTAAGAGACTTGTGAAAAATGCATGAGGCCTTCAGTACAATAGATAAACTGAAAAGCCTGGGAGAAACTCCACTTGTGGCTGGGAGGCTATTGACAAAGCCCCTCGCCCGCTCTGTGTCCTCCCGGGAGAGGCGGTGCTGGAGCGACTGTCATCCTGATGCGTTCGTGCAAGTTCCGGAGCTTACGGGCACTTGCTTGGCAGACATTTTTCCTTCTGGTTTCTCATGACCCTTTTCCCCACTGAGTTTGTCTTAAACTCACATGCTGGGTTTTCTTGAATCTTGAAAGGTCACCACCCTGGTGCATAAAGTGGGACCAACGTCAGCGCTGTTTCTCAGCAACTGGCGGATCCTCCTCTGGGGCCCTTTGTGGGGGAGGGGGAGCACACCAGTTGTTCTTAGCAGCCTGGGTTGCCGGGGGAGGACCAGGCTGACCCAGCATGGTGAGCATCTGATACTGAAGGAGGGGAGATAGTATGTGTGTAACCCTGCTGTCACCGCGATGCCTCCCGCAAGTGGCTGTCCCTCCCACTCCAGAGCAGCCCGCAGCCTCAGAGGAACTAGAGGAACCCCAGACCTTGCTCCTGGGGTTCCTCTAGTGGGAGACTCACCCGGCTCCAGTTTTGTCTTTATGAGGACCTCCGCGGTCATCTTCAGTAACTTCTTAAGTCACTGGGAGGCAATAGAGGCCCTGAGGAGCCCAGCACCTGCCCAGAGGTGCACCGAGGTGGACGACACTGGGAGCCTGGGTCTCTTGCTGCTGGCCATGTGCTCTTCGTATGGCACAGGCTCTGCCTGGCTCGTGGGGAGTGGGGGCGGGAGCTGGGTGCTTCCAGGCCCTGGCCCAGAGCACGACCTTGTTGGCCAGGATCACAGAGCAGTGGGCACCAAGTGTGGAAGGCTGCAGCCTGCGTGAGGCCCAGCATAGCCGGCACTGCCAGCTGGCTGAGGGGCAGCCTTTTCACATTAGTGTGTTGCTATGGTCTCATGAGGTGTGTCTCGGGAGGGACAAGCTCTCGTGGAAGCCGAGACCTGGTTTGCAAGAGCACACTGGTGAAGGAATGGTGCCCAGAGGGTAGGTGCCGGCAGATGCCCCAGAGGAGAGGTGGGGGCTCCTCGGCATGCTCTTGGGTGAGGAGGAGGCTGTCGGGGGTGGGGGAGGCTTGAGGGCAGCTCTAGATAATGCCTCCTTAGGCCGCTGCTCAGCTTGTCCCTGAACCCCATGTTGATGGGACGTGGGCATCCCACGTAAGCTGCCTGGCCCACTTGGCCTGAGCAGCTGGCAGCTGGCCCAGTTGACCTGCTGACGGTTTTGTCTTCAAGGAGGGGAAGCAGTGGGGCTGCTTGTGTCCTGCATGTAGGTCCACAGCACAGGTTTGCCGAGAGGAACCCAGGCCTCCCAGCAGTGCCCTGGCCACCACCCAGGGCCCGAGGGGATTGTAGCATCCAGAGAAAAGAGCCTATAAACCACACGCCCTGGTGTGGAACACTCAGGAAGTTGGTATGGACCTGCTTTTGAGTCAGGTGCTCTCAAAAAGATTATTAGAAACCAAAATGGGTTCATGGGGGAAAAAAATCCCAAATGCATCTTGCTTTTTGTTTGTAAGATTTACCAGAAGGGCCGGGGTTGTGGCTCAGTGGTAGAGCACTTACCATGTGCACGTGTGAGGCCCTGGGTTCGATCCTCAGCACCACATTAAAAAAAAAATAAATAAATAAATGATATTGTGTCTACCTACAACTAAAAAAATATTTTAAAAAATAAAGATTTACCAGTAAAGAAGACTTGGGTAGTGCTCCCTGCTGACCTTCACTGACCCTCCAGGGGGTGTGCTGGCTGTGTGGGGACAACCCGGAGGGGACAAAGTGAGCTGGCGTGGTCTAGCCAAGTACCGTGAGCTAGGGGCCTTCGGCTCGGGAAGCCTGAAGCCTGGTCCAGGGGTTAGCAGCTGTTGTTCCCAAGGCTCTGAGGGGCACCTGTCCACCCCTCGCTGTGCTCCTGGTCCTTATCATGTGCCTACGACACTTCAGCTGTGTGTCTTCGTGTGGCCTTTCCCTGTGTCCCGATCTCTGTCTCATTTATAAGGAAGTCGGCGATCAGGCCCACCCATGTGCAGTGGGGCCACTTCCTAAGCTACCACATCTGGAGACTGTTTCCAAACAAGGCCCCACGCACAGGACGCAGAGGGGTAGGAGCAGAAAATGTGCCTAGGGCACCGTTCAACACGCCACAGGGGGAATGGACTTCCTCCAGGCCAGGCTTTTCCAAGACCCTTGCCTTCTCTCCCGCATTCCATGATGTTGTCTTCAGAATCAAAGGGTCTAAAGAGCCAGAGAGGAACAGGCTTTTATCAGTTAGTCTTGCGTTTCCATAGTGCCACCACAAAGGCAGTAGGTATTGAAGGGAAGTTCCTGAGTGTTGAGTAGCCATCTGGGACACTTCTGTCCATCACTCCTTCCCACAGAGTTTCTCATGCCCCCAGCATCCTTCCTCTTTCCCTCTGGCCCCCGTCTCAGTGCTGGGCTGGCTCTCCTGTGGAGCAAATCAGCATGGGGATCAGATCTGGCTTCAGGTGAGGCTTTATCCAGGGGTCAGACAACTTGACCAGACCTGGTTGCTCTAATCCTCAGCTATTTTCTGAGCTTAGGCCTCAAACAGGCCTTGCCTTTAGTTCCCATGGTGATTGCTCACAGCTGCCCAGTCTCCATGTGTCCACCTTCTTCCTAAAGCTGAGGACATTCTTATCCTACCATTCCCCGGCATGACCCCCTGAGCCTGCTTCTGATTGGACAGGCTCAGGATCATCCCTCTTGTCCTGAGCCAGTAGCCCCAGGCTGGGATGCACTGATTGGTCACACCAGAGTCATGTGATGGGGGAGGGACAAGAAAGGGATGGATACACTGGATACACGAGGGCTCAGGGGTGAATCTGTGCCTGTCTCCTTGCTGTGGCCTCAGCCTGCTTTCTAACCAGGATCTGCTTTCCTTCCAGGAATACATTGATGCCCACCCTGAGACCATTGTCCTGGACCCCCTCCCTGCCATCAGGACCCTGCTTGACCGCTCCAAGTCCTATGAACTTATCCGCAAGATTGAGGCCTACATGAAAGGTATAGACGTGTGCTCAGCGTCCGTGGCTCGCAGCCCTGCCTGTGGTCACAGGTGGACAGTGTGTGGGAGGGGAAGGGGTTGTGTCTTTTTAAGCACTTTGGGTGCAGTCATTCTGGGGAGGTCCTTCCTCTCCCTGCTCTCACTCAGAGTGCTATTTGGGAGAGGTTTCTGTTTGCTGTTCTGAACCCTTGGGGTTCACTTCATGCTGTGATCAGGGAGTAGGAGTCCAGGGCCAGTGGAGTTATGCAGCCCGACCAAGGATTCCAACAGAAATGAAGGGCCTTCATCACCACACAGACAGGCAGCAGGCGGCACACTTCACGGGTGCACTCTGCTGGCGGGTGGGAGCCTGCCCCTGGGTGTGGAGCTTCCCCACCTGCAGGCTCTTGTCCCCAAGGAGCCCCTCTCCCTATTCCCGCCCCTCAGGGAGCAGAGCAACTCCAGGGAAGCCCAGACAGCCTCTTAAAGCTGTGTGTCCGCATGCAGGAGACTTTTTGGAGAATCGTGCTCATAACAGCTTCCTAGTTCTCTCTTCTGGGCTCTGGTCCCTACTGGGACTGTTGTTTAATTTTTAAGAAAAAGTGCTCTGCCTGGGCTTGGGGGCTACGTAAGGATTCATCCTGGCATCAGGAGAGGCGGCCTCCTGTCCCCAGCCACACAGACCTCCATTGCGCCGTGGCTGCCTTGAACCCTGACCTGCTTGTTTCCCGTTATGGTGGGACCAGCAGGCGCAGTTTGGTTCACAGGGCTGGAGGCAGCCTGTCTGCAAGGGGACTGTCACAGAACTATGGGGGTGGCATTTGCTGGATATGCACCCTGTGTTCTTAGGTTGGGCAGCCTCCTTTTGTTGTCTCTTTCAGTGCTCTTTGGTGGGCACAGTGGTCCTGCCCATTTCACACAAGTCATGGAGGCTATGTAAGTTAGCTTTTTGTTACTGTAACAAGATACCTGAGACAGGCTACCTTTATAAAAGTAAAGAAGTTTATTTAGCTCATAGTTTTGGAGACTGAAAAGTCCAACCAGCATATTACAGATTCTGGCAAGGGCCAGAACTTGGCTTTGTCACTTTATAGTAGATAACAATGGTGGGAGCAGGCAGGAACAAGCAGATGGTAACATCTTGAACCAGGAGCAGAAAGAGCTGATTTGGGTCAGGTTTGCTCCTTTCATAAGAACTCTTTCACAAGAATTACCCAGGGGTGACAGGAGAACCGGCTCACACCCCAGTGACCTAAGGACCTCCTGCAGGCCTTCGCCCTACAGGTTATCCTCCCTCTCAGAACCACCACCCGGGGACCAAGCCTCCAATCCCATGAACCTTTGGTGGGAGTGGAGGGGCACAAGCCATCGCAGGGTCTGGCAGCTTGGCAGGTGCACTGACATCACACAGCCTGGGCCAGCAGCTAGCCAGGCTCCTAGCTCCTGCCTCCCATCCAAGGCCAGAGGGTGCTGGTCCTGAGAGATGGTGATCCTCAGTTCTCTAAGGACACGCTCCGGGAAAGGGCTGGGTGCCAGCCCCATGTCCTTGAAGGGGTCTGGGGGCTGTTCCTGGGCGCCTGACACTGACAGCCTGGTGTGCAGCCTGCAGAGACTCCCTGGGGCCCCCTCGTGGGCAGGGTGCCTCAGCACCACTGCAGCAGCCTCGCTCCCTGGGCCTGGAGTGGTTTACTTCCCTTCCCTGGTGGGTATAGAAACCAAGATGGGGATTGGTTCTGGAATCAGCCTCTTCCCGAAGATGTGCTTACTGGACACTGGGTAAAGGGGCAAGAGAAGAGCATTTGACATGATACGGCCGACTGGAGGAGGCAGATGGCAGGTCTGCAGCCACCTCTGATGTCCACGAACGGCCCAGTGGAAGTGGACGATTCAGAGAAGGTGCCACAAGGGACTTTCAGAGTAAAACGCGGGCTTTGGAGGGAGACAGACTGAAGATGGGCCCCAGTCTGGGCTTCAGCTGGCTCTGTGTCTTGGACAAGTCACTTGACCTGGCCCTGCCTGTGTTCTGGAAAACGTGGATAACAAGTGGCTCCTCCTAAGGTCCCAGGGTAGGATAACTGGGACAGTGTCTGTGGAGACTTCTCTTGCTGTGTGGCCCATGGGGGCACCTGGGGATGCTTGGGTTTCTGCTTCTGCTGTAGCGGCAAGGCCCAGGCCCTGAGTTGTTTCCCACAGCCTAGGACAGATTTTCACAAGTTGAAAAGCAGGACTGGTGGGGGGTGGGGGTGGGCAGGGCGAGCTGGGATCTGGGGCGCATGCATGTGCAGTGGTCAAGGAGCAGGAGCCTGCTGGTGAGGCTCGGCTGCGGCACCAGGTAGAGGGTACCTACCAGGTGGCAGCAGGGAGCCCTAGCCTGCTTGCGAGGCTCTGGAACTTGATCTCTCCTGAGCAGTAAGGAGTCATGTTGAGACGCTGGAGCCGGGGAGTGCTCCAGTTCTGCTGGGGCTCTGGAGAGCCCACTGGCTGCCGGGTGGAGCCTGGATGTAAGTGGCAACGTCTTGCAGTGAAGGGGCGGAGACAGAAGAGGTCTGCGTAGGACGTGTCTTGGAGGGCAGCCACGCCAGCCGGTGGGATTGCCAAGGGAGGTGGACCAGGACCAAGGTGCACGCTGCCTCCCCTGGGCTTGGCGGTTGCTCCCGGGCCTTCCCTGAGTCCCATGGGAAAGCTGACTCCAAAAAGTCTTGGGGCCTGTGGCCACTCCAGCAGGGGCCCAGAATGGCAGTCTGTCCTCTGCACTCTCCAGGCATCTGGGGGGCAGTTCCTCTGTCTGCAGTTCCTCTCATGGTGAGGTTGCTCTTCTTGTAACCTCATCTGTCCCAGGGTCTGCTTTGCTCACTGCCCTGGGCCCCCACCTGAGACGGAAGTGAGCACTCAGGCTGTTGGCTGCGCCTCTGTGTGAGTTAGTCACCCGGCAGATGCTGAGCAAGGGCCCCCGTAATAAGAAGGCTCCCCAAGCCTGATCCCCTCAAGCCAATCTTTAGGATAGGCCTGTGGCCTTCGGGCTCGAAGCTTCCTCTCTGGCTGTGAGGTTCTTGTTTTCATGGATGGAGACCTGACCCTGTCCTGGGAGTCTGCTCTGGGGTGGAGGCGAGACTGCGATGTCTTGAACTGTCTGCGGTTCTCTCATGCGAAGATGCTCGTTTTTTCACCCCACCTGTGACGTGAGACTCGGGCGACTCAAATCCAGATGGCTTGCGCCTCCGTTCCTGTGGGGAACTTTCTCCCCACGTGCTGATGATAGCTGGGACTTGGGTGGGCAAGGCTGGGGGCTACAGCAACTTGGGCCTTCAGGCTGGGCAGTGTAATGAGCACAGGGAGACTGATGGTTGGGCCAGAGGGTACAGTGAGGGACCTCATTCTTGGGCGGCCATTGCAGGCGCTTGAGCTGGTGAGTGAGGAGATGAGGTCTTAGACGCCTCAGTGCAGAAATGGCTGGAGAAGCTTCTAACGTCCATTTCCTGTGTTCTGTTGAGGGGTGACTGGATCCTGGACATTTGATGGTGGCCCAGACCCAGCCTCAGACTTGAGGGGCTGGTGACAGACATCTGGTGGGAAGAGCGCCAGACAGAGGCTGTTCTGCTAAACTCAAAACCCTTAACCCCAGACACTGCTCAGGAGCCACCAGATGGACTGCTGTGATGGTTGTCCCCAGGAGGCTAGTCCAGCAGGACCCGTGGGCCAGGGCTGCGCGAGCTGCACCCTGGATTTTCCTTACCGTGCGTGCTGAACCTGGCTTGTGTTCTTCCAGCAGGGCGTCCAGAGGCTGGGCCTTCCTGGAGCTCCCTCCTGCTTACCAGGGGACCAGCACTCTGGGTGGGTCTCTGCTAGATCCCCTCCCACCCCTGGCAGGTGCAGAGCCTACCTGGGAGAGGTGTCCCCAGCACCCCTGGGCCCTGCTTGCTGCTATTCTTGGAGGCATACAGCTGTTGTAGGCCTGCTGTAAGTGGCCATGTTGCTCCTGAAGTTCCCTCAGATAATTATAGCAACCCAATGGCACCCCTTTTGTGTGAGAGAGGGGTGTGGCGAGCCTTTCCAAGCCATCAGCATCCTGGGCTGTGGTGACTCCCTGTTTTGGAGAATCTAGACTGTAGGGAAGACTGAGCGTGAGTGCTGCAGGGCTGGTCGGCTCCTGACGGATCTGGGAAGGAGGAGACCGTGGCCCTGACTGCTGTGGCACATGGGAGGATCCCTAGGGATAGCAGGCAGATGTCCCTGTCCCCCTTCTTCATCCCTGGCCTCACCTGTGTGTGACCTGTGGTCAGTGCCATCCCAGTTCCATATTCCCAGAGCTCTTCCTATAACTCAAAGCCAGGAGGGGAAGCAGGGCCCTTCCTCTGCCTCAGATTTGCCAGCTTCCGGCCACCCAGTCAGCATGCAAGTGACTATAACAGTAGAGACCTCAAAGACGGTGGCTTGAATGGGATAGCACTTCCTTCCTCTATAACGTGAAGGCCCAGGGGAAGCTTGTCAGCACTAGAGTGCAACAGTGGGACCCACACCTTCCAGCTCACTGTTCTCCAATAGTCTGGCCCTCCTGGACCACGATGGTGGCTAAACCTCCAGCCATCACGTCCAAGATCTAGACGTGAGGATGAAGAGGAAGCAAAAGGGAGCAAGCCCTAGTTATCTTTTAAGGAAGGTTCTGGAAGCTGCAGCTTGATGCTCCTTTTCTGTTTTCATTGCACAGAATTAGTCACTTGCTGAGTTGCAAGAGAGTTGGGAAATGTGATCCTTGTTCTGCATTTTCAGCTGAAATTTGGGGGATTTTACCATGGAAGAAGAGGTAGATTGAATTTGGGGGATATCGTAGAGGCCTGCCACAAATGTGGCATCCTGCTTTGGGGACTTGCCTTTCCCATGGGTGAATGGCATTTGGAATACTATTCCTCCTCTGGTCAGCCAGGCGTGGCTTTAGCCTGTGACCTCAGCAGCAGTCCCCTCCAAGTAGCAGCTTGACACCATGAGGTCAGGAGGCTTCCAGTGACCTGCCCAGAGCTCCCCCAGATGACTGCTGCTGGGAGGCAGCCACCCAGGACACACCTGCGCCCACACCCACCCCACATCCACAGCCTGTTAGCAGAGACACAGGCAGCGCTGAGCCTGAACGCGGTTCAGGCCAAAGGAGAGGCTGGTGACAAGCCATGGTTTGCCTGGCATTTTTTGGAGGCCAGATTGCAGGGGCAGCCCACTTGGCCACCCGGGGCCAGGATCCAGAGATTAAGGCCGAGGCTGAGCAGTTGTGGGCAAGGTTCTAGCTGCCTGAGGTGACCAAAGCTGTGTGTGAGAAGGCACCTGGGCTGTGATTGGATGACAGGGTCTGTGTCCCTGTCCTTGGGGATAGCAGATCGAAGGGTCTCAGGCCCTGGCCAGTAACTAGAGAGCTCCTCCTATACTCTGGTGACTTCAGGGTGAGGGGCAGCTCTCTTTTTCCAGAATCTCCCACACATGAGCTCTGGACGTGGCAGGTGGCCTGTCCTGCATACCAGTCCTCCCAAGGAGGGTGCACAACACAGATCAAGCTTCTCCACCTGTGGTTTTATGAGAATTTAATCAGGGTTCATCTAGGAGCAGGTTTGGAAGCTGGATTGAAATTGAGTCATTTAGACACCAAAGAAAAGAACACATTTTAGAGCCTAGGAGAAATGATCCCGGAGAGCCTGGCCTTGGGGGGACATTGTGGCAGTGGTACAAGGGTTTCACTGTGGAGCAGGTTGGCTGTCCACCTCAATGAGCTGCCCAGGCTGTGGGGGGGAGGGGGCCAGGGAGGGAAGGTTGGAGGCAAAACCAGCCCCCCCCTTCTCTGCCCCACGTCATGTGGACCCCCTGAGCCACTCTTTTGCAGATCTTGGGTCACTGAGCCAGTAGGGCCACATTGGCCTGGGTACTCTATGGTAGCCTGTGGGAAGGTTTGTGCTCTCGTGCCCCCTTTTAGAGATGAGCACTGAGGGGCATCGAGCTGCCACTGGCACAGGGCCCACTACAGGCGCCTGCAGTCCCCGAGCACAGCTCCTCACCTACATATGACTGCCTCCTGGGCCCAGCTACTGATGGGCAGGGTCCGAGGCAGAGAGGACACTGGGGGTGCTCTGCTGCCTGTGGTGCGTAACCCCAGGCGCTCATGGCACAGGGCACTGCCGGCTGGCATTGTTCTTGTACCCAGGAAGTGATACTGACCAGGGAAGGTCCCTGGTACCCACTAGCTGCTCTGCTTCAGACAGCCACAGGCCTGTACCCCACACGGTCACTGGACAAAACCCCATCTGATCCTTTGAGGGCAGCAGTGTGTTACGTGCACTGATGGGCCTGGCCTCCAACCTGGGCCGCAGGGGCCCACTGAGGGAATGGTGTGCCCCATCAGGGGTCTGGTGTGGGGGAAGATGAGGTGGTCCCAGGCCTGGACAAGCACCCAGAGCAGGTGGCCACCGAAGTAACACTGGCCCCACAAGCTGAGCAGTGAGGCAGGGCTCTTGGGCAGGGGCTTGGCTTGTGGTTCCCCCATCTGGAGCTTGAGGGATGTGTAGGACACTGTCCTCATTCCCACATTGGCCACCTTCCACACCCCAGTGTGGGCAGAGGTCTGGGTCAGCAGAGCAGGAGGGTGCCTGGGCTCTACATTCAGCCCAGAAGCAGGGCAGCCGCACCTCAGCTGAGACCAGGCTGGTGCCACACCAGCATTGGGAGGCATCCCAGCAAGCCCAGGGCCCACATGAGCCCTGTCACCTTAGGGCAGGTCAGCGTCCTCCCTCCTAGAGCTGAGGGGAAGGTGAAGTAGGCTGTGAGCCCTGGGACCAGCCCCAGCCCAGCCCTCCAACACAGCAGGGTGTCCCTCTTTCAGAGGAGAGCCCGGACCTCAGGGTGCCAGAGCTGCCTTGCTCTCCTCCCCACCCTCTGCCAACCTCCTGGGTGGGGCTGCTTCTGTCCCTGGCTCTGGGTCAAAGGCCGCACCTGCTGCCTGGGCCTGGAGCCAGGGGACACTTGGCTGCCACCCAGGCATCCTGTGCTGTGGGGAGTTCTCGTTCTCCTTCCCCGCCCTGCTGACCCACTGTCAGCCCTCAGAGGTCCTGTGCTGAGGTGACCTGGGGATCTTGAATGCACCCGTCCTGCTGGCTGCACACACTGAGGGCAGGGGAGCAGATCCTCAGGCCTGCCCCTGCTATCTGTCCACAGGCCCAGGACCACTCATTCCCCACCAGGCCTGGTCCTTGGTGCCCACCTGCCATGGCATAGCTGAACAGGGAGACAGGGCTTCCTAGAGGAAGATGGGTAGACCTCCTGCCCAGCTCTAGTGCCCTCTCTTCTGTTACCTAGTGCTGGAGCCTGAGCTTGGCTTTTCCTGTACAGGCCTTTGGGTCTGGCCTCCCATTGGGCCCGGGCAGAGATGCTGCCAGGCTCCTTCCTCTTTAGCATGCCTGGCACACGAGTATGGAGGTCCCCAGGAGAGATTCCCAGGAAGGACGTGAGCTCTCCTAGCCATCGGTTAGGAACCACAAGTCCATTCTTAGGAAGAGCATTGTATCTGTTTGTGGAAAGCAAACAAGCCTTCCACGCCCTCAGGACCATGGCAGAGACATACCCTCCAACATGGCAGGAGCACTCCTCCACCCACAGAAACCTCCCAGCCTGCCTAGCTCAGTGGCTTCTGGATGAGATACCCTCCTCCTCGGCCCCAAAGACCAACCAGGCTCCCTGCCCGCCTGCTAACACCTAGAGGCTGCTGGGGCTCATCTTCTCTTGGCCACAGATAACCCCTAGGAGCCACTCCCCCAGCTATCCCACCAGATTGTGGGCTGATCCTGAGCCAATCGGTGAGGTGAGGTGGACTGCTTGGGACCTCTAGCTCCCTCTCCCCAAGTTCCTTGCCCCTCATAGGACCAGCTCCTCCTGAGGGACATCCCTGGGGACCTGCTCCTCCCCTGCCTTGCACAGTCTCCCAGCTCCTGGGTGAGCATCTTCACATCCCTCCCTGGGGTGTAAGTGAGGCGGTGGACACTCAGCATGCCCATGGAGGGAGCTGGCCAGAGTGTCTGGCAGCAGTCATTTATTCTGCAGCAGGAGCGCGAGGCCTGGGCCTGCAGCTGAAGCGATTCTCCATGTCTTTAAAGGTGAGGAGAGAGCCCAGGCAGGTGCCGCTCAGTGCCTTCCAGCTTGATCCAGCTCTCTCCAGGGAACCGCTCCTCCAGGGCAGCGGTGCTGTCTATAGCAGATTCATTCCTCAGGGCACTTGGGCAAGTCATCTAACTGCATCGAGGCTCAGCTTTCAGATTGTCATCCAGGGAGGGATAAGGATGGTGGCCCTCCCTCATCGCCCCAAGACTCCTCAGAGTATAGTCCTTCTCCTGAGTGACAATGCACCGAGGGTTTCCGAGGACCTCTGGTTGTCTTTTGTGACCTTGACACTTTGGAAGAGCCCTAACCATTTATTTTAGAGCGCACCCCTCCATTTGGATTTCTCGGGACTTTCAAGGATCTGGGCGGGGTCATGCATGTGGGGCAGGAGTGGCCTCCCAGAGGTGCCGAGCCCTCTGACCCACCCATCCGAGGCGACAGCGCACCTGTCTGTGCAACAGCCATTATTTGGCTACAGTCTGCAGGTTCTGACTGTAAGTTTCTGATTTCCCTCGTAGCTGTCAGGTACCTTATAAGAGTCACTTTGTGGGCACCCCCCACCCCCGGGTTTGCAGCACCTATCCAAGGTTCTGGCCAGTGGTGTGTGCCAACAGGATTTCAAACACTGCCCGCTCCAGCTACACCTGAAAGCAATGGAACCCTGCAACTTCATAGCCATCCGTAAGGACTGGGTGGAACTTCAGGGAGCCCCAGCATACTCTCATAAACAAAGGGAAACCGAAAATAAGGACGCAGCGCGGGGCGTGTTGGAGTCGCGCGGGGCCATGCGCTTCCTTGCCACAGGACTTCTCAGGGACGTCAGTGTCTGAGTGTGAACCTGCAGGGCGGGCAGGTACTGGGTCTTGCCCTGGTCGTAGGGTGCACTGATTCTTCATATTCCAGTAGAAGGAAAAACTGGCCTGCCAGTCGTGACCTGCCAGGGACTCTGAGACAACCCAGCTGACAGCTGGAGAAACGTGAAAGACGTGCTTAGAAGCAGTGCAGCAGGGCTGGCTGGGGCTCGGTGGCAGAGCGCTGCCTGGCATGTGTGGGCCACTGGGTTCCATCCTCAGCATGGCATAAAAATGAATAAAATAAAGTTATTTAAACAAAAGAGTCAGTGAAACGCCGCAGTCCTCAGCCTTCCCACCCCGTCTGCCGTAGGGTCCCCCCTCCCACTTTTGCAGTGCTTCTGGTGAGAGGCCTGCTCAGGAGGCTCCTGAGAGCTAAGCACCCCAACAATGGAATTGCACATCTTCCCGGGAATCGCCCCTTCGTCTGTGGGACCCTCACTGTTGGGGACTCTCAGATCTTCAGAGGCAGCTGCTGTTCAGTTTGGTAATCCATCCTTCTGGTGCTTCTCACACTTGGCAGAAATATGTGTACATTTAAAAAGGAAACAGAAGCAGGGCCAGGTCGCATGTTTTCTGGTAAAACTTTTATCCCCTCAGTATTCATCTTGACTTCTTTCCACGTCAGCCCATGAAGACGAGGGAGATGAGGTCTGCCCCTTTTGATGGCAACATAATATTTCAGCCTATGAATGAATGAATCACAATTCAGTCAGATTATTTGGGCTCATTATTCCAGGTTTGTTTGGAATTTTTTTTTTTTTTTTCCAACAGACAAGGCTGTTCAGTAAACAGACCTCTGCATGTTTCTGGAGAATTAATCCCTAGAAGTGGAATTTCTCATTTGACGATTCTAAACATTGCTCACATTGGCAGATCTCGCTGGATTGCCCTTCAAAAAGTTTGAACAAATTTTCCTCCTAATCATGCGAGTCACCTGGGGGGCATGGAATCGAGCTCATTTGTCATTATTGGCAGGATCGCCTCTTCCTGTGTTTACTCACGTTTCTTCTGCGAGTGAATGTTTGCATGGCGTTTGCCCATCTCTGCCGCATTATTGGTTTTTTATTATTTATCAGAGCCCTTCTGTATGAAAGAAATTGTCCCATTATTTAAAAAAAAAAAAAAAAACAGGGAACCCCATCAATGCAGCAGCATCCTCCTGCTGGGCCACACTGGTATTTTCTGTCCTGCTTTTAGAACAGGTTCTGCCAGAAACACTCCAAATGTTATTTTTTAAACATCTTGAAAACAAAAGGTCTGCTGAGTTTGGGGAGCTGAAGCTGAGTGGGGTTGATGAGGCTGGCCCGGGGTCCAGAGGGGGCTGTGAGTGACTCACTGAGAACAGCTGCTGGGGAGCTAGTCCGCACTGCAGCAGCCAGTCAGGGCTCAGGAATGTCTCTCTGCCTGGCCAGTGTCTGGCTCCTCCACTCCTGGACTTGAACATTCCAGGTGCAGTGGGCTGTCTGGCCTCACAAGACGAAATGGGCCATTAACTTGGTCAGTTGGGAGGAAAACCACTCACCCTGCTGGCCATGGCAGGCTTCGCCCACCTTGCCATGCCTTCTCCTGCTGGGAGATGCCCCGTGGTGGCATTTGTTTCCCTCTGTCCCTCTCCAGAAACACCCCACCCCCATTGCAGGCTGGTCCCCTACCTCCAGTGCGTTCCCAGAAAGCTCACCTGTAGGCATCAGGGACTGAGGGCCGTTCCCAAGCCGTCCCTCCCCAGTGGCTTTAAATAGCCCCATTACTTTTCTCCCTTGAGAAGGCATGGTAATTGCTACGTTAGTTCCCTGCTGCTGCATAGCAAGCGAGGAGCTGAGTGGCTCATTTCTTATGGCACCATCGGAGAGGTCAGAAGTGCGTTCTCAGGGAGTCATGGGCGGAAACCAGGGGCCAGCCAGGCGGAGTGCTCATCTGGAGGCCTGGGGAAAGAAGCAGCCTCCACTACATTCTTGTGGGCAGAATTCAGTTCAGTGTAGGACTGAGGTCCCCCTCCTTCCTGGCTGTCGGCTCCTTCCTTCTCTCATGGCCCCTCCGTCTCCAGGCCTGACGGGTGGTCCAGCAGAGCTTCTTCTTCAGAAAAGACCTTCTGCTCTAAAAGACCTCCTGCAGTGAGGCTGGCCCCAGCTCATCTCCTAGTCAGAGGGTGAAGTCCACCACATGTGGATGCTGCCCATTGTGCCAGCAGATAGCCATGGGCTCTCCATGGTGACACTGGAGCATTTTCTTTTAGTTATTCAATTGTTTATCATACATAAGACCACACAACTGTACAGATGCATTGGATTTTATGATTTCCTTTATGTAAATAATGGGTTAAAAACAGTTTTATGCTTGGTTTTTTTTTTTTTTTTTTTTGTACTAGGGATTAAACCCAGGGGCACTTAACCACTGAAACCACATCTCAGCCCTTTTTTATATTTTATTTAGGTACAGGGTCTTGCTGGGCTGCTGAGGGCCTCTCTGAGTTTCAGAGGCTGGCTTTGAACTCACAATCCTCTTGCCTCAGCCTCCTGAGCCCCTGGGATTACAGGCGTACACCACTGTGCCCGACTGGATTTTGTTTGTTTTGTTTTTGTTTTTTGGTAAGATGTGGCAACCAGCATAGAAAAAAATGACCTGACCCTTTTAGTGTTTTAACCTCATGTTCCGCATTCCTAAACAGCAGAAGCTGCTGGATTCTATTTGATATTGCTACATTTGTCAAGGTGATGATTCTTTTATTCACTATAAAATTTTATGAACTGCTGAGTTAAAAAAAATCATCCGCAGGCTTGACCTTTAATTGCAAAATGAATATGGATTTTCTGATTGATAACAAAAAATTGTGGTTTATAAAAATGGATATTTCTGGTGCTGGGGCTCAGCGATAGTGCACTTGCCTGGCATGTGTGAGGCACTGGGTTTGATTCTCAGCACCACGTAAAATAAATAAAATAAAGGTCTACCAACAACTAAAAAAATAAAACTAAAAAATTTTTTACAAAATAGATATTTCCAAGTTTCCATTCATATTTACATATTTTTTTAAATTTAATTATTCTAATTTGTTATACGTGAGGGCAGAATGCAATTCATTTCATATTACACACACAGAGCAGAATTTTTAAAATATTTACTTATTTTTAGTTGTAGTTGGACACAACACCTCCATTCCTTCATTTATTTTTATATGATGCTGAGGATCAAACCCAGGCCCCTACACATGCTAGACGAGCGCTCTACCGTTGAGCCACAATTCCAGCCCTAGAGCACAGTTTTTCAAGTCACTGATTATACACAAAATATTTTCACACCATTGGTGTCTTCATACATGTACTTAGGATAATGATACCTAACTCATTCCACCGTCATTCCTACCCCTTTGCCCTCTCCCTTCCCCTCTCTCCTTTTCGCCCTATATAAAGTTCCTCCATTTCTCTCATGCTCACTTCCATCGCCATTATGAGTCAGCATCCTCATATCAAAGAATACATTCAGCATTTGGTTTTTTGGGATTGGCTAACTTCACTTAACATTATATTCTCCAACTCTGTCCATTTACCTGCAAATGCCATGATTTTATTCTCTTTTAATGCTGAGTAATGTTCCATTGTGTATATATGCCAGAGTTTCCCTATCCATTCATCTAGGTTGGTTCCACAGTTTAGCTATTATGAATTGTGCTGCTATAAACATTGATGTGGCGTGTCCCTGTAGTATGCTGTTTTTAAGTCCTTTGGGTATAAACCGAGGAGTGGGATAGCTGGGTCAAATGTGGTTCCATTATCAGTTTTCCAAGGAATCTGCAAATTGCTTTCCAGATTGGCTGCACCAATTTGCAGTCCCACCAGCAATGTATGAGTGTGCCTTTTCCCCCACATACTCACCAACACTTATTGTTGTTTGTATTCTTGATAGCTGCCATTCTGACTGCAGTGAGATGAAATCTTAGTTTTTTTTTTTTACATGAAACTTCATGCACTTTATTGCATTATTCCTCAATTTGTAAAAATCTTTACAAAAAAATTATTCTTTTTTTAAAATTTTTTTTTATTTTTTATTGTTGTTCAAAACATTACATAGTTCTTGACATATCATATTTCACACTTTGATTCAAGTGGGTTATGAACTCCCATTTTTACCCTGTAGAAATCTTAGTTTTGATTTGCATTTCTCTGATTGCTAGAGATGTTGAACATTTTTTCATATGTTTGTTGATTGATTCTATATCATCTTCTGAGAGGTGTCTGTTCAGTTTCTTGGCCTATTTATTGATTGGGTTATTTGTTTTTTGGTGTTAAGGTTTTTGAATGCTTCATACATCCTAGAGATTAGTGCTCTATCTGATGTGCTTGTGGTAAAGATTTGCTCCCATTCTGTAGATTGTCTGTTCACCTCACTGCAGACGATATGATTCTATATTTAAAAGACCCAAAACATTTTATCAGAAATCTCCTAGAACTAATAAATGAATTCATCAAAGTAGCTGGATATAAAATCAATGCTCATAAATCAAAGGCATTTCTGTACATCAGTGACAAATCCACTAAAAGAGAAACAAGGAAAACCACTGCATTTAAAATAGCCTCAAAAAAAAAATACTTGGGAATAAACTTAATGAAAGAGGTGAAAGACCTCTATAATGAAAACTACAATATGCTAAAGAAAGAAGTTAAAGAAGACCTTAGAAGATGGAAAGGTCTACCTTGTTCTTGGGTAGGCAGAATTAATATTGTCAAAATGATCATACTACCAAAAGCACTATACAGATTCAGTGCAATCCCAATCAAAATCCCAATGACATTCCTTATAGAAATAGAAAAAGCAATCATGAAATTCATCTGGAAAATAAGACTCAGAATAGCCAAAGCAATCCTTAGCAAGAAGAGTAAAGCTGGTGGCATTAACATTCCAGACCTTAAACAATATTACAGAGCAGTAGTAACTAAAACAGCATGGTACTGACACCAAATAGACCTGTAGACCAATGGTACAGAATAGAGGACACAGAGTCTAACCCACATAACTACAGTTATCTTATATTAGACAAAGGCGCCAAAAATGTACATTGGAGAAAAGATAGCCTCTTCAACAAATGATGCTGGGAAAACTGGAAATCTACATGTAACAAAATGAAATTAAACCTCTATCTCTCACCATGCACAAAATTCAACTCAAAGTGGATCAGGGACCTAGGAATTAAACCAGAGACCTTGCATCTAATGGAAGAAAAAGTAGGCCCAAATCTCCATCATGTTGTATTAGGCCTCAACTTTCTTAATAAGACTCCTGTAGCGCAAGAATCAATAAATGGGATGGATTCAAACTAAAAATCTGCTTCTCAGCACATTTACATAGTTGTAAGCCTTTCTTTTGTTTCTGTTTGTGTATAAAAACCTGTTTTGTTCAGAAAAAGTCAACCTAGTCAGCCATATGGAGTTGACCCAAGGAAAAGGAACCGTGGTGTTCTGCTGAGTTGTTTGGAAAGGGGTGGACCTTTTTTTTCATATTTATTTCTTAGTTTTAGGTGGACACAGTATCTTTTTTTTTTTTTTTTTTTTTTTTACATGTATGTGGTGCTGAGGATCGAACCCAGTGCCTGTTGCATGCTAGGCGAGCGCTCTACCACTGAGCCCCAGCCCCAGCCCAGTAATGATGGTGACTGACAGGGGGCTGGAGGAATCCCACAGGTCCTCTACTCCACGTTGGCTTCCGTTGAACCCACCTGATCCTCAACAACCTAGGACTGCCCCTCCCATTCACAGAGTGGGAAACCGAGGCCTAGAGAGGTGAAGGAGGCTTCTCAGGGTGACACTTACCCCAGCAGCCGGGAGCAGCCAGGAGTAGGGGCCAGCAGCACGGCTGGTTGGACACCGGCATCTCTGGGTCCCTGAGTCTCTGAGGCAGGGATAGGAGCCTCAGCTCCTTCCAGGCTCAGTGTTCTTCCTGGGAACGATCGGTGGCGAGGAGTGAGGCTCTCTTCCCAAACACTGCCCGTGTGGCTTTGATCTTGAAGGCCTTGGCTTGCTCATGTGCCAAGTGGAGGTTATATAATGGACCTGTGGTTTGCTGTGAGGACCCCAGGAGCTGATGCCCTCCAGCATTTGGCAGGGAGCATGCTGCCTGTGCCCGTCTGGTCGCGGTTCACATTGAGCCCCGCCTGCGCTGTGTGCCGTGCCCGCACAGTGCCCCCACGTGTCGTTTCTATAAGCCTCTGTCCTGCTTGTCTGTCACTGAGCAAGCCAAAACAATGGCTTAAGACAATAACAGGTGCTTATTTTGCTCACAAACCTGGGGCTTGGCTGGGCTCCTCCAGGCCACTCTGCACTGCAGTCTCACAGCCCGCTGCTCAGCAGGGCAGGGACCGAGCAGCCATGCTGCTGGCTTGGTGGCTCAGGGGCCCAGGGCATATGTCCCAGGAAAGAGCCCCTCTTCTGGCCCTGCCTCCTGAGGCTCTGTACTACTTGTCCCTGGGCCTCTTGGGCCAGCCCCCTCAAGGGGACAGGATTTGGAGTCCACTTCACAATTGAAGAAATGGAAATTGGCTCTTGTGATTATGGAGACTGAGAGTCTCAGGATTTTCCAGCCGGAGAGTAGAGATCCAGGAGAGTGGGTCGTGAAGTTCCAGCCAAGTCCAGAACCCTGGGGGCCAGGAAGCCTAGGTCCTAGCTGGAAAGCAGAGGCCAAGAGGAATTCTCGTTCACCCACCTCACCTTCCAGTCGGGCCTTCAAATGATTGGACGAGTCCCAGCACACGGGGGAGGCCAGTAGGCTCTATTCTGTCTCCTGATTCCAATGCCGTCTCACCCAGGCACGCCCAGAATAACGTCTCACCAAACACGCAGCATCCTGTGGCCTGGTCATGCTGGTCTAGAGGGTCATCATCCCACCACTGCAGGCCTGCTGTGTTCTGAGCTGGGTGGCTGGCCCTGGGCACACAGCGGTGAGCAAGGCGGACAGCTCTTGCCCTTTCTGAGCCTCCCTGGGTGTCGGGGAGACAGATGCCAAGTAAACATTTATGACAGGGTGACCAGGTGCCAGGCACTGAGCCCATGTCCAGAGGTGGGAGCTTGACTGAGACCCTGAGTGTAGCTCATGTGGTACATTTGGTAGGGAGGAGGGCTGGCGGTGCAGGCAGGCCCCCGTCCTGGGGCCTGAAGGCTGGAGGAGTGGAGCAGGTGGCTTAGCCTCAGACTGGACTGCTCCTTCCCACACTTGCCGCAGGGACACTCAGGAAATCTGCTTCCTCCCCTCTGTCTGGGTTGGATCTGAGGTGGGAACATAGGCCTGGCCTGGCCTTTGTGGCCCGAGGCTTATAAGGTCACCTCTGGTCTACATGGTTGGAGACCTCTCAGAAGCAGCCCTGGCCTTCCCGACACCCCAGTCCTCATGTGACCTCGCCAGGTCTCAGGCCTCAGATGCTCTGGTGAACTGGGTGGTGGGAAATGCCCAGTCCTGTCTGATAAATGGCTGCTCCAGCTGCCTCCAGTGACCGGGTGCCCCAGGGCTTGTCTGCCTTTGGTCCTGAGAACCCACCAGCCGTGTGGGAGCTCCTCAGTGCCTGGGTGGCACAGTCAGGGCCTTTGGTCGTCCCTATTCCATGGGATTGCCTGAGAGAGAATCTACAGCCTTGGTTATTCCTGGTGCCGGCCCCTGAGGAGCTCCCAGCCCCTCATTCGTCCCGAGGGCTGTAGGGTGGAACTCAGGGAGCACGGGAGGCAAGCCAGCTCCAGTTGGTCACAGCAGTGAAGTCTTGCCTTGGGCTTGCCGTGTGCCACACGTGCTCAGGGTGGTGACTGATGTGCACTCAGCCGTCTTCACGGCAACCCCTGTGGGTGCTGCTGTTGAACCTCCTGCAGGTGGGGAGAGAGACGCCGTGGTTAAGCGGCCACCCGGATGATACGGTGGATCCAGGATTGGGACCTGGCACTTAGTCCTCGGGCCTTTCATGCTATTGAGGGGTTTGGCTTAGCCACAGGGGCCACAGGGATGGCAGTCTGCAGCTCCTGGAGCCAACCCAGGGCTGCAGCAGATTTTCAGTGGTTTCCAAGAGGCTCCTCCTTCCCACATCCCCAGGACGTCAATTTCAGGGCCGGGAACTTTTGATGTCTTAATAAACAAAACAAAACATGTTATTTCCATTTTATCTCATCCAGGACTATTACTGGGCCTTAGACACAAGGGTCATGCCTCTGTTATTCAGTTGTTCCTACTTATTTTGAAGGGACGCATCCTGTTAAAATCCCAGCATGCTGAGGGCCTGCTGGGCCCTGCCCGCAAGGGGCCCTCGGGCGACAGGGAGAGATGAGTCACTTGCCACAAACTGGGCGTAGAGGGGTGCAGAGTACAGATGAGCACAGTGTCCTGACCCACATGTCAGGGAATAAGCAGGAGTGTCCTAGGCCACAAAGAGGCCAGCAAGGGCCTGCAGGGCTGAGGGACCAGCATGCGCAGGCTCCAGGGCTGGAAGGCAGGGCTGCAAGGCAGGGCTGAGTGTGCTCCGGCTCTTGCTTTCAGGGATTTGGTGAGAACCTGGATCCTGTTGCCTCCCCTGGTCCCGCCACCCCCATTCTGGTGTCTGCTGCCCCCATGGGGACCTCACTGCCCCCTTGTGAATAAGACTGCTTCCTGCCATACAGAGAGGGCCCTGGGAATGGGGAGTGGCCCAATAAAGCAGAACTGAGCCTGGCTGTGAGGGGCCGTGTCTGAGGCACCCTGCCAGCTTGCCCCGCACCCCGTGGGAACCTGTGTGTTGACATGGACGTCCTCCTTCAGACAGGAGGTGGGGACGCAGGCTGGTGTCTGGTGCATTCATTTCTTCACTCCTTGCTGGAAGAACAGCCATGGGCTTGATCGGCCAGGCCCCTGCCCTCATGGGTCTGCCTTCTGTTGGGCCTACCCAGTGGGTCAGCACCTCCTTGGCTGGAGGGTTCCTGCAGATCCTGTGCCCTCACAGGCCATTCAGACACCACCTCCGTGCCCTCGTGGGTCTCCAGTGCAGGTGGAGTGATGCCCGAACCCTGGGCTGGCTCTCCTGCCTGCTCCTGACCTGCAGGGAGTCCTTCTGCTCCTGCTGGCCTCACTCCTGGGAGCACCTGGGAGCCCAGAGCTGCCCTTGCTGTGTCCTCGGGAAGGGTGTGCACAAACAGCAGCACCAGACTCGCCCGTCACCCCGAGAGTGGATGCTTTTTTGTCTGGCTTTCGCAGATTCCACAACACTCCTGCCACTCCACAGGTGGACAGGACTGGCTCGCCCCATGCCTGCTGCCAGGCATGCCAGGACCGGGAAGCACAGGGTGTGCACCTGGGTCTCTCTGGGCCTGCATGCAGGACTTTGTTCACTGTTAAGCACTTGCCTGCCCCGAGCTCCCTGCCTGGCCTGGGGCCCCCCAGCTGGCCCCAGGGGGATGGGCTTGTTCATCATGCTGCCCACCCCCTTCCCTCTGTAAAGGACCTTCCCAGATTTCTGAACATGGGATCAGCCAGGGCTGAGGAAGGCATTGGGCACAACAGGTGGTTACTGGCACCACAGCATAGCCCTTCTGTTCTTTTGGGACACAGTATGGCAAGAACCACTGAAATGCTGATTCCCGTGGACCCTGGAACTCACTTCTGGGAACTCGGCTATGGAAGTGATTCAGCGCAAGCCCACAGCCTCGTCAGCCCTGAGATGGAGAAAACTTGTCTGTCATTAGGGGGAAGCGTTGCCCGTCAAGTGGCCGGGAGAGGCAGAGCCACCAGAAAAATAGGTGACAGTAAAAACAAAACTGAGAAGGAAATTGACTTGTTCAGAAAACCAGCAAGTGAGGATGAGGACGAGGCTCTCAAGGGTGCGGCCCTCAGCACCTGGGTGTGTG
This sequence comes from Spermophilus citellus, assembly GCF_964194105.1. Taxonomy (NCBI): domain Eukaryota; kingdom Metazoa; phylum Chordata; class Mammalia; order Rodentia; family Sciuridae; genus Spermophilus; species Spermophilus citellus. Next base: position 215,932,530 of record NC_138185.1, on the reverse strand, counting down.
GTGGGCCCAGGAAACCCAACGTGGACACTGTCCTGACTGCCTGCTCTCCTGGGCTTCCCCAGCAGCCTACCCCACTGTAGGGCGCGCAAGACTCAGTGCTATGGAGTCGTTTGCCAAAGCTTTGGTTGTGATTGGTTGTCCCAGGGTCAGGGAGGCTGGCTGGCTTCAGAGCTGCCCCCGTTGTCCTGCTGTGTCCAGATGTTGTCATTGGTCCTCTTGTTTTCTTGCTAGTGCTGTGGAGGCTGCCAGCATCATGAGAAAAAGGTCACCTGCAGAGTGGGCAGGGCAGAACTGTGTGCCCCGATGCCAGTGCTGGCCCTGGCCCCACCAGGAACTTGGGTGGCCTTGAACCCCTTTCCCTCCCCCTGGCTGGATCGTGACCTATGGTTGGGCTTGCCCCTCTCCAAGGGCCCTCCAGCTCCACAGGCTCTGATCCGAGGGGCGGAGAGGGAAGACGCTGCAGCTTCTCTGGGGGCTGAGGGAGCAGTTCTTAGGAGAAGCAGCCCAACCTCCAGCCAAAGTAGCCTCCTCCCAGCCCCCGCCCAGAAATAAAGATGACAGATCAACAGCAGCAGCAGTGGCTTCCCGGGGACCAGAAATAGCCTCATGGGCTCCCAGGCTCACTTACCAGAGCATCTGCCCGTTTCCATGTGGGCGAAGGGCTGCTGGCGGGGCTGCCCTGAGCTTCCCATGGGTGAGCAGAGGAGCTTCTGCTGTCCCCGTCCCTCACGTGGGCACTGCTGTGTGTCAGCTAGCACCAGGTGGTTGTGTACCCCTGCCCCATGCTGCAGGGCCTGGTTCCCTCTCCAGCCTGCCCCGAGCTGGGTGGCCACTGTGCCTACCTGCTGGACTGACCACAGGGCCCGGATCCAGGCTGCATGAGGTAACGGAGGCATGCTGGGCCCCCAGCCACATGGCCTCTGGGCTGCCCTCCCCCGCCCCTGCTCAGCGAGGCCTCGTGGGGCGCTTCCCTCATGTACCCCATGCTTCCCCTCCCAGCTGTACCACTCCTCTGTGTGGGTCATTTCCCCGCCCGTTGGGCTGGAGTGAGCTCCGTGCAGGGAGGGGTGTCCACGATCACACACTGTCACAGCTCAGAGTTCAGGAGGCGCTCAGTGCGTTTTTGTTGGTGGTGGCGGTGAATGGTCGTCGAAATCAAATAAGAACAGTGGGTAGTGTCCAAGTCCATAGTGATTTCACAGGCAGGTCTGGTGGGCTACAGGTGGCCAGAAACTGGCTCAGGCAGCACAGATGTTGTTGGTACCAGCAGTTCCAAGTGGTCTACAGCCCAGTAAGGGACAGATCCTCCCCTGCCTCAACTCTGCAGGATCTGGGCTGCCTTCACCTAAGATTGGTTCCCTGGGCCTCAGCTTGGCACACGGGTCTCATCTGGCTGTGGGATTGGGCCAGGCTCAGCTCCAGCCCACCCCTCCCCAGAGTCAGTCAGGCATGGATAGCCAGCTACGAATCAGGATAGACAAATAAGAACGTGACTCTGTGGTTGTGCCCCTCTGTCTGGCCCACTTGGCCTCTGCTACCACCGGGGCTGCCATCTTATACACAGGATTTCAGAGAGCTGGGTGTGTCTGAAGCCTAAGAAACTTTTGTGCATCAAGGAGAACTATAAAGGAAGGAAAATGACAACTCATAGAATGGGAAAATATTTGCAAACCATATGTCTAATAAGAGACTAGTGCTGGTGCCACATGTTCGTTGGGAGTATCTGGTCCTTGCAATTCTTCTGAACCTGTCACCTCTCAGGGGAGTGTCCCTGTGCATCACCTCTGGGGGGAATATACCTTCATCATCTCTGGGGGGAGTGTCTCTTCGCTGACTTCACTGTGAACTTGACAAGAGTGGGGACAGACTGCAGGGTTGTTGGAAGGTATTACTTAGCTCACTGTCCCTTGGAGAGCACTCAGTAAGTGGCACTGCTGGCTTTTTAAAAATAAAATTTTTTTAATGGATATGATTCACATTGCTAGGAGTGGAGTTGCCAGGTCACATGGTACCTTTTTAACTGCCCAAGGTCCTGCCAGACTGTTCCCGAAGTGGCTACGTCACTTACATTGCCACTGGCAACGCATGAGGGTTTGAATCTTCGACATCCTCAACACAGGAGTCCCTGATGGTGAATGATGTTGAGCATCTCTTCATGGACTTACTGTCCATTTTTATTTCTTATTTTGAGAACTGTTGTACTCAAAACCTTTGCCCAGGGGCTGGGATCATGGCTCAATGGTAGAGCCCTCGCCTGGCATGCATGAGGCACTGGGTTCGATCCTTGGCACCACATAGAAGGTATTGTGTCCACCTATGAGTAAACAAACAAAATAACAGAAACCTTCTCCCATTTTAAACTTGGGTTGACTTTTTATTGTTTAGTTTTAATTGTTCTTTATATGTTTTGAATACTAGTCCTGTACCCAATATATGATTCAAGAATATTTCTCCCATTCTCCGGGTGTCTTTTCACTTTCTTTATAGTACTTTTTGAAACATGAAAGTTTTTTATTTTGATGGTATCCAGTTGATCTATTTTGGCTTTGATTGTGCTTTTAGTGCCATATTTAAGAAGATATTGCCTAATTCAGACCATGAAGACTCACACAGATGTTTTCTTCAAAGGGTTTTGTAGTTTTAGCTCTTATAGTTAGTTCATGATCCATTTTTAATTAATTTGTATGTGATGTGAGGTAGGATTGCAATTTCAGTCTTTTTCTAATGGGTAACAAGTTGTACTAGCACCATTCGTTGAAAAGAAAATTTTTTCCTCATTAAGTTCTTTTGCAACTGAGCACAGGTGAATGAATTCACATCCGGATTCTCCATTCTGTTCCATGGATCTGCATGGCTGCCTTACTCCTGTACTGTACTGTCTCAATGACTTGCTTTGTAGAAAGTTTCACTTATTTCTTTGTTTTTGTGGGCTGGGGATTGAACCCCAGGCCTTGTGCAGGCCAGGCTCTCACTCTCCCACTGAGCTACACCCCAGCCCCATGGAAAGTTTTGGAAAAAAAAAGTGTGAGTCTTATAGCTTTGTGCTTCTTAAGATGTTTGGATTATTCTGGGTCCCTTACATTTAATGTGAATTTTAGGGTCAGCTTGTTAATTCCTGAAAAAAAGGCTGGTATTTCAATGGGTATTGTGTTGAGTTTATAGATCAAAACATTGCCAACTTAATAATGTTTACTCTGTTCATGAACCTAGTGTGTCTTTCCATTTATTGAAGCATTCTTTAATTTCCTTCAGTGATACTTTGTAGTTTTCAGAGTTTGTTTTGTACTTATTAAATTATTCTCAAATATTCTATTCTTTGTGAAGGTTTTGTAAATGAAATTATTTTCTTCACATCACATTTAGAGTGTTCATTGTTGGGTATAGAAATGCAGTTGTATTTCCTGTGTTGCTTTTGTATCCTGCAGCCTTGGTGAACTTGGTTATTATTAGCTCCAGCTGAGTTGGGAGGGTGTGTGTGTGTGTGTGTGTGTGTGTGTGTGTGTTTCTTGGGATTTTCTGTGTACCATATCATAATATTTGCAAACAGACATAGTTTTATTTCTTTCTATTTTGATGTTTTTATTTCGTTTTTCTTGTCTAGTGGCCCTGTCTAGAGTCTGCAGCAAGGTGTTGACTAGGAGTGGCCAGAACAAATATCCCTGCCTTGCTCCTAATCTTAGGGGGAAAATACCCAGGCTTTCAGTGGTGGATTTGATGTTATCTTAAAGCGTGGGTTTCTGAGGATGCTCTTTATTAGGGTGATTAAATCCCCTTCTTTCTGTTTGTTGTGTTTGTACTGTAAAAAGGTATTAGATCTTGTGAGATGCTTTCTACATCATTGAGATTATGTGTTATGCTTTTGTCCCTTATCCAGGGGGGGTATGTTCTAAGACTCCCAGTGGAAGCCTGGAACTTCAGCTAGTGCCAAGCCCTACACTTACTGTGTTTTCCCTATACTACATCACATGATAAAGTTTAATTTATGGGGGGGTGTGGCTTAGTGATACAGCGCTTGCCTATCACTTGCATGTGTGAGTCCCGGTGGATCCCCAGCACTGAAAAAAAAGTTCGTAAATTAGGCGACAATCTCATAACAAAATAGGACAATTCCAGCATCCCTGCTCTTGCACTTTGGGGCCAGTATTAAGTAAAGCAAAGGTTCCTTGAGCGCAAGCCTGTGTTCTAGGACAGCTGATCTGGTAACTGAGGCGGTGACTGTGGTGTCGTGCTGGACGCAGGAATGAGTCGGGCTGTGACGTGGGTGGTGCAGGCTGGAGAGCCCCTCACTCTGCTTGTCACCCTGCTCATCACCCTGCTCGCCAGGTGCGGTTTAAAGCTCAGTGCTCTGTAGATGGCCACAGGCGGCTGACCCTGTGGAAAGTGGGACTCCGCACAGTGGGTGGCTGGACTGCAGGGGTCGCCTTCGTGCTTCCCATTGCTGAAGCTGCTGCTGTTTCAGTACTGCCACCGAGCAGAGGAGATGCTGTTAGGGACACCCTGAGCCCGCAGCCATGGTCACTAGGCTGGACCTGGAGCCAAACCACCCAGTGTACCCTAGGCCGTACCTCTTTTTCGTTTGTTTGTTTTTAGTTGCAGTGTACATAATGCCTTTGTTTCTATTTATTTATTTTTATGTGGTACTGAGGATCAAGCCCAGCGCCTCACATGTGCTAGGCGAGCGCTCTACCACTGAGCCCCACCCCAGCCCAGGCCGTCCCTCTTGCTCACTGTTAGCTCCACACCGGGAGCGTCTCCATGGTGCCCGCTCCCTCAAATGGAAAGTGGGAGTGATGGTGGTACGTCCTCAAAGGCTCTTTGAGGATGAACGAGTTGCAGTGTAGCCACGTGGAACAAGTGCGGTGGGCCCAGGTCAGCAATCAGCAGTGGTGTGTGACAGTTGGGGTCACTGTGGGAGCCTGACAAGCTCCTGTCTCGTGCCTGCTCCTTGCAGATCCTGCAGTTTACTGGGACCTCAGCATCACGCCCCCACAGCAGAGCGGCAGTGGCTCTGTGACTCTGATCCTGAGCCTCCTGCCAGTCCTCCCATCCTTCATGCTGGGGGAGGGCAGATGAGGCCGGTGTGGGTCACAGCCTGCAGCGAGCACCAGGACCCCCCATATCCCCAGCTTGATTTTCCTGACTTCTCTTCTTCCAGGCTGCTGGGTAGACCTGGCTCCTTGCCCTGGCTCTTTGGTTGACTGTCCTATGACCTTGGGCAACAACCACCCTGGGCCTCTGGTTCTTGACCCGTGCTCCACACGCCGTCACAGCAGCTTCAGGATGGAATGAGCACTGCTCGGGGCTTGCCACCCCTCCAGGGGCCTGGCAAACGTGGACTCCCAGCTGCCCTCCCAGGGCCCCCAGAGGAGCTCCTGTCTGGAGTCCAGACTTCCCCTGGTGGGGTGGGATGCCCAGAGAGGCGAGAAGCTCTTCTGAGCTGCCCTGTGCAGCTCTTGCATTGCTGCTGAGGTCAACAAGGCTGGCTCTCGTGCCCCAGTGTGCTGACCTGGCCAGCCAGGGAGTGGACAGCTCTGGGGACGGCTCTCAGCTGCTTTGCTCTGGGTTTGGCTCCCAAGTTTGGGGGGGGGCAACCTGCCCTGCCCATGTGCAGCCTTTCCCAGCCCTGTGCCAGAGGTATGGAGCCCTGTGCCAGAGGTATGGAGCGGGCCCACCTCCTGGGGGTTCGCAGTCTTTTGGAGGAAGGGGACTATGCTGGAGGGGTGGCAAAGGTGGAAGCGACGTGTGTGTTTTTCTTTTCTGTGTGCTTCAGGTTTTCTAGTTAGCATGTAAGAATTTTATAATTACAGAATATTGCTGGGAAATGTAGTTGAAGAATATGCTGCTCTTGTCACACACACCCCACGCCCCACACAGGGGACCATAAAGCTTGGGACCCTTAGGGCTGGAGGTGGGCAGGGTCCAGGACGGCCCTGGAGGAGGCGCTGACCTCCCCTCCCGCTGTGACCTAGATGACAGGATCTGCTCGCCGCCCTTCATGGAGCTCACCAGCCTGTGCGGGGACGACACCGTGAGGCTCCTGGAGAAGAACGGCCTGGCCTTCCCCTTCAGTACGTAGCCGCGTGCTCAGCCGCATGGCCACGGGCAGGGTGGGTGTTCTAGGCCCGCAGGGTTGGAATTGCTGAGGGTGGCCCAGGCTTTGCCTGCGGAGGGAGGGCACAGCCCCAGGCGCCTCCACGCCTCCACTGCGCAGGTCCTGCCTGGGCTGGTGGCATCTGCCCACGTTACCCCAACTGCAGCACTGCCCCGTTTCCCTTGTGGCTGCAGGAGTTTTGAGGGGGTCCTCTGGGGAGATGCCCTGTGTCCGCCAGTCAGACATCAGGACTCACTGATCCCTCTCTGCTTTCCTCTCTCCAACCCGCAGTCTGCAAGACCAGAGTGGCTCATGGCACCAATTCTCATGAGGTGAGTGGAAGTCTTGATTGTCCCTGTCCCTGCCTCCCTGCACCTGCCACCCCTGCCCTGACACCCCAGCGGGTCTTGCTGGGACCCTGCCAAGCTCCTGGGCACAGCCTCTTGGTGTGCAGCTCCCACCCCGGCTTCCTGGACTTGAGTAGAGGAAACAAAATGTGGCAGCCTCGCAGCCCGTCTCCAGCCTCTCTCGCCTGCTCCTGTCCCTGAGGCTGGGATGGTGCTGGGGCTGCCGTGACAGAATGCCACACACACTGGTGGCTTGAGCAGTAGATGCTGACTCTCACAGTTCTGGAGACACGGGTCCCAGATGAGGGTGGTGCAGGACTGGGTTCTGTAAGACTGCTCCTGGCTTCTCAGTGTCACATGTGGCCTGTACATAGCGTGTGTGCCATCGCGTGAGCAGAGCGTGCCCAGAGGGTGCTCATCTCAAGGTGAGGGTCCCACCGACCTCACCCAAACCTGACTGCCTCCAGACACCCTCATGCTGGGCTCAGGGCTTCAATTCATGGATGGAGGGGCATGTGGTCCCTAGGGGAGCCCAGAGAAGTCACACCCAGCCTGACCTGTCCCTGGCTACATGTTGTCTGGCCCAGAGCGCCAGGCACTGGGCTGGGAAGACTATCTCTGCCCACCAGGTGCTGAGGAGGAGGGCCACGCCCGCTGGCTAGCTGTGCCCCGCTTGTCCACCTGTCCATCCTTCCCTGTGCACTTGTGTCTGACCCTCCTGCAGGTGCCAGGGAACAGGTGCCTAGGCTCCACCCCATCCTTGTGGGAGACAGTGAGTCCTTAGGGAGACTGCACCTGTGGGACATGCGTGGCTGTGAGCTGTAAGCATTTGGGGGTGAGAGAAGCAGGCAGTGGGCAGGGCCCCGAGGTCTCTGCTGCCCTTCCCGCCCTCAGGAACCACAGGGGATGTCATCTTCAGGCCCTGGGCACAACCCAGTTTGGGCCTCCCATTAGGCAGTTGCCCTGGCATGCAGAGTGGGCCCTGTAGGGAAGACCTGTCCCCCGCAGCCCTGCCATCAGAACATCCCCCACCAGGGGAGACTAAAAACAGAAGCCGGCAGCAGTGACCTTTTCTAGATTTATATCATGCTCCTTGTCCCTGGGAGATATTTAGGGGAAATGTCTATAAACAGTGTCAGCAGGGGGTGTGCTGCGAGGGGCGGCCCTGCCCGTGGGAAGGAGATCTTGGCCTGCTGCAAAGGTCAGCGGGAGCCTCCTTGGGCACTGCCTTCCCGTGCTTGTCCTGCCTGGGCATCAGCATGGCCGCAGCCAGGGAGAGGGCAGCCAGAGGATGCCCCTGTGCCTGCTTCCCTCATTGCCAGGGCAGCTTCCTGGCCACCGTCTGCCCGTGGTCACCACAGAGGCCCTCTGTTGGCAGGTCCTGGTGTCTTGGTGCACCCCTGAGTGCCAACGCTGTGGGTAGACCGGTCCATGCCAGGGAAGGCCCCTGGGCAGGGAGCAGCCACGTGGAGCTCCAGGCCACGTGGGGACTGCAGCCTTGGGAACCCATCACTGCTGGATGGCGCTGTCAGCTGTGAGGTGCTGGCAAATGACCCTGCCTCTGAGTGTCTGACCTGCGTTTATGCATGGGGACTTCCCAGTGACTGTGAAGGATGCGGGTTACTGTGGGGCCCACTGTGACCTGGCCCAAGGGAACTGTTTGAAAGCTGGTGTGGAACCAGGACCCAGGGAAGGTCTACATCCAGGTGGGCTCCTCTTGGCAGGCTCTGAGGGGTTGCACGAGCCTCACCCCCAGTGTGGGTCCTCACCCCCAGGGAAGTTCGCACACCCCCTGCCCCGCCTCCATCCCCAGTGCTCTCCCGACCCATGGCAGTAGTGTCCACCTGTTGTCGGCATTTGGACACCCATGTGTGCTGTGGGACTTGGTGCCTGGGGCCTGTTGGCCTCAGAGGGTTGCTCCCTTGGGTGTGGGTGCCCTCCACAGGGTGTCCAGCTGGTTGAGTTGTCCAAGGTTGAGTTGGTGTTCACAGGACTTCTGGGTGTTTAGCTTACAGAGGGTGAAGGCCCTGCCCATGCCCACCTGGGAAGTGCTCGGGGCCTTGGGTCTAGCTGGTTCCCGGGCTGCCTGGCCCCATCACTGTTGCTGGAGGCGAAGGGGATATCCTGGCCCACCCCAGCACACACTGCACTGGTTTCCCCAGCTGGCCTGGATTTCTGCTCTGTCCTGCCCAGCTGAGCACCAGGCATGCAGGGTTGGCAGCTGTTGAGGCGGCCAGCTGTCCAGGCTCTGTGCTCCTCCTGGGGCCTGTGGGTGGAGGGATTAGCCATGACCTAGCACAGTGGCTGGCTCCAGTGGGCCCCATGGTCCTGAGAGCAGACAGACCCCATAGGCCACTACAGACCCAGCCTCCGTCAGAGCCGAGAGGATGTCTGCAGCCCCTCTACCCTCAGTACCACCCCACGTCCTCAACCAGCATGATTGCCCTAGAGGAGCTGGGCACCAGGAGCCAGACATGCCCGTTTGAGACACCTATATGGCCCCTGCATAAGAAGCGAGGCCCATGCTGGGCACACCTGATTCTATTCCAGGCTGTCATCCTCCAGCAGGTCACCGACCCTGCTGTCTTATCGATGACAGGGTGGTGACGCGAGGGTGACACCAAGTGACTCACATGGGTGTTAGAATAGGGGCTTGCAGTGAGTGTTCAGCAGGAACAGCTTGGATCAGGTCCTCAGGTTCATATCCACAGCCTAGTGTCCCACCCCCCATCTTGGATCTTTGTGGAAGAGCCCCCAGATGTCAGAAGGATTGAGTAGCATAACACCTAGGGGCCCCACTCCCTGGCACTGTGAGGAATGCTCTCAGGAGTTGTGCAGTGCACCAGCTGTTCACCCCTACGTGGTGGCCCGGTGCGTGCTGGACTCTGACTCCCGCAGCAGAGGTGACTGATGCAGGCGTTCTTCTCGCAGCCATCTCCATTCACATGTGTCCCTGGCTCAGGATAGGGAATGCTGCTGGTAATGTGCTGTTGTGTTGAAGGCAGGAGGGTGGTGGGCTCTGATGCAGCCCGTGTCCCCTGTCTCCCCAGATGGCCATCGTGTTCAACCAGGAGGGCCTGAGTGCCATCCAGCCACCCTGTGTGGTCCAGAACTTCATCAACCACAACGCCGTGCTCTACAAGGTGTTCGTGGTGGGCGAGTCCTACACGGTGGTCCAGAGACCCTCACTCAAGAACTTCTCTGCGGGCACATCAGGTAACTGCCTCTCGCACTGGGACGAGCACAGCTGTCTGTCCTCCCACTTCCCCTGCCACTCTTGCGACTTCTGGAGGCTGGAGAGATGCCCTGAGGCTGAGTTGGTGCAGCAGATGGATAAAGAGGTCTTGGAGCACCCTGTCCCAGCAGGCTGCTGGGAGACTCTCGGACCACCATCAGCCCCAGAAGGCCCCTGGAAGTTGCCTGTGCCCCAGACAGTTCCCAGGACCCACGGTGATGAGACAGGGAGGGAGGTGCGGGGCGGGCACGGTCAGCCAACTCTGCAGCCACTCGGGAAGCTGGCTGGTCCCCCACCTCCCTGCCTCTTGTCTCCACTACCCCAGCACCAGCTGTTTCTGCAGCCACCGGGGGCACCAGTGCTCTGGAGCAGGCAGCACCTGCTGTACTGAGGATCCCGATGCGGGACGTCAGGTCCCGGGGCAGTCACACCCCCCCTACCTAGTGCAGGGCTGCACGTGTGCACACCTGATCAGCCAGCGTGCCCTGAACCATGGAGGGGGGTCCTCAGTGTCCCTGAGCAGTGATGTCACATGCTGCTGCTGTCCTTCAGGGCCCTAGAGGTGGTCCTCTAGGAACAGCCTCAAGACCCCACTGCAGCTTCCCTCAGCCCTTACCTCCTTCCAGGCCTGGCACCAACCATGAAAAGGGATGGGGTTAAAAACCTGCAGCTGTGGGGCTGCTGTGAGGAATGTTCTGTGGGTCCTGAGGCCACTCTAAGGCGAGTTCCAGACATCTTGGGTGTTATAGCCATGCCTCAGAGTAAGTGGAGCCTTCCAGAGGACTCCTGGGAGGCCCGTGCCTGCCCCGTGCAGCTTGCTCAAGCGCACTGCACGTTTCTCTCTCAAGGGGGATGCCCTCAGGTAGGGCGTTGGCCTGCCCGGGCCTCCTGAGGACCCGCCTGGCTGTCTGCTGGCCTGGAGCAGCTACCCGTCGTCCCCTCCAGCTCTTCTTCCCCTGGGTCACTTTCTTTCCCTTTCTGTGAGTGGACAATGGGGCAGTGTCTTCCTCTCCCTGCCGAGTCTCAGCAGTCTTCCAGGGTCAGGACGCCCCTCCTGACCTGGTCCAGCACCCGCCCTGGGGCGAGGGGATAGTGTGGGTTGGGTCAGTGGACGTGTCCACTAGGGGACATTCTTCCATGTGTGGCCTGAAGAGACTGACATTTCACACAATGTTTTTATTATTTTCCTGATTTTAAAAAATGCACACTTTATGAAGAACGTGAACTATTAAATTAAGAATAGTTAGGGCCGGGACCATAGCTCAGTGGGAGGGTACTTGTTAGCACGCATGTGGCCCCGGGTCATCCCAGAACCACACACTAAAAAGCGCTCTCATGTCTCTCTTGCCTTTTTTACCCAAATCACTTCATTTCTAAGATAAATTTACTGCCAGATCTCCTTTCTCATCCACACAAAAGTGTGTTTGTGTGCTTTTCTTTCCTGGTTGTAAAATGGTGGCCCAGTTCCCTTCTCAGTGCGTGGGGAGCCCTCCTCTCCACGTGTCCCTCCTCGTGGCTGTGTCTCAGACCCGGGCCAAACAGTAAAGACACACAGGACAACCGAGTGACTTCCAGTGATTCTCTGACTCTACCACTGTCTTGCGGTGAATGGGACATGGCAGGGGGCCCGGCGCTCACATTCAGGCCTCTTGGGGGCTGTAAGGCCTCAGTGACGGCAGCTCTGTACGATGCACTGGTTAAACGGGGCTGGGGGGCTCTGGCCACTTTCCGGCACCCACCTAGCCTGTGGCTCCCACCGCCCAGGGTGGCCGGTCCCACACTTCCTGTGTCCAGGCTGGGAGCTGGGCTCCCTGCTCAGGGCTGCTCTTGACCTGGGGGGAGGTAGAGACAAGGACTTGTCTCTCAGCTGCCATTTGCTTTTGATTCTCAGGAATACTTTTTTTTAATATTTATTTTTTAGTTGTAGATGGACAAATACCTTTACTTTGTTTATTTATTGTTGTGCTGAGGATGGAACCCAGTGCCTCACATGTGTGAGCAAGTGCTCTCCCGCTGAGCCCCACCCCAGCCCTCCCAGGAACATTTTTTTCACATGTCAACATCTCCAAAATCAGGTGTGTACTTAATAGCAGTGGCATCCCGCAGACACCTTGACTGGAACCAGAGTAAGCTCTTATGGAAAGGTGACATTGGCCACCAAGAACACGAGGACTGTGCTGTGTTCCTTGCCTGAGGTTCATGTGCTCTCTTCACCACGCTGGGGCAGAGGGACGGCTCTCTTTATTCCCTCTCTCTGTGCAGTGGGGCTTCCTTGACCTGAGGACGCAGGGCCAGGGGTCCCAGCCCTGTGCAGGGGCCTATTATACTCTCCATCCTGGGCCTTTTTCCCTTAGGGAAGAAGAGTGGTACCTCCTACCATGCAGAGCTGGATCTACCAGAGTCCACAGGGTAGATGGCTCCAGTGCTGTCTCCATTACTAAAAGCTGCTGTTGCTGGATGGGAGCAGCCTAGAGATATGTAAATGAGTGGGCGGGGCTGTGCCCAGGGAAGCTTCAGGTTCAGATGCAGGCAGCCTGGCCTCCACTCCAGAGTCTCTGAAGAGGCAGTGAGGTGCTGCGTTCACTGAGCCTGCCGAGGGGGTCCAGCCAGGGGCTAGCCAGCCAGACTTCCTGCCTTCGTGAGTAGATATTCCAGTGGGGGGGAGAGAACACACGGGAGAGAGACCAGAGCCAGTTGCCCCGAGATGGAGACTCCAGGGAAGACATCGCGGCTCTGGACACCTTCCAGTGACGGGAGTAACTTGGAAAAGGCACAGCAGACACAGGCACCTTTGCAGAGGTGGCATCTAGTGGCAGCTGGAAGTTGACTTGGGTTGCCACCCACAGTGTCGTAGCATGCACCTCCTGGGAGCGGCAGTAAACAGCAGAAGAGCAGCAGATTGTGGCTGCAGCTCAGGGCTGCCCCACCACAGTGCCGGGGTCTGGGAGCTACTCTGCTCATTTACTCTTCCTCTTTTCCATCAGTAAGTTGAGAACAAAAACAGTCTTGGCTTCCTTTCCCTGCCGATCCTGTGGAGAGCCGAGGTGGCCCTTCACCCAGGCTGTGTGTCCTTAGGAGTCATCCGCGAACAGGGACTGGCAGGGGCGTCTACGCTGAAAGTGCTTCTGATAGCAAGGCCCTGACCTTTTTCCCCTAACAGAGGGGACGAGGATCTGGGTGCCAGGGCTCTGTCCTGGGCTCAGGCTCCTTCTGACCCACCCGAGCTCCCCACAAGTTCCCATAGTCTCTGGGGACAGGCAGTGGCTGGAAGCTGCTCTCCCTCCTTCCCTCCCTCTGCCCTGCCCGGCTGCATGTGGAGAGCTGCTGGACCTGTCATTGCTGGCTACCCTGCCCAGTAGTCCTCTGGCCAGAGCACCGCAGGCCGGAAGTAGCAGTGTAGGGTCCCCCTTGGAGATCCTGTGCGTTTGGTCTTGCCCCAGGGAGCCATTGTGGGTCACAGTTTGTCCAGTTCCATGGGCTTGGCAGGCCCCTGGGGCAGCTCTGTCCCCTTCCCTCCGTTCTCCTTGCAGCTTCTACAGCTTCCCTGGACTTTGCTGTGACCACCTGTGCATGGTGGCCCTTTCTCCCTCCACGGCCTGCTCTGCCACCCTGTTCATTTTCTTTGGGGACCTGCAGGGGTACAGGTGGGAAGGTGCTCTGAGTTTGGGGGCTGTAGGATGAGGAGATGGGCAGTGCCTCCAGGAGGCCAGACCACTGGCATGGATGGCTGGCACCTGCTCCAGCCTCTGGCCCGCTGGGCTTTGCCACCTCGAAGGCTCCCTGGTGCCGGGAGAGGATTGGTGGGACTGCATGGCAGAGTCCCGCAGGGTGTTTATTTTCCTCAGGCTCCTCCCCAGGACCGTCTCTCGTGCCCCCTGTCTGGACTGGCTCTGGTCGGAGCAGCGGGAGGACTGTCGGGCACACCAGGGTGGCCAGGGGCCTCTATGCCCCGCTAGCGGGAAGGATGCCAGGTACCTCTCAGCGCCTGCCTGCTTGGCTCTGCCCCAATCACTTCCTCTGCATGATCGCTGTGGCGCCGCAGAGTCCCGGAGCTGGTGGGGTCGCGGCACCAGGGCAGGCCCCCCACCCTGGCACACAGGCCCTCAGCTGGTCCCTTCCTGTCCTTCAGCTTGGGGGCCTGGGTCCCAGGGCCTGGCATTGTGTCCTGGGGAACAGGACCCATGATGCTCCACCCTGAAAGGACTCAAGCAGGGCTAGGCCCCTTGGGGACTCCTAGCCAGGGGGTCCTGGCTGTTCTGGGGGTGGGGGAGGCAACAAGGTGGTGACGGCTCTGCCAGACCCAGACCTGGGCTCCTGGCTTTGTGATTCTTGCCTTGACGTGCCTGTGCTTCCAAGTGCCTGAGAACGTGTTTCTGGCTGACCAGCCGACCTTGCAGCTCCTCGGGGTGACCTTGGTTACTCCAGAGGACATTTACAAGTGGGGTGAACGATTGCACCGTCAGCCTGTCGCGCACAGTGTCCCCGAGACTGGTCTCCTGCTGGGCCTCTGTGGGAGTTGGGGGTGGGTGTGATGGCGGCGCACACGCGGGGACTCGCGAGCTGGATGCGGTGGAGGGGGTGTCATGGTGAGCAGGTCATTCTGAGCAGCTTCTTGGATGGGCACCGTGGAAGCCCATGTTCTGGTTTTCTGTTTTTGTCCTAAATAGTTGGAAAACAGCAGAACCTTTGTTTTAAGCTCTCACATGGCGGCAGCCTGGCTGGATCTCCGTAGGAGTTCCATGGGTGGGAGGGGCCTTCGACATCGGGTGCATGGCTTGTCCTGCCTACTTAGCCCCCTTTCCTCCTGGCGCCCTTTTGGTGACATATCTGCAGCATCTTTCAGGATGGACCTTAGGCGTTGGGGAAGCCCAGGTGGGATATCACGAGATGGTCGTGGAGGTGGCTCAGCAAACCGTCATTTTTGTGTGAGAAATGAAATTGAGGCCCTAACTGGGCCAAGTCCATCCCTGGTACACTCCATGGGGTGGGGAGCCCAGCTCCCTGGAGCGCCTGGCCCTACTGCTAGACCTGGAGCCAAGGTGCTCTGGCGTGTGGCTGAGGTGGTGCTGCCCTCTGGTGTTGGATGGCGGAACCACACCCTGGCCTGGAGGCTCTGACCCATACTCCTGTCTGCTTTTTCAGACCGAGAGTCCATCTTCTTCAACAGCCACAATGTGTCGAAGCCGGAGTCCTCATCCGTTCTCACAGAGGTACGTACCACCTCCTTGGTGGCCTGGCACGAGGCTGCCTTCGCCCAGGGCTGGGCATCATGGGAGGCCCTTGTCCACATGCCAGGCCCAGGCCCGTTCCCCAACCCCTCCTGCCTGCTGTCTTCTAGCCCGTGTGCTGGTGGCATCACAGCTGTGCACACATTGTGATGAGCATGTGGGGGCCAGGGCGGGAGGGCTGCAGGCAGCCCCCACGAGCTCAGAGAGGCTTGCTCCTGGCTATCCCTCACTCTGTTCGTGAGTGTCCCTTGACAGCCTGCTGTGTGCTTCTGCAGCACTAGGGTGGCGTGTGACCCCCACCCCTGAAGCCGTGGCAGCAAGCATCATGGCTGGTGCTCAGTGAACGACGCCATGGCAGTGTCCAGCTGGGTGTCTAGCAGCCTCCCTGCAGCCTCGCTGGGATTGGACCCCAGGCCCGCTTCCAAAGCTGGCTCTCCCAGGAAGCCAGGTCGACCTACCACTCTAAGGACTGCTGGGCAGTGTTCCACAGCAGACGGGAGCCTCCACAGGCAGTCTGCCGTCCCTTGTGGGCCTAGCAGGCCAGCGGCTTTGCTCTCATGTCCCCTACACTCAGGACTTGCTGGGGTCCTGTCCCCCCTAGAGTGCGTCCATCTTGGTGTCCTGGGAGCCTTTGCTTTCTCGTGGCCTCCTCCCTCTTCAGGGCTGGGCACAGCCAACCCTGGGGATCTGCCCTGGCCTTGTGTTCCTGGCCCCCAAACCTGGGCAGCCTGTCTAGCTGTTGTTTGTTTCTGGTGTGAACAAGGACCTAGAGGGACACCACTGTCCCCAAGACCTCAGTAGCTATCCCCCAGAAACAATTGAGAAGCGCCGGGCCTGGCTGTGTCGCTGTGAGGCGTAGGTAGATGCTCTGTGCAGGGAGGCTCGGCTCACTCCAGTGTCTCCAGGGCTTCCTCCCGCCGGCCTCGCGGAGCCTTGGCCAGTGTGCTGGGCTGCAGAGGAATTGGCACGGCACAGACTTCCTGAGAAGTTATCCCTGCCAGTGCCCTCGCACAGCACAGGGCTAGCGCCCACTGGGGCTATTCACCAGTACCAGGGGGACACTGAGGGCTGCATGCAGGGTGGCCCACTGGGAGTCACCCTCTTGGATAAATCCCTGTTGACTGTGGGCCTCAGTTTCCTCGTCCAAGAAATAGGAGGGGTCAGCCTAGAGCCACAGCAGGGCCCTTCCTCTGCCTCTCAGACCTACAGTGCCCGCCCCCCACCGGCCTTCGCATGTGACTGCTAGTCAGGAATCTGTCAGGACTAACGCTTCCAAGAAAAGAAGAGGCGATGCCAGCCGCATGGCCTTCCTGCAGGACCACGGCCACTGTGGCCTCCCTCAGGCTGTCCATGTCAGCTCCACCATGGGAACTGGTGTCCAGAATACTCCCTTACCGGTCCTCCTGCCCTGTGCCACCTGGAGCTCTGCCAGCCCTGTCTCAGACCCCCTGAGAGCGCCCTGCAGGGACCCACACTGGCCTCGAAGCCCCACCTCCTTCCCCAGGAGGCCCTAACCTGGGAAGCTCCACTCAGCCTGCAGGCCCCAGGGGCCTTCTACCTTTCAGAGCCCTCATAGGATGTCCTTAGGAGCAGTGGGCCTCCGAGGGCACAGCTCAGTGGTGGGGCACTTGCCCAGCATGCACAAGGCCCGAAGTCCCAGCCCCAGCACCTCGGGAGGTAAAAAAAAAAAAAAAAAAAATTGCTTTTCTGGGAAAAATAGCCCGGGTCGGACCCAAGCTCTGGCAAGCCATGTCATCCCTTTGAGCCTCAGACTCCTCATCTTGCCCAGAGGGAATCCAGGGGTTCTGTGAGTTGCTGTCCAAGCGGTGCCCACTGCCCGTGTGCAGGAAGTTCTCAGTGTTGGCCGTGAGCGGTGGCCCCGGGGCACCCACAGAGCTCCTTCCTGACTCCCCACCTCCTGGTTAGCAGGGTACCTTGGGTGGTTGGTGTTGAATTCCCGGGGAGGAGTTCCACCCTTGTCTTGTCCCAGGCTGGCTGTTTGGGTTTGGACAATCAAATGGCTTCGGAAGGATTTCTGAGATTCCTCAGCTGAGCTGGGAAAGTGCTTTTATAAACAGCTCGTCAGGAGACGCGGGTGAGAGGAGCTGCCTGCCCTGGGCCCGCCTCTGTGTCAGCCCCCAGTCCTCACTGAAATCTCAGGGCGGGGGCATTCTCATTACCCACTTCCGGGGTGAGGAAACAGGGTCCAGAGGTTCGCTACAGCTAGGGCAGGCCCAGGGCATGGGCAAGCCTGGGGTCCACCTGGACCTCTGACTTGGTGAGGATGCTGGGCTGTGGACCAACTGCCGAGCTCCTCTTTGGACTCAGCCTCTGACCCTGAGTGTCCCAGGGAGCTCAGGCGAGCTCCTGTTCAGCCAGACTGCCACTGTCCCTAGGAAGCCCCCAGGGAGACACCAGGGCACTCCTAGGATAGGAAGGTGCCAGCCTCAGGCCCTGGTTGGTGCTCTCCGGGAGTTCCCTGCTGTCCATTTCAGGGCCAAAGGCCATTTGTCTTGGTGACCGGGGCTCAATGCTCAATCCTCTGACCCAGCCTCGCTTTTAAACAAATTGAGGTGAAATCCGCATGGATAAAATTAGCTGTTTTAAAGTGAGAAATCCAGCGCGTCTGGTCTGCTCACATCGAGGCACACCACACCACACCTCTGCTTCCTTCCAGAACATTCCCATACCCTGGACTATGAGCCCCCACTCCCCATTCCTCCACTGCTTCTCTGATTCCTGTCTCCACAAATTTGCGCCTTCCGGAAGTTTTATAAGGATGGAGTCATACAGCACGAAGCTGTCTGTGCCGCCCAGCATACGCACTCGTGATGTCTTCCGAGTTCGTCTGTGCTGTAGCGAGTCGGATTTTATCCCTTCCCACAGACGAACGGCACTTCATGGCACTTACCCTGTGGCTTGTTTACCCGCTGCCCTGCCGATGCTGGTGGGGTGGGTGGCTTCCACCTCAAAGGTGGGGGAGTGAGGCTGTGTGGACGCAGGACTGCGAGGCAGCCCTGGGTGGGACCCCAGGACTGGGCCTGCAGGGCCACCTGTAATTCCTGGTTTGCTCTCTGACTCGCCATATTTGCAGCTGCACCCCTTCCTCTAGCCTCTGAGCTTCAGCTCTAGAACTCCGGTGTTCCATAGGCACCTAGCTGAGCCCTGTTCAGGCTGAGGTCACCCGAGGCTGTCCCTGCCCTGGAATTCAGAAGCAGCCCTTCGGCCATCCAGGCCCCTGGCCTCCATACCTGTCACCCTCCTCCTCCCTCTCAGCAAGTCTAGGATGGAGGCTCAATCAGTCCCATTTTACAGCAGAGTAAACTGAGGCAGAGAGGCCACAAACTTTTCTCCAAGTCCCCGGAGTCGGCAAGTCACTGCAGGATTCACATCCAGACCCTGGGTCCAAGTCCTGGCTCCCAAAGCCTCTGGTGCAGTCTTCTCATGCCCTGGAGGCTCCCACTGGGCCGAGCTCAAGCAAGTGGGTCCTCATGCCTGTCCCAGGCCGCTTGGAGTAGAGCAGAGAATGGGCAGTGCGGGGCGGTCAGGGCAGGGTGGAGACTGTGCACCCGGATAGCCCTACTCCCCCCCAGAAGCTTTGCTGACCGCTGCGCTTGGACCCAAGGCATGCGGTGGGAGCATCCCTGAGCTGCCCCTCGGAAGGAAGGGGGGGTGGAAATGCAAGATCACCCGCCTGGAGCCCTTCAGGGACCAAGACCCATCCCGAACCTCAGCCTCGGGCCGTGAGTTTGCCTGCAAGGAGGGCGCCTCCGCCCTGGCCGCATGCCAGCATTTCCTGCGCCCCTGTGGCTTCTCGGCTTCTCGTCCCGCCCTCCCCAGGCCTCTCTCCCCACCTCACCTCTGCCCCGTCCTCCCTGCTGAGAAATGGGTCTAGAGCCTGAGAACACCGAGGCCCAGACCCTGCCCTGGGCTTTCACGGGCCAGCCCGACCCCCTCTGAGCCCGTTGCCTGTGTGTAAGATGCCAGTGTTGACCCTGTCCCTCGGATGGCAGCCAGCAAGGCCGTGAGCAGCACCCCCCCGCCCAGCTCGGGCAGGACACAGAGGTGATGGCCTGGTGCTGGCTGGGGTGGGTCTGCCCTGCCTCCTGGCCTGAGGGATGGCAGGGCCCGTGGCACCTCCTCACCCCAGCCTGACCCCTGTGTGTGTCGCAGCTGGACAAGATCGAAGGTGTGTTTGAGCGGCCGAGCGACGAGGTTATCCGGGAGCTGTCCCGGGCCCTGCGGCAGGCGCTGGGTGTGTCACTGTTTGGGATTGACATCATCATCAACAACCAGACGGGGCAGCATGCAGTCATCGACATCAATGCTTTCCCAGGTGAGCAGCAGGGCTGGTGGCCTGAGGTGGCAGCCAGCAGTCTGCCACCTTTGCACACCTGGGAACGGGCTCTGGAGCGGGCGGGGGGATGAAGGAGCCCAGTACCGGGCATCCTGCACCAGGGAGGACTGGGCCCAGGCGGCTGGGTCCACGCGCCCTCTCACCTTGTGACCTGAGCCACCAGCATAGCCTCGATGTCCCAATCAGTCCGTCCCTTGAGCCATTCCAGTCTCAGAGCCGAAGGGACTTTGAAGGGCCACAACCTCTGCTGTTAGGTGAAGTAAAGCCATGGACTAGAGGGTCACACAGCACGTTGGTGGCAGGGCGGACTAGAGGGTCACACAGCACGTTGGTGGCAGGGCGGACTAGAGGGTCACACAGCACGTTGGTGGCAGGGCAGGTGCTCCAGGACCGTGCTGCACCCAGCCCCCAGCCACGTGACCTGTGCACCTCCCACAGAGTGACAGGTGGAGTCTGACCTGGCCCCACCTGTCCCCGCAGCAGGCCACTTGCTCACCTGCGCCCGGGCTCCTGGGCTCAGGCTGGCCTGCCTCTGCCTCCTGAGGGCCGGGGCTGCGGGCCTGGGCCCTGCGCCCCACTGTCCACTCTGTTCTCAACAGTGTCTCTTCAAGCGCCTCACGGGAGGGGGAACCACCACCCTCGGCTCTCTCCTTGGCCTGCACCTCCCAGCTCTGGGGCTGCAGGTGCCAGGCACCAGCTAGGTGGCCGTGAGGAGGCTGTGCCTCTTCCACTCCTGGGCACGCACAAGCTGTTCCAGGCAGCACCCCTGTGCCCAGCTAGGGAAACGGACGCTCGGGAGGCCACTGGCTCCTTTTGTCCTCCAGCTGTCACTGACCAGGCGCTGTGGGTCCCAGCTAGTCCAGACGCCAGTACAGAAGTGAGCTGGACTGCCAGGTCCCAGCTGGAGGCCCACGCCATAATTGGGAGGGAGCAAGAGACAGAAGGGTGGGGGTGGCTGGTGGCTCCTCTGTGAAGCTGTGACACCAGAGCAAATCCTGGCCAGAAAGGAAAGAGCCACCCATCAGAGGTGGAGCAGTGGTCCCGGGCTGTGGGCCCCGTCTCTGAGGGCAGCCTGGTGCGGCGTGGTCTCACATTGGGGGCAGCGTCTAAGGTCCGTGTTAAGCCCACGACATTCAGTCTGCCTCAGTCCCCCTGGGTGGAGGGAGAGAGCTGGGGACCTGGGGTGCAGCAAAGGACGTTAGGAATGAAGGGGTGAGGCAGGGCTGCAGGGTGGTCGGGGGGGACTCTGGACCATGAACTGGGGGGGCCACACGTGGAAGTTCTAGGAGGGAGAGTGGGGGGCTTCCCTGTGAGCCCACTGTGTCGTGGGCCCAGGGCAGTCTGTCAGGGAACTGTCACTGAGCCAGTGTGGACAGGGAGGCTTCTTCCAGGAGTCGAGAGAAGGGCCATCCCCCTAGGGCAGGAGGGTCGCGGCTGCGCCCAGCAGAGGCTAGTGAGGAGTCTGCTGCCGAGGTGGCCCCAGAGACCGGGGCTCCAGGGAGCCGGTGCCAGGGAGACGGCTCTGCTTGCCAGCCCTGTAGAGCACTCCTGGGGACAGCAGAGGGGTGGGCGAGCTCAGGGCCTCAGGTGCAGTAGCAGCCCTGTCAAAGAGGCCACCCACTGCCCGGTGGTGTTGACCCCTCTGTGTACCAGGCCTGTGTGGAGACAGGCAGCAGCCAGCCTCCCCCTCCCCACTGCACCCTGGAGGACTGCTGTGATCACCACTTGCCAAGAGGACGAGGCCAGGCACCGAGGGACCTGTCCGAGGTCACGGGTCCCTACGTGGTGGAGCTAGGGCTGCACTCTGACCATGAGATTTGCTGCCTCTTGGCGGAGCCCGGTGCTGAGTTCAAGTCCAGGCTCTGCCTTCACAGTCCACGAAGGCTTGGCCACCTGACCTTGGCCCCATCCATCCCTGCACAGGTGGGAACAGCATCTCCCACCCTGCAGTGTGCCCAGGGCCGTGTGGAGCTGGCTCCTGTCCTGGCACCCCCTCTCTGCGCCTGCTGGTGTCAGCCCACCCCGCCTCCTGCTCCTCCCAGGCCTCGAGGAGGCAGTGGCCTCTGCATGTCCCCCAGCCCCAGCTCTGCGTGGGGCGCTGGGCCTGGTCTGGGAGGAAAGCAGCGCAGTTGCTGAGGAACTGCCTCCAGATTCCCTGGAGACCTGCCGGAGTGTCCCCGTGTCCTTCCTGCTCACACGCCTACCCCGGCTCCCAGCAGCCACCCCCACGATCCTGGGCGCCTCAGACCCGGGTCTTCCCTGCCCTTCACCCCTGGCCGCGGGCTCCCAGCACCAGGCTGTTCTAAGACACTGACAAGACAGTGGCCTTGATCCGATCTCGGCTGTGCCACTTAGGAGCTTGTGACGCTGGGCCTCTGAGCCTCCACGTCCTCCTCTGTAAAGGGGGGCTGTGAGGAGGCAGCAATCAGGGGACGGGATCCAGTCCTGTGGCCGGCACCGCCTGCGTGGCCTGAGGACACTGGCGTGGATTCATCACCATCCTCTCTGGTTAACAGTCCCACATTTTTATCTGTAAAGTGGGCAGGTCTGTGAGGGTGATGTCACCCAGTGCTGGACACGGAGGCACTGTGCGCCAGCCGCATGGCCCTTTCTGTTTCTGCCGTGGGCCTCTCTGCAGCACAGCAGTCGGCTGCTAAGTGATGATTGGACACAGAGGAGCCCCAGCTGGTGGCCCCGCACACGGCCGTGCAGTGTTCTGAGGCTACACAGGGCCATGTCCCAGGCTTTGCCACTCATCTGTGCGAGTGGCTCGGAATGTCATCCAGGGCATGTGCCGGTGTTCAGTGACCTCTCGGCACGGGGTGCAGTATCCAGGGTGGTCCAGCTTCAGTGGGGTTGGCAGTGCCCAGAGCCCCCCAAGCTGGTGGGCTGCAACTCCTGCCCAAGACCTCTCCTGCCCTGCTCGTCTTCCTGGAGCCGCGGGCCAGTTTTCATCCTTCCAGACCCGCCCCCGCAGGCCCCATCTAGATCTGAGGCCTGCTGTGAGGCTTCACATCTGCGTTGGGAGGTGCCGCCCCAGGCAGACACTGGCAGTTCATGTGGCCTGGTGGGCAGTGCCTGGAGGCTGTCTCTGAGTGCAGGGGGCACAGAGGGCCTCCTCCTGTGTTTTAGGGTGAAAAGGAACACTTTGGATTTGGGCTGTGGCTGCTCTGGGTCACACAGCACCGGTGTTCTAGCCCCTCTGGTTGATGCCCCTAGAAGCCTCTACCACGAGATATATCCTCTCAGTGGACAGCTGAGGCTCAGGACAGATGCAGGGGCCAGGAATCAGGCCTGAGGCCAAGTTCAGGCAGACCCCATGGAGTCTGTGTATCATTCACAGTGGGCTTTGGTGCTGCCACCTCCAGCCATCATCTCACCCCCTCGGGTGGGTGTGTTCACCATCTTGCCATTACTGTAACAAAATACCTGAGATAATAAAGCTAAAAAGAAGGAAGGTTACTGGGTATGGTGGCTCATACCTGTACCCCACAACTTGAGAGACTGAGGCGGGACCATTGCAAGTTCCAGGCCAGCTGCGCCATTTTTGTTTCTACCGTGGGCATCCCTGTCTCAAAATATTCAAAAGGCTAGGAATGTAGCTTGGTGGTGGAGTGCCCCTGGGTTCAGTCCCAGTATCATAAAATAAAGAGGAAAGGTGGTTTGCACTCACAGTTGGGAGGTTTCAGTCTGCTCTGTGGCTCTGGGGCCTGTGGCAGAGCAGCATATCATGGGGTGGAGGACACAAGGCAAAGGAAGCGCATTCTCCTAGTGTCTAGGGGAGGGGGGGAGGTGGAGGGTGCCAGGTCCCTGTACCCCTTTCTAGGTCCCCCATGACCAGAGACCTCCCACTAGGTGCCACCCCTCAGGTCCCCCACCTCCAGCACGCGGGCCTTCAGGGGACCCTTATCCACACCATGGCAGTGGCTGGACAGGTGCTCACCACTTCACAGTGGCTCACCACTTCTCAGGGTCAGGGTCAGCCCTTGGCCCCACGGGAGTGACCTGGTCGCTGGTCGGCCTGTCCCCGCTCCCCAGCTCCCCGGCTGACCTGCGCTGTCTGTCTCCACCCCAGGCTACGAGGGCGTGAGCGAGTTCTTCTCAGACCTCCTGAACCACATTGCCACCGTCCTGCAGGGCCAGAGCACGGGTGCAGCCGCCGCGGGGGACGCGGCCCCGCTGAGACACAGCAGGCTCCTGGCTGAGCAGGCGGGCAGCCTGGCAGGAGAGCGGACGTGCAGCGCCAGCCCGGGCTGCTGCATGCTGGGCCAGGACGCGCCCTGGAAGACCGAGGCCGAGGCGGGCGCAGGCAGCGCTGCCAAGCTGCCACACCAGAGACTGGGCTGCACCGCGGGCGTGTCCCCCAGCTTCCAGCAGCACTGCGTGGCCTCCCTGACCACCAAGGCCTCCTCGCAGTAGCCACAGAGCCAGGACCCAAAGGGTGGCGGAGCACGCCACTGGGCATCGGCCCCCAACGGACGCTACTCAGAATTCCCGATGATCTGATGCTTTTTTTAATTTTTAACCTGATTTTCTGATGTCATGGTCTAAATGAGGGGGGAGATGGAAGGGAACAGCCTCGGGGACAGGGACCCTGCTTCCCGCCTGCGGATCTCGTCGGAGTTGACACCGCTGAGTTTCAACACTAGGTCTGAATGTGGGTGTGTGTGCATGAGTGGGTGGTGCTAGGAGCGTGTGCACATCCGTCTGTCTGTCCCCACGGCTGCTGTGGACCAGGCTCTGGGACCCTGGAGGGAGGCCCGCTCCTGGGCTGTGGCCCAGCAGAACGCCGAGAATGGTTCCCCTTCTTCCAAGTCCACCCACGCCCCTGACCCTCCCCTCCCTGTCCACCTTAGCCCTTCCAAGCCGACCCCCCGGGCTGCTGCTGGCCCCTCCCCAAAGCCAAAGGACGACAGGCCCTTGGGGGGAGCTGTGTGAGGCTCTGACCCCTGCCCACGGGAGAAGAGGAAGTTTCCAGTGGGCTGAGGCCCATGTCCTGGGTCGCTGCCACTCCTCACTGCTCCCTGGGGGCCACCAGGTCCCTCCCAGGGTCCCACCTAGCACTGTTGTTCCCTGGACCCAGGGGGGCTGCTGGCTTGCCCAGGACCACTCCCCCAGTCTCCTCCTAGATCCCCTCTCTCCAGAGGGCAGTCAGGGGCAGGGCAGGGCAGGGCAGCTGGTGCTCGGTGTCCTGCCCCCTGGGCAGCCTGCTGCTCCCCCAGCACCCCGGAGGACAGGCAGGAGCCTTTGCTGGGAATCCTGGCCAGAGGGGTCCCTCTTCCTGGGCAGGAGGAGGCTGCCCTGCGGTTCACTCCTGCACACAGTGGGCACTAAGACAGCCACACCACCCCAGACCCGCTCGCCACAGCAGCAGGCCACCACTGGCTGACCCAGTCCGCAGGAGGGGCCACCGAGGGTGCAGCCCAGTGAGGGGCCTGGGCCCAGCATGATCTCGTGTCATGAAGTGCAGTTCACTTGGGAAGAGAAGGGCCACTGAGCTGTCCCGCATGGTCCAGTGGGATGGAGGACACTGGAGGGAGTGCCGAGGGCCCTGGAGAGCCGCTGAGCCCGGCACTCGGGGCAGGGACCTTCCTTTGGGCAGCTGCCTGGCCTCCTCAGAATGGCCCAGGACTGGCCACGTTTACAGGACCTGAGCGTTGACCCTGGTGGATGTCTGCTCGTCACCTGTCCTGGACCTGACCCCGAGCCCGGGACACGGGACGCGTGGCAGCCTCTTGCACTGCTTTGTCTTCAAAATAAACTACTGAGATCAACCTGCATTTCCCACATGTCTCTGGGTGTGGCTCCTGTTCTGTCACCTCCCACAGTGTGGCCTCCTGAGGCAGAGTCCCAGCCCCCGCTGCCTGGAGGACCCCGACGACCTGCATGTCTGTCCCTCTGGTCAGTCCAGGTCACGTGGGTAGCGTCCAGGGCTGGCTGTCGGGGAACTGCCTTCTGGCGCTATGGCCCTCCTCTGGCCTCCACGCAGTGGTGAGTGGGGCAGTTGGTTCCCCCCATGGAGTTGGTCTTGTGAAGGCCTAGGGACTGTTCAGGACCAACCTCAGGCTGGTGGAAGCCATTGGCAACCTGGAGCATGGATGGGCACTATGGATGGTGAGGGGACGCCAACCACCCCTCGGTAGCCAGGTGAGAGACCTGCCTCTAAATGCCCCATGCGCACACTGTCCTTGTTGGTCCCAGGGTGCTGTCCCCACTTGGTTCCCCTGAGGCCTTGCTGGCCTTGGCCTTGGGGCCGGGTGTCGGGGAGACAGGCCCACTGAGGAGGTGGGTGGTAAGAGCTGGCCCCACAGGAGGACCCCGCTAGGCAGAGGCCAGCCCCGCCAGCAGCCTGGGACGGCCGGACTCACACCCAGGCTTCTGTTTCCGAGTTGGCCAGCACGTCAGCCCCGGGGCTTCCCATCTTGCTGGTGTTCAGGGGACAGGGCTGCTGAGGGGCAGCGGAGCAGGTGGCAGACCACACAGAGCTGAGCCTTGGAGTCGCCTGCACGGCCTGCTCTGTCCTGGGCCCAGAGGCATGGCCTCCATCTCTGCCTGAGGACACTTCCCAGGACAGAGTGACTGCATACACATCATGCCCAAATGCCAGCTCTGGTGTCTGTCTTAGACTAGGGTCGTCGTCCCTGGTGTCCTGCAAGTGTGGCTTTGCAGTGCATGGTGGGTGGGGCTGACTTGGGGTCCCCAGCGCCATTTGTGGCAGTCAGATGCCCCTGAAGCCTCAAGGGGCTCTGGGCATCTGGCACGAGCCTGCCCATGCTGTAACCCTAGCAACAAAGGGTCCTCAGAGGCCACCAAGTGGGCTTCACAGCAGGCTGACTGACAGCCCTTCTGGCCGACTGCAGAGTGACTGGTGCTGGCTAGACGGTCACTCTGAGACCAAGGGACCTGAGTCTCCAGCCTGGAAGACATCATTGGCTCTTGGGCATTCTTGCTGGCTGCTGGCCACAGAGAGCCATCGCATGGCCTCACCCCGCCTCACTGATGGCCCTAGGCTTTGTGTCTTCCCTCTGGTCTGTCCCTTGGAAACGGATCACGGACCCAGTGGGACCCCAGCAGCTCCTCTCCTGGTCTGTACCGCAGCGCGCTGGCCCTGGGACCCCGAGCCCCGGAGCTGGGTGCCGGCAGCTCCACGTGGGCTTCCCTGGGGCAGACAGGAGCCCCCCTGGAGGGCAGCCCTGGGTCTCCACCTCCGTGGCCAGCCTGGCCACGCCCACTGCACACACTCCCGCCCAGCCAGTGTGGGGTGACCAAGGCTCGTGCCTCAGGTCCCCCTCACAGTCAGGGTCTGTGCCTCTGCTTCTCTACACACAGCGTGGCCAGCGTGGACGTGGCTGCTGGTTCGCTGGGCAGCAGGGCCTCTGCTGCTTGGGTCCTCTTCCTTCTGGTTGTGTCCAGCTGGGCCTTTCCAGAAATGGTTGCATTTTCTCTTTACTGCCCAAGTCAGCTGAAACCTGGCATCTTGAGGGGGCTGCCCTCCTGCAGGGTGTCACTCGGGACAAGCTGCTCAGGCTGGGTTTTCCCCAGGGTGTCATGGTAGTGCCCACACTGTGCTGGGTGACCAACCCTGTTCGCCAGCAGCTCTACCAGAATCCACCCTGGGCTGCGCTTAGTCTGTACGTCCAGACCACAGCCCACGCGTCACTCTGAGAACATCATGCTTCCCTCCTGGCTCTTTTCAGCTGGCTTGTCTTTGGGATGGGTTATTCTGGGGACAAGGAGACCCTGTGCTATCTCCTTACCAGCTCATCTTGGTAGTGGGTGTCTTGATTGCTGATGGCCTAGAAATGCAGCTGGTGCTGTTTGCTATTCTGTAGCCGTTGCCGCGGGGAAGCTACAACATGGGAGGAGATACACGCCACAGAGCCACAGCCATGCAGAGGGGTGCCTTTGTGCCCCAGGGGTGGGCATTGGCAGCAGCGGGCAGCCTGGCTTCCTGAGCCCCCCAGACAGCTCTGCCACTGTAGTCCTGGTTTTCTGGCTCACCATGTCCCTCTCCAGGCTTTAGCATCGTCTGGTAAGGAGATAGCAAGGATCACCCCCATTTACGGATGCTGAGATGGAGGCTCTGAGACCCAGGAAGCTGCTGAGCTCTTCGGCTAGTTACTGGTTGGACGGGGGATGCCTGGAGCCTAAGGCCCAAACCCGAGTTCTCGCCACCAATATGCTGTGCAGACTGACCCGACAGAGAACTACGGAATCCCACCTAGTACTGGGCACAGTGCTGCATGCCTGTCATCCCAGGGGCTCGGGAGACTGAGGCAGGAGGATCCCAAGTTCAAGGCCAGCCTCAGCAATTTAGCAACTTAGACCCTGTCTCAGAATAAAAGACTAGGAGTGTACCTCAGGGGGAAGCAGCCCTGGGTTCAATTCCAGTACCAAGAAAAAAATCCCAGCTGGCCCTCTGAACGTGGCTCTAGGTCCCCGCAGGTGTCACCAATGCCTGTGAGCCTCACTTGGGTGGGCAGCCGTCCTGGCCCTGGCAGGGGAGAACCAGGCAGGCCCCTGCCAAGGTCGCCATCCTGCAGGGTCTCACCGTCCTTCCTGCGCATCTCACCCTAGGTGCACAGACCAGGGATCTTAGCCCCAGAACTGCCACCTGGAGAGGTGACAGGCCTGTCCAAGACCAATGCCAGTCCAGTCAAACCGTGCTTGAACCTGGCCTCCTCTGCCTCCTGCAGGGTTGGCCTCAGCAGAGGGACATGGGCTTGTGCTCCCTCCTGCTGACCATACGTTTGTCCCAGTGGGTGGCATTGGCTGTGGACGGTCCAGCTTTCCCCACTGGGCAGCGGGCTTCTCAGAGCCAGGGTTTATGCCAGTCCCCTCCTCGTGCCAGGCCCATGAGGCCCAAGGCAGCCGTGCACGAATGTTTGACGGACAACTGAATGACGGGCCCTGCCCCGCCAGCTGGGCCCAGTTGCAGTGCCGCCTGGCCTGATGGCATCATCCTGCACAGCCGGGCTCAGTGCTGGGGGCTTCCCTCCTGCCTGTGACTCGGAGCATTTCACCTTCTCTGCCTCGGTTTCTCATTCTTGAAGCAGAACAAGACCCACGGTGCTCTCATGAACTGTTACATGCACGAGGGCTTCCGACAGCCCCAGTCCTAGGCACACTACAGGCCAGCAATCAGGGCAGGCAGAGTTGGATTCGGCCAAGAGCAGCCTGCAGCTCAGAAGCTCTCGACGGGAAGTCCAAAGCCAGCCCGGTGCATGTGGCTTGGGGAAGGCACCAACTGGGGCCGTCAGGGTCTCTATCCAGCCCACAGGTGACCAGGGACTAGCTCAGAAAGCAGAGTCTGTGTCCCAGCCTGGCCTCACCTCCACACGGCCCAGCTCAGGTGCGGTTAAGACAGAGTGACAAGTGTCACTTCATCCACACAAAACCGCTTCGAGGCAGATCAGCTTCCCCATTTTACAGATGGGGAGACTGAGGACCAGGAGTACAAAGCCACCTGCCTAAGATCCCACAGCTAAGAAGTGGCCCAAAGAGGCCCAGACGGACTGAAACTCCCCTGTCCCTTTGCTCAAATCCTGTGTGTCCACTGGGAGTTGAGGGGGAAAAAAAATTCAAAGAAAAAGGAAAGAGCCCAGAGCAGGTTTTATTTTTCCTTAGATGAACTCTATACAGAACGTATTCTAGTCAGGAGTTTTCAGCTTTCACCGAAAGCTCAGAAGTTATTGCCTCTGTGCCCGGGGCTGTGAACGTGGAGGGGCTTCTAGAAAGCTGCCTGTGTTCAGAGAGCAGGGTCTGCGTGGAGAGCGTGGCCACTCCACAGGAGGCCAGGGCGGGGCAGGAGGGAGGGGAAGGAGCGTGGGGGGGCAGGGTGCCCCGGGCTGCCAGAGGCCACCTCCCTACCGGAAGCAGCGTCCTGGCCGTCTGGGCAGGACCTGTAGAGGGGACAAGAAAGCCAGGCCCACGGGTGCCAGGGGCTCTGGCTGGCCGGCGCCTCAGCCCCGCCGCAGTGCCTGCAGCTGGTGTGCCACCCTCTCCAGCTCTGCCTCGATGGCCGAGAGGCTCTCCAGCTCCTGGTCCTAGGAGAGAAGGTCAGGGTCATTGGGAGCTGGCCTGTGCTGTGGGATCAACAGGACAGTTAGCAGGGCTGGTGGCTGCTGGTTGGCTGCATGGCCTTGGACAGGTGGCTCTGCCGGGGAGTCTCATCTGCACCGCGGGGACATGGCACCACGCTGGGGGCTTGCCTGAGGGCCAGTGGGCAGGCGGGAAGCAGAGGCCCTGGGTGCAGCCTGCCTGGGTGCAGCCCTGCTCCCTCTCAATGGTCCAGGCAGACGGAGTCTGTTCTTTCAGGGTACGTGGACCATGAAGCCCTGGTTCCCTTAAGGGACCCTCCCTTGGCCCAGACCATGGGCGACAGCTCTCCGGGTGGCCAGGCTGGGCGTGGGACTGTCTTCCGCAGCCTCCATACCTGAGGGGGCCGTGGGGACTGCAGCACGGGCTGGACACTGACAGACACCATGTCCACCTGCTAAGGCTGGGCCTGTTCCTGACCTCAGGGGGACCCTGAGTTCCGGCTGCCAGGGTGGTTCAGGGGAGCAAGGGACCCTCCTCTGAGCCCTGCTCTGGGCCCATCTCCCAGAACTGCCAGTCCTCTCGGAGCAGGACCCACCAAGGGCACACCCCCCACTCGGAGCCTGGTTAGGAAGCCACCTCTCTGCCCCTGCCCTGGGGGTGGACTTCCAAGGTCCCACACCACGGCCCACCTGGGCCCAGTTCATGGGATGCTGACAACTGTTGCCTTGGAAATGGGGACCTAGAGCCCCCTTGACCTTGAGGGGCCCTGGGGGGTGAGTTCATTCTTTTGGGGTGTTCTTTTCTGCAGAGCTGGGGTGGAGCCCAGGGCCATTCTGTGTTGGGAAGTGCTTACCCCTGGCCATGCCCAGCCACCCCCCCACCTTTTTTTAATTGTATTTTGAAACTGGCTGTCACTGATTTGCCCAGGCTGGTGTCAAACTTGTGATCCTCCTGCCTCAGTCCACACCCCAGCCTGAGCCACTGGCTTGACAGGCAGCCAATGCGGAAATTTCTAAGACTCCTGGATGGGGAGGAGGTCCCCACCCCACCTTGACCACAAGACTCAGGGGTCCCCACTGCCCCACCCTGCCCCCTGGCCCCCTCTGCCTGTGGAGACCGGAAGCTGGCAGAGTCTCTGGCACCTCATTATTCTGCCGTTTCTGGGGCTGCTCCCCTTGTCCTGGAGGTGGGGCTGCTCCTGGGCCCTTCGCCCAGTCCTGGGGACACGGGTACCTGCCCCTCCAGCCCCAGCTCCAAGGGGTCTTCCTCTCAGACCACCAAGACCAGACCCAGGTCCAGAGAGGTCAGGACCAAAAGAAGGGCCCCTACTTTTCTGGGTGGGCTGAGAACAAACTTGGGGTGAGGGCTCTGGTCCCTGGTGGTCCCCAGAGCACTGAGGCTTGAATCAAGTACCACCAGGGTCTCCTGCCTGACAGGGAGCCCAGCTCCTGGGCGGCTGTGCACTGACCACCTGCTCAGCATCCCAGTGGCCCTGGGAGGCCCAATTCCAAGCATGGAGGTCTCTAGTTGTGATGCTGAGGTGGGCAGAAAGGGGGTGGGGACGTGAGGCTCAGAGGGCCACCACCTGCCCAGGGCCGAGAGCCAGGGAGAGGCTGGCTCAGGCCTGTGGGCAGAGGCCAGGTCTCCCTCCCATTCACACAGGCCCCGAGGGCCAGCGGGCTCTACCCTGCCCCTCCGCCATCATGGGAAGAGGGTGCGCCCGGGCCTCCTGGGAGCCAAGACATGGCCGGGGCCTGGACCCCTAGGCCGGTCCTGCCCCCTGTCCCCAAGCTCTCTATCCAAAGCTGCACCTGTCACTCTCTGACCTGCTCAGACTCCCCAGGGCGCCCAGCAGCTCCCAGGCCGGGCTGAAGGTCTCCTGCCAGCTGCGGGCAGTTCCCCAGGTGCCCGCTGGGAGCCCGGGCACCCCCAGCCCTGAGAGTCCCTGGCTGCGCACCCCTCTGGGTCTAGATTCCAGGGGTCTGGGTCCCCTGCTGGGGGCAGTGATGTCCGAGTGCAGCTGTCCCCAGGCCTGGCCAGGGCCGCTCCCTCCCGTAGCCACCTCTGCTCTGACCTCTGCCCTGCGGTTGGCGCTGCCCTCCTCCTCCTTCTTCTCCTCGGGGTAGCCTCGGGCCTGCAGGGGAAAGCCGGCCTCCACACTGTCCTCTGGGGAGGATGGCCTCCAGCCTCGGCGCAGCTGCAGGCCAGGCCCCCTGGGGCCAAAGGCCCGGGCCCGGAAGGAGAGCTTCATGGAGCGGTCGGGGTCGGGGCCGGGGCCGGGGTCGTCCTCCTCATCCTCCCCGTCCAGCCGCTTCCCTGCCGTCAGCTCCTGGGCCAGCTGATCCATCTTGCTCCACCGAGGGGCCTCCTCCCACACCCTGGAGGGCCGCGGCTCCTGCTCCCCGCTCTTCCCGGCCCGGCCTCGGGAGGCCCCTGCCGCGTCCTCCTCCTCCTGCTCCTCCTGCCTGGGCCGCTCTCCCAGGCCCTCGGGGGGCCGGGCCTCCTCAGCCCCTGGCTTCGGGCCTCCATCCACCACCAGAGCTGCAGACCGACCTGGAGCAGGTGACAGAGCAGGAGGTAAGGGCCAGCAGCTCCCCGTCCCACCGCCCAGCAGCCTCTGCGGGCCACGGTCAGGCCACGGGCTTGGCTTTCAGGGTCGTGCCTTTGCACAGTGTCCACGTGGAGGGCAGGGCCACCCCGATGCCCTGCCCATCAAGACCCCTCAGAGCTCCAGGGTGGGGGGCCAGAGCCAGCTCCTCCCCTAGCCCAGAAGCCTCTGGCCCAGCAGGCCACCCCCAGGGGCTGCCAGGGAGTCAGCTGACCCATCACGGAAGACAATGCTGTCCCCAGATCAGCCTGCTCCCACCTGTCATTCTGTCTCTCTCTCTGTTCCCAGAGCCTGGCCACCCACCCTGCAATGCCCCTCTTGCCTCCTGGGCCAGGGGCGTGCTGTGTGGAACAGGGGAGAGGAATAGTGTGGAAGTCAGACAAACTGGGGTTGGAATTTCAACTTTTACTACAAATTAGCTGTGTGACTTTGGGAAAATTACTTAATCACTCTGAGCTCCACTTCCCCGTCTGGAAAATGGACCTAATACCTACCTTTCAGGATTGTGATGAAGATGGAACAAGATTAAGGATGAGGTTCCCTCCCACCCCACCCCCCCAGACATGCTGGTTCAGGTCCCCGTCATACATACTCTCGCCTTTCCGTGTCTCTTTGTAGCCAAGGCTCTGTTGGGGCTCAGATGCTGCAGTGGGGCCTTCCTCCTCCGGGGAAGCCTTCTCTGCCCCCTCCGCCTCCTCCTCTTCTCCCTCTGTCTGCGACTCTTGTTCTGCACTCAGGCCCTGGGAGGGGCCCTCACTGTCCCCCACAGCCTGCGGGCCCGAGCGCCTGTGGCCTGCGAGGCTGGCTGGTGGCTGGGTGTTAGGGGCCTCCTCCCCCAGGGCCTGGCTGTCCCTCTGCCCAGGCTCAGGGAAGGCCGGGGGCCTGGCTGTGTCCGGGGCCTCGGGGCTCGGCTCTGCCTCTTGGGCATCTCTTCTCTCTGCAGCACCTTTCCAGGATGGTTCTTCTGTCACCTCTGTAAAAACAACAGGGCGAAGTTAGGCCCTGAGGACAGCTGTACTGGGGCCTTCCGGAGGCCACCTGCGGTCGTGGTCATCCTGTGTCTTGGCTTCCAGGAAGCTCGGCCTGAGACTAGAGTTAGGGTTCTCCTCCATTCTGGGCTTGATCTGAGTATACCTGGATTGTGGTTTTTATTTCTGTCTCTTAAAACAGGATGTAACTTTAAAAAACTAAAAATAAAACCCAAAACAAAAAGCAACAGACCCTGAAATGAAAATTAGGACACTGACTGAACTGCTGTGTGATCTTGGGCAAACCACTTAACCTCTCTGTGTAAGAGGCGCCATGACTGCAACTCCATTTTCCCCTCCATATGGGGCTCCTCTGTCTCCCGCACCCTGTGAAAATGCTCAGTTCCTCAGGATTTTCTCAAGGACAAAAAGCCCCCATCATTGCTAGAGTGAGCGCCACTGAGCAAGGCGGCCCCAGGCGCGTTCCACCATTTGAGCTTCGGCAGGTCCCCAGGGCTGGGCACGTGCTCACCCCACGTGCTCACCCCACAGGACACACTGAGCGGCAGACAGGGGAGGCGGCCTGACCACTGCTCACACAGGCTGCAGGCCACAAGTTAAGCCCGCTCCCAACCCCTACACGCCAGCTCAGGGTCCCTTGCGTTGAGCTCTGGGTGCGTGTGCCCACACAGATGCCACACTATGTCCCTCTGAGGCCAGGGCAGGCCTGCATGGAGACCCAGACTCGTTCCCGTGAAGCCAAGATGGGGGTCCAAGCCGCACCCAGTGGTGCCAGGTGGACAGTGTGGGCCAGGCTCCGGGCAGCTGGGCTGACCTGCCGGCTCCCTCCCAGCCCCAGATCAGGGCCACTGGGACCCCCGCTCCTAGAACCGGCCTCATCCACGGCCATGAAAGAGCCGCGCCCTGAAGGTGGCCTGTGGCTCCCCAGGTGGGAGGACAGCGACCGCCTGGCACCGGCCGAGCCACGGCAGCCTCAACCCACCCAGTGCTCTGGTTTCCAGAATGAGGACCCGGTATCCCCAGCGTCCCGGCCGCTCCTCGCACCCTCCTGAGATTGGCTACTCTAAGGAGCCACCAAATCCCGGGAGGGCAGGGGTGGGCCAGCTCTGTGCAGGGGCTACTGGGTGGACCCACCTGCCAGGCCACAGAACTCCCCCCCAGGGCCCCAGCACCTGGATGGACAGTGGGACACCGCGGCCAGGACCCGTGGCTGTGCCGTGGGACCACCCGTGTGCAGCCCACCTTGGGGAGGGGAACAGGAGCTGCCGCCTGTGGCCTGCTGGAGGGGCTCCGGCTCTGGGGAGGCCCTGCCCCTCGGGAGGCCCCGCCCCTCCCGCTCTGGCCAGCAGGGCTGGCACTGACCTTGGGGCTTGGCCTCGCCGCTCTGGCTCTCGAGGACCTCCGAGAGCTCCTCCTCGAAGCTGCGGTGCTTCTTGTGCTGCTGCGCCCTCTCCTTGGCCCCTGGGGAGGAGGACGGAGAGGCCGGTTGGGTCCACTCTGTGGGTCCAGGAGGCCGAAGGTCCCCACTTCCCCATGTGGAGTGGGCGGGTCATGTTCCAGGCCTGCCCAGTGAGACCTCGAGGGGTCTCAGCCAGGGGTGGCAGGTTGGTCCCCCAACCCTCGTCTGGGGCCATCGGGCGGCCACACCACCTCCACAGACTCAGATGCTGCACTGGGAAAAGACAGCGAGCCCTGTCTGGGCGTCGTGGGACCACCAAGGCCCTGAGGGACAGAGGGCTGCAGGGACAGGAGTGGGAGTGAGGGACCCTCAGGATCTGTAGCTCAGGGACCTGGAGCAGGAACAACAGTGACCGCTCGTCTCCTCCGGGTGCTCTCAGCCCAGGCCCCGTGAGAAGCCAGCCCTGCTTGCCCTGAGCCCAGGGTCGGCCGCTGGGGTCCACATCCGTCCTGCCCCGGCCGCGCACTGCCCTAGCTTCCGCAGCCGCCCTGACTGTCCCCACACCCACGCCTCACTCTGGGCACTGGCCCCTCTGCGGGGTCAGCTCTGCAGCTGGAGATGGCTTTTGCCCTTATGGGGACATCTGTGACAGCTGTGAGCCAGGGAGCAGTCCTGGGCCCAGAAAGGTGTGAGTCCCAGGGCTCTGGGGCCACTTCCTCACTGGGTCACCTATACATGGGGCATCGCACAGCAGGTGCCAAGACAGGCAGGGCCGCAGGACAGCATAGGGGCCTAGAGGACGTGGAGGAGTGGGCAGAGGCTGCACCAGGATGGACAGCAGCGACCGCATGGGCCCCGTGCCTGGGTGCGGGTATGCAGGACCCCCTGCCCTCTAAGAGCCTCTGGTGACATTATATTTCATGACATAACTTTAGCTAGTCAGTGTTTAATCTCAAATTTATCGTTTAGTTAAAATATTTAATTTTTAGTCAGAAACCTGAGCCAGGAACCCATGACGACACAGCCCGGGTCATTGGGGCCAGAACGCGCCTCCTCCCCGCACCCTCATCTCTGGCGCCTGCCGCCCAGGGGGACAGCCAGAGAAGGACGCAGGTGAGCTGGGGGGCCGGGTTCTTGCTTCCTCCCCAGAGCTGACCTCTCCATTCTCACACGGCCTGTCTGCTCCAGCAGCCTCAGAGGGGCACCTTCCCGAGCTGGAGCAGCCTTCCTGCCCCCACCAGTGCCACCAGACCCAAGCCCAGGCCTGGGGGGAGCGGGGGAGGACAGGGAGGGAGGGGAGGCCCAGCTCACAGACAGTAGACCGTGGGTTGGTGCCCAGGGTGCCAATGGCCCTGCTCTAGACAAGGGGCCCTTCTCTCAGGAGTCAGCCAGGAGCAGCCCAGCCAGAGCCTGGTCCCGTGTGCCGGGTCAGTGCCGCCTTCCATCAAGATTGAAGGGACCACCTCTGGGGGTGGCGGGAGCCTAATCCTCTAGCCCAGCACTCTGCCAGGTCGCCCTCAGGGACAAGGCACTTGCCACCTCTCAGCCACCCATTCCCAGGAGCTGTGGACTCTTAATGTCTTGGGAAGCCATCGCACTCTGAGAGATGGGGCTTGCTCCAGGGCGCGGCATTAGCCCACCCACTCAGAGGCAGCTGAAGTCTGGCTGATGTCCTGGGGCAGACAAGACCCTGCCTGCCCCCACCACTGCCCCTGCAGAGAAGCTCGCGGTGGGAAAGAGCCCTTCTTCCTCTCTCCTTGAGAAGAGCTGGCTTCTCAGTTTTCAGAGGAAAGGAAAAGGAAAGCTCTCTGCATTCTAGTCTTGAAAGCAACCTCCTGAGATGGCTGAACTCCAGAGGCCGGGCGGCATTCGGAGAGCTGTTCCTGTGTACTGTGTGGCCCTAGACAGGCCACTCAACCTCTCTGAACCGTGATCCCTTTAATGCTATCAGTAACAGATTCAACCAGGTGGCAGAGGGGATCCTACCTTGCTGCCCTGAGATTGAAAACAAGTAACTGAGTGCCCCAGAGGACCTTTGCCAACCTTCCTCCCCAATTTTCGGATTCTCAATTGATGGGATTTACACAGAATTATGTGTAAGGTGACTGGAGCATACCTTGGAGAGCAAGGTCTTGGAGCTCCTTCAGTAAATTCTGGTGCCGCAGGATGGACAGGATCCGCTCATCTGCAGGAAAGGACACAGTCACGGGTGGCTTCCAGAGAACAGTCAGGAGGAGATCAGCGTTCAGCTGAGTGCTAAGGAGTTATTCTGGAAACCCCGACAGGCGGCCAGTCAGATCGCATCCCGAGATGACACTTGGGAGACTGTCCCCCCTCCAAGCCGTCCATCACTTTTCTAGCACCTTAGAAAGGTCAGGCAGGGCCCCCACGGACCTCAGCCCAGGGACAGCGGGCCCTGGGGATGCCAGTGTCTCTCTAATCCCTCCTGCTGCAGCCTCTCCTCTGCACCCCAGTGCCCGTCCTCCACTGCCCCCCTCTGGATGGCCAGCGAGTCTTCTAAAGCCCCCTCCCCAGATGCTCACAGTGCCACCCAGCAGCTGGCCAAGGCTTGATAGCGGGAAAGATTTGGTCCTCCTCGGGTCCCACGGCACCCTTCAGCCACCACAGACCCGCACGCTGACCGCCAGGGGCCAGGGGCCAGACGCTATTCTGACCCTGGAAAAGCACCCAGAACCCCCTCACAGGGAGCTCACAGTCCGGACCTGCTGTTCCTGTCCTGGTTTCACTCTGCCCAGGAGTCGAGTGACCAATCTGTCCCCTCTGCTAGCCCACAGGCTCCAGGAGCGTAAGGCTGTGACCCCTTCCTTGCCCACCCCTCACGCCCCAGCACAGTACCGGCCAAGGCAGGTCCTCACTGGGTGACATGTTGCACCCCAGCCACGCACGCATCCCAGCCCAGGAGGTGGCTGCTCTCCCCAGGCCAGCCCCTACCTCCTCTGAGAGTCTCCAAACACTCCCGGCTGACGGGTGTGGGGCTGGGCTTGGACAGGGTGTCGGAGATGACCTCGACGATGCACTTCATGACCTGGAAGGGGAGCAGAGGTGGGCTGGGACCAGCTTACAAGGGGCTCGGCCCCTCCCAGCGAGCACAGAAGAGCAGCTGCTTTTGTGCTCAAGAGTCCACGGAGGCCTGGCTCAGGGCACGACTCTGCCCTTGGCCAACAGTAATAGCCATGCTAACCCTCCTGTGGTGCCTGCCCTGGGCCAGGCCCTCCAGCTGCATGGCCAGGCCAGCAGGTTCCCCTCTAGGGTAGATCATGGGGGCTGGCATCTGCCGATTCCAAGGTTGCTTCCCTAGGATGAGGAACTGCTTCTGGGAACTGGAAGAATGTCTTTAAAAAGTGCTGCGCTCCTGCAGATGCCGAAGGGCCGGCTTCTCCAGGAAGTCCTCCCAGACTGCCCAGAGGAGAACAAAGACCTCCCCTGGTTCTGCCAGGTGTGACTCTCAATGCCCTCAAAGCTGTCACATGGAGGCACTATCAGTCTCATAGTCTGGTTTCACATCTACCCAAGGGGTAC
The DNA here is from genome assembly GCF_964194105.1 of Spermophilus citellus. Lineage (NCBI taxonomy): Eukaryota > Metazoa > Chordata > Mammalia > Rodentia > Sciuridae > Spermophilus > Spermophilus citellus. Next base: position 215,894,695 of record NC_138185.1, on the reverse strand, counting down.
AGCTGGATGTGGGGCACAGATCAGCTACATCTGGGTACCCATCCAAGGCCAATAGCAGCCTATACCTGAAAGCAGTGTCCAGCAAGATGCTGGTCAATCTAAGCATCTGACAACTGGACAATCTTTGACGATGATGCCAACTCTAGTGTGGTATCCTAGCTGTGTGGTCTTAGGCAAGTATGCTTAAGAGACTCAGTTGCCTCATCTGGAAAGTAGGAGTGAGAATGCCTTCCCCAGGACCCTTCTAGGGTAATGAGGCACAGATGGGAAACAGTCTATAAAATGGGAAGTGCCTCACACACCAGGGTGGAATTCACAGCTTCAGACCTGCTTCAGCAGCCTAGAGCTGGTGGAGAAGCAGGTGTCAGACTGCCTGAGGCAACGCTGGTGGGGAGCGAGGGGGTGGAAGTCTTGTCTATGGGATGCCAAGGCAACCAGCCCAAGGGTGCGGGATGGCATCCTGGCAAGCGCTGCACAGCGGGTGCAGTCACCGCCTCCCAGGGAACACTCAGGTCTCAACCGGCTGCTCTTGTGCTCATGAACCTGGGCTGCTGGAACGACACGGTGACCAGAGTGGACCCCCAAACGGGATCTAGCCAGCAGCGCCCAGCAGTCTGGACCCTGACCTCGCACTGGGAATATCAGAGAGCCACCAGTCTGTGAGGGAACTGGGCAGGGGTCCCAGAGGACTGGGGGGTCTAGAAGGGAAGCTGTAGGGAAACAGTGGCCATTTTCTGAGGACCAACCCTGTGCTGGGTACTACACGCCTCACCTCAAGGGAAAGGGAAGAAAGGGGAAGCTCAGAAGCTAAGGAATGTTTCCAAGGTTGCACAGCTAAATGAGTAGCTGAGGTTTAAATTCTGGCCCCTGTGCAACTGGAAAAAAAGGAAACATAATTGAGCACCTTGAAGTTGAAATGTTTTTGATGTTTTTGGTTTTATCTGTAGCCTCTGAAGAGAACGGGCCCTGCAAAGTGAACAGTAGACATCTCTCTGATGCTCAAGTGGAGATATGAGCACCGGAGACTGGAAATCCAGCCCTGGCTCGGGTGGGAATGAACTCCAAGCATGCTTCTGGTGCAGAGTGTTTCCTCCTGCCACAGGAACCCCCACTGGTGACCACCCAAGTCCTTCCCTGGGTGGCCTCCACCATCAGCCCCAGCTGGCAGGGACCAGTTGGCACCGTCGCCAAATATTTCCACTGTGGCCCTTGGGGGCACCAGGTACCTATGAAGTGGAGGGGTGCTAGTGAGCTGGGTGGGCGAGGGAGAGAGGGAGAGCAAAGGGGGAGGCCAGAGCCAGGCAGGTGACAGCTGTCCTTGCAGGTCTGTGGACAGCCCAACCAAGCCAGGCCACCAGCAGCCCACGGTAGGCCTGTGGATGTAGGCGTCAGGACAACAACCGGGCACCTAGGCCCCATCAGACAGGCCCCTTCTGGCCACATGGCCAATCTCATAGAACGCTGGGGAAGTCCCCGCAGCAGGACAGCAGGGAGAGTGAGCAGTCTCTGATATCTTCTTTTACAAGCTGTCCTCAGGTCAGCAGCTGCAGTGCTGGCTCTTGGCTATATGCCAAACTCACTCCTGCAGCTGCCCAAGAGCTGGCCCGAGGTGTCCACCAGAACCTCCTCCCCCATCCCAGGGCATCCCCAACACCCCTCCTTACCTCGGTGTCCCCTTTATTCACAGGGCTGTTGACAGGGAGGGCAGTGACTGGAAAGAAAGAGAGAGCACTGGGGTCACTCCCCCGTGCCCAGGGGAGCACAGTCCTTCCTGACTGAGTTCAGAGCGGGCCACTCACCCAGCACTCCCTGTCAAAACTGTCCCTACCCAAATTAGAGGCCCGGCTTCCCAGGAGGTGGCCCCAGAGGCTGCCCTGAGGGGCCCTGACTCTCCCCTGGGAAGCTGCTCTGGAGAGGGCGCGTGGAGGCAAGTGCTATGGCAACACCAGCAGTAGAGCCGGGGGACCCGGGTGGGACGAATGCAGGGACAGGGAGGGACCCAGACGGAGGGGAAGAGCTGGGGAGGGGGCTGTGAGAGGCAGGAGTCCGGCCAGCCGACGCAGAGGGAGGGGGAGCTGAGGAGCGCCGTCCCGCCCCCTCCCCCCAATGACCTTGGCCGGCCAGGCGCGCAGCCCGCGGGGCCCGGACGCGCTCGAGGCCGGAGCCCAGAGCGGGAGCGGCGGCCGGGGGCCGTCCCGTGGGGCTGGGAGTCAAGCCCAGGTGTCCCTCGGGCCTGGGCGGAGACCACGCTGCGGGGCCAGGCGGAGGCGGCGGGCGGGAGGCGGCGGCGCTGTCCGCGGTGCTGAAACCTGGCGCGCCGAGGGGACGCGCGGAGCAGCGCGGGGACCGGGGCAGGCGGGGCGCCGGGGCCCCTCGGCCGAGCCGGGGCTCACCTTGCCCGGCGCAAAGCAGGAGCGCCAGGACGGCGGCGCAGCGCATGGCGGCGGCGTGGGCAGGGCCGGGCGGCGGGCGGGGCGCTCGGCGAGCGTCCGTCGGTCTGTCCGCGAGCCTCCCGCACCAGCTGGAGCACTGCAGTAGCAGTAGCTGAAGCGTGTGCGCCGCTTATATACCCGCCACCCCCGGAAATGACGTCATGGGGCCGCCCCCTGACCCTTTCCCCACCCCCGGGGTCCAGCTCGCTCCACCTCCAACCTCACCCCTCGCGGGCCCCTGGCCTCCAGCGCTGGTGGGTATGGCTGCGACCCGGAGGTGGCACGGCAGGGCTCAGGTGGCCCTCCACCTGTCGACGGTTCCACCGATTTGCTGTGTGTCCATGAGCCAGTCACTTTGCGAGTCTGAGCCTCGCGTTCCTCCGCTGTGCTCACTGAGGTGACTGCCAGTGCTCGGCGGGCTCCTGCGCTTCCCCCTGCGCAATTGCCTTCTCCCGCGTCCACCCGCTGAGGCACGGTCATCGCCCAGGGTTCCCCAAAACACCGGGAGGTCCCGGAGGCCTCCTTGTGGCGTTCCAGTTTGTGCCTTCGCGTTGATGATTGTGTGTTTCTGGTCTTGAATGAGGGTTACTCGCCATTGCTTTCCCGGTGCCGCGGGCCTCGCGCTCTGGCCCAGTCAGCGGGACTCAGTGATGACAGTCACGTGCGTTGGCTGAAGGCTGAAGTGAGTCTGGGACTCTGCCTGCGCGGCTCCTGGGGGCTCCCTCTCCTGGGCCCGGCCACTGTTGGACACTTTTATGCTGGTGGTGAGGGCGGGGTGGGCTCCGGTTTTTAATGTCAAGCCCACACAGGAGTCCTGTGTGGCATCCGCTCTGTAGCCGGCTTGGGAGCACCTTCCTGCTGCGGCCACCAGCTGTGTTCTGGAACCTGGATGTTTTGGGGAAGGTCTGTTTCCTGGTTGATTCCTTCTGCCCTGGGACCCTCGAGTCTCTGGCCGTATTGCTGCTCTCATCCTGGATGCCAAATTGGGAACCTTGTGCTACCTGAGGCCAGTGTCAGTGAACCTGGCATCTGGGTAATAATTTGGCACTGATTGCCACCTCCAGAGCCCCTCCTTTTTCCTGCCCCTCCTCTGCTGCTGTTTCCTGCTCCATACCTGTGCCCATTTCCTGTCCCTAAATGAAAAACTGGACTGAAATGACCCCATTCATGCATTTATGAGCTTTGTTGTCTGCCACAATTTTTTGTGTACTGCAATGTAAGTAATTTTCCGACCTGTATACTCTGTTTCTCACGATGGAGTCCGGCTTGGTGTCACGCACTTGATTGATAGCACGTACTAGATACTGTGCTTTTGCTGTTATAAAGAACAATCTCATACACAGACCTCTGCAGCATTTTTAATTATTTCATGAACAAGTAAGAGACTTACGAGACTGGCAGGCCAGGCGACAGCGTCCAGGAGCCACAGCTGGACAGTGAGAAGCACACTGAGGCACTTTGCAAAATGTCACCTCTGATCAGATTCACATACGGCAGAGGGAACAGTGGTTGCCCAGGCCTGGGGCGTGGGGGAGATGGGGAGTTCGTGTTCTGTGGGTGCAGAAGATGGCAGGGTCCTGGAGACCATGGCGGTTGCACAATTATGGGAATGTACTTGACACCACTGAGCTGTGCTCCTCAAAATGATCAAATCATAAATTTATATAAAGTTTAATTTACCATGACAAAAATAATTGCTATTTCTATTGATGCAGGAGGGACTGTCTTCTTGCCCGGGGGGGGGGGGGGGGCGGGCAGCAGGGAGCAGGGAACAGGTGTCCTGGCCTCTCTGTGGGGCAGACACTACCCATCTAACTGCTGCGCCTGGAGCTCTCCCGGCACCAAGCCCGGGAACAAGGGCACTAGAGCCCCCGCCAGCTGGTCCCCCAGGACTCCAGAGGGATCCTCACATATGCAGCCCCCAGAATGCTGACACCATGAGAGAGAGACCCAGAGGCAGCCCAGGTGCCTCCCTGGGGAACTGCAGACTCAGGGCTGCCCCCCTAAGCTACTCCGACTCCAGCAGGTGCACCCAGAACCTTGCCCAGCTCCCCTGGTTCTGTCAAAGATCTGACCCACCTCCCACGGCCAGGATCACCCCTTTTGTACCCAAAGCCTTTTTCCATATGATGTTTGGGGACGGTACAGAAAGATCGGGATGCCCCCAGGAGCAGCCCTCGGCAGTGTCTCGGGCATTCACTCCAGCTCCCCCCACCCAGGGCATCATTTTGAGGACGGCTGTTTTATACCATTTCGCAGCGTCTTCAGGTGGACGGAGCTGTCTCTCCTGGTGAGTGGCTCCAGGGCACACACTTCAGTGACAGCGTGTGACAGCATGTGCTGGCCGTAGCCGTGCTTCACATCCTCCCCACTCCTCTTCTGGGGATTCCCCTCTTCCATAAATCTGTGTCCAGGGAACCCAGGCTCAGGTGCTGCCCAGCTCCGGCTGTGCCTGGGGTGTGTCTGAAGGTCCTTGGCCCTGCAGCCACGGGGAGCTGCGTGTTCTGAGGCCTCAGCCCTTCTTAGTCTGGTCTCCTGCAGACTTCCCCTCTGTCCCTGGCTCCGGGCTTCACGGTTCTTCGTAGTCAATTTGGAGATGGTTCTTTAGACCCCTGTCCTACCAAGCAAGTGTCATCAATGCTTGGCCTCTGCCAGGCCTCTGACCAAGGTAGAGGCCCAAAGGCGAGGATGGACTGAGGACGGAACCCTCAAGGCTGGGAAACCGAGCATGCCTCACATCAACCAAGCTGCAGCACCCAGGGAGGGGCTGGGGAGAGCCCAGGCTCCAGGGTCAGGGGAGAGCTCTCTGGGGTAGAACTGTGGCAACTCACCAAGTGCCCCTCAGTATCCACTGTCCCATGATTTCCCATAAGGAGGCAAATGAGAGCAGTTGTATCAGAAGTTAGAAAAGAGCTCAGCAGTGAAAGACTACAAAAGGGCCACACAGCATAGATTACCAGCTAGAGGTTCAGAGGTGTTGTTTAAACTGCCTAACACCACACAGCTAAGAAGGGGCAGAGTGGGATTTGACCGCAAGCTGTAGTTGTAATGTGAAAAAGTTGTAATGTTAAAGCTATTGCTGCTAGATAAAGGGGGTAAATGCTAATACCTGTCAAAAGAGGAAATGGAGACTTGGAAATGAATGGTGCCGTGTCCTGAGTCACACAGAAAATTAATGGCAGGGCCGGGATGAAAGCCAAGCTCATCAGACGCCAGCCTTGGGTTTTCTTCCTGGACAAAGGTCCAGGTGGTGGGGCTCGGGGTCGGGGGCTCCAGATATTTCCTAGGGCAACTCAGTGACCTGGCAGAGGTGCATTCTGAGCACGGATTCTTTTTCACCCATTTAACCAAAGCCATTTCAGGACTGGGAAGAGGAGGCATTTCTGTATCCAGCAAACAGCACCTACTGCGTTTCAGCTCTGTTCTCCCTGGAATATGCTAGTGAAGAACAGAGACAAGCTTCCTGGCATCTTGGAGCTGGTACTAGGAAACAGAGGACAAGGAGTAAACCACAATCAATAAGTATATCATACAGCAGGTTAGAAGTTGGTGGTTGCTGTGGGACAAGGAGAGAGCTGAATAGGGTAGGGAGCTGTGGAATCCCTGGGTGACAGGCTGTGGGCCTCGCTGAGTAAGTGGTCGGGTAGGCCTCAAGGAGACAGTAACTTAAGTAAGGTATCTAGATAGAGAGCAGTACAGATACATAGAGGAAGAACATTCCCAGCAGAAATGAATAGCCAGTGCAAAAGTCCTGTGGCAGGTTTGAGGTAAAGCAAAAAGGCCAAGGCAGCTGGAAGAGAGTGAGCTAGGTACTGGGTGCAGATGATGAGGCACTGTTTAGGCCAGATGCCAAACCTCATGGACCTCCGTGAGGACTTTGGGCTTTTACTCCAAAGCAGATGCTAACAGGAGAAGATAGCCAAAGATCAGGGAGTCACTGGGAGAAGAGGAGCCCCAGGAGGTATGGGGTATTGGGGTACGGCGTCTGACCCAGCTAGTTCTTGCAGTCCTAACACTCCATGCTGTCCCAGGGGCCCTGGACCAGAGTCAGAAAGGGCAAGAGAAAGCCATTGCTTCCTGCTGCCTCTGGTGACCAGAACCAGACCCCAGGGTCTGCCCATCTGTTCCTGTAGCTTGGGTACAGGATGCCTCACGTAGGCAGGCCCTGCCACGGGGTCCTAGGGGAGAGCCCTTGCTGGTCCCCCAGGGAAAGTGGCAGCTGCTTATCTGACAGTGGGGCCTGGGGCGTTGAGCCACAGCGTCAACATGCCCTCGGCCCCCGCTCACAAAATCATATTTTCCAAATGTGCAGCTCCGCCAGCCCCTTATCAGGCCTCCAGGTGGAAAGCCCGGTTGCTGGGCAATGCGGCTTTATCTCCAAGGTCTGCTCAGAGGCCAGTGCACGGTGATTTCGTTAGATCCTCTCCCATCTGTCTCTGCAAACACCCCCAGGGCCTCCAATTAAGGTTTTGCTTTTCTTCTTTGGCAGATGTTTGCTTTAATCTAACCAAGCGGTCCCAGGCCTCCTCTGTGGATGGACAAGGGCCTGGCTGGGTGGGTTGTGGGAGAGGCAGGCAGGGGAGGCTCATATACCAAGCCTTGGGCCCTGGGACTGGCTCACTGAGGACACAAGGTACAGTGGGTGGGCAAGAAGGACCAGGCCTGGACCAAACCCTGCCCCACCTCCTGTCCCACTCCCCAGGGCCACATTCCCACGGGGACCCACAGCAGTGCCTCCCCCTGAGCATGATGTTTTCTAGGGCGACACCCAAGGATCAGAAACTCCCACATCCCAGAGGGAGGTGTTGGGGGTCCACCTGCAGAGGCCCTGCATGGAAGGTGCTGCAGGAGAGCCACTGGGTGACGCACGGGTGACGCACGCTCCGGTGTCACGCCAAATGGACCGGAACACGGGGAGCTGCGGGCCTGGGGGCAGGTGGGGTTAGGTTCAGGGCAGAGGAAGCCAGGTGGCTGGCCTGCCTGCCAGGACCTGGCCTTGTGGTGGGGAAGGAGGAGGGTTAACGCTGCCTGGGAACAGGCCAAAGGAGCGTCTAAGAAGGGGCAGGCAGCTAGGTCTCTGGGGAGGAGGACCCCTTGCCCAGCCCCAGGCCCCAGGCCCTCAACTCCATGAAAACCTGAAGGTGGACTTCTAGAGCCTCCCAGGGAGACATCACCAAGTGACTTCAGGGTGATCCCTGTCCCCACCGCCCTTGCTGGCTGGCGGAAGCAGCTCAGGAGGTGGAAAGAGCAGCTCTTTGGACTGATTTTAAATTCTGGCTCTGCCTAGTACTCTGTGTGGCCTTGAAAAGTCACTTTTCTGAGTCTCTGTTTCCTGTTCTATAAAAATGCCCAAAGCGCTTCTTGTGTGATTTACTGTGAACTTAACTGATAAAACCCAGTCTTGCCAACACTGGGTACCCGGCACGCGGAGCCTGCTCACGGGAGCTAACAGAAGGAAACAGCCAGTTCTCGGCCTTCGGGGGAGCTCAGCACCTGTTAGTGCCCCCGCCCCTCCACAGCATGTCCCTTCCCTCCTCCCCCAGGTTCTGTGCTCTGGCGCGGCCCTTGTTTATGTTGTTCCATTTGGCTGACAAATGACCCAGGTCCTGTAAGCTCCAGAGTCAGCAGGACTGGACATCTCGGCTTCCGAGAGGGCATCTGTCTTTACATCTAAGTAACAGGGCCAGGGATGGTGGCACTGGCCTCCTTGGGCTCCTGCAAGAACGTGGAGTTATCAGGTGTCAGGCCTGGCCCTAGTGAGAGCAGTCCATGTCGGTGGCTGATGGCTGATGTCCAGGCTGATGGAGTCTCCCACGGCTGTGTCGAGCTCCCTGTGCAGGAGAGCCCAGGAAGGAGAAGCTGTTCCTAGGGGACCGAGGGGTGCTGATCCTGGTCCCTATTGAGGGGAGGGTGGTAGTAGGTGCCCCCAGCCCTCAGGGCCTGCCCTTTCCCAGCCAGTGCAGCAGGGGGTCAGGAGCCCAGGCAGAGAGGTAACTGGGGAGAACTGAGTGGTCTGAAGGGGCTCCCGGGGGGCTGGCCCTGCAGGCACTGCTGGGCACTGCTCGCTCCCTGCCGAATGGCATCTCAGAGCCCATCAGCTGAGAGCCTCCTTCCCCTGAATCTCCCAGCCCTCACCTAGGGCCCCCAGCTCAGAGACTGAGCAGTGGGTCACTGTTTTCCCTCCTGCCTCCCCAGCTGCCCCACAGGAGTCCTCCTCCTGCCTGGACCCCCGTCAGTGCAGGTGCCCACCTGGCACCATTTACCTGCCCAAGAATCGTCCCCTGCCCCTCCGCCTGGCCCACCTGCAGCGCTCCCTCCCTCTGCTCGCAGCTCCCCACTGCACCCCAGCAGGAGGTGCCCCGTGTTGGACATCCTCAGTCACCTTCTCTGCAGTGTGTGTGATGCAGGCAAGTGGGGGACAGGACACCAAGCACGTGAGGGTGAAGCGGTGTGACTAGGCAAAGGAACTAAGGAAAGGACAGGAAGGTCTGCCGCAGCTGTGTCCCACGTGGTCACCTCCTGGATGTCTGGCTTCCCCTCTCCCAGTCCCACTTCCCTCTCCCCAGTCACTGTGCCTAGGTCATGCCATCCCCCCACTGTCCCGACTCCTCCGGCCTTCCCTGGTATCTGGAGGTGCCAGGCACACCCCTGCCCCCTCTTTCCCATGTCTCCTGACCAAAATGCCTCCACTCCCACTTTCCTAACCTTCAAGGCTCCGCCATTTCCACTCAATGATTTCCGCCCAAGGCATTTTCTGGTCAGTCCCAAGCCCCCTTCTCTCTCCAGTCTCCCAGATGGCGTAGCCCTGGCCATCACCCGACAGGTTGCTTATCACCCTTTGCACTGGCCGACTGGCATGCAAAATAGATTTCAGGCCTCAGGAGGGAAAGACACTGCTTCAAATCAGTCCGGACTCTGCATTCATAGGAACCGGACTACTTTTAAAAAATCGCTTAACCCATGAGAACAATGGTGGGGTGTTTTTGCAATGTGGGGGGGGGGCCCTATTGGGATGTTTGAGGGGGGGGGTGGGTCCATTCGGGACCCCACATCTGTGTGTCACCCTGTGAAAAGTGTTCACGCTGGCTCCTCAGGTAAAGGCGAGTCCCTGAAGCCCTGCTCCGTGGGCTCCGTCCTGATGCGGGTGGAGCACTGCGCAGGCGCGCTGCGGGCTGCTGTCCGTGGTGCTGAAACATCACCCAAGGGGAGCACAGGCGGTGGCTGGAGACTTGTCTAGATCCCAGGAGACCCTAGTTTTAAGCTATGCCCTTTTTTTCTAGCTGTATAAACTCTAAAGGTTTACATCAAAAAATAAGTAGAATAGTGGCCTTTTACCCCAAAATTCATGGGGTTTCAACATATTTCCAGCAGTTAGACTCTTTCCACTTCCCAGAACTGGAGAATAGAGGAGTGATGTGCATCCCCACCACAGCCCTCCGCACTCCGTGGAGGAGGAGGGAATTAGGTTCTCCTGCATCATTTTGTAGACCTCGTGCCAGCTCTAACTCTTACTGACTCGATGGCCTTCATCAAATCAATCAGTTATGGGTCTGTTTTCCTCTTTTATAATGTCAAAAGAGATGGTGGGAGAGATTGGGACTAGGTTATCTCAGAGATCCCTTTCCTTGCTGACCTGATGGCTTCTGGTTCACCAGCCATCTCCCACACCTCCAGGAGCCCTCTAAAGCAACAAGACGATCTAGGACATTTCTTACCCCCAATTCAGAAGACAGTTTGTTACGGATAATACTCAGAGGGCTCTGCTTATGATCTTAGAAGGACATCCAGACATCTGTTCATCTGCTTCTGTACATTGAGGTGACTAACAAGTTCTCAGCTTTCTCTGTTATAAATCACTTGGTGAGAATCATTTGGCCCTAAATGTAAACAGTGAATTATATTCTACACACATCAACTTTTCCAGAGAAGAACTGTGCCTGAGCAAGAGGCTTTGGGGACAACTAAAGCTACAGAATGAACCTCATAATCAGAGCCTTTCAGCTTGGAGGGCCTCAGAGGCCTTTGGATGCCGCCACACCCCTGATGAGGGGACTTAGAAGCCACAGCACCCCTATGCTCCCAGTTCTCCCAGCTCAGGACAAGTAGTTTAGGACCAGTGGTTGAATGAAGACCTTCTCAGGCAATTTGACCACCTTATCCTGCAACCCCAGTGAGAGATCTCCTTCCAGAGGATTGAATACCACTAAATAATAAATGCCTAAGATCAGAGAATTCCTACCAAAAAATGAGAGCTGTGTCTCAGGCTTGTTTTTCCTGGAGTTGCAGGACTTAGAAAGGTCACCTTGTCTTTAATGGCCTCTCTGCTAACAGAAAGGGAGAATGGAAGACACAGAGAGAACCCCAGGGATCTGCCTAGTCTCCCTCCTAATGAAGAGCAAAGAGTGGCTGGGAAAGGGGCCTGGGGACCCAGGCTCTTCTCTGAGCCAAGAGCTCTGCAGCCTTGGCAGAGTTCTGAAGCCCTTCAGGCCTCAGTCTTTTCATCTGCCAGTTGGAGCTAATATTCCCTGCCCCAGAGAGAGGCAGGGAGAAGAAAACAGTTCAGTGACCATTTGCTATGTCATTTATTTATTCATTAATTCCACAGGGTTTATCCAACACACACTATGTTCCAGGCCTGTGTTTGGTGCTGGAGAAGCAGCGGTAAACAGCACAGTAGGGGCCTTCTTCGTCAGGCTCGCTTTCCAGTATCAGGGAGACCACGGAGGGTGCTGAGTCAGGAGGCTTCCCAGGGTCCCCCTCATCCCAACCCTAGAGGAAGAAGTAGAGGAAGACGGGGGGGATGTTAATGATGATGAGGAAAAATGATGATGAAGTAAATGAACGAATGAAAAGTTTTGTCCTGTTGATCCAGAGCATGGAAGGGAGAGATGTGTTGATGTCACTTACCCACTCAGATTGAAAAGTAGCCAAAACATGTCAGCAAATGAATTTAAAAGTCTTTAAGAAAAAAGCCTTCTGACCCAGATATTTAGCAAGTATGCTAATGTGGATACAAAAGATGTTCATTGCAACATTGTTTACAAAAGCCCCAGATGGAAAACTTTCAGATGTCCAGCTTCTGGGGATCGATTAATACAATTAATATGTATACACCATGGAATGTTCTGCAGGTATTTTCATTGATATTTTAGAAATGTGTGGACATGGCAAGATGCTCATGATACACAGTTTGATTCACACGAGGAATCAAATCACACATGTGTGATTTGATTCCTCATGTGAATGTGTGCATACACACATACATGAACAATGTGCAGAGACATACATCGTGTTAATAGTAGATGTTGAAGGTGGTGGGATTGCGGATGTTAAAACTTTTTCTTTATACTTAGTGGTATTTTCTAAAGCAGTTATGTATTGCTTACAGAATTAAAACATTTTTAAAACTGTAACAAAAATTAACACTTGAAGAGATACTTGACATCTTTAGTTCTTTGGTAATGCAAATTAAAACAATGAAACTCCACTGTTCACCTATTAGAAAGTCTAGATTAGAAAGACTGAGAGCACCAAGTACTTGTGAAGGTGTGGGGGAACTTGAACTCTTGTTCTACTGGTGGGAATGTAAAATGATATAATCATTTTGGAACACAATTTGTTGGTGTCATTAAAAATTAAATTTAGAGGCTGTGGTTGTGGCTCAGTGGTAGAACACTTGCCTAACATGTGTGAGGCACTGGATTTGATCATCAGCAACACATAAATAAATTAGATAAAGGTCCATTGACAATTAAAATAAAAATTAAAAATTAAACTTATACCTCCCATATGGCCTAGCCATTCTACTTCGAGGTATTCACCCAAGAGGAAGGAGTGCATCTGAACACATGAACATGAAAGTTCATGGAGGCTTTTTATTTTTACAATATCCGCAAAGTGGAAACAGCCCAAATATATCCTAACAGGTAAGTGAATGGAAGTTGTAGTCTATCCACATAACCGGATATTACTTCAATGAAAACGAACTACTGGTATACAGAGCAGCACGGATGAATTTCACAATAGAAGCCATACAAAAGAGCATATTCTGTATAAATCCACTTATCTATAATTCTGGGACATGAAAATGAGTCTATAGTGACTAATTAAAAGCAAATTAGTGGTTACCTGAGGATGGGGGTGGGAGGGATGTGGAGTGAGGGAGGGATCACAAAGGGTCAAGAAGGAGTCTTGGGGGGCTGGGGATGTGGCTCAAGCGGTAGCGCGCTTGCCAGGCATGCGTGCGGCCTGGGTTCGATCCTCAGCACCACATACCAACAAAGATGTTGTGTCCGCCGAGAACTAAAAAATAAATAATTAAAAAATTTAAAAAAAAAAAAGAAGGCGTCTTGGGAGAGCTGGATCTGCTCACTGGGTGATGGCTTCACGCGTGTCAGAACTTACCAAACTGTACAACTGAAGTTTGTACAAGTGTATGTCAATAAAGCTGTTTTCTGAAACTTTATTTGCATTTCTTTGACGCTGAATTTACTCCCAGGCTATAAGTTTTTGTTCCTCCGTTTCTTCTGGGATGACTGGTTCTTTGTGCAAGCTCCTCTTATGGTTCAAGAATAATCTGTTCCTCTTCAGGGGGGACCAGCTCTGTGTGGCAGGAGCTCATCTATGGGGTAATTGGCCCTGAGCTCTGTAAGTGTGGCACATGTGGGCACTTTGCTCACCTGGGTGTGCTCCAAGACTAGCGAACCTACATCTAAACCCTGCGACTCCGCCAAACTCTCTGCATTTTTAAGCAGGTGCAGTAAAACTTCTGCATTCTTGTTCTGGGCCACCAACCTTGTGCCCAGCCCTACACCTGGCCTGGGCCCACCTCCCAGTCCCACCACTGTGATGCTGGAATGGCACATACTGTTTCTTTAAAGTGATATCTTGCAGATATTTGGTGATTTTCAGATATGAACACTCTTGATGGCCTGGGAAGTGTCTCAGGTGTTCTTAAAGTGAACCCAAAGATTTGAGCTCTTGATTTTCATGATTTTGTGGGATTTCTGGGTCAAGAGAGTAGGGAACTATTTCCACGGATCACCTAAAGTCCCTTACAGGAAGAGGAAGGGCGGTAAAGCTATCTTTATTTTTTCTTTAAAAAGTCCACCACAAGGACACAGGGATGAGATGTGGATTTCCCCCAGTCTCAAGCTGGCTTGATCCTCCTGGGAGCAAGAGCAATTGTGCCTACCTGACCCACAAAGAACCTGGGACCAGAGAGGCTTAGCACTGGTCTCCACCATCCCTTAGAAAGCCTGGGGCAAACCAGAGTCATGCTTCCTCCTCTGTATCCAGCACTCTCTCTGCAAGGTACTGGCTGTGCTCCCAGGAGCCACGGAGGGCCTGTCAGCACATCCTGAGTCTAGGGACAGGGTGTCCCTGCTGCCTGAATATGTCATCTCCCCACCACTCCTCACTTCTCCCATGGTAGCAGTCCTTCAGCCGCAGGAGAATGGCTTAATTTACAGAGAGAAGCCGTGGTTACAGCATCTCCCTGGGGAAGTAATAAAGCCCAGAGTGAGATAAGGGACAAATGCAATTACCTAATAATGCTTTTGTCTGTTGCAAAGACCAAGCTGGCAATTCTTGCCCCTGTCCCAGCTTCCTGGAGAGACTTCCAGGGCCACCAGCCCTGGAGATTGTCCCAAAACAACGGGTCATGGTGGAGAGTGGAGGGCTTAGAGGATGGGTGGAAATGGGCACAACTAGGGATGGGGCTGCAGGCTGGGCCCAAGCACCCACCCGGCTTCTGTCTGCGTTTCCCTCTCGGCTCTGGGAGTTAGAGTGTTTGCAATTAGAGCAGGAACAGGATCCTAGAGGCCAGTGAGCACAGGCCTTGCACATGGACAGAGCTGGTGTGTGTCCTGGCAGCAGCTGGGCAGGATCCCCACCATGAAATGGGTGTAAGGGTGGTCCCTGTCTTGTGTGAAAACAACCTGTCACATAAGGCCACATCAGCCCTAAACAGTGCTCTCCTTCTATTCCATTTTCTCCCTAAACTCTGTGCACCAAGATGGGACAAGATGGGACAAGCGCATGGGAGTCAGATGGAGAAGTGCGAGCAGCCACTGAGCACTTCCTGCATCCCGGGACTGGCTGAGCCCTCTACAGGGCTTCATCCTCATGACAACCTGTGCTATACCCTCACCACCAACAAAACACAGAGGCCCCATGACGTTAAACCACTTACCCAAGGGCACATGGAGGCAGTCAGGCACAGGTCTTGACCCCACGCAGTCCTACTCTGTGTACCTGGCTTGTGGATGGAGCTCCCTGCCAGGCTCCTGGGGTCTTCCTGCTTCGTGGTCCCCTCCCTCCTGGCTGGGGAGCTTGTCCCAGCAGTGCTCCAGGCTCCAGGTCTCCCTAGACCTCTGTGCCACTCAAGCCATGCTGTGAGTGCTCATCTGTGCACAGCACTCCTCAGTCTACAAAGACTTTCCCGTTCTTGGATCTGAATCACTTGAAAGAAGAGACCTGCTATCATTCCTGCTCCACAGAGCCTCTTGGGAAGATGGTGCAGTCTCCTTCCCAGTGACAAATGCACATTTATGCACAGGGGGCCGTTCAACCGGCAGAACATCCCTGAGAGGTAGACACTGTCAGGCCACTTCATAGAGAAGCAACCAAGGCCTGGAGAAATTAAAAGAGTTTGCTGAAGTTTACAAAGCAAGGCAGCGGCTGAGCCAGCACTTTAGCCCAGATTGGGTTGACCCCAAGCTGTAGCTCTTCACCGCTTAGACCTTGTCTTAAACAGAACCCAGTCTTGTCCCATGAGCCTTGTGTGAGCCCAAAGCAAGAGGTGATGACTAAGCCTGCCCTCCCCAGCCCTCCCAGACGACGGCTCCGAGGTCACTTACCCACAGGTCAATCCTGCCTGTTCCTGAGTTGATCAGACAACACCCACCTTCCATTCACTCGCTCACTCGTTCATTCCACAACTAAGATGGGTAGCATTTGCTGCACCCCAGAAACCAGCTGGACCTTTGATTTCTGAATGTCCTTTATTCATTGACTGCACTTGAAGGACTTGCTCCCTGGTGGAGAAAGAGGAACAGGGTGGGCGAGGAACCTGCCGCCTCTGTTGGGGAGCAAAGTTCAGAGCACCCCCTTCCCTCACTGCTCTTAGCACAGAGAAAAGCTGCCCATTTTGAGTATCAATATTCAGCAGTTTCCATGGATACCAGATCACAATAACTAAACCAAGCAGGTGCAAATCAAGTGTCTCTTTCCATCTTCGATGTCATCCACTGACAGCTTCTACCCACCTGCGCTTCCAGCCATTCTTCCGGCGCCACCAGAGCTCTGGCAGGTTCTGTACTTGAACGCATGCATTTATAGTAATGATCCTAACAAGTGAAAAGCAGCAACCATTTGCTGAGACTGTGTGTGCCAGGCTCTATTCTAGTCACAACAGCCCTTGGAGGGAGGCTCTATTATTATCCCCTACACAGGATGAGGAAACAGAGTGGAAAAGGGTAAAGGTTTTGCCCACTTTAAAAAAAAAAAAAAAACAGTCCTGGGAGGACATCCATCTCGTCTGATTGCTGAGTGATGCCAATATACCTAGGTCTGAGAGTTAAGACTCCCTTCCAGGCTGCCAGGCCGGCTCCTCTCCCTGGGCGAGTCCAGCGTCCCTCCTTCGCACCTCTGTGCCTTGTATATAAAGCTTCCAGAAACAGGAGCACAGGCCCAACTGGTGTGAGTGCTCAGAATTGAGGTGTGTGGGTCTGCCTCCCACCATCCTGTCCCACTCGATGGCTCTGGACAGGAGAGAGGCTCTGAGCAGAACTGGGGTGAACAGGTGGCTCCTTTATCCCCTAGCCTCCTCCCACCCCCGTCACAATCCCCCGCCCTGGTACACACTCAGCCACATGAAGGAGGCTGCGGGGCTGTGAGCAGGGCAGGGTGTGACGCGAGCCCAGCTCTTGTCCAGAGGCAGCGGGAGTCGGGGGAGCAGTGTCAGGTCCTCACAGCTGAAATCGAGCCTGGCCATCTCCAGTCAGTAGAGTTTATTAGAGCCCTGGGGACAGGGAAGTCCTCCTTTCCTGACCTATGCAGCCCAGAGCTAGCTCCCCTAGGGAGCCTCGGCCAGCTCTGCACCCTCACTGACCTTCCAGAACTTGTTGCCCACAGGATCACTGACTCCAAAGGCACCCTGTAGGCAGACCACGGTCACAGGAAAACCCGGATCAGCACAAGGGCTTGCAGAATCAGGGTGAGAGTCCACGACTCCTGGCACCCCTTGGCCTTGACCCTCTTGATTCCTTCTGCACATCTCCAGGATGAGCCTGGGTCATTGGTCACCCCCAGCCTGTCTTCCTCCTGCTTCCTTCACCAGCTCGTGAGATTCTGGTGGGATCTTCCTGTGGGTGTCTGTACCTAGACAGCTGCATTTTGGATTTTTCCAGAAATGTGAGATCAGAGGAGCTTTGGTCTGGGACTCAGAGGAGCTGGTTCAAGTCTGGGGTCTGATGCTTGAGGCACAGAGCCGGGCACGTGGCTTACCCTCTGATTTCAGGTGTGTTATCTGTACCTGTGGATTGGATTATGAGCCAGCTCTGGGGGGTCATGATAATCATGATCGCTGTGCTTTCAACTGGGATCTTCACAGTGTTCTCGTCTCTCCATGGAACTTTAGGGACATGCAGGTAGCTGTATGTTGGGACTGGAACCAGAGACCTCTGCCTCCAAGCCTGGGATCTTCCACCTGACCTCTCTCCCCCAGGGGGTCCTCAGAGAGGCTGCGGGCACAGGAGGCTGGTGGCTCTTCTGTCTCCTGGGAGCCTTGGCATCTGATCACAGGTTCCTGCCAGGAGCACTTCTCTGTCCTTGTCTGTCCCATTCACGTTTTCCTACTTCTGAGCAGGCTGTACCAGAGCCAGCAAGCAGACTCCCTTCCGGGCACCCATGGCTGCCCCCGTCCTGTCCCCATGCCTGGAGAGCTGGCTCCAATGTGCTCCTGTTTCCTTCACTGTTTTCACACGGAGGAGGCACCGCCTTCCAAATCGGGAAAGGAGGTTAGAAGAAATAGCTCTGCAGCTGTCCTGAGCCGCTCGCCTCCGCTGCTGGGCCGGGCGGCTGTTTGTGTTGGGCACCCATCTGGCTCCTGGCAGGCGCCGCCTCTTCACCATCCCTACTGGATGCCACTGTGCCCTGTGCGCCGCGTCCCCTCTGCCCCCCTCTGACATCAGCTGCAGCCTTGCGGGTGGTCCTCGTCTTGCTGGGGCCTCAGCCCACGTCCTGCTGAGTGCCCCGCTTCCTGCTCACAACTTTCCCCAGTGAAGGGTGGGCGCTGCGTCCCCAGGGACAATCCTGTCAGGGGGAAAGTGGTCATCGAGGACAGGCCCCTGCTCCCCGTCATTCAGGGCCGTGCTGAGGTGCCTTTTCATGTCCCCCAGATCATGGAGGGTCCTGGTGGAATCAAGCCCAGCTGCCCTCACCTGGCCCTGCTCAGCAATGCTCGCTCGAGTGGCTCTCTGCTTTGTGGTCTCCCTGCCCATGTGCCCTCCCGACAGCCCCTGGGGACGTCCTCCCAAGCACACTGCCGGGGTCCCAGTCTGTGTCTCAGGCTCCGTGTGGGACGGAAGCGCGAGTGGAGGTGGCAGAGCAGGAGAGGAGGGCAGCGAGGTCCCGAGTTCCCACCCGCAGCAGGGCCCCACGGGCACCCCGCACGGTCAGCGTAAGCAGCATGTCCTTTAGCCTCTGTCACCCTGGGATGACACCAGCCATAGCAAGGCATGTGCCACATAGGAGCAGAAAGGGGGAGAGATGGGGGCTTCTGCCTGCAGGGGAGAAGTGAGGGCACGGGAGGTGGCTTTCAACCTGTGGGGTCACAGGGATGGCGGGTCAGGAGTGACTTCTCTCTGTCGGCGGGATATTCTTGTTTATGTAGGGCTCAGCCCCGAGAGGACAGGACAGGGCCTCTTCTCACTGCCCTGTCCAAAATATGGGTGTGTATACAGTAGGTGCTCACTAGATGTTTATTGCAGGGTTGAGATTTTCTTTTTTTTCTTTTTTTTTTTTTTGAGTGAGAGAGGGGAGAGAGAGAGAGAGAGAGAGAGAGAGAGAGAAAGAGAGAGAGAGAGAGAAATTTTAATATTTATTTTTTAGTTCTCGGCGGACACAACATCTTTGTTGGTATGTGGTGCTGAGGATCGAACCCGGGCCGCACGCATGCCAGGCGAGCGCGCTACCGCTTGAGCCACATCCCCAGCCCCAGGGTTGAGATTTTCCTGTGGGATGTCTAAGGGAGGAAAGTTCTGGGCGGCCACTGATTTCTCTCTGCCCTTCCTGGGCCTGTCCCGCACACCCTCTCCTGACGGAGCTGTTTCCTCCCTTAATTGGGTCCCTGTCAGACTTCCTGCTGCTCAGGGCAGCTCCGATGCCTAATCAGGGCACAGAAAGAGGGGGTTCCTGGAGGGAGGTTGGAGGTGCGCAGAAACAAGAGAAGGCTGTCCAGAGAGAGAACTACTGTATCCCCTCCATCTCACACCACCCTTCAGCACCATGAGCTATAAACTGCCGGCCAGTGGTCACCCCTACATGCACAGCCAGGGGAGTCCTGCAATCAGAGTTACTTTGGAGTTATGATATGGACAGTGGGCTGGGAGGGGTGTCCTGCCTTGACCCAGAGCTAAATCAGGCTTGGGTTGATTCTACAATGGAAAGAGGAGACCCCAAAGCCAGGGCCATTTGGGGTTATATTACCAAAAGTATGTCACTCAACATAAGGGAGGGGATAGTCCACCAATGTCAGGGTAATGAAGTCCTCACTGTACTCCCCTCTTAGGGCCTGGACATCTTGTTCTGAGCCCAGGGCCCTCGAGCTGAGCCTTCAGGGACTCAGTGTATCAGAGCCAAAAGGCACAGGAGTCAACAGATGTGGAGTTCAGATCCTGTTTACATCCCTCTTAGCTGTGTGACGTTGGGAGGTCATAACCTCCCTGTGCTTCACTTTCTAAATGTGCAAAATGTGATCAAAAAACCTCTGGGGTCGTTGCCAAGACCCTGAGGTTATACCGAGAAAGGGGCTAGCCCCAGGCCTAGTACCACCTCCTGGGCCCCTCCACCCTGTGCCTCCCCACTCCCACCCACAGCCTGTCTACACCCCTCTCATCTGCCTTCCCCACCTGACTGGGTGCCCTGCGGGGCCTTTGGAGGACTCTGCTGCCTGGGTTGGGATCCTGGCTCCACCTCATCTCAGCTGTGTGGCCCTGGTGGAGTCACTTCACCTCTCTGTGCCTCGGTTTACAGGAGGTCAGTACCTACTGTGTAGGGTTGTTCCTGCCTCTCCCCCATTGAGAAAGTGTTGGTTGTTACCCAGGATGTTGGGATCAGATGACTGTTTCCACAGGTTGTTAGGGTAGCACGTGGGAGACCAGGGACAGGACTGGACACAGGGAGGGGGCGGTGGCCTATACGGGTGGCGCAGTGGGAATGGAGAGTGCAGGTAGATTGGGCTTTTGGGTGGGCTGGAGGGAGAGGCCGGGCTGGGGGTGGAGGACAGTTTTGCTTGGGGCTCGGGTATCTGATGCTGCCCGTGCTGTGGCCCAGATGAGCAGCGGCAAGCTGGGGACCCTAAGGGCAGCGTTGGCCCTGCTGAGTGGCCAGGGCTGCAGCGCTGACCACAGTGCCAAGGTGCTGATGTGGGAGGGGGTGCAGCGGGAGCCTGGGAGGCTGAGGAGGAGCGTGAGGTTCAGGGCACAGGTGGAGGAGCCACGGGGCTGGCCCGCTGCCCTCGGGTCCAGAAGTGCCAGCTTCTGACAGCAGGCTCCTATGTGGAGTCCTGCCGACCCCAGCCCGGGGTCCACCCCTGCCCTCCCGCCTCGAGCGGTCCACCCCACCTAGGCCAGCCGCACCCTCCTTCCCAGGCACTGGACCTGAGGGCAGGACACCATTTCCCGTAACTCCTGCCACTTCCTGTTGCACAGATCAGCCCTATTTAGCCAATGTCGGGAACCAGGGCCATTTAAAAAGTCACCTTTAAAGAAAGTGGTGCAGGAGGAACATGGCGAGGAGCAGAAGACCCCACCCCTCCATTATTCCTTGTGGTACTTCCTTGGACAAAAATATCCTGATCCTCAATTTCTGCATCTGTGGATGGGACAGTGGTCATGCTGTCCAGACACAATCCTGCGGCTTGAGGTACAGATTGAGGTCCATCTGGCCTTTACTTGTAGGAGTCCACGGTCCTCCACGCCCTTAGACAGAAGGAGAGCCGCTGGGTGTGGCAGGACTGTCCCTTTGTCGGGTGGGAAAAGAGAACTGACTGGCCTCCGGTTACTTTTTGGAGCAAGGGTTGACGCAGAGGGGCCTTCCTCGTTGTGCTGACTCAGGTGACCAGAATCTCCTGTTTTCTGGAAAACCTGTCCTGTTTGGGGTGCCCACCTGCTCACCTGAAGTTCCAATTCAGTTACATGGCATTTAGCACGATGACTCCATCTTGGTCAGGTCGGGTCTGCTGGGGCCTAGGGCAGGAGCTCAGCCCAAAACGAAGGCTTCCCAGAGGGTCACCAGCAGCGCCTGCCCCCAGCGCTGAGGAAGGTGTAGGAGTCCAGCCCACCTTGGGGCACTCTCTTGTGGCTACCACTGTTGTGCTTTCCATCCCTGAGAGGAAGGACAGGGAGGGACAAGTGGCTGAGGCTGGACTCTGTCCACCTCCTCCTTCCCCAGGGCTGCAGGAGCCTCCTGATGCCCAGAGCCCGGGTCTATTTCCCTGGTGGAAGCCAGGGCTCCCGTCCTGCCAATCGACCCTTCCACTCCTGGGGGAGAGGGGCAGAATTATTGGTTTACTTCTGCTCCTCTCCTGCTAGCAACCCTGCCATGGCTGACTCCTGGTTGAAGCGTGCCAGGGGCCACTTGAGTCCCCTGCTTTGGGGGTAGGGAACCGCTTTAAGACTCCACTTACCCCCCAGAGTTTCTGGCCACCTCCGGTTTCTGGCCACCCCCCCCACAACGCCTGCCCTTTTGGTAGCCTATGGGTGATGGGTGATGGGAGTGGGTCCTACTCCTCATGGAACTCAGGGCAGGAAAGAGACGACAGACACATTGAAAACCACTGCTTCACACCCAGGGGCTCAAGACTCCATCCCCAAATTCCTAAGCCTGACCTTGGAAGGTGCAGGAGCTCAAGCCCTGAGCTGGATGTAGTGACCACAGCAGGTCTGCAGTGCCACCCGGGTACAGTCACGCTCCTGCGTGCTTCTCAGCAAACCAGTGCGGAGCCACTGGAATCCTGGGGGCAGGCAGGGTGCCTGGGACAGTGGAATCTTTAGCTTCTGTTTCTGGGTGGAGAGGGTCACGGCAGGAAGCTGGACTGGAGGAAGCCAGAGCCTGGTGTGGAGCAGGTGAGGAGGTGGGTGCTCCAAGCACAAGGCTCAAGGGGCGAGGCCCTGGGTTCCGGGGGTGGGGGTGGAGGCTGTTAGCTCTGGCCTCCACCCAAGGTCCAGCTTGCAGGTTTCCTAGCAACCGTTGTTCATTTAATCAACATTGACTTTGAACATAGAAATCAATTTCCTTTATGACATGAACCAGAGAGCCGTACGAGCCCCCAGGTGTAAACGGTCACTGCTCAGATTCATGAACAAGATGGACACGGAGTACCTTCTGTGACCGGGGGGAGCGTGAGGGGTGTGGAACTGAAAGTCCCCCAGGGGTGTGACTCAACTGAGGCCCTTTCTTCCCCGGAAGCTCTGCAGGGACTGAACACGGGGCTGGAGGCGCAGGTGGGCTCCAGGTGTGCGAGGACCTGAACAAGAGGGCTTGGGGACTGCGGGTGGCTCGGTGGCCATTTTTATTTTACAACGACAAATGTGTGTTGTAACGAAACACACTTCACAGAAACATTACGGAGGGCCACGGGGCAGGATGTGGTGTTCGCCAGGAAGGGGGTTGCCAGCCATTTTAACTTTGTGATCTAGACTTTTAAAACATGAGCATGTCACCTCTTCCACCTGCCAAGACGGGAGTGTCATTCCTTCTTTCACAGGAGGATTGCAGCTTTGGGAACCAACGGGACAGTCTCTCGAGGGGCCAGTGAGGGTCGAGGCTGCGGGGACAGAGTCCTAGTCCCTCTGGGCTTCTATGGATGGCCAAGGGCTTTGGACTGCGGCCGCTGTCCACAGCTCTGGAGACTGGAAGCCCAGGGGACGCAGATCCGGTGTCTGGGGAGGGTCCCTTCCTGGCGCACACCTGGCGCCTTCTCTCCTCCCCAGGGGCCCGCCCTCTTGTCAGAGGGCACATCCCACCATCTGCCCCCCAAGGCGTCCCATCTCCTGAGGCCCAGTGATGAGGTTCCAGCATAGGACCTTCAGGGACACAGGACTCAGACCATGGCAGGCAGCAAGGGCTCTTGGGAGAGGAGCAGGGGAGCAGGAAGAGGAAGGCAGGTTGTCCCCCTCCCTGCCCCCCCACAGTGAGCCCCTCTACAGGACCAGGGTGGGGTGTGGAGGGGAGAGGGAAGGGGACTGAGGAGGGCATCCTGCTGTGCTGGAGGCCAGGCCAGGTCCTCTAGAACCCCAGGAGGCGTCAGGCTGGGCAGGCTGGGGGTGAGAGCCTGGAGGGCCCCCTTCTCCCGCTGCCCCCGTCTCGGGCTGCTGGCCCACAGGTGCTCCCTGACCTTAGCAAGCTACACCTCCTCTGGTGGTCTCAGTCCTGCCTGTGGCTGCTGTCACCAATGGAACCCTGGCCTTGCCTCCCTGCACCCTGAGCCCATCCTTCAGTCCACCCGGGTTGCTAAAGGACACTCAGTCCGTCCCTCTCCTGCCCGAGACTGAGATCCGGGATGGACCAGAAGGAGGCCCGAGGCCTTTCCCACACGCCCCTGTCCTGCCTGGCTCCCTGCCTCTTCTTGGCCTTTGCACCCTGCTGTGACGAGTGTCACCAAGCTCCTGGGGACAGGAGAGCCCACCACTCCACTCCCCTCACCCTGCACTCACTCCTCACAGGCTCTGCTGGTGCCACCTTGTCCACTCTGTTGGGAGAGTCACCTGTGACCTCTGCATTGCTAGATCTAGTGGACGTCTTGGTCATTGGCTTGACATTTGGCCATTTCTTGAAGCCCACTCTTCTCTTGACCCCCAGGAACCTCCCTCTCCGGTTCTCCTCCCCCAACCCCGGCTGCTCTTCGCCTGTCTCCATGGCTGGCCGGTTGCTGCTGTCCCCACCCTCAGACCTCCACCCCCTCTCCATCTGTTGTGGCTCCCTCGAGGGTCACATTAGTTTCATGGCAAACCTTTCCTGCACCCCAAAATGTGACCTTCTTGCCACTGTCCCCATCTGGAGATCAGCGAGGCCACCCTTCCAGGTGCTCAGGGCCAAGGTCGCGAGCCACCCTTGGCTTCTCTACTCCCCACCCGACTCCTCCTCGATTCCACGTCCTGCTGGCTCTGCCTTCCCACGGTACTGAGCCGGCCCCTCCCCACCGCCATGGATCCCGCCAGCCCTGTTTTCCACCCTCCTTCCCAGGTGGTCCTTGCCCTAGTCTCTTCTTGACCCACGGCCCAGTTGATCCTTTCAGGACTTCACTCAGATCCTGTCACTCCTCTGTGCAGAGCCACCCGTGGGGTCTTACCTCACCCATGGTGGCCCTGCCTGCTGCGAGCCCCCCTCCCCATCACCTCTGTGTCCTCCTCTCCATTCTTCCCTCCACCCTCAGGCTCTGCTCCGAGCGCAGGTCTGTCCCCTCCCCCGCAGCACAAAACCTGCCCTCCACGTTCCTTCTGCCCGGGAGGCAGCGTCCCAGGTCCCACTGGGCTGGTTCCTTCTCCGTGAGGCCTCCCTGGTCACCCTCTGTGAACTGTGGCCAGCTTCCTTGCTGCTTCGTCCTTTCTCCAAGACACTGTGACCGGCTGGACGTCACCTGCTCACACATTGGTGCCTGTGTCTCCTCCAGCTGAGGGCGGGGGAGTTGAGGTCTTGTTCTGGCTGTGTCCACGGTGCCTGGAAGCGAGGTGCCTGAGACACAAGGAGGGGGTCCGGGGACGTGGCTTCCCGTGACGAGGAGGCCGTGCTGGCTTCCTCATGGTGTCACAACTCGAGCACCCGCCATCCAGGGAAAGGCACCCAGGAGGGAGGGCAGACCAGCTGGCACTAGGCTGTGGGGCAGGAGCAGTTCATTTGTCGGTCACAGGGGCCAGACATCCTCCCATCAAACCCTCTATCTCCTGGGGTCTGATCCCAGCAATGGAAACCAATTTGGTTAAGTGGCCAGTGGGATCTTGACGCCGCCATTCAGAACCACTGGTCACCTCCACGGTCCACCTCCAGTTGGTGGCTTGGGTCTCCATTCACCTGGAAACTGCGCCTCCCCTAGACCCAGGGCCACGGGCACCCGCAGCTTGGCCTGTGGGGTGGTAAGCTACAGTGTGTCCCCGGCTCAGCTGCAGGGAGAGGGAGCCGGAGCTCCGTCCCTCCCCTGTCCCTCCCCTGTTCTTCCTGACAGTGGGCGCAGGTGCCCTCTGTCTCAGGGACGCTGGGAAAGGTGAGCTTCCTTGCCCAAGTTCAGCTTCACAGCCACCCGGAGCCCTGTCTTGCTTCCTGTGCGTTGGGCATCTCCTCCCATGTCACCTTTGTGACTGAGGCTTTTTCCTCCACGCTCCCAGCCTCTCCAGGCTCCATCTCTCCCCCCCTCGCTCCCAGCGTGGTCACCAGGGTCAGGCCCACATAACTCTACGCCAGAATCGCCGCCCCCACCTGCCCCTATGACCTCGCCCCCATCTTGATGTCCTCCGTGTTTGCTGTGTTACTCTGGAAAGCTGTCGTCCAGAGCTGACCTGGTCCAGTCTCCTCCCTGCTGAAAACTCTAGTGGTGCCCATCACCGGCCGCTGCGTGGGGGCCCTTCGGGAGCCTCAGGGGTGGATAGAGTGACCAGGAGGCCCCAGGGCTGTCTTCCATCAGATTTGTCATCCCCCAGGTCCACAGTAGAGCACCACCATGGCTCCGTGCAGTTCGCCAGCCAGTTCTCAGTCACCATGACCAATATGTGTGGGAAATCCACTAAGAGGAGGAAAGATTTATGTGGGTTCCTGGTCGCAGTGACTTTAGTCCAGGGCCAGCTGACCCCATGGAGGTGAGGGGGACATCATGGCAGGAGGGAGTGGTGGAGGAGAGGTGGAGGGAGGAGGCAGGCGGAGCTGCGGAGAAGATAAGCCTTCCAGGGACCTGCTTCCTGCCGTGAGGCCCACCTCCCAGAGGTCCACCCAGCGGTCAGTGGATGGATCCATCAGCAGAGGCAGGGCCCTCAGGGTCCAGCAGGGCCTAAAAGCCCCAGCTCTGTACATATGAGACTATGGGGGGGATGTTCCAGATCACACCCAAGTTTCAGCACTCAGAGTCCGTTCCTCCTCAGTCTCGATCCGCACCCCTCCCACACCAGCGGACCACCTCCCAGATCCCACTTTCACGTCTCAAGTGTGGCAAGTCCCTCCTACCTTTGCATACGCCAATCTCCCTGCCCCATCTCAATTTCTCACACTCTTGCCCCAAATGCAACCCGTCACCCAGACCCCACTTCTCCTACTTTAGGTCTTAGCTTCAGATACATCTCTTCCCCAAGGTCACTTTAGATCAGGGTCATCTAAACCACCTGAGATGGTTCATGGGTGAGTGGCTTATTAAGGAGTGCTGGGCTGGTGGATGTGAGGGAGACACTGGGAAGGAAGTGAGGAAAGCAGGCCAGGCAAAGGGAGAAGTCAAGCAAGTGTGACAATCTCAACCCAAGTTCCAGACTCAGCCTGACCCCATGGGGAGTTCCAAAAAGTAAGTTGTATCTCAGATGATCTGGGACCCCAAGCAGGGTATATTAGTCTGTTTCCTGTTGTTATAGCACAACACCTGAGGCTGGGTAATGCATAAAGAAAAGAGGTTTATTTTGCTCAAAGTTTTGGCGGCTGAGAGGGTTTGGCCATGGGTTTGCTTCTGGTGAGGGGCTCCTGGGGGTTGGCATTGCAATAGCAGAGCAAGGGCAGAAGACAGACTCGGGGACCAGGCTCGCTTTTTTTTCTTTTATAACAATGTGCTCTTGTGGGGACTACCAGGAGCCCCAGAGAACTACACTAATCCCTTCTGAGGGTGGCACCCCAGTGACCTATCTTCCACCGGCACCCACCTTTTCAAGTTTCTACCACCTGAACTCAGCCACGCTGGGGACCAAGCTCTAGCACGTGAGACTTTGGGGTACAGTTGGAACCATCCCTAAATCAGCACCTGGCATCCACCTGGGCTTTCTCTTTCCCACATCGGTCAGTGGCTGTGAGCCCCACCATAAGCAAGGGGGTGATGGACCCCCAGGACTTCCTGCTCCAGTGGCCCAAAGGCAGTTCCCTGAGGGAAACAGGTTTGAGCTCAAGAAACAAATGGCACTGGGCAGAGGGATGGCCACACAGAAGCTGAGGCTGAAGGGCCTGAGGTGGCTGTGCAGAGTTCAGCATGTCCCAGGACACAGGCCGGAGAGCGCGGATGTACTCAGTCTCCCCGAGGGCTTCCTTACAAATGACCTCTGTGTTTTAGCTACTTGTTTCTTTGCCATTTTGGGGCCTCTCTCCTGCAGGAGGAGGAGGCCTGAGAGCAGGGACCTGTCTGTTTCGTCCACCACTGTCTTTCCAGAGCCTGACTAAGCATTGGTATTGGTCAGCGTCAATAGCCTCCAAGGAGCAGGTGGACAAACTGAAGAACACACACAGGTGGTCAGTGGCAAAGCCCAGGCCCCCTTCAGGGCTCCACGCCCAGCTCCTTACATATCCAGCTTGAGCAGATCCATGGCCAAGAAACACTGGCAGGGTCACCTCGAGCCACAGTGTGTGGGTGCAGTGGGCACCAAGGCCTGCTGTCCCAAGGGGATGGAGCACTTCTGCCCAGATCTCAGAATGAGAGTCACTAAGGCATGTACGCAGTAGAGCCAGGCCAAGGCACCTTGCGCACAAGACGCAAGGCCAGCCTGTGCCACAATGGGTCAGCAGCTGCGCCCAGCAGCCTATGCAAGGCCATTGTCCCTCAGCACCCTTCTCGTACCCCAGGAAGAAGCACTCCGTGGCCTCCTTACAGGCGGCAGACGTGGTGGGGGAGCTGGCCAAGTGTCCCACCCTGCACATGCTTAGGAAGACTCAAGAGGACACACCGAGCCGGACAGGCTGGTGCTGCCCCCACAGCGCGAGGCCAGCACAGGCTGTGAGGTCTCTTATCTCTCCGTAGGAATGTTCCAGGCCCAAGGCCCATTCATGTGAGCTGAGGGGTCCACAGACTACGCCCACAAGACTGCCTGTCCCAGCGAAAGGTTGCTGGGTCAGACACTTTTAATCAATGAATTCTTTCCAACGGTCAAGGGACCATCAATCCCAAGGAACAAACACTCTTTTGGAACACAGGAAAGCAGACAGAGCTGCCTGACCCGAGATTGTGTCTGAAACATACAGAACAAAAACTAGATGGTCTTGAATGAGACAAAACTGTGATACTTTTCCCTAACGTGGTGCCCCCCCCCACAAAGGTCCATCCCATCTTTAGACAATGTCCCTTTTCCTGTTCCTTTCTGAGAGTTATGGCTTGCATTGGTCAATCTCTCTCTCCCCTTAGTGATAGAGCCCTGGTCCCACCTGGGCACAGTGATGCCCGATTCTCAGCAGAAAAGATTCCCTTGCGTATTAAAAGAATAATGTGACATAACCAAGTAGGATTTATTCCGAGGACAGAAATCTATAAATGAAGCATTTATATAACAAAAGATGATAATATCAAGAGTTACTCCAAAATCAACCAATAAAATTCAAGTCTTTATTTTAAAAACACTAAAAACTAAAAATACAGTAAGGAGTATCTCAGATTACATGTTCCTATTACCTTTTACAATGGAACATTAGAGGAATTCTTCCACAATTAAGAATAAAATGAAATGGTTTCTTCACTGTTTTAGGCATCAAGTTTATGAATTACTGAAGACCTGAAAAATGATGTCTTGCATTGAGAGAGGACATTTTCTCTTAAGCAAAAGAAGTCTGGAGGTAGAAAACCCAGGGCAACTCCATTGTTATTAGGAAAGAAACCTTTTTTCTATATTTTTCACCATGCTACTTGACATCAATCCTTAGATCTGTATTAGTTTCCTATTGGCTGCTATAACACATCACCACCAGCTTAGTCATTTATTGTCTTATAGTTCTGGAAGCCAGTTGTCCAAAATTGGTCTCATCTGGCTAAAATCAGGTTGTCAGCAGGGCTGTGTTCTTTCCGGAGGCTCTGGGATGAGAATCCATTGTTCACCTTTTCCAGCTTCTGGAGACTGTCCAAATTCCTTGGCTCACGGCTTCGTCATCCCGACTTCATTTTCACATTGCATTTTCTGCCAATGACTCTTCAGTTTTCCTCCTTCCCTTATGGGGACCTTCGAGATTACTTTAGACCCATTCTGATAATCCTCGTACTTCCCCATTTCAAAGTCTTTAACTTAATCTCACCTTCAAAGTTGTTTTTGGCCCTGTAGATTCTGAGATGAGGACATACACATCTTGTAGTGCCATTATTCTGTTTACCGGGTGTTCCAAGGTGGCAGCTGGAGTTCCAGCCTTTAAGCCATCCTTCCAGCCAGCAGCAGGAGGAAGGTTGCAGAAGACAGATCTTTTCCAGAAGCCCCACATAACACACTTACATCTCATTGGCCTCAGGTAGCTGCAGAGTGTTGTGTGGCAATGGACCCGACTAAGAATTACGATTCTGTCATTGCACAGGAAGTCAGATGAGGTGTGGGCTAGCAGTTCAGGGTCCACCACCGTCACTGTCCTCATTCGATAGTGTTGTGGAGGTTCTGGTCAACGGGCAACCACATAAAACAATGAAGTCCTAACTCTCAGAAAGGAACCGTCAAAGGAACCTTATCTAAAGACGGTATGGACTTTTGTGGGGGAGACACCACCTTAGGAAAAAGTATTACAGGATCTCCTCGGAACTGATCTGTCCTCTGAAAACGTGGATTGAAGGAATTAAAAGAGAAGGAGAATATTGGATAAATCAGACTGAATGCCAGGAAAGGTCCATGATTCAAATTTTTGGCATAAATATTTTAAAGTTAACCTGGGAGAAAATATAACGATACAATATTTAAAAGTCAAAAACAGAAATGAGCCTTCCTGATCTGAAAATATAAAATGACAATAAATAAGATAGCGTGGCACTGGTGCATAGTCAACAGACCCCTGACCAAAATGGGGTATTTGCCCCTGAAACAGGCTGTAAGAGAGGATGTGCAGCTATCAGGGACCCCAAGGAGACACCTGAATAGGAACTAAGTAAGATGTACAGACGGGGGCTTTCAAGAACCAAACCAGAGAGAAGAGATCTGGCTGCAGCCTAACTGAGGAACGTGGAATGTCACGTCATACGTCTGAGCCTTGATTTCCTCATCTTGGTAATAGAGATAATCTTGACTACTGGAAGATAATGAAAGCACTTTAAATAATTAAAAAGGAAGTCAGGGTCTGGGCGAGATTAAGAAGAGCCTGAGACCTTATCACCAGCAGACAGTGGCGTCTTTCCAAAGCCCAATCTGACAATCCTTTCCTTTCAAGTGGAAAATTTAGTCCATTCACCATTATTATGATTAGTGACCATTCGGGTTCATATCTGACCCTGTGTTTTAAGTTTTCTCTTTGCCTGGCTGTTTTATCAATTTTTTCCTTTGTCTTATCTTGGATTGATCAGCTTTCCTTTATTCCTTTTGCTTTTCTACTAGTGTGAAATTATACATTCTGATTCCTTCTTTGGTGGCTCCCCTTAAGTTTTTAACTGACCTGATTTAATAAAGGCTAAGGTTAATCAGGGGTTCTCTTCCATCCAAAGCATAAAAAGACACCATTAAATCATTATCACTGATCAGTGTTTCTATTTTAAACTTCCTCAAATCATTTTTATGATTATTTTCTCTAGTGAATATTTACATAAGTTGATTCATGTTTCCCTATTTATTTGATCAAGGTTCCTTTGAATGAGTCATTCCTTCCTCCTGGCCTGGTTCATCTGTAAGCAGCCCTCATTCTTGAACTGATGCATGTGCTGGAGGAGCACAATAAAGTGTTATTAAATGATCTATCTATAATTCTATAAAACATTGCTGTGATGGAGAGTTCATGTTCATTTGAAGGTGATTTATTTTTCTCTCTGAGCTTTTAAGATCTTCTCTTCTGCTTTAGGGGTTGTGAGGTTTCTCTACACTGGGTCTGACTGTGGGGCCATTTCTGCCCTGCCCAAGACTTTGCTTCTTCAGCACGTCGTGTATCTCTCCTCTAAGACGGAACATTCTCCGCCTCTGCCTTCCCAATAGTGCCTTTCCCCTTCGCTGTATCCTCTCCTTCCCACCCCATCCCAGGCCTCTTATCTTTCCTTTGTACTCTGCATCTCTAGCTTTTCCTCATCTTTAACCTCATCAGAGGGCAAAATTCATATCCTATCAATCAGGCAGAGAAGGGCATCCCCAGTGGCCACTTTCCTGAATCACCCCCACCACGCCAGGAGACTGGGCTTGTGGGGCTGAGCAGGGGCCTCGGGAAGTGGCAGCCACACTGGAGGCCAGAGGAGAGGGCCTGTTTCTCTGGAGGCTTGGCAGAGGCCACCTGAGTCCCATTTCCTCCTACTTTAGTAAAAACACCCGGAGCCCATTTGCTGTGGCCCTGAGTGAAGCGCAGGCCAGGCTGTAGCCTTGCCCACTGCCACTGTTGTCCCCCCACCTCGGGCCCCTCTGCACAGGAGCCGTTAAGACCCCACATCTGGGCCCTGCACATCTGGGCCCTGCACATCTACCAAGAAGCCGTCCTGTTTCCCTCGGGCTTTTGGGGTGGGGTTTGGACTTGGGTACCCCCTCAGGCCAGTCAGTCTGCTCACATCCTTCTCCCATTGCTGAGACCCCAGTGGGGACCACCCAAGGCCGTCCTGAGGGGTCGCCATGGAGATCTGTGTGCAGCAGCCCTGACAGAGTCCTCCTAGCAGAACCGTGAAGCCACCTTGCAGGGACCAGTTAGGTCTGTGTCACCTGGAGGTCAGCAGAGGTTACATCCTCAAGCCACAAGTCCCTGCCAGGCTGCAGACACAAACAGAAACGCATTTCACCTGGGCCAACCTCATCTCGTAAATAATAATACTATGGAGTATTTCCCATCCCCTGGGCTTCGCGCTACGAGTATGTAAGGAGGCTGCCCTGGTGTACTCCTGAGGAAAGCTCAGAGAGGCCGGGAGCCTGCCCAAGTTACACAGCAGGTAAGTGGTAGAGTTGGGATTTAGAGTCGCATGCCTAGCCACCTGAGGAGCTGTCCTGAGGACACCAAGCCAAGGGGGTGCGGGGGTTGGGGGAGGGTTCTCCACAGCTGGCGATGGCAGATGGCAGAGCAGAACTCAAACCCAGGTCTCTGATCAGCTCACTGTGTTTAGTGGGTGAGGAGCTGGAAGGAGTTGCTTATGTAACACTCCTGTAACCTGATCCTCCCCAGGGGCTGAAAGTCAGGTGGCTCTCCATAGCCCTCCCGGCTTGAGGAGTTTGTTAAATAACAGCTCCCTCTAGTGCACTGAAAACAACGGGATGGATACTAAAAAGGGGAAGAGAGCGACAGCCAGCATGGGGAGCCTGGGGGTGGGAGAGGGAAAGGAGAAGGAGGAAAGGAAGAGAAGAGAAAGGACAGAAATGATAACCCTGTCTAGGGACTGGGACGTGGGCACCGGGAGACCTACTGTGGCCATCCCTGGTGTTAGTGCAGACAGGAGCCAGCATTCACTGGGGACCTTGGGCACAAATATTCCATAGGAGGCAGGTGGATCTAAACCCCTCTGGGAAATCTGAAGGCCAGGCCAGCTTCAGCGTCTACTCCAAGGGTCTATGGAGCCGTGCAGAGACCTGGGCCTCCTTGTACCAGGTAGACCAGTTGCCTTCAATCGCCTTCACTTCTCAGATTAGTGAAGCTGGGCTGAGCTCACCGGCTGCCCAGGTGCCCTTCTAGAGGCCTTGGCACCTGATTTCAGAAAGCCTGCTCCCTTGAGCCTTAGGATCTCATGTCTGTCCCCACCCTTCCCACTTAACAAGAACCTGTAACCCACCTCAAACTGTAATCAGTAACAGAGTTGGGTTTGTTGACTCCACCCTATCGTCCTGGTCTGCTCAGTCTTTTCTGATTCTCTCCCAAGCCCTCTTTAAGGAAAATTCACATTTACTGAGAGAGGCACTTTGGCAATAATCTTCCTTTGGATTATCAAAACACTTGTGGTTTAACTACTAGTTTGTAGAAAATACAGGAATTAGAGAAATGCTAAATTATATTATAAAAACAAAACTGATAGAGTGCAAAAACTCTAAAGCACAAATGACCTGGTTTCTTCTACCGACAGATTGCAAGATAAAAAATGAGGGAGGGATAACATGGATTAGAAGACATTGAGAGACATGTTGTCTGAGGCTGCACTGCTATAACAAAATGCCCAAGGCTGGGAAATTAATAAACCATAGATATTTATTTTCTTGCAGTTCTGGAGGCTGGAAAGTCCACAGTGAAGGCACTTATAGGCTTGGTGTCTGGTGAGGGCCCATCTGTCAGCTTCCAAGGTGGCACCTTGTTGTGGCATGCTCTGGAGGAGGGGGGGGACTGTGGCCTCACTTGGCAGAGCAGAGGGCCAAAGGGACACAGGCTAGTTTCTTCCGCTCTTTTATAAAGTCACTGATTCCATCCATGAGGGCTTTGTCCTCATGACTCAACCACCCCCTGAAGTTCCCTATCACACTGAAGATGATGTTTCAACATATGGAATTTGACTGGGCGTGGTGGCCCATGCCTGTAATCCCAGCGGCTCAGGAGGCTGAGGTAGGAGTACTGTGAATTCAGAGCCAGCCTCAGCAATTTAGCAAGACCCTAAACAACTCAGTGAGACCCTGTCTTTAAATAAAATATTAAAAAGGGCGGAGGATGTGGCTCAGTGCTCCTGAGTTCAATCTTCAGTACCAAAAAAAAAAAAAAAAAAGAAAAAAAGAAAAGAAAGAAAAAAGGAAAAAAACCCTGAAGAGTTTACAGAGGAAAGTGAATGATGTCTAAAGTTTATTCCATACTAATCTGGGAGGGGGGTGTAGGTTTAGGGGTGGGGATAAGGCCAGAAGTCACAGCCATCACCTGAGAACTCATTGTTCTATTTGCACTAACTTCACATATTTAAATTTTCCCTCATTAGAAAAAATTAAGACAGAAAAAAGAATGTGAAGTAAGAGTCAGAACCTGAATACTAAAGTTTATTTTTCTTATTTTTTTTCCTTTTTAAGACTACACAAAAGAGTATAAAAATCTTCATAGTAAATAGCAATCCTAAGTGACAAAGAGAACGCGGTGTCCTGGTGGCCCGGCTGTTCTTTCCCGGCTGGTGGCTTTGTCAGCATTTTCCGTCTTTCCAGGAGAGGGACCAAGCTCTGCCACACCAAGGGGCTTTTCCAGGTTAAATAAATGATATCCAGCCTGCGTCTGCCGCTGCTTGGGCAGCTGAGACCCCCGCCTGTCCCCTGCAGTCCCCCTTTTCCAGGACACAGACCAGGCCTTGGCCACCAGGACCCACCTGCAGCCGACATTGATCAACAGCAACCTTGGGGGCCGCTGGCCACGTTGACACGCAGCAGGTGGCCTCTTGGAAACAGAGCCGGGGCTGGCTGGAGGGTCAGATCCTGCAGGAAACACGGAACCCAAACAGGAATCACTCGTCTGTACTCCCTGGAGTTTGGAAGGACAGATGGGGTGTCCTTGGTCAGAGAATGCAACTGTGCTATTTCAAAACTCTGGCCAAGAGGCCCATCTGAGGAGACAGAGCCAGGGCAGCAGCGCAGCTAGGGAAGGTCAACTCTGAGTCCTAAAGTGCTGGGATAAATCTAGGAGCAAAAGAGGGACAGAGGACATCCCCAGGCAGTTCCAAAAGGGGATATAGAGAAATAATTCATTCCCATCAGGAGAAGTGTTCACCTTTGCCAGAAATCAAAGAAGTGCAAATAAGGAGAAGATACAATTTGGTGTCTTTCAGGCTGGCAAAAGTTTTAAGAATGTATAATATCCCAGATTAAAAGTGATTCAAGAGACTTGCCAGCTAAGTGCAATGTGTGAGCCTGCATTTGGATCCTGGATTCGGGGAAACTGTGGAGGACGTTACTGGAACACTTGGTAAAATACTGAATATGGATTGCAAAATTGTGGTATTGTATCAGGGTGAATTTACTGATTTTTACTTATTTGTAATTGTACGTGGTTATGTAAGAGGTCGTTAGGAAAAGCCACATCGACATACCTAAGGTATGATCCAGCAGCCTACTCAGAGGCTCAGAAAGAAAAACTGTGAAGGAGGGAGGAGGTGGAGGAGGAGCCCGAGAAGGAGAACAGGTGGGGAGTTCTCTGCACTCTTCTTGCAAGCTTTCTGCAAATTTAAAATCATATAAAAATGTTTTTTAAAAAGAAAAAAGTTCACGATGCTCAGTGCTGGCAAAGCTTCAGGAAACGGGCAGGCGTTCTGGAGATGCTCAGGGAGAAGCAGTGCAGAGTTTCACCTGGCAAGGCCATGTCCAGGTCGTGGTCCGAAGAGAGGACCTCAGAAGGCTGCGTCAGATGTGGCAGATCATGCCATGGAGTAGCACTTGGCCTCGCAAGGACAGAAACTCTGACCTAGGCTGCAACATGGATGACCCCTGAGGACAGTGGGCTAAGTGTAGTAAGCCAGCGGCGACACCACGTGATCCCACTTACGGGAAGCACCTGGAGGTGTCAAATGCAGAGACAGGGCAAAGCAGAACCCATGCCTCCCAGGGCAGGCAGAGGGGAGCGGAGTTAGTTAGTATTTAATGGCTACAGAGTTTCAGTTTCATGAAATGAAGAGAGTTGTGGAGGGAGGGTGGGGGGGCGGTGAAGTTTGCAAAATGTGAATGTACTGATGCCCCTGTGCACTTAAAAACAGCTAAAATGGCCAATTTTATGTTCTAGGTATTTGACCACAATAAAAAAAAAAAAATAAAGGAAATAACCATGAGGGTGCTCAAAGATCCAGCTAGGAAGATTTGCACAGAAGCCCTAACTATGCAACAACAGATTGATTAAAGAGCTCTGGCACTTTCCCAGAACAGGACACTATGTAACCCTTGAGATGAGATTGTGAAGCAATGTTCCCTCACATGGGAAAGGGTTGGGAATACATTAAGTCAGGAAAAAAAAAAAAAAAAAAAAAAAAAAAAAAAACGGTTTCCAAGACATTCTGTTCTGTACCAGTCAAGAAACCAAACTCTAAGAGGGAGACGGGAAGACAGAGGGAACACAGGTGCGCATGCGTGTGCCTTGGAGCCAGTGAGCCTGTGTCCGTGTATCCAGTTTTAAGCTTCTTGAGGTCAGGAACCCAGATTTAGTGATCATTATGTTGCCAGTGCCTAGAACAGTGCCTGACACACAGTGAGCACTGGTAAAGCTTTGTTTCACAAACACATGAAAAGATATAGAAAAAAAGAACCAGTGTTCAAGTTCAAAATGCCCACATCTGTATTTTTGAGTGGTGTGAATGCATGGATCTTAATTTTCTTATATATATATATTTTCTTTCTTTTGGTCTAAATGTTCTACATACAACATTGATCAACTTTGCAGTAACACATATAAAACAATGGAGGTGATTATTTAAACGATGGTAAGTTAAAAGTAATATGTGGGGGTGTGGGGGTGGGGCTGGGGGAGTGGCTCAGTGGGAGAGGGCTTGCCTTGTTCAATCCTCAACACCACATAAAAATAAATAAATAGATAAAGGTATTGTGTCCATCTACAACTAAAATTTTTTTAAGAGAGAGTGAGAGAGGGAGAGAGAGAGAGAGAGAGAGAGAGAGAGAGAGAGAGAGAGAGAGAGAGAGAGAATTTTAATATTTATTTTTTAGTTATCGGCGGACACAACATCTTTGTTTATATGTGGTGCTGAGAATTGAACCCAGGCCTCACGCATGCCAGGCGAGCGCGCTACCGCTTGAGCCACATCCCCAGCCCAACTAAAATTTTTTTTAAAAAGTAAAATGTGCAATTGCTTAAAACCATGGTAAATTATTTAAAACAATAAATACAAAGCAGTAAAAGAAAAAACAAACAAGCAAGCTCAATCTTAGGGCCCTTGGGTACAGGATCTCTCTGGAATAGAGGTCAAGGTTACCTTAAGCCATCTGGAAATTTCTCCAGCCAATCTTTGAATTGCATCAGTCTCAAGGAGGTGGGAGGGGCCATGACCTTGAGCAAGTCACCAGTGCTTTCCCTGGCCTCTGCTTTCCCAATGGATGCAGATAGCATCCTGGACAGAGCCTGTGCTTGTCCACCCTCCCCTCCAAGTATGCCCTGGACACAGGAGGATGTGGCAGGGGTGGGAAAGAAAGGATTAGTGTCTCCAGTTGACAGACAGCTGAGGTCAGGGGGTTGGAGCTAGTGGGCTGCCAACAGGTGGGAGTGGGGGCTGTGGAGGCCTTCCTTGTATCTGTGCCCACCCTGGTCTGATACCCAGGAGCCTGCTCCCAGCCCTGGCACTGCTGCCTCCAACCAGCTGGGACCTGATGGCCCAGAGAGATGAGACTCACCGCGTGCGCACTCCTGGGAGCCCGGAGAGCTCTGCTTTCAGCCAGGATGATAAACGCTTGCTCTCCAGTTCTGGCGGGGACCTGTCACTTCTGTGACCCAGGGGATGATTCATAGCTGACCCCTCTCACAGCACAAGAGCCTGCCCAGATCCCTTGGGAAGACACACAGCCTGTGGTTTGCTCATCACAAGATGGTTTTTGACACAACCCAGGCTTTGGGAAACTAAAAGACTTTATTTTTTGAGAACGATTTTGCGTTGACACAAAAATTGAGCAGAAAGTACAGAGAGTTCCAGATGCACACTGACCACCCCCCTGCCCATGATTTCCCGTGAACACCTTGCCCTGGTCTTGCCCCTAGGTCACACTCGATGGGCCAGTGTCCTTACATGATCAGGGCCTAAAGTCTATGGTTTACAGAGCTCTCTCTCTCTCTCTCTCTCTCTCTCTCTCTCTCTCTCTCTCTCTCTCTCTCTCAAACATATTTTTTAAATCTTTATTTTGTTTATTTATTTTTATGTGGTTCTGAAGCTTGAACCCAGCGCCTCGCACGTGCTAGGCGAGCGCTCTTCCGCTGAGCCCCAGCCCCAGCCCCTCTCTCTTTTTAAAATTGTAAATATGCACAACATAAATTCTACTGTGTCACTGTTTCTTAGTGAGCATCTCTGTGGCATTGAGGACACTCATGCTCTGCACCCATCGCCACCATCCTCCTTCCACAATGGAACTCCCAGACCTTTGACAGCAATAGCCCATGGGGTTCACTCCTGGGATCTGGACAAAAGTGGAATGACACGTGCCCATTATGTAATGGCAGAGAAGCTTCACCAACCTGAAACCCCCTGCACCCCACCGACCATCTCTTCCCGAACCTCTGGCAACCACTGATCCTTCCACCATCTCTGTAGCTTTGCCTGTTCCAGAACGTCATATAGAATGGTCCATTGAGATCATTGGACCTACAAAAACCTACAGTCAACAGACCCACAAAGGCACCACTGTCACCCACAGGGTGCACCCTTGCTATGTGCACTCTGTGGGCCTGGACAGATGTACATGATGCCCACCACCAGCGTAGTATCACACTGAGCAGTCACCTGCCCTAGAGGAAGCTTTTTGTGATAACTAACTAAATAAATAAACAATGTATTTACTAACATTTGTGTTTTTTAGAAAAGTGGGGGAGAGGCTGGGTGTGGTGGTGCAGACCTATAGTCCCAGCGGCTTAGGAGGCTGAGGCAGGAGGATCGCAGGTTCAGAGGCAGACTCTGCAACTTAGCAAGGCCCTAGGCAACCCAGAGAGACCTTGTCTCTAAATAAAACACAAAAAATGGCTGGGGTTGTGGCTTAGTCATTAAGCACCCCTAGGTTCAATCAAAAAAAAAAAGTGGGGTAGAGAACATACATTGCATAACAATGAGGGTCAGTGTGGAAGGAAGATTTTCACAATTTTCATAATTTCAGTGTTAGAACCAAGGGAATGTATTACCTATTCAGAAGGTAAATAAATGAATACAATGTAAAGTTTAAATAATTCATTTTTCCATTTTCTTTTAACTCAGACTTCAAATATCCCCCTCTAGGACACTGATGTTGATAGCAGAGTTGTCCCCGTGGCCTCCACCTCCTCCCAGAACTCCTGTCCTGTCTGGCCTGAGTCTGTCCTGGATGCCCAGGAAGGCCCAGCCCTCCATCTGCCGCCCCAGACCTGCAAGCTGCTCACTCCCCTATGGTCAACTGAGCCGATAAAGACTAATTGCCCATGACTAGGCTCTTCCACAGTCACAGACATTAACCAAAGTCACGCCTAACAGGCCTCACCATTAATTATCTGTGCTCGCCTCTCTCAGATTTAATTATGCTCTGGCAGGAAGGAGCGATCTGTGTATGATGACTAAGGAGACGGAGCTTGCCCTCTTCTCATCAGGTGGCTGGCAAAGCTGCTCCGAGACCCCTTTCCAGTCCCACCCCCACCCCTAGTGAACAGAAGGAGATAGCGGGGGAGGGAGCCTGCATTTATCCTGCACCTACTGTGTGTGGCTGGACCCAGGCATTGTAGAAGACATCGTCTCCCCTAATCCTTGCAATCGAGATGGGTCCCCCATTTTGCAGATGGGAAAACAAAGACTCAGAGAGATCAGCCACTTGCCAAGCAACTGGCAGAGCCAGGTCTGGGTGAGTTTCAGGCTCACACTTATTCACTAGTCGGTATGGGGGGGGGGGTCTTTCTCCAAAGCATTAACAAACATTATTGCACCTTAGGCCCACATTTGTTTATTAGTACCTGAAGCCCAGAGGGGTTTGATGTCACATGGTACACGCCCAGGTAACTGTCCCAGCGGGGCCAAGAAGGCAATGGAGTGGGCAGGTGAGAGGCTGGCTCTCACGTCCATCTGCCTGCGTCATGGCCTCTTGACTGTGCAACCTTGGTCAGGTTACTTTCTCTCCCTACCAGTGGAATAAAACTGGGTAGATGAAATATTTACGTGAAAGATCCTTAGCCTAAGGCATGGCATTCCTCTGGAAGGAAGAAGACTTGTTCCTTCTTCCACAGTAGCTTGTGCTTTTCTTTCGGTCACTTTGATAGACTGATGAGAAAAACTGGCCCCAATGATGCATGGTTTCCCTCTCTGCCTTGTTATGGTGATTTTTAGCTTCTCCACTAGGGGGTGGAGTCTATTTCCCTAGCTCTGGGGGCTTGGGCTAGGGGGTGACACTGTGCCATTTCTGTGCCTGGTCTTGCATGCTGCTGCTCTTCCCGTGGATCCCTGCACCTTCCTGTGACCAGCTCAGGCTAGCCTTTTGGATGGTGAAAGACAGAGCCCAGGTACCCCCATCACACCAACTCAGACATAGGGCAGAGCCATGTAGACCAGCAGATAGGCAGCAGACTTGGAGCTAATTGCAGAATCAGGAGCAAGCCCCGATGAGATCAGCTGACCCTGGTGCAGGTCAGCAGATCATCCTGCTGACTCATGAGCAATAATATTGTTTTAAGGAACTGAGTTTTTAGTGCGATTCTTTTTTTTTTTTTTTTGAGGGGGGGGGAGAGAGAGAGAGAGAGAGAGAGAGAGAGAGAGAGAGAGAATGAGAATTTTTAATATTTATTTTTTAGTTCTTGGAGGACACAACATCTTTGTTGGTATGTGGTGCTGAGGATCGAACCCGGGCCGCACGCATGCCAGTTGAGCGCGCTACCGCTTGAGCCACATCCCCAGCCCCTTTAGTGCGATTCTTGTTACCTGGCGATAGCTAACAGTTACACTCATTTGTGTAACTTATTCTCAGGTTGGAACAGTGTTTGGACCCATTAAGGTCCCCATTTCCCATTTCCTATTGCTTGGGCTTCAGCAAAAGTAGAGAGCTCAGAGCAGCCTGGGACCAACCTGTCAGCAGGTCCTAGGATTTATCCTTCTTCAACTTTTCCCAGAACCTGTTACAACTCAATTCAACAGTCCAATTTTCTTTTGTCTGAAAACGTCTTTATTTTATCCTTATTCTGAACAGATGCTTTTGCTGAATGTAGAATTCAAGGATGACAGTTTTGTTTTCTCAGAATATGAAAAGTAAACATGCCCTGCCTTCTGGATCCTGTTATTGCTTATGAGAAGTCAGCTATCAATCTTCCTGTTCCTGCTTGGAAAGCAGTCTCTGTTTCTTCCTCTTCTGCTCTGAAGATGTTCTCATTGTCTTTGTGTTTAAGCAATGTTATTATGATTTGTCTATGTAAAGTAAATTTATTGGTTTTTTTTTATCCTTCTGCAGTTTGTTGGACTTCTTGAATCCAAGGCTTGATTTCTGTATTAGTTAGAATAAGTGATGCTAGTTGGGTGCCCTGTTCGATCCCTGAGAAGTTCATGGATACAATTTGGAGAATCCATTAAATTAAATTGGGAAAACATTACATTATTATTTTCTTCCATTACCAATGGAAATCACAGATATTTTTATATATCACATTTGTTGTACCTTGAATTATTGTTTATACTCATTTACAACCTTGAAACTATGGTAGTATCACAGCCCCCTATAGAGCCCCCCCTAGATGGCACATAACTGGAGCCTTTGTCTTACAGGTGCCTGGTTTGAAGCCGCTGGCCCATCACTCGGGACCTATGGACCTAACAATCAGTTAGCCACAAATGGTGGCATTGTGTGCTCTCACGTTGCTGATCACCCTCCTGCATCCCCTCTCCACGATGGCTTGTTGATCAGTACAGGGAAGGAGGTGAGTCAAAGACCACCAGGTAAGGTCCTTACACCTAAGTGACGGCAGCCTTCACCCTGACATGTCATCGAAAACTAACAATCTGTCTACACTGCAAATGAATCATCTTGTTCTTTAATGTGTCGGCAGTGATGTACCTTTGTCTTGTATTTCTTTTTTCCTTCCCTCTTGGACTTTTTGTTTCTTTTTCTGTTAGGTTCAGTTTCTGTATTTTTCATCTCTAGAAGTTCCATTTGATTCTTTGCCAATTTCTTTTTGAACATTTCTTTGATGTTTGCATTTCTTGAATCTCTTTTCCAGCCTATATCCTGCAATGGGCCGAAAGCTTGTGTCCTCCCCAAATTCATGTTGAAGCCCTAATCCCCAGAGTGATGGCATTTGACGGTGGGAGGAGGAGGCCAGGGCAGGCTGCAGGTGGCCTTGGGTGCCAATGTGAAGGCAGATGGTGGAGGAAAGGCCATTCTCCAGGCACCAGGTGGGGCCCAGGACAGCACTATGGAGGGTTCAGTCCTCAAAGAGCACCCAGGCTGGTGGGCTACAGACCTGCAGATGCCATCAATGGGTGTGAGGAAGGGAGGGGAGGGGAGGGGAGGGGAGGGGAGGGGAGGGGGGAGAGGGGAGGGCCAGCTGGCTGGGGAGCAGACCTCTGTGGCTCCTCCTGCAGCCTTTATTCTCCCTTCCTGTGTTGTCACCAAGAGTAAGTTCACCTGAGCCCTTCAACACCTGCCTCCTCCCCTGAGCTTTGAGATCCCAGGGGCGGGGAGAGGCTGTCCTGTGTGTAAGCGTATTCCTTGCCACCAGGACGTTTTTGGATGATGCATGGATGAATGAACCGAGGAAAGAAGAGCGGTTGGCTCCTGAGCCAGCATGGTGACGGCGGAGGTGGGCGTGCAGTGGGTGCTGTGTAGCCAGGAAGGGCTTAGGGGTGGCGATGGTGGTGACCGGACC
This sequence comes from Spermophilus citellus, assembly GCF_964194105.1. Classification (NCBI taxonomy): domain Eukaryota; kingdom Metazoa; phylum Chordata; class Mammalia; order Rodentia; family Sciuridae; genus Spermophilus; species Spermophilus citellus. The sequence goes on along the minus strand of NC_138185.1, from coordinate 215,852,507 downwards.
AGGAAAAAAACAGAGTAAGGAGGGAGTGGTGGGTGCAAAATGCTGAGTGGAGATGCCGTGAGCACCTGGTGTCCCTTTCTCTGTGTAGCACACCTTCATCTGCATTGCGACCAATCTGACTGAAATCTTTGTCTCTTTAACTCCCAGACCCAAGGCTGCTGCTCCTGAGAGCCATCCTCACCCTCAGGATGAAGTGCTCAGCTTGGAGTGGGCTCCAGTGGGGTCCCACCAGCTGTGGCTGATGCTGTGTGTGCTGAGGGCTGAGTGTGGCCTGGTCCAGCTCTCTGCGGGGCTGTCTTTCCCCTGGTTAGTGGCTGTGCATGTCATGGTGAGGGCTACGTGTTCCCCTGGGAGTCCTCTGGTCCATGGGAAGGGGCTGCAGTGGGCAGTGACTGCAGGCTTGGGGGTTGGGGCCTCAGAGCCTCACCTGCAGGTGACACACCAGCAGTGTCTGCCTTGGGAGGGCCCACACTGGGGGAGACCTGTCTCAATCCCCCTCCCACTCATTATCCATCGTGAGGACACAGCTGTCACTCAGTTCCTCTTCTGCTGAGTCTTCTGGTTAAAATGACCTGATTTTATAAAACATGTTCGAAGAATAAACATAAAAAAATTCTGCCTGACTGGTTATCAAAGACACGAATATTGACCCCCAGGAGATGCCGTGAGGGCTGCTGCGTTTGCTAAGCTGTCCTTTTTCAAATTCTAAAACGTTCGCCCTTAGAGTTCAATAAGAATTGCTCCTGGAGGGTGGGTAGAGGCACACACTCTTTCTGGAGGGCAATTAGGTGGTTTGGAAACAGTCTGGAAAAGTGTCTCTACCCTTTAACCCAGAGACCCTGATCCAGGACGTCTCCTGGAGCAATTCAAAACAAAGACTTTCACTCACAGCTTTTCATCTGAGTATTGTTTTGAATAGTGAAAGATTCTCTCCAAAGTGCCCGGTACTACAGGGCTGGGACATAGCTCAATGGTGGAGCTCTTGCCTAGCGTGAGCCAGGCCCTGGGTTCCTTCTGCAGAGCCATGAAACTCAGCACTAATGGTAGAGTGAAGTTGCAGTGTCCCACTACTTAATGGGAATATCATGACACGATTAAAATGGTGGTTAGCAACTTTAAAAATTGTATGGAAGGTCCGGTGTTGAGCTCTTGGATTCTAAACATCATTTTCCACTAAAAGGAACCAGGTGGATGGTTGTAGATATGGCTGGTTTCAGGTCCAGGGCAAGAAAGTATCAGATTAGACTGGAACATTTCAGTGTTCCAGGAATCGAAGAAATGCTCAAAACTCATGAAGGTGAAATCAAGCCAGCTGAATCTGGGACAATTGAAGTATCAATAATAGTAATGAGGGGGCTGGGTGGTGGCTCAGTGGTAGAGTGCTCGCCTAGCATGTGTGAGGCACTGAGTTCTATTTTCAGCACCATATAGAAATAAATTAATTAATGTAAGGCCCATTGACAACTAAAAAAATATTTTAAAATTTTTTTTCAAAAAAAAAATGAGGTTGATGCATCTCAGCAAATTGAATTTTAAAAGAATCAGAGATAGTGTTTTGAAGAGGGGGAGTAGAGGGAAAGAAAAAGACTAGCCAACAAGACGGAAGATGGCAGAGTTAGAAAATCACCATTTCAGCTACGAGTGTGATAATTTCCCTAAGGATCATCAAAGCGCTCCCCAAACCACGAACGTTCATTGGAGAATAGGAAGTTTGCAAGTTTTCAAGGTGTCACCCTGCCTGCGAGGACATTCACTCACAGCCAAGGGAAGAAGACACTGTTGGGAGGGGGAGTGATCTCATCCTCTGAACCAAGAGGCCTGTGCCTCTTGCATTGATGGAGTGATCCAGGGTCACCTCTATAACATTCTCCCCCCAAATGTCAAATCCACACCATGGTCCTAAGGGCATGAGATAATCAGCTCACGCTCTTCAAGATGCCAACCTGAAGGTGGGCAGGGTGGGGGGAGACCGAGACTCCAGACGGGGCAAATGTCAACAATGAAGGAGTCTCAGCGAAGGGCTTGTGGGTGTTCATTGTATTATTTTTTCAACTCTGTATGTTTGACATTTTTCCTGTCTGTATCTTTAACTGTAGTGGAGAGCCTATGGGAGGTGCTTACTATAATACTGACCCCCATTATATCGATAGAATAGCTCATGGAGTTCTTTCTACGTTGGATGAGCATTCACAGAAGATGGCTGTGGTTTTCATCCTTTGGCTTCCATTCCTATTTGGTGTTGGGGTTGAGGACGGAACCCAGGGCCTCAAGCATTTTAGGCAGGCACTGTCCTGCTGGGCGGACCTCGGCCCCCACCCCCCTCTCCCACAGCAGCCTGTCATTTCCTTTGGGCCCCCATCGGTCCCTCTTTCCTTTCACAACCCGCGGGCTCAAGTTCTAAGTCGGTGCATCCTGAGCCGATGGACTCCGGCCCCAGGGTGCGTGCTGGGCTGCTGGGAGACAGCTGGGATGTGACTGGAGCAGTGTGGTCACCTCTGGGGAGCTGCCACCTGTGAATCAAGCTGGCACAGAAGGAAGGGGAGCTGAGAAGGAAGGAGAGCAGTGCCGGGGCTGGTTTCAGACACAACAGAAGCAGGTGAACCCACAGGTTTCCTTTCTGCCCACGCCAGTCAGAGTTGGGTGTCTGTGGCCTGTGCCCAGGAGTTCCCCACAGTGTGGGAATGCGCAGACCAGTGTGCTCACTGCCTAACACAGGCCTCAGTCCAGCAGTGGACTCAGGACACCTCACCTGTCCTGGGGGTCAAGAGTCTGGCAGTGTGGCCGGGGCCTCTTATGGGTTCTCTCAGGTTCCAGCCCAGAGGTCAGTCGGGCCTGGGGTATCAGCTGATGGCTCGACGGGGGCAGGTTCTGCTTCCAGCTCCTCTGCTGTTGGCAGCATTTGTCTTCTTGCAGGTGGCTTGCGGGGGACCCCGGTTCTGACTGGAGGCCTCCAGCCCACAGTCACTTGCCATATGGGTTCCCTCATCATGGCCACTCTCTTCCAGCCAGTTGGCAAGACACACTCCTACATAACGTCACACAATCACCAGTCTGATGTCCCCTCACCTTTGCCATGTGAGGTGACCAAAACATAGGAATGACCTTGCCTCCCTTTGTCACATTCAGTTGGTTGGAAGCAGGTCACAGGTTCCACCTACCTCAGAAAGACGAAATGGCACCAAGGCCTGGCACCCGGAGACAGGAGCTCCTGGAGGCTGCTTGGGTCTGTTCCCTACAGAGGCATGGGAAGAATCTGTCAAGAACCACATGGCTCCCCCCACACCACTGAACACCTTCTTTTTTTCACTGAGTATTTACAACTGAGCACTAAAGCTGTGTGTGGTTGCATCCTGTGGCTTCCTAATTCAACCCGAGTCACCACTGGGAGGTGCGGAGGGGGGCTGGAGTCGAGGGCACCCAGGGCTTTCTGCTCTGCACTTGGTGTTGCTTGGAATTTTTATGATGAGCATGTATTGGTGTCGTGTGTGATTTAAAAACACAATCAAAAATGAAAATGGTGGGCTGTGGTCAGTAGTACAGCATGTGTGAGGCCCTGGGTTCCATCCCTAGCACTGGAGAAAGAATGGAAGGAAGGGGCTGGGGATGTGGCTCAAGCGGTAGCGCGCTCGCCTGGCATGCGTGCGGCCCGGGTTCGATCCTCAGCACCACATACCAACAAAGATGTTGTGTCCACCGAGAACTAAAAAATAAATATTAAAAATTCTCATTCTCTCTCTCTCTCTCTCTCTCTCTCTCTCTCTCTCTCTCTCTCTTTCTCTCTCCTCTCTCACTCTCTCTTTAAAAAAAAAGAATGGAAGGAAGGAAGGAAGGAAAGGAGGGAGGGAGGGAAAGAGAGAGAAAAAGAAGAAAAGAATCCTAATTAGAATAAGTTATACTTCGTTATGCATGTCAAAACATGCTCTACTGTCATGCATTCCTAAAATAAATAACTAAATAAATAAAAAGACAAAAGAAGAAAGGAAAAAAGGAGGAAGGAAGGAAAGGAAACGATATGCAGTATGACTTCAGCCAAGGCCGCTTGCTGCTCGCCTGGACCCTCCTATACACGTATACACATACAATTGGGAAGAAAAGGCGGGACTTTATTTTCCATGATTAGGGACTCTTGCTCTAATAATCAGAGAAACTAAAGTGATGTGAAATGTTTTTAGGGGCAGTGTAATGGCTAAAATTAAAACAAACACTCTTGTTCACCTCCTGTAGAAAGGCGAGTTCCTGCCTGGGTGGCTGGTGGAGCGACAGCTCCCAGGGCCCAGACCTCAGGCAGATGTAAGTGGGGACACACACCTGTGTCCTCTCCGGCTGGCAGAGAGCAATTGCCTCCCATCAGCACATCTGGCCTCGCCCCAGGACTGAGCGTTATTTGAAAAAAATATAGCAGGTTTTCTCCAGCGACTAAAAGCTCCGGGGAGGGTTAGCCAAGATGTGAAATCGGAGACCACGCGTCAGACAGGTTTGAGAAACTGCCTTGTTTTGAAACCAAAGAGTCCAAATCCATGGCGACATGGAAACAAACAAAAGATACGTGTGATCCCACTGGTAAGTCGTTGAAGGACCCGGGGTGCATCGCAGAACCTGTTTGTTTGTAAAATTATCAAATTGACCAGGTGGCGCCTCGCTGAGTCAGCTGGCCAAGGAGTGGCCTTGACCTGTGGTCACAACAAACAGTAAACAGAACACAGGCTCCCGAGGTCAGGTGTGCGGAGCTGGAGGCAGCGCTCAGAGATGGGCCTCCGGGGCTGTGTCTGGTGATGGTGAAGGAAAAGGAGCCAGCCTGGGTGGACACTGTCCAACAGGGGCAGTGAGTGACTGAGGACCTCAATAATGTTACTTAGGAAGAGGGTAAATGGGGCTAATTCTCTTCCTGGGGGAGCAGCAGTTACCCAGAAAGGAGCCCGGGCCTGGAGGGGTGATTAGAGGTTTCTGTGCCTACGAGAGTGGCCTTGTCAATGTCGTGTTCTGAGTACTGCTTATGTTCTGCAGGGAACAGGGCCGACGGGTTGTCAGCGGGGCTGTTTTCACTTTCTCAGTCTCATTCCACTTTAAAATAAGACCAACACGGAGTGCACTTTGCAGCTTAGAAAATGCCCTTTTTCCGATGGTGCCTTTTCTCCAACTTTACGGAGGAAGCGAGGGTGGGAGATGTCAGGTCTCCTGCCTCACACCACAGCTAAAAAGCCAGCCGGCCAGAGGACAGCAGCAGCCAGCTTCAAGGTTCTTTTTGATATCACATTACTGTTTCTCATTTGTCCTGGTTTTGTAAAGTGATTGTTCATTCCACAAATCCGCCTTGAGATTTTACTAAGTGCCTTCTACCAATCTAGGTTCTAGATAGAATTGTAATAATCATAATAATGCTACAAGCCTAGAGTCCAGCAAGAGTGACAGAGACTGAAGAGGCAACTAATGAAGCCCAGGTTTTATGACTGGGGGCTCCTGTGTGCTGAGGGCACTTAGACCTGAGAGGGACAGTATTAGTATCCTACTGCTGCTGTAACAAGTAACCACCCATTATGGCTTGAAAAACACAGAGTTCTGGAGGTCAGTTCTGAAGTCTCACTGGGCTAAGATCAAGGTTTGGGAGAGCTGCATTTCTTTTGGAGGCTCTGGGAGAACCCCTTTCCTTGGCTTTCCAGCTTTTAGGGTCTGCTTGCATTCTTTGGCTCCTGGCTCCTGCTTCCCTGTTCTAGTTTGGGTATGAGGTGTCCCCCAAAGCTCCTGGATGAATGCAGGAATGTTCTGGGTGAGATGATGGGCTTGTGAGAGCTGTCAGCTTGACCATCCTAGCTGGAATGGATTGTAGGTGGTGTGGGGAGTCTGGCTGGAGGAGGCCACTGGGGTCGTGCCCTCGCAGGGTACCTCCTCCATGAGGACCCTTCCCTACTCTCTCTGCTTCCCAGCCTCCATGAGCAGATTCCCTTGGCCACACCCTTCTGTCCCAACGTGCTGCCTCAACTGGGTCCAGAGCCATGGACTTGGCCAACTATGGACTGAGCCTCTGAAATGGGAGCCAAAATGAACTTTCCCTTGTCTAAGTTGTTGTGTCAGGGTTTGGTCATGGGGTGAAATCTGCCTGACACACTCTGCCTCTAGGCCAGCCACATGGCTCCAACCTCCACTTCCCCTGCCACGTCTTCTCTGGCTCTTCTGCTGCCCTCTTCGACGTGTTCCCAAGACGCAGGGGACAGCCCTTCTGCTAGGGAAGGACACACGTGGCTGGCTTATGCCATGGCAACACGGTCCCCCAGTCTCAGGGGTCACCACGGATGAAGACTTACTTTTCGTCAAGCTGTCTGTCCACTGTAGACATGCCCCAGGGACTTCTTCACTCAGGATCTGGGCAGAGGAAATGGCCCCTCTCTGGGACATGCTGGACCCACGGAGAAGGGAAAAGTTGGGTGGTAAGACCTGAGAGGACCAAGCCTCGGCTTAGGAACAGCACCCGTCCCCTCTGCTGGCATTACACTGGTGACAGCAACTCACTTCTTGGAGTGTAGACCAAAACCTGGTGAATGGCCTACACCAAGCTGCACTGGGTAAAGCCAGGAACCAAGTCTCTGCCTTATCATTCCAGCTTGTGTTTCTTTCTTTTTTTATTTTTTAGTTATAGGTGGATGCCATATCTTTGTTTATTCATTTTTATGTGGTGCTGAGGATTGAACCCAGTGCCTCATATGTGCAAGGCAAGCGCTGTACCACTGAGCCCCAGCCCCAGCCCCAGCCTGTGTTTCTCGACCATTTTTCCATCACTATTCTCCATAAAACCTTAAACTACAGGCGTACTTACTGTATCTCTGCACGCATCCTGCACTTTACATACCATAGCAATAAGATATTTTTGCCCTCCTAAAAACCAATGTTCCTCCACGTGGGGTAGGCCCTGTTCTAGACTTGATCATATTTAAAGTTTTAATTATGTCTTGGAGTCCACTGACTTAAACCATGTTTGTGAATTAAAGAAAATTCTAGCAGTTGCTAAGTTTGCATAAATTTCACCACTGAGTCAAATTCAGTGTGACTAGTGCTACAAGGCAAAAAGTAAAGACAGGAGCATTGCAGTGGGGTCCAGAGGGAACGTAATGTCACGTTAGGAAATAACTGCCTTGTATCCAGGTGTTGCTTAGCTTCTCCCTGTTTCAAGGCAGTGGTTCAGAGGCAGAGGGGGTTACCGTACAGAAAAGAGAAGGGAAGAGTCCAGAGACTCTTATGAGTCCAGGTCCTCATAAGAACAGCTACACACGCCCTCCCCGCTCAGTCATTCCCTTCTGACCACACTGGCCTTGCTGTCCCAGGCCCCGAGCATAGCAAGCATACTCCCATCGAGAGGACGGTGCCTCTTACTAGAAAGCTCATCCCTTTACTCAGGCCCTGCCCAAGTGCCACCTCCACAGACAGGACCTTCCTTGTCACCCTGCTATCTCACTCCACATCCTTGCAATTTTTCTTCATAAGATTTTACACTGAGTGATAGGCTGTGTGCATTAGCCTGCCCTTCCTACCTAATTGCAAGCACTACTTTGTCCCTGCCCCTAGCAGTGGCCAGTGCTCAGGGCCCTCAGAATTTAGCTCACTTTGTAGTTTTACTGTGTCTTAAAATCATTTTACCACACATCCTTTTTCCTTTCAGTATCTTCATAAATATGGCTCCTCTATGACACAGTTGATGTTCAAGTGCTCTTACGTAAGTTCTGCTCATTTGGAGGGATAATTTGAGTCTGTCAGGGAAGCCCATCATGGATCAGAAGTGTGGAAGTTCAGGATCATTTAATCCACATTCTCTCTCAGGAACCAACAGGAATACTCTTCTCAACGTGTGCTGACGAGCGGCTGGAGCAGCATCTCAGCTCTTCCTTCTGGCCAATCATAACTCAAAGTCCTTTAGTCCTTGACTAGCTCTCTCCTCCTTCCATCCAGACCGAGGGGCTGACCAGGGTCAGCCCTAGCACTCAGCAGGCCTCTTGCAATAGGGAGCTGGAGCCTGTTGAGGCCCAGTTAAGCAGTTTCCCTGCCCATCCACAGCAAGAGCTGAATGAATTTAAGGCTTCTTAAAATACAGCTGGACTCCTGGCCCCGCATTCTCCTTCCTCATCTGCCCAACTAACAGGGTGAACCTGGTCCCACCACACTTTAACAAAATCCATGCTTTTCCTGAGGTTTTTGTCCTGTGGTAATAGAAATTGTGGCTTTCACAAAGCATAATTTCAAGAGAAAGGAAATTTTATTTGGTTTGCTAGGCAAGCGCTCTACTACTGAGCTACATTCCCAGCCCAAGAAAGGAAAATTTAAAATAATCTCACTTTCCAACTGACACCTGAATATACAGAGCTGTGCAGGAACTCTGCTACCACGTGTGTGTGCATATACACACATCTATTTATTTTACATACCTTTAAATGAAGACACCGGATTGAGAAGAATACCTATTTGATTCTTGTACAAGCCCTTTAATTAGGTCAAGGTTTCATGTGCTCTGAGGATAAGTGAATGGTAACACTTTAAAATTCTCCAGTTTGTTTGTGGTCCAGAATAATGAAACCAAAATTCAATTAAAGATATAAGTAACTACAGAAAAATAATCCTAGAAACAGTTAGTCCAACTATTTCCAGTGTCAAGAATGTGTAGACTGAACAAGATTCACAGACACCCCACAAAAGCCAGGAGGACACACACAGAGATGGACTGCCTGGCAGTGCACAGTGCTGAGGCAGGGTCTGTGTTCCATTTTAAGTACATCACATTCCATTTTTAAGGAATGTTTCCAAATTAGAAGAGACAGCAAGAGAGAAACCCTTCAAAATATCAGCAGGACTAAACTCTGGTTTTATTGTTTGAGATCACACCTGACTTCACAGACTGCGTCATTCCCAACCAAGAACCCTGCACAAATTCCATGGAGATTTAGGAATGTTCTACACCAACCGCTAGTATTTATTTTACATGATGTGGAATCTTTTCATTCATGACAAGTTGAAGAAAAAGCCCCCACACACCTACCCTGACCTTTAAAACTTTATTTTATGATAAAAAATAAGAAAAACACACATGCCATAATGTGCCAAGGCTTTCAAAGGACTTATATATAGGCTTCCGAGTGGATTAGCGTCATGGTCGTGATATGGTTAGGAATAAAACTGGTCAGGTTGTCAGTTAGGTACCCTGGGACTGCGTCAAAGACGTTTCCCTGATAGGGAGGAATACTCCTTGACAGCCAAGAGCCACATGTATTAGTCACATGTGAAGAGGCTACCAAACCTCAACTGACAAAATAGCTTAAGAAAAGCAAAGTCAAACAGGTATTATAGCAGACTTAAGGAAAATGACTCTCCTCAGAGGACAACTCTGGTATCTCTGCACTGAAATGAAAGCGCACAGTTGCTAGAACAGATCTGTTCCTGCGTGTGACAAGCAGGGGCTGTGGATGCCATAAATTAACCCAAGGTATAGGCTGGAGAAATGGAAAAGAGGAGGAAGTCAACGGAGTGTATACAAGAGTCTAAGGAGGACGGCATGGGATGGAGGGGCCTCCTGCTCTGGATGGAAGAAGGGAGAGCAAGGTCCTCAGGCAAGAGCTTCCTCTGGGAAGCAGCAGCAATCCTCTAAGGTCACTTAGGAGTGATTTCAGCTGTGATTTAAGGCTCCACTCAACTGAAATCCATCTGCAAAGGTCTTATTTATTTAATGGGGATGAAAAACCATTATTTAAAAAAGAAAAAATGCACAGTGAATTTTATTTATATATTTACAAAAAGATTTACACCAGTCAGGTCGTTAACATGTAAAAAGTAAATCTCTATCTGCAAAGTTAAATATATGAAAATACAAAGGCAGACTGAATTACCAAAAAAGAAAACTTTTTATTTTTATCAGTAAATACAATTTCCCTGATTATAACCCATAATCAGTGTCACCTAAAATACAGGGAGGTCTGTACAAAGGTGAGCAACCCCAGTATCTACATATATTAAGACCATTGGACTCAAAAAGCAGAGCTGAGCTTGTTGAATTATGTCTGTTTTAGAAACTCTTACCATTTGAAGGAAACAAGAGGGAGATGTAGGTAGCAGAGTAGTTATATAATAACTTAAAAAGTTAAAAGCTGTAGTGATAAAACCATCTTGTGCACCTCCTCAGCAGTTTAGGCAACTGGCCTTCCCGAAAACTCCAGGTTTAGTCAAAGACAATCAGCAAAACAACTGGGCTCTTTCATTTGCCATACGGTTGGTCATGGTGCATTTCTGGTGTGTAAGTCAACAGGACAATCATGACCCAGAGGTGAAGCAAAGCCTAAAAATGGGGGAAAAAACAACAAACAATGTATAAATAAAGTCAAGTCTTTCCCTCAGGCCCGCTGAGTAGTGCACTGAGGGAAGGGCAGTGCCTCCTGTCTCAGCACCCTTGTGGAGGCACCAGATCTCAAACAGCAGAGCTCTAAACATGTTTACTGGGTGAATAATGAAGGAACAAATGAACAACTACAGGAGCTCAGTGCAGGAGGGTCATCAAGAGGTGCTACGCCTACAGACTTCTCAGCAGAGAGTAGTCAAGCCCTGAGCTTCAACACCTTCCCAACACGCACACACCAGAGCGCAGACAGCCAATCAGGGGATCATGCAGAGTAGAAGGCAGGATTAAAATCGTTAGATATACAGGGAGTTGACTGAAAGACTTAGTGAAGAGGAGATGGGGAAATATTCTTTTATTTTTGGTACCAGGGATTAAACCCAGGGTCGCTTAACTACTGAGTCACATCCCCAGCCCTTTTTGTATTTGATTCTGAGACAGGGTCTCACTGAGTTGCTTAGGGCCCAAGTTGCTGAGGCTGGCTTTGAACTAGCGATCCTCCTGCCTCAGCCTCCCAAACTGTTGGTATTACAGACATGCAACACTGTGCCTGGCTGGGAAAATGTTCTTTTTTTTTTGTAGATGGACAGAAAACTTTATTTGTTTATGTGGTGTTGTTGAGGATGGAACCCAGTGCCTCACATGCTAGGCAAGTGCTCTGCCACTTTCCCCAGCCTTGGGAAAATATTCTTGACAGGAGTAATGTGTCAGTGTCACGGGCTGATTTAGGGCATATATACAATCCAGTGACAAATCTCTTCTAATTCCCCCAGGGTAATGCTGAAATGATGTGAGAGGCTTCCTTAATGCCTCATCACCATGGAGTGTTCGACATGTGGCATCACATGCTGGCAGATGGTATCTGTGTCTCTGAAAAACTCTACCTGGGAACTGGTCCCAGTGGGGTGTGTTCTGAATCCTTTCTGATGCCATTCTTTTTTTTGGTTCTCCCCATCCTCCCTCCTTAAAAACTTTTTATTTAGAGGAAGAATTCTTCCCTCTAGTGGTTCACATGGAAATTTCTTTTTAAGTAGATTTTTATTTCTTTTCAAGAAATCAGCCCATCTTAATTCAACCCAATCATTATGAGACACACCCAGCCAGCATTGTGAGCTGGCTTTTGAGGCACACAAGACATATGCAATGGCATTCTGAACCACTTGACCATCTTATTAAAGCTTAGAAATCTGGAGGGAAGAACTGGGATTTGGCTCAGTGGTGGAGTGCTTGCCAAGTATGTGTGGGACCTCACGTTCCATCCCTAGCACCACAAATAAGTAAATGAATAAACAAACTTAAAAAAAAAAAAAAAGAAAAAGAAAAAGAAAAATCTGGAAGGAAATATATGAGCTTTGACATCTGTTTAGAAAACAAAGCAAAACACATGAAAATAATTTAAGCAACTTTATAACATCAAGATAAAAAGACAACTAATAATTTTTACTGTACTTTTATCAGTATAGGGGCTTAAAATGGAGATAACTATTAAATTGCACTTAAATTTTATTTGTTGGAAAAGCCTTTGAACAATTTATGTTCTAGACATAATGAATTGTTTACTTAAGAAATCAAGTATTTTTTGAGAGCTTGTTTGGAGGTTCTAGCAGGGGAGCGCAGCTACTCGTATACCCTTGACCGAAGAACGGTCCTCCTCTATCGGGGAAGGTCGTCCTCTTCGACCGAGCGCGCAGCTTCGGGAGGGACGCACATGGAGCGGTGAGGGAGGAAGGGGACACCCGCCTAGCCAGACAGATCAGCCGAATCAACCCTGGCGATCAATGGGGTGACAGATGTCGCAGCCAGATCGCCCTCACATCCTAGAAATAAAGTATTTTTTCTTTTCTTTTTTTTGGGTATAGTGCTGGAGCAGAACCCAGGGCCTCAGGGATGCTAGGCAAGTGCTCTACCAGAGCTACACTACAGCCCTAAGGAAAGAAAACTTATTACCAAAAATAAGAGTTATTCTCTTTCAAAAGTGACTGCTAAAATATCAACAAGACCGGCAGCTGTTACTTACCATATAGATGATTACAAACACTCGAGCTATGGGGTATCTTCGGAGAAAAATTCCCAGACGAATACTGTGCAAACAGGGGAGAGAGAGAAGAGAATTACATGTAAAGACAAATCTTGCTCTGTTATTATTTAATAATTTGGCAAATCAAAACTATTTATATAGTCATCATAGAACAATGATTTTTACAGTAGATTGTTAAATGGTTACTTCAGATAACCACATAGAAATGTCATAGTTATTATTTGGGTTTTGGCTGTTAAACTTTAGCATAAGGTATTTCTATTAATTCTATAACCACAAATACAGAAGGTAAACTTGGTCCCTCTCTAAATAATTTTTCTATTAGGAACAAAAGAAGTTACAAAAGATGAGGCAAGCCACACGGAAAAGGAGAGTCTGGTTGGTATTAACTGGTAAACAGCTAATCTGGAAGCTTTTGCGTGGATATGTGCTTTCAAAGGATGAGGCTGTAGACACTCAGTGAACACCTGAGTAGATGGGTGGAAGCCTGTGACTTCCTGACCATGTTACCCACACCCTGCCCTGTTCAACATTCTTTCCCTATTAAGATGGACGCATGTATAAACAACTTTCTGCTTTTTTTTATTGGTATCAGCACAACACATTGCACTACATATGCTAAATAAATGAAGAGTTGAAATTCATGCACTTAGTTTGGAGATAATTACTATGGCATCCTAAGAATCTTAGTATATCATTCTTATTATTTTTAATAATATAGCTCTATTCTGACAAGAAAAGTCAGAAAAGACTACTATATTATATAAAATTTATTAACTTATTATTTTTAATAATATAGCTCTATTCTGGCATTCTGAACCACTTGACCATCTTATTAAAGCTTAGAAATCTGGAGGGAAGGACTGAGATTTGGCTCAGTGGTGAAGTGCTTGCCAAGTATGTGTGGGATCTCACGTTCCATCCCTAGCACCACAAATAAGTAAATGAATAAACAAACTTAAAATTATTATAATTTATAAACATCAAGAAGCAAAAGTACATAGGTTATTTAGATATGAACTTTATCAAGGCTATATACAAACTGCTAAAACATTTCTCAATTAGGTGGATGTCTGCTAGTGCAAAAAATTTATACGTAAATATAACACTATATACATTTTATGTATTCTTTATGTGCTTTGAATAAAAATATCATGTTCAGTTAGATACAGCAACATCTTTTCTTCTAGCCATACATAAAGTAGTGGGATAAAACATTCAAATTGATAATTTTACATGAAGGAGAGGGTTTCTCAATGAGATTTAATGAGAACTAGTTGTACCAAGAAGAGAAATGGCCAGGGTTAGAAATTTCCAATAAAGTGTAGGCACTGGCAGACTTCTTTTTTTTTTTTTTTTTTTTTTTTTTTTTTTTTTGAGAGAGAGAGAGAGAGAGAGAGAGAGAGAGAATTTTAATATTTATTTTTTAGTTATCGGCGGACACAACATCTTTGTTTGTATGTGGTGCTGAGGATCGAACCCGGGCCGCACGCATGCCAGGCGAGCGCGCTACCGCTTGAGCCACATCCCCAGCCCACTGGCAGACTTCTTTAAGCAACTTCATGGCATTGAAATATCACAAAAGAAGTCTGGTAAATGTCACTTGAAATTTCAGCTCTGCTGGATGGGACTCAACTGTGACTGTACCCACTAGAAGGCATTTTTTTTTTTTTTAAGAGAGATGGGGGGGAGTCTTTTTTTTTTTTTTTTGGTAGATGGACACAATACAATGCCTTTATTTATTATTTTTTTAATGTGGTGCTGAGAATCGAACCCGGGTTGTGCCCATGCTAGGCGAGCTCTCTACCGCTGAGTCACAATCCCAGCCCATAGAAGGCATTTTAAAAACAGTTGATCATTCATCCTGACAGGTACTGCTTACCTAAACTGGTCAATGGAACTAGCCGCTTTGCGAACTTTTCCATACATTCCTGCTAGGTTAGTTTCTGCATCATTAAAAAGAACAGGAACATTTCGCAAACGTGTGCCTATTTAAATAAAAAAAAATAGATTAATATACTGACACCAAAAGCAACATCCTAAGAAAATTACAGTTGGAAATATATTGTACGTGGATGGAATTCTCCAGGCCAGCCTTCTAAGCATCATACGCAAAGTAGATGAGACCATGAAGACAAGACAGATAAATTCAATTACAGAAAATGTTTAAACTTCCATATACACAAAAATAAAACAAATAAAAATGAAGAAAATAATTTTAGCAAAAATCAAAGTTTATGAATATCCAGTGTGGTGAGAGTCAGCCTGAATGGCCTTTGCTCCTGAGCCAGCAGTCTCTGTAGGATACTGAGGACTCTGACTCCCAAGTTCTTACCTCTAGTCCTGACCCCTCCTCTCAACCTACCCTCTGCTGTGTACCTCCTTCAGGATGTCTGAGGGACACCTCAAATGCTTCAGGCCCAACACTTTGGACGTGACGTCCCCTGCTGACCTTCCCCTCCTGGCATTTTCCGAGACCTAGTATGTGACGTCTGCTCAGGCCAAAACCCTTCACTCCTTTCTCTCCAACTTCACAACCAATCTGGCAAATTCTGTCAGCTCAACTGACCCCCACAATCCAATTTTGGTTGAAATCACCATTTCTCATATGAACGGATACAATGGCTTCCCTAATCTCCCTGCCCCAGGCCTTAGCCCTCTGCAGTCCATTCTTTGCATTTACTTCTTATAATGCAGAGCTGAGGATCACCTCCAAAGCCCTGTGCATACTGGGCAAGTGCTCTACCACTGAAGCACACCCCCAGCCTGAGTCACTTGTATGTAGCAGCCATAGGCATCCTGATAAAATGTAACTCAGATCAGAGGCGCTCAAGAGCCTCAATGGCTTCCTACTTTGTTCATAGAAAGAGTCCTTACGCAGGCCTACAGAGCCTCCTGAAAGCTTTCTGAATTCATCAAACACTTCTTTTGCCCTCACCCACCTGCACTGAATTCCTTTCTGTTCCTAAAATATCCAGGAACACACCTGCCTCAGGACCTTTGCATCTGTTCTTTTCTCTGCTTGCTTTTCTCTATAGGCTCCTTAGAGTTCACTTCTTTTCCTCCTCTGGGACTTACGTGCCGCTTTTCAATGAGACCTTCTTTGACCACTCTACTTAAACTATGATTTCCTCCCCACACTGTTTCTCTTTTAAAAATATTTTTTGTTAAAGAATTTTTAAGTCATAGAACTGAAAGATTTGCTGAATGACTGCATGTACAATTTCTAAGATTAAAAATCTGATTTGCTGCCAGATGTGGTGGCACACACCTGTAATCCCAGTGGCTCAGGAGGCTAAGATAGGAGGATCACTAGTTCAAAGCCAGCCTCAGTAATGGTGAGGCACAAGCAATTTATGGAGACCCTGTGTCTAAATAAAATACAAAATAGGGCTGGGGAGGTGGCTCTGTGGTTGAATGTCCTTGCGTTCAATCCCCAGTACCAAAAAAAAAAAAAAGAGAAAAATCTGATCTGCAGATGCTTATACTGGCACATTATCTTTGAATATGTATTCTGGAAAATTATAGATTCCTCCATAAAGCATGGATGAATTTCTGTGAATTGCATATCACCTTTAATACTCATAATTATTTATTAAAACATTGTGCTTTAAGTTCCTTAAGAGCCCCTCTCTACGAGTTATCTACTTCATCAGCAGCATCTTGTCAACTATCTTATGTGTCTCAGCATGATGACCAGTCTTCAGGCCTTCTTTCTCCTTGCCCAACACCTGTGAGGACATTCCTTAGTCCACTACCCATCTTACTATGCTCACACTGCAGCACATGGCCCAGGTCTCAGTTCAGAAAGTGCTGGGTTCTTCATGGAATAAAGTTTCTTTTCAAATAAAAACCGCCTTTCTGTAGTTTTTCAAAACCATGTTTGCCTGCTGTGTTCTTTTTGTGGGTTACCTTCTCCATTCTCAATTCCAGACATGTTGACGGGAACCGTGGAGGCAGAGCTCATCTGTTGCTCGAGGCGTTCCAGCTGAAAGACCAGGGAGTTCTTTTCTGTGCTGAGACTCTCCAGCATGGTCTGCTTTTGGATGAGGGTCTCTGTTAGCTGATGGAGTCGACTTTCCAACTCGGACTGACTGCTGTTACTTAAAGTTTTATTGGTAAGCTGAAAGACAAAGCGTTCGTAAAATTATCACACTAAATTAAAGTAAAACAATATACAAATCACATTACTACATTTTCACATATATATTGTGGCATTAACTATTTTTCCAAAACTCTAAAATGATTCACTAATGTCTACAGAAGTAATTTTCAAACTGTATCGACTGATGAATTTGGTAGTTCAAAAATGAGCACTCAAAAAGTTAACAGAACAGAATGGGATGTTTGCTGACATTCACATGTCATAGTATGTGAGGGTACTATGTTGTGAAATTCTTTGTGTGTGTGTGTGTGAATGCACGTGATACTGGCATACATGCAAACGGTTTTTCCTACTGTGGTATAGGGCAAAGGGCATACTCCTAGGTTCTCATCTCTATTCTGCAATTTTCTAGCTATTTGACTTTAGACAAAAAAGAGTATTTTCAACACCATAGATAACCACTGTTCTGATTTCTATCATCAGAATTTGGTTTTGCCTATTCTTGAATTTCCTATAAAGGTGAATCATACAGTATGAATGCTTCTGTGTGAATATTTTTAAAAAAAGATTTGTCTAAATTGTTACAAAAGTAGTTTTCTTGTGCAACAACTACTGCGAAGTGTGTCACAACTTGCTTATCCATTTTTCTGCTGATAGACATCTTGGATATGTCCAGTTTCTGGCTACTTAAAAACACACACATTATGACAATTCACGTCTTTTTGTGGACATCCACCTTCAGTTACATTGAGTCAGTGTCTACGGTCATAGGGAGAAGCACGTTAACCCTGTCAGAAATAGCCACCACTCCACAGTGGTCATGCTATTGAGTGTCCCCAGGGCATGTAAGAGTTCTAGTTGTATTATACCCTCACCAACAAGTGGCACCGCCAACCTTTAATTTTTATCATTCTAGAGGGTGTGGAGTGGTGCAGCTGATAATCTGGAGCACCCACTCTTGGGCTCCTCTGACCCTCCCTGCATCTTCCTTTGTGAAGCTCTCAAAAGCCTTCCACCTGCTAAAAAAACGGTTGTGGGTTGTGTGTCTTTTTATTATTAGTAAGAACTTCTACCCCCATTACAGATCTTTTGTCAGACAGATATACTGCAAATCTCTTCCAGCCTGTGGCTTGCTTTCTTTCATTTTTGTACTCATATCTTTGATGAGCAATTTTAACTTTTTAAGAAATTCCTTTATTTTTTTTTTAAACGGGCCTTTATTTTGTTTATTTATCTATATGCAGAGCTTAGAATTGAACCCAGTGCCTCACACATGCCAGGCAAGCACTCTACCACTGAGCCACAACCCAGCTCAGCAATTTTAATTTTGATCAATTCCAGTTTATCTTTTTTTTTAATTTTTGTTTTTGAGAGAGAGAGAGAGAGAGAGATTTTTTTAATATTTATTTATTTTTTTTAGTTTTTGGTGGACACAACATCTTTATTTTACTTTTATGTGGTGCTGAGAATAGAACCCAGCACCGTGTGCATGCCAGGTGAGCGCGCTACCACCTAAGCCACATCCCCAGCCCAAATATTTACTTTTAGTTTTAGGTGGACACAATGTCTTTATTTTTACGTGGTGCTGAGAATTGAACCCAGTGCCTCACGCATGCTAGGCGAGCGTGCTACCACTTGAGCCACAACCCCAGCCCAATCTCTTTTTCATCTACATTTAAATGCTTTTTGTGTCTTCTGAAGAAATTCACCTTCCTCTAAACTGTAAAGTTTCTCTCACAGTTTCTTCTACGTGTTATAGCTCAGGTCTGGCTTTTTCAAATTAATTTTTGTTAATTTCACAAGTCTAGTTAGGGGATGGGAGCAGTAATTTTTAAAGAATAAAAAAATTCAAACTGGAACCTACTTGTTAACAAACATATTGCTCTCCTAGGAGGCCGAAAGGCAACAGGATAAGCAGAAATAGCATTTTTCATTCACTTAAAATAAACCTCATCGTATGAGGTTTCTCTATAATATATTAACATGCTAATTTCTTTTTAAATTATACAAATCAATTTCCTTCTATGAGACAAAAGTTTTTCTCTGTTCTTAATTAGGTGAAAAAAAATCTTTTTTTTAAGTCTTTTAACTTTATTTTATTTAGTTATTTTTTTTATATTTGGTGCTGAGAATCAAACCCAGTGCTTCACACATGCTAGGCAAGTACTCTATTACTGAGCCACAACCTATCCCAAAGTAAAAAAATCTTTAAAGAGAAATTTTTCTATGGTTAATTTTGGGGGGTGGGGGGTAAACAGGGATTGAATTCCAGGGTACTTGACCACTGAGCCATGTCCCCAGCGCTCTTTTGTATTTTATGTAGAGACAGGGTCTCACTGAATTGCTTATCATCTTGCTTTTGCGGAGGCTGGCTTTGAACTTCTGCCTCAGCCTCCTGAGCTGCTGGGATTATAAGTGTGTGCCACTGTGCCCAGCTATGGTTAATTTTTTTAAAAATACTTTTTTTTTTTTTTTTTTAGTTATAGATGGGCACAATACCTTTATTTTATTTATTTATCTTTATGTGGTGCTGAGGATCAAACCCAGTGCCTCACACATGCTAGGCAGGCAATCTACCACTGAGCCACAACCATAGACTTATGGTTAATTTTTGATTGGCTAAAGTAGCCCAAATCAGAGGGTGTAGCTCAGGGGTTGAGCACATGCTTAGCTTGTTACTTGGTTAGGGTTCAGTCTCTAACCAAAAGCAGAACAAAACCAACCAACAACTAAAGTAAAAAATATCATGATCATATTTTAGACGTAGTAAGCACTCAATATATATTTAGTATATACAGAAACACTTATTTAAGGGTTAAGCCATATAGTCTTTTTGCTCCTTCTTTTTCATGTCTTTGACCTTTTGCTAGCAAGATCCTTTATATTTAGATAGACTTAATATATAATGGACACATTGGTTATGAGTCTTCATTATTTAGTTAGCTAATGACCTAATTTGAACCCTGAAAAGTAAATAATTTTAGTTTTAAGTTCTCAGACTTGAAAAGCAGTCCATAACTTAAAATGTTATAAAATATTTTTTTCTCAATTTTTATAAGATTTTGGAAAAGCTGATGTAAGTGTTCCCTCTTCCCTTGCCTACATTTGTGAAGTGTGTAAAGGAGAAAAGGACAACTACAGTCACAACGGTAAAGGCTTTGGTAGATCTGGGTGGAAGGCACATGGGTATCAATTTCTCTAAGTTTATAGTTTTAGAGTTTCAAAAAAGCTTGGTGACTTTTTTATGGACATCCTAGCAATTATTAATAGGAGACCTATCACTTTTTTTAAGGAAAAATAATACATAATTAGAAAACTGATAATCAGTACAATCACACTGAAATCAGAAGATATGAAAATATGCAGGTAATTCTAACATTGCGTGACTCTCAAAAAAGCAAATATTGGCATTTAACAAATGTAGACTTCAACGGCAAGAGATAAATATTTGTCAGAACTCAGATGAAAACATGGGAAGAGAAGATCTTGCTGCATCCTTTTAAAAAAATGTAGCTTTATTATGACATTTCCCACAAGTTGTGAATGCTGATTCCTACCTGATTCCTGAGTTTTTGAATTTCTTCCTCACGATCTTTAATTCTGCTTTGCAAAGTGTTCTTTGTTCGATACAGATCTTCCTCTATGTAGTGGAATTCCTACAAAGTGAAGCATGAATGGAATAAACCTAAATCAGTGTCCTTATATCATCCCCAGAACCTAAAGTGGGCACCTTTAGTGGGCACCTCAATACCATGCTGATTATATACTGAATGAAAACCAGAGACTTGGATGGCTCAGATGAATAGCTAATATTTCAACTTGACATAAATACAGGCCCCAATATATCTGTTAACAGGATAAATCATCAAAAAACAGAAAATACTTTTATCTTGCAACAATGTATGCAGGCATGTAGTAATACAAATAATGATAACAAACTGGAGAAAATATTCACTACATATATGACAAAAAAAAAATTAAAGACCCATGTAAACTAAAAGGAAGTTGATAAATGAAAACACTTTTTACAATTCATATCTTAGAAAAAAAGGCTAATCTCCCCAATATACACAAAAATTTCATGATTGCTTAGAAAGATCAATATACAACAACAAAATAATTGTTTAAAAAATAAATAGTATTCTCTTCTCCAGCAATATCATTTCTAGTACCAAACACAGGGAAAATGATTCATTCTCCCTAATAATCAAAGAAATGTAAATTGAGCAATAAGTTAATTAAACAAATGTTTAATAATTAAACAAATGTTTAATTATATCTAACGTTATCTAATGTTATATCTAATATACACAAGAATACAGGAGAAATTTTTATCATTATTAACAAATTGACACAAACCCCTTCTGAAAAGCAGAAATATATTATATGCCTTAGAAGATTTATAGCTTTTGATCTAGTAATTCCCTTCTCAGATATCTAATTTAAAGAAGCAAAGATTTAAAGTTAAAGATATTCATACCAAGACAATCATACAAAAAATTTTAGAAAAATAACAAAAAGAGTTCATTGTTTAAGTAAATAAATGATAGTCCATCCCTATTGTGGAATATTATATAGACATTAATATTATGCTTTTGAAAAATATGTAATAGTCAGTAATTATAGAAAATTAAAAATGAAGATGGATTTTGAGTTTTTAAATTTTGTATATAAGCACAAAAAAATGGAAAAACTTAACCAAATTTTGCTATCACACTAAAGTGGCAGGGGATATATTTCTGGGAAGTAGGAGGGAAAAAAATCACCTTATTAAAGAAAATTTAAAAAACCATACACAATCAACAGGCCATGACCTCTTATTCTTAATTCTTATTCTATCAGACTATGTAAAAATCAGCCTTAGAGGTTTAATTCACCAATTTTAAGTATAAAATTAGATGCACTTTGACAATTGTGTATCTATTATCACATCCACAATGTACAATATTCCCATCACTTCAAAAAGTAACTCTTTTTCAATCCCCTTCCTGTCCCTTGGCGGCTGACAACTACTGGCCTATTTTCTATCACCACAGTTTTGTCTTTTCTAGAATGGAAACATACAGTATATTATGTTTTGCATCTTGCTTCTTTCACTTAGCATAATGTTTCTGAGTATAGCTTATATCAATAGTTCATTCCTTTTAACTGCCGAGTACTATTTCATTGCATGGATATACCATAATTTATCATTCATTCTGATGGATAATTAGGTTCTTTCTAGTTTTCGGCTTTTCTGAATAAAGCTTCTATGAACACTCAAGCACAAGTCTTTATGTGATCATGTTTTAATTTTTCTGTGGTAAATAGATAACATAAAGAATAAAATTTCTGGATCTTAAGTATGTGTAACTTAAAGGAAAAAACCCTACCACACTGTCTTCTGCAATAAGAGATCCAGATTCCCACACCTTTGTCAAAACTTTGTATTTTCATTCTTAATGAGCAGCTGTTCTAGTGAGTGTGTATTGGTATCACTGTGGTTTCAATTCACGTTTCCCTAATGATTAATCATGTAGAGCAGCTTTTCATGTGCTTGGATGTATTAGGTAATATTTTCCACCTGTTTTGCTCAGCACTGAGAGTGAGATGGGAAAAAAAAAGAACCTCTGGATTCACTTACACCTGCACTGATGCATTATTTGTACAATGGACACAGGTTGGAATCTAAGAGCAAAGTATATGCCAATCCAAAAATATGCCCAAATCACTAACGTACAACGTAGGAGGGGGAAGAAAGAATAATTAGAGTTGTTAAGAACTTTCAAAAGCACTATACTTGTATACAGCAGTGATAAAGCAGCAGGAAGAGAGCTGTAGGAAGAAGCCATGGCAATAAGACTCAAATTGCAGGAGACTACTTCATACTCTCAGCTGGACCTGCTCCTTTCAGATTGAAAAACTCGAGATAAAAAAAGAGACAGATCGATGGGGGAATTAGAGCAGGAGAATCACAACTGACAAAGTGTGCTTTTTTACCCCTCAAAGCACAAAAATTCAAGGCTGAAATTGATTACTAAATAAACAGTCAACAGCTAAATTTAGTTCATTTTCCTACTTGACTCCCTCATTTTAAACAGGGACCTGGGGAGAGGGGTAGTAAAACCACTTGCACTAACAGGAAGAAAATGATCCCAGGAACCACTGAGCATATCACGTTATTGTCTTAATATATAACAGCTCCTTGAATGAAGTGCAATTTCTGAAAGGACAGCTAATCTTATGATTAAATGATCTAAAATAGCCTATGACACACCCTGAAGGTTGCTGCTGGGTGACTTATTCTCTTACTACTCAGGAAACAGATTTTAAGTGCTACTTTCATAATAAATTATCATGAAAAAAAAATAAGAATCCACAGAATCAGAATCTAAGAGCAAAGCATGAAAAAGTAAAAACAAATTTAAATACAAAGCAGAAATGTCATATAGGATACACTGAGAATTATAAGAATATTTTTCTATAAAATGAAGAGAACCATAATGATTTTATTTCTATCAAGTGTCTATAACAATGTAGCTACTTAGTGCATTAGAAATATTAACATTAAATATAGAATCTCATTCTGAAAATATAGCTATAAATGTGGTTTTTAAAAATATTTTTTTAGTTGTACATGGACATAGCTTTATTTTTATGTGGCTCTGAGGATCGAACCCTTTGCCTCACATGTACTAGGTAAGTGTCCTTCCACTGAGCCACATCCTCCACCCTATAAATGTGTTTAATATTAACTATCTTAATATAAAAACTTTTATATAAATACATGTACAATAATTTAGCTTGGAGAACAAATTACTAAGTGAAAAATGAAACACAATCTTAAACATGATTTGTAAGAATGGTCTGTATAAGGATGTTTTCTCAAACAGATGAATAGTTCCCACAGCACTAACATTGTATTTCTATTAAATAATATTTACCATAGTTCCTAGGAAGTACCAAAATAGTCAACTATGAAAATCAACAAACTAATATCAGTTTTCTATTGATATATACCCTAACAAGGAGATACAACAAAATAGAGACAAAGGGTAGTAGAAAGGGATTTCTGGGCTCTGAGGTAGGAATCCCAGGTTCTATTCTACTCTCTAATTAGTTTTACAATCTTAGGCAAGTCATATTTACCATTTTGTGCTTCTACTTTTCATCCGATAAAACAAAAAACAAGGAAGGTGGTATGTAAGATATAGGGAAAGCTATAAGATCCCATCTACCATTCACGTTTCCAAAGCCCACACTCTAGCTTTCCTGAAGGGAGTCTTCTCATCTGACCACTAGAGGACAGAGGCTTCCTCAATAATTGTCCATCTCAGAATCTTACCTGCTTCAGTCGCTCCAATTCTGTTTCTAGCTCCTGTTTAGATGTTTTCTGCCCAGCTATCTGGTCTTGCAAATCTTGTAACTGTTCTCTTGCTGATTCTGCTTCACTAACCTGCTGAGCTTCCATGTCCTAAAAAGAAGAACCTTACATGTAGAAAGCAATAATTAACCATTCAGTTCAACATGTATGGAGCAACCATCACGAGTCATGAACTGGGCTCAGTGGGCACTGGAGGGATAAAGATGAGTGAGACGTGGCTTCAGCCCACAAGAAGCACCCCCGACACCTTCCCTGTGCAACACAGCTAACAGTCAGCAGAATGAACAGGATGCTGCCGCTGCAACAGCATGTAAACCATGGGGTCTCCTAAGAGTGGATGGGCAGTGGCTTGCAGAGAGAGGTAAGTCTCTACTATAACGCTGAAACAATCTCAAAAGGAACAGAAGTGTAAGACCAAGAAGGACTTCACTGCATTCGTTCTCATTACTGCAGGATACAATTTGTGGGTGTCTGTGTGTATGCACTGGGAATTAAAATAAGCAACAAAACTTTTACATCACCTGAAGTTGGCATATTATTTTCTTCTTTTAGCTTTATTACTATTATCTGATTTCACATTTTTCCTTCTTACTTTGATTTCTTCAAACTTAAAACCACTCTCTGGATTTCCTGCTAAATCTACTAATGCAAAGCACATAGCTCTAGGTTTCTATATTTTTCCCACATAGGTTAAGCCAAACTCCATTCATAGGGTTCTACAGGAGATTGAAAGCATCTTAATTTTCTTTTACCTTTTGGTACATTCTCTTTTAAACTCATCTGTTATCTCCACACACTCTTGAACTTCAGATATTATTTCAAAATCCCAAGACCAACCTTCCAGGTAATCAAAGTGCAATCCTTTAAGCTCATACAACTTTGTGAATGTAGAAGAAAAACATTAATTCTGATTATTTTTTTTTTCCCTGAACTTTTGGGGCTATCAGAAAGTAGTTCAATCTTTGTCAGGCAATTCTTGAGGCAGGCAGAATGTCCAGTGGTTAAGAATACACATTCTGGAGTTAGACTAGGTTCTAATCATGGTTCTGCCACTTTACTGTCTGGTGGCAAGTTACTTTCCTTCTGGTACCTAAATTTCCTTGAGAATAAAATGAAAATAACATAATTAGCCTCACAGGATTATGGTAAGGAATAAATATATGGACATATGTCAAGTGTTTGGTGAAACATCTGTAAGTGACAGCTGTTATAATTACTTACACCTCATCCATTTTACTAGGCATAATACTTTTTATTGTAGATTTCATAAACAACTTTAGAAGGTGTAGGAAACTGGGTCAATGACATTTATGATTGGTAAGAGTTATTTTTTTACCATTTCAAAAGATATGAAATAGTTGTTATAAATAAAATTTATTATCTACCCAATTTCTAAGTTCATAGGATTGAATTCTTTAGAATTTAGAATTATTTACACATTAAGAAAAAAAATCCTATTTTAAGGAATGTAAAAAAATCCAGAAACACAACAGTTGTTGTTTATTAAGGGTCTGTTACAAGTCAAAAACAATGCTAGGCCCTTTATGCATTATCCTTACTTTCAAGAGAACTTTTGTTTAGCTTCATTTACACATGAGGAAACTGAGGGTCAGTGAGGTGAAGCACCTTATGCAAGTTAACATCTATTACACACCAGAAAGCCTCTGCTCTAGACAGAGGTCCTGCTGACACAACCTCCACACTTCCTTTGGAGTTCACAAGTTTTGCAAGTCAATAACTTGCATAATGAATGCAAAGATAAATATTCTTGCAAGATTTTTTTTTAAGGAAAAGAAAGATCACTACCCTGTACTTCATCTTCTATTCTCAGATGCTTGCTCCTATGATATTTATGTTAAAGATCCCATGTTTAAGTGAAAGAGATGGCCAAATTTTATATTTAAATTAAATATAGTAACTATGAACTGTAAGATTACACATAACACCATAATTAAAAGAGCATCCCTGAGCCCATGCTAATATTAGAAAACATCCCAGGTTTACTAACAAGCTCAAAATCTGTTTTTAACAATTATAATGTAAGATTTGTAAACTTAAGGCTTCTGTCTTATTCTCTGTTATAACTCCAAGTCTAGCTACATTGGCAGTAATTGCTAAGCATTTATTGAATGAATGAATCTAGTTACTTGTTTGTTATTCCCTTAAAGTTATAGTCATTTAGTGGACAAGAGCACTAATGCTTTAGATTCACTTCTATGTGGTAAGTAATATTCCCAAAGAAGTTTCACATACTTTTTCAATAATGCCCTCTCCTCCAAAATACAGAATCCACCATCTCTCAAACTGATAATATCTGAGGCAAATGGTTGTCTGGGAGGCTGACAGTCCATCTTACCTGTAGCTCAGACCTGAGCTGATGTATCTGGCACATCAACTTCTGTATTTCCTCCCTCTGCATCTCCTTTTCATGCCGAAGTTCTTCTAGCTCCATGCTATTAGCAGTACTGCTATCTAGACCTTCAAAACCAGAGCCTTCCTTTAAGCTGTTAATCAATTTTTCTTTAGACTGTTAAAAAGAAAGAAAGAAAGAAATATGTTTAACAAGGCAGACATTAGAGTGCATACAGGTTTTTATTTACCTATTTATATTTTGGTGGTATAGGAGATAGAACCCAGGGCCTCATGATTGCTAAGCACACACTCTACCATTGAATTATATTACCTGTGTTTATTATGTTCTATACTTACATACTGAGTATCATCCCACCACACAGAAACTAACCAGCTATGGAAACATTCTAACATTATATCCATCAAAGAAAGTCCACAAATCATTAAATCTGTGAGAATAAAAATGCAATAGAGCCTTGTAATGTCCTTGGATTTTAGTTCCCGAAATCATGTTATAGTTGAAAACTTCTCATCCACAAGATTTTTCTTGCTGGGCATGAGGGTGCATGCCTATAATCCCAGCTACTCAGAAGGTTAAGGGAGGAGGATACTAAGTTTGAGGCCAGTATCGGCAACTTAGACCCTGTTTCAAAATAAAAAATAAAAAGGGCCATGGATATGACTAAGTGGTAGAACATCCCTGGGTTCAATCCCCAGGACCACAAACAAAACCCCAGTTTTTCTTACTTTTTTCTCATTTTTTCCCCCATCACATTCCATTCAACAAATATTTATGGAACACTTAACACAACTTTAGTACTGTGCCAAGTGTCCTGTGTATTGAATATAACGTTTCTTGCCCCAGATAGTACCCTCTTGCCTCATCAAGCAGAAGGCAAAAAACTCAATGCAAGAGAGATATGCCCAGATCACCTGAAAGAGCTTTTATCCCATATGGCTGGGATTTTTGAAAGTGCAGCAAAAACCCAGGTTGAAGCATAAGAATGCAAAAGCACAGAGGATCTATGAGAAAGTATTGTGCTGCTCAGACAGTACATTAGGACCAACTTCTAAGAGCTCCAGATGCCAGGCTAAACTCTTTTAATTTATTTGGTAAGCTAAAAAAAATTAGCAAAGGTTGACTAGGGAGTGATATGACCAGAGATGTATCTCATGAGGGTTAGTCTGATAGTTCTGTGAAGCAGGTGTTCACAAAATTCGGTCCATGGGTCAAATCTGGCCTGTGGCCTGTTTGTTTTATAGTTCATATGCTAAAAATGTTTGACTTTTTAAAAACATTTAAAGGATTATAAAAAATAAAAAAAAGAATTTGTGATGGAAACCATATAGTCCACCAAAGTCTACAGTATTTACTATTTGGTCCTTTGCAGAGAAAGTCTGTGGACCACTGGCATGAAGTATGAGTTGGAAGAAGAGTTCTGCCATATGAAGATCAGTTAATAAAGTGCCAATTCTAGATCAGTAATAACAATGACTAACAGCTTTGATCTTAAATATGC
Source organism: Spermophilus citellus (assembly GCF_964194105.1). Lineage (NCBI taxonomy): Eukaryota > Metazoa > Chordata > Mammalia > Rodentia > Sciuridae > Spermophilus > Spermophilus citellus. The sequence continues at coordinate 215,824,766 of NC_138185.1, read as the reverse complement.
TATAAAGTCACTCTCCTCTATCAAAGAGAATTTTCCCTTCTGTAAGTGGCAGAATTACAGGTGATTTCTATTGCCTTCCTTGAACTTTGTGTTTTTCAAATTTTCAGTAATGAACATGACCATTTATATGATTTTAAGTTATTTAAACAAGCAAACCTTTTGTCCTCACATCCCCATCTAGCTATGGTCCTTTCCTTATGTTCATAGTCAAACTACCCCTATCTTCATTTCTTCACCTTTCACTGAACCCTGGAAATCTCCTTTGTGAGATCCCCAGGGATCTCCCAGTGCCAAATCCAAGAACTCTGTTCTGTCATCACACCAGAGACAGCTGAGTGCCTCTGGTCACCCCCACTGGGAACTCTCTCTTTGCTTGTCTTCCTTGGATGGCAGGTGTCACTCTCTTTCCGTTCTTTCTAATCTCTGACCATTTCCCTTCCCAGTGTCTGTCTTTTTTGTGGGCTTTTTCCCTCTATTTTGTAAATGCTGATGTTTAAGTCTGTTCTTTGCCATTGGTCTATGAATCTCCCCTCTCAGGACACATACTGTTCTTTAAATTTAAAAAATAATAATAATTGCTGATGGACACAATAACTTTATTTTTCTGTGGTGCTGAGGATTGAGCCCAGTACCTCATGCTTACTAGGCAAGCACTCACCATAATTTGTCTAATCTCCTTCAACTCTAACTTGCTGCCATTCCCATTTTTCTCTGTTACAGTACAGGGGACAACATTCACACATGCAAACCAGAAATCTGCAGCCATTCTTCCTCTAATTAAATTCCCAAGTCTCATGTTTTCTACCGTCTATGGATCAGTTGTCCTGTTTGCTATCCCTGCCTCAGCCCTACATAGTGTTCTTGATTAATTTTACCAATGCTCACAACTTACAGGTTATATTCCCATGGCTAAAATTCTCACATCTCTCTCCTAGGCTTCATGTTTGTGTTTCTAATTCCTTCTTGATACTTGTAGCCCAATGTCACATCAATTTTGCAAATTCACCATAACTTGTCTAATCTCCTTCAACTCTAACTTGCTGCCATTCCCGTTTTTCTCTGTTACAGTACAGTGTTTTTCTCTGTTACATTCACACATGCAAACCAGAATCTGCAGCCATTCTTCCTCTAATTAAATTCCCAAGTCTCATGTTTTCTACCGTCTATGGATCAGTTGTCCTGTTTGCTATCCCTGCTGCCACAAACTTTAGATCAGGTCCTCATTCTTTCTTATAATCACCTCTTCATCATCTACCTGCTTCTGATCTAACCAACCCACCCTTTGTTCCCTCAGTGTATTCAGTAATTTCTTGTGAACCAGGCACTGTGCTGGGATATATAATGGTGAACAGATGGAGGTCCACCTCTCACCTAACCTCTTCACTGCTGCCACTCAAATCCGACCACACTACTCAAATTCTTTAACATCCCTCCCCCTGTTCCCTACAGGAAAAAAAGATCTAGTCTTTGTTCTTCCACTAAATAACCATGTGCTCTATCTTTGGGTCTTATCTCCCATCTTTTAATCTCGAATACTTTATGCTCCAATAACAGGGAACTAGCTCCCCTAGTATGCCATGTTCTCTCAGGTCCCCTGGCTCTGGCACAGGCAGTTCTGTCTGAAATCTCCTCCTCAGCTTGAGTCTTCCTACTCATCCTTCATGTTTTTCTTTACACAGTATCTCCTTGATGCAATGAGCCCTGACATCCCCAGGTACACTATAAGGGTCTCTTCTCTCCAGTGCCCATTGAATTGCATCAGTAACTTTATTCTATCCCTTAGTCTAGACTTTGGTTTCTTCCCACTGAGCTTTGTTTCCTCAGCATCCATCAGGTATCTAGTGAATGGTCACTCGTAAGTCCCTTCTCAATGAATGTGGAGGAGAATATGATCTTTCATGGAGGTAGAATCAAAAAGTCATTCTGAAGATGACGCTGAAGGAAAAGGGTAGAGAGATAATTCTGATACACCTGACCCTGAAAGGAAGGAGGATGACAGGTAAATAGTTCAAAGTAGTAAAAAAGTTAAAAAGATTATTGTTTTCTTAAACAAATACCCAAGATCTAGCTTTTGTTCTTCCACTAAGTAACCATGTGCTCTTTCTTCAGCTAAGCAGAAGCAGCAGCAGAGGGAGACAAGTAGGAAGAAGAGAGACAGACTCATGGAGGAAGGGCTTGGATGAAGTAGGAGGAGATGGAATCAACGTATGGGGAGGAAAGTCTTAGGAAAACACATATGAGAGGCAAAGGAAAACGAAATTGAATATATATTAGGTAACTATGGTCTTTTTTGGCAAAACAGAAGGTAAAGTCACTTCAGAGCTAAGGGAGGGGCAAAAAGGCTGGGTGAGGTGATTCTGAGAGCTGGATGAGACCGAGATCAGTTGCTTTGAAAAAATTCAATAAGGAATCAGTGAGGAAGAATAAAGTGACCACTCAACAAGACATTAATACCATCACAGCGATCGAGGTAATAAGTTGAAGATCTGAACTAAGTAGTGGCAGAATAACTATTTTTTAAAAAGCAGTAGAACCAAGAGACATTTTATCTTTTTTATAAAAAGAAATTTCTAAGTCAAACAAGACAATTCAGCCAAACATGAACAAACACTCATAGTTGCTATGAAATGTCAGTGTCTCTCAGGTAACTGGCACATCTTAACATTCAAAAGTGCACATTTCAAGCTTACTTGGAGTATTCTAGTAGCTTTCTGCTTGTAATCGATTAATTCTTGCTTGGAAGACTCCAAATTTGACTTGCACAGCTTGACTTGCTGCTGTAGTTCATCAACTCTCTTCTTCTCGTCAGAGTACTTTCTTTCTGCCAGAGTAACTGCTTCTGCCAAATTCTGACGTTCCACCTCCATTTTATTAAGTCGTGCCGCAAACTCACTCTGTGATAAATTTTTACATCATGCTTATCACATTATTTCATTTTGAAGTATATTTTACAACTATTTGTTCTGAAATCTTATGAGATTAGCTCACCTCACCAACATAATAAAGGGGGAATTTGCTGAAGAACAGAAAACCTAGTTATGTGGCTCCCAAACACGGCAATGCATCCAAATCAAATGGGAGTTTAAGTACTGACAAAGGCGACTGCAGGCCTTTGTCAGGCTTCACAAACAGCAGTTTCCAAGACTGTGCTTGGGAATCTATTTTTAAAGAAATTTTCCAGGTGAATCTGGTTGCTTAAATATGAGGCCTAGTCTGATGGCTGATCATGGCTAACAGGTCTATAGAAAACTAGAGAGCCTATTAGAAAATAAATGGAAGAATGACATAAACAGCTAGATCTTTTCTAATATCATGGCTATGCCCCCTGGTAATATTTTTTAGTTTAAGAAATTTTTTAAAATATTTTTGTTGTTAATGGACCTTTATTTTATTTATTTGTATGTGGTGCTGAGAATCAAACCTAGTGCCTCACACATGCTAGGCAAGCACACTACCACTGAGCCCCAGTTTAAGAAATTTTTAAAACATGCTTTAAAAACACACTGCCTGTCATTTATTAGGCTACATAGAAACAAACCCCCCAGAGTTAAGGAGATACAATACACACATAATAAAGTCCCTCCCCGCTTTTTTAAATATTTATTTTTAGTTGTATTTGACACAATACCTTTATTTATTTATCTATTTATTTATATAAATTTGGTAATGAGGATCGAACCCAGGGTTTCGCACTTGCTAGGCAAGTGCTCTACCACGGAGCTACAGCCTGGGCCCTAAAGTTCCCCTTTTTAAGATTTATAATTCACTGGTTCAGTGTTTTCATTGAGGTGTGCAACCATTACTACTTTTTAAGTCCAGAACATTTTCATCAACCCCAAAAGACATCCCATACCCATCCTCCTTCCCCACAGCCCCTGGCAACTATTAATCTACTTGATTTCTCTATGGATTTACCTAAACATTTTACATAAATGGAATCACACACCTAAGGCCTTTTGTGTCTGTCTTAATTTTTAATATTTTCAAGGTTCACCCAAGTACTGACACATTATAGCATATATCAATGCTTCATTATTTTTTATGACCATGTTATGAGTTTCCGGTAAGACTATCTTACAGTTTGTATCCCATGAGGCAACTGATAAATATTTGTATTACTTCCAGCTCTGGGCTATTATAAACAATACTGCTATAAACATTCACATGCAAGTTTTTATGTGGACATATATTTTCAATTCCCTTGAGTATATACCTAGGAGTAGAACTGCTAGGTCATGTGATAACCTGTGTCTTTCATTTTTGAGAAGCTATTTGTTATTAGAAAATTTCCTAATGTACTTAGGTACTTAGGTATATGAATCTACTTGTTCATCTGTAAATTTTATAAAATCTAAGTACAGGTTCCTGAAAAAAATTTAGTGAATAAATTGAAATATAACATGTTTTAAGGAATCAGTATACAAAATATAATATAAAATATCTCATTAATAATTTTTAATATTGACTACATGTTGAGATGACAATACATGTTGAATAGCCCTTATCCAAAGCGCCTGAGACCAGAGTGCTTCAAATTTTGGTTATTTTTCAAATTTTGGAATATCTGCACTTATACATAATGAACTACCCTGGGGGTGGGACCCAAATCTAAACATGAAATTCATTTATGTTTCACCTTAAACACACAGCCTGAAGATAATTTTATATAAATTACCTGAAGGTAACTTTATATAATATTTTAAATAATTTTGCGCATAAAACAGTTTTACCGTGTGCATTTTCTACTGTGATATCATGGTGCTCAAAAAGTTTCAGATTTTGGAGAATTTCAGATTTGGGGCTTTCAGATTAGGGTTGCTCAAATTGTGGATATACTATGTTAAGTAAAATATTATTAAAATTAAAAACAAAAACAACAAAACATACTACCTGATATTTAATTTCAGGGCTGGTCTATTTTCACCTGTTAAAAAGAAGGTTCAGACCAGTGGTTCAAAACCCAGCTGCCTAATAGATATACCTGTGAATCTTGTAAAAACAAACTTCCTAGGCTCTGCCTCACACAGCTAAATCAGGCTCTACAGAAGTGGAGACTGAGCAGCAGGAAGTATTACACAGGTGACAAGTGCAGACGGGGCCAAGACTGAACTAGAAATAAAAGTTCATTTAAGATTAAAACTCTAAGTAATATGACATACATACACATGTGAATTGAGTGAAAGATGCCTATGTCTAATGAATATTAACTATTTTAATCATATCTTACACATAAAATAAAATTTAACAAGGATCAAGCTAATTGTTTAATTATCTAGTTTTTGTTATAAAAAGTGACTTTTCTGAAATGTACCACAGAATTTTATTGAGGAATAAATGTGTTATGAAACAGTGAGAAGTCACTCCTCCTGTCCAAATATCAGCAGAACTCCATCAATCTCCTTTCTCACCTGCATCTGTTTGTAGCTCTCTTGCTCTCTCTTCAGAGTGGCATCTGCTTCATGCAGTCTCTCCTGAAGAGTTTGCAGAGCTTGATTCTGCAGGCTACTGCCTTCATTGTGATCCTGCATTATTCTACAAAAAAATATATCATGTGAAATAGCACATTTCCATAGGGTACAAATCAGAAGGTAGAATAATTTTTATAGCACCTATGGGTTAGTCAAGCACAAAAAAGATGGCTTGTCTAAAACATTCTTTGAGATATCTTTTTCCTTTTTAGTGGCATGTAACTTATATTTTTAGGGTTCCAAATATAATTAGCACATACCATAAATCAAAAGATTAGTGATACCATGTCTTCAAATATTTTAAAATTCAAATCGGCTAACAGTGCATGCCAAGATTCAAACAATGAATTCATTTTAATCACAGGTTTCCAACATTACTAAAAGAATTTTTTCCTTTTGCAAATTTCCAAAAAGCTAAATTTTCACAAGCCATTATTCATAACCTAGGTAATACTTATCATTATGTGTCCTATAAAGAGTCATTCTAGCGTATGTTTTTCACCACTGATAAAATTACCTACCGTGACTTTTCACTCTGTAAGGCTTCCAATGCCTCTGTTCGAGAACTGAGCAGCTGATCAGCCTCCTGGAGTCTCACTTTAAGTACGGCCAGCTGGGAATCCTTTGCAGCCACTGCTTCGGTCAGGTCATCTACTTGGGCTCGGAGTTCTCGAGTTATTCTATCACTTTTTGAATGGTCAACATTCCATTTTTCGACTCTTGCTCTTGCTTTGTTTAATTCTATACAAAATGAAATTTCTCCATATAAGCAAAACTACACACACCTTTTTCATGGCAAAGATCCCTGTGTTCCTTTAGCACATATTGTCAAAATTAGAAGCTTAAGTAACTTCAATTTTTTTTTTTTTTTTGCCTCATATGGGACAACCACTTTTCAAGGCCAATATTTACACCTATATTACATTTAGAAGGGTACAAAGGGGCAAGAAGTTAGCTGTTCCTTTACAATGTTGTTTTTTTTTCTGGAGATATAAAGTATTTGGCAGCCCAAATATCAGTGTTAACAATAGCAAAATGGTCAGTAAATTTGTGGAATTCTGCTAGAGGCAGTCAGAAGAATGGAAATTCAAATTGAAGGTACAGTCTAAAAAGAACAAGATAGGGAGGGACTGGGGACATAGCGCAGCTCAGTGATAGCATAACTGTCTAGCACGCTCAAGGCCCTGGGTGCAATCCCAAGGAACCACCCTCACAGAAGTAAATAAAAACTTTAAGATAAACAAAAGAAAGAATCTGTTTCTTTAAATAATTATTACAAAAAGATGCTCTTTTAACCTAGTACAATGGTGCAGAAAAGAGCAACGTAGAGCTGGGCGTGGTGGCACATGCCTGTAATTCCAGCAATTTATGATGCTGAGGCAGGATAGCTTCAGCAATTTAGTGAGATCCTGTTTCAAATTTTTGAAAAGGGGGGAGGGGTTGAAGATGCCCTGGTTTCAATCCCTAGTACTGGTGAGGGAAAAAAGGCTATTATAATATTTCATTTCAGAATACAAGAGCATTTCTATACCTGGATATACCATCTGCAATTTGTCACCAAGAAAAGTGATTTTTTTTGGTTGTTGTTGTTTTTAATTGAAACAAACTTTACAGTGTTACAGAAGAAACTCCATTTCTGTATCTACATTAATCTGGGCAAAGTGAAGCTTTTTCTAAAATCAGTCTGACTAGTTTTAAACAATCTTCGTATTCCGCTATCCTGGGTCTCCTTCATGCCTGGACAAAACTTCTCCCAGTCTTTTCACTCCTCTCACCAGGGACCATGGTGGCCATTTCCTCTCTTTTATTTTAACCTCAGTCACACTTAAAATAACACATCTTCCCCTGTCACTACCTAGGTCTTGAGATTATTTCCTTTTAAATTAGTCATTTCTGAGAAATTTGAGGGCTTCCTATTTCAGGGCAACCTCACCATAAAATTTCTCAGGACACTATTCGAATTGAATTCCATGCACATTTATGACCCTTGGAGAGGCAATACTGTGACACTGTACTAGTGTCCACTTCTTTACTTAATCCCCAAATTTGGTCATGAACAGTCCCCCTAAAAAATGAATGATTACTTATGTTTGATTAGACTTAGCGGTTCCTAAAAAATGCCCAAATAGCAATATTCTGTTTTGGGTTAGTCCCATTTCCAAACTTAGGTCCTTTATTTCTAGGCAGATACCATTTTACAAATCTCATCTAATCTACTTGTGGTTAGATGTAAAATTTTTAGTTTAATCTGGGAAGTTATACTCCTAATCCTGGACAATTTAAATAAAGTTACCTTCTTGAGTTTCTTTGGATCTCTGAAGTAATGAGGCCATTTCCTGATTTAAAGACTGAACTTCATTCCTTAGCAGTTGATTCTCCAGTCGAAGATTAGACAGTTCATGGGATTCGCCACCATCACTGGGTGCTGGATTAGGATCAGCACATATAGCATCTGATGATGCATGTTCCTTTGAAGAATCCTCTTGGCCTTCAGGACCAGAATCTGAATTATTAGCAGCTTCTGTATAAAAAGAACACATTTGTTACACTGGCATGGACACCATGCGTATATTAGTAACTTACTTGGCTCAAGTTGACTGCTACAGCTAAATACCATCAAAATACCACAAATTCTCAATAGACTTCCCTTCCTTCTGCTGAAAATTCATTCCCACAAATGGAGCCTACAGACCTCCTCTGAGGACACTGAAAGTCTGGGCACACTGAATAAATCATGATATAGAAAGTAAGAATATAGTCCTGGGAAGAAAAATGCCGACACAACTTGAGTGGTTGTGTTTTAGTTTCTGAAATGTTTCTGGAGGAAAAAAGGGAGAAGTCTCAACATTAAAATATTGGGACGGTACACCAGAACAGCTGTGGGTTTCAAGAAGAGTAATAACTGCTCATACTAATATGTTATATATCAAATTGAAATCTAAAATGCCTTACCAGACATATAGCCTCATGAATTCAGATTCATCTTGTTATCAATTTGTTACTAAGTTAACTAATTTAGCAAGTACACTCTGATTTATTTAAAAAATTATATGATAAAATGAACCATGTCTAAGTGATACGGGCAAAAGAATCTTTACAGGGTTAGATAAGCAAATGATCATGAAAAAGAGTTCAACATCTTTAATGACTAAAGAATATAAATTAAAATCACAATGAGAACCAATACACATCAGCTAGAATGATTAATGCTGGTAAGGACATGGAGGAATGGGCACTCATATACACTGCTGGTGGGAGTACAAAGTGGCACACCCACCATGGAAAAAGTTTCTCAATTTCTCCCGAAATTAAAGCTGCACTATGATTTGACCCAGCAATTCCACTCCCAGGTGTTTATCCAAGAGTAATAAAAACATTTGCCCCCAAAAGGCAAGCTCAAATATTTCATACTAAGAACTGAAAAAAATCCCAATGTCAATAAGGAGACTAGATAAACTGGGTGTATCCACATAAAATACCATAGAATGAAAAGGACCAACAACATGGATGAAAGTCACAAATACAGTTAATTAAAAGAGGTCAGACTGGAAAGTGTATAAATGGTCTAATTCCATGTATACAAAGTTGTAGAACAAGCAAAAAATAAGGTAAAAAATCCTAATAGTGGGCATTTTCAGGGATGGTGTAGGGAGAATAACTGAAAAGGTACATAAGAAACTTCATGGTGCAAATAAAACCTTTATCATGATAAAGGTGTGGGTTATATTAGTGTATCATTTGTATAGCTAAGATTTTTACATATTTCAACAGATATAAATTTTCCTAAAAGAAAAAAAAAACACAAAAGTTAATAATCAAGTGTAATAGGGAATGGATAGAAATAATGATTTAAATATGGGAATGCTTCTCAGTACTGAGGCTGGATGGTAGGTGAAGAGGGTTCATAATACTATTCTGTTTACTTAATATAGGCTTTAAATATTCCACGTAAAATTATTTTAAAAAATTGACCGCACAGGCGCAGTGGTACATGCCTATAATTCCAGCAGCTCCAGAGGGAGGCTGAGGTAAGAGGATCATGAGTTCAAAGCCAGCCTCAGCAACTAAGCGAGGCCATAAATAACTCAGTGAGATCCGGTCCCTAAATAAAATATAAAAAAGGGATGGGGATGTGGCTTAGTGGTTAAGCGCTCCTGGGTTCAATACCCAGTTTAAAAAAAAAAAAAATTGGGCTGGGGTTGTGGCTTAGTGGTAGAGTGCTTGTCTGACATGTGTTAGGCACTGGGTTCAATTCTTATCACCACATATAAATAAATAAGACAAAAGTCCATCTACAGCTAAAAAGAAAAAAAAAACTTTAAAAATTGACTGCAAAATGGCATTGATCAAGCTAGTGAAGAGTGTGAGTTAAAGGAGATCTAAAAGCATAACTTTAAAATTCAATACAGGGACATCTATATTTCTGTATCTATTGCATAGGATTTAACATATACAGAACAAATACAAGTACAAGATACACAGAACACATAAAAAGTCACTGGCACATAAAACAAATATCAAATTTCAAAGAACTGGTATCATGCAAACCATGCAACCTGACCTCAATGCAATTAAGCTAGAAAGCGTCATTTAAAACTAGGGGGAAAAAAGTCTCATGTTTGGAATTAAGGAGAAAATTTTTTAAAAATAATAATATAGTTTAAAATATATACATTCATTTACTTGATAGATAAATTTAAATAAAAATGGCATTAGGGGTACTCTATACGTTAAAAAAAAATCTTCATAACCACAAGCGGTTCGCTAGTAGATATAAACAATATTGGGGGGGGCTGGGGATGTGGCTCAAGCGGTAGCCCGCTCGCCTGGCATGCGTGCGGCCCGGGTTCGATCCTCGGCACCACATACCAACAAAGATGTGTCCGCCGAGAACTAAAAAATAAATATTAAAAAAATTCTCTCTCTCTCTTTAAAAAAAAAAACAATATTGGGCAGATAAGTTTTGAAATGTACATGGTGTTGAAAGTCATTAAACTGTATGCTTTAAATATGCACATTTTGGGGCTGGGGTTGTGGCTCAGTGGTAAAGTGCTTGCCTCATTAAAACTAAAAACTAAATATTAAAAAAATAAATAAATAAATATTATCTGATAAAGGTGTTCAGCCATTTAGTACATTTCGAGGCCCATTCTAAGGTATGTCAGATACTGATATTCCTCAGGCAGTAGGTGTGATCACATTTTGGTTTCTGCAAAATTAGAATAGATTAATGTCAGTTTTAGCTGTGACAACTTCATTATTTTTCTGAAATTAAGTAATCTTTCCAAAATGAACATGAAATAGAAAAATTCTTAAGAAATAAAAAACCAATTAAATTAATAGTTTAAAATTGTCACTAAGAATATCTGATGGTCTTACCAATGAATTGTAGCAAATATCCAGGCAGAAAATAATCTCAGTCTTACACAAATGAAAAATAATTTCCAATTCATTTTATAAGGCAAACATAACTATAATACGAAAACTGCAAAATTACAAGTCAATTTCACTGAAAAAAAAGATACAAAAATCCTAAACTGAACATCAGCCACCTGAAAGTTAAGTTTGATTTTATGTTAAAAAAAATCAATTGTATACTATAGTAATATTATGGAATTAAAATCATTGTCATCTCAAAAGGTAGATGAAAAAACTGCTAAAATTCAACATGATAAAAACTCTAACTAATTAGATATAATTAGTTATACCTTCTTACCCTGATTAAAAAGTATCTGTCAAACACCTAACATGAAATTTAGGAACCCTTTAAGATAAGGAACAAAAAACAAAATTGGTCATCAAATCCTAGCCAAAGAAGTAAGGTAAGAAGGTTTTACTAATAGACAAAAAGAGTTAATAAGAAACAAACTGCCATTATCTATAGATGATACGATTATGTTGTTGAAAACCTAAATGTATGTTCAGAAAAGTATGAAGATTAGGAACTTTCTAGGTTGCTTGAAATGTATATATAAAAACCAACATACCAGCAATGACGAATAAAAATTCTTAAGAAATATCATTGATAAAGTTTCAAAATATAAATAAGTATGACATAAATTATGCAAGATCTCCATGGAGAAAACAATAAAATCTTGATGAAAGACATTAAAGTTGAAATTACACCACATTAATGGACTAGAAAACTCAATACAGTAAGAATGCTGATTCTTACCAAACTAGATTAAAAAAAAAAAAAAGACTCCTCCCTAAAAAAGACCAACTAAATTTTTGTTAAACTTGAAAAGCAAATCTAAAATATATATGAAAGAGTAAAAGTCTATTCTTGAATAATGACAAGGTAGAAGCTGCCTTATCAGATAACAAAATGTAGTTAAAAACTACATTAAGACAATGTGGCACTGGCCCAAGGATATACAAATAAAGCAATGAAATAGAATTAAGTGCCCAGAAACACACTAAGGAATGGATGGATAGTTTTGATATATGACAGAGATAGGAATGAAAGTTGGTAGGGAAAGGACAGTCTTTTCAATAAATATTGCTGGGATAGCTAATTTTCACATGGAGAAAAATTGAATTTGGATGGCAATCTCATAATGAACACAAAAATCAATTTTTGGTAAACCTAAAGATAAAAGGCAAAAACATAAACCTTTAGAAGATGATGTAGGAAAATAAAGAAAGATTTAAACCATTAAGAAATCTGAGGGGCTGGGGTTGTAGCTGAGTGGCAAAAAGCTTGCCTGGCATGTATGAGGCACTGGGTTCGATTCTCAGCACTACATATAAATAAATAAAAGTCCATCAACAACTAAAAATTAAAAAAATATACATTAAAAAAAAAGAGTCTGAGAAATTCATCTACATTAAAATTTCTTTTTGAGACACCAGAGACTGGGGTGAGGGACCAAGGTAAAACTGAGAAGGAACTGGCATTTAAAATATAAAAAGAATGGGCTGCAGCTGTGGTTTAATGGTGGAGGGTTTGCCTAGCATTTGTGAGGCACTGTGTTTGATTCCTAGCACCACATATAAATAAATAAAATAAAGATCCACTTTTGACAAAAAATATTTAAAATACATATGTATACACATATACATGTATGTACACACACACACACAGAGCTGGGGTTATAACTGAGTGGTAGAGCAATTGCCTAGCATGTGTGAAGTTCTGGGTTCAATCCCCAGTACCACAAAAAAATTGAAAACACACTTCCCAGAAAAGGAATAGTCAAATATTTGGAAAAAAATGCTCAATCACACTAGCAATGAGGCAAATAAAATAACAATTCAAACAAGAAATGTCATCGAAAGCATCAAATATTGGAAATTCCTAACCACAGCTGACCAGGGTACAAATAGGTACAACTTTTCAGAAAACCACTTTGGTTTACTAGTGCAGTTGAGCACTGTCATGCCCTACAACTCAACGTCTTCAATTCTGGGCATCCTAAAGCATTGAGTCTCACCTCCTGTGATTTTGCCTAGCATGGCACATCTGGCAATACGAGGAAACATTTCTGGTTTTCACAACTGGGAGGCCTATTGGCATTTAATGGGTTATGAGGCCAGGGATGTAGCTAAATACCCTGCAAAGGACAGCATAGCAACCCACAGCTATATATTATTTGGCCCCAAATGTGAATAGTTCTGAGGTTGAGACCCTACCTTAGAGAAACAAACTTATTACAACTGATGTACCATTATAATTGGTTCTATTTCATTTCCCTGCTAACCAGGTTCCCTTTGGTCTGTTCTTTACAATGAAATTCAAGTTGTTTTCCTGAAAAGTATTAAAATTACTCATGTCAACTCTTGGCCTAAAGACCTCTGTCAGCATTACACTGCCTATGGCGGTCACTTTCAGCTTTTAATGGCCTAACAATCATCTAGGAGAGAAAATTCAGTTGGCCTGGCGCCATCCTCAGAAAGTCTGATTAAGTCTGAGGGGGACCCAAAATTCATTTTTTACTAGTCAACACAAGTGATCCTAATGCAGGTTACTCAGGGATCAATTGTTATCAATGATCTATAGGAACCTATTTAAACAGGTAAAACAGTGCTTTACAGCGTCCTTCAGGAATAACTCCCACCATTCTCTGTTGGTCTCACTTTCTTCATGGCCATACATCTCACACTCGGTGTTACCAGAACTTTTGTGTACTTTTATTTACTCTACTAACCCCTTTTTTTTTTTTTTTTGTTAAAGAGAGAGTGAGAGAGGAGAGAGAGAGAGAGAGAGAGAGAATTTTTAATATTTATTTTTTAGTTCTCGGCGGACACAACATCTTTGTTGGTATGTGGTGCTGAGGATTGAACCCGGGCCGCACACATGCCAGGCGAGCGCGCTACTGCTTGAGCCACATCCCCAGCCCCACTCTACTAATCCTTTAAGGACCTGTTATCTCTTCGTGGAATGTTATCTCCAACTTCTTTTCTAGCACTCTCTAATTCATCCCTTAAGACCCAGTTCAAACTACAGACAGGTTGAAAAATAATCTAAAACTTAAATGTTATTATAATTATGTTCTTTTATCATTATATAATCATATATTATGCAATCATATATCATATACAAAAATTAAGTTTTTATAGGTGTTCCACATTTGGGACAATGGGACAAAATGGGTAAATAATCTAGGTGGCTTCCACAACACTCTCATAAATACTTTAATTACTTCATTTATTTTAATTTTTTAATATTTATTTTTTAGTTGTAGTTGTCAATACCTTTATTTTTTTATTTATTTTTTTATGTGGTGCTGAGGATCAAACCCAGGGCCTCTCACTCGCTAGGCAAGCGCTCTACTACTGAGCCACAATCCTAGCCCTACTTCACTATAATTATCTACTTACATGTCTACCTTACCTACAAGACACTTCTTTATCCTTGCACTCAATATGTTCTTGATAAATGTATAATTAATCAAAAAATAGATAAGAAATTTAGCAGTGTAAAAAACATAATTCATCAACTGTTACTGCATGCTCCTGTTTTAAAAGCTCCAAACCCATGATTCTATACAACTTTTTAATCTGAAGATACAGATTTTTATCCCCTACAGCCAAAATAGGGAGGGAAGCTTTAACATTTAAGAACATTTCTATTAATCATGAACTCTATAAAAGAATTTCTGCAATAACCTTTCATGTTGACTACTATTTTAAAATGCATAGTAGGTACTTCAGTTAGCCACATTACCATGTTTACCTTACTTTACAGGTGACATGTACTTGTAAAGGTAATTCACAACTCACAAAACCACTGGAAACCAAAATTCTAACCTCTTACTTCACTAGTTAGTCAATGCCTTCAATTCTTCAATTTGAATCAAAATTCAGTCTCTCAGTTTTATGTCTGAAGAATGTGGAGAACCCCACCCCCAACTAGAATATATGTGAAGTACAATTCCTGTCATGTTTTATAATCCCCATTACAAATATAGTTTGAGACAGTCTCAAATCTAAAACTACATTTTCTTTCAGATTTCAAAATTTTCTTTTTATCATAAAATATCTTAGGAATCAAATATGACATAATTTCCTAGATGCTGGGTTTGGTAGTTACTCAACAGACAACATTGCAAAGTCCCTCTTTATAGGGAATATTGACTACCAACATTAAATGTTGCTTCCTTTGTCTATACCACACATGGGCAGAGAGCCTGCTCTTACACAGTGGGGACAGACTGTAGAACAGCAGGTGAGAAATACTATGACAACATCTTAAGCTTTGATGACATATTCAATTTGCTTAATTTTGAAAGAATGGAGGACTGATGAACTACCATGGCTTTGGCTCCCAGGAATTTCTTCAGAGGTTTTGACAGTTGTTACACCTGTGTTCATAGAACTGGCACTTGAAGTCCGAGACCTTGATAAGACAGGTGCCTTGCTCTTTTCTTTCTTGATTTCCACCCTCCCAGTGGGCTCCTTCTGTGAACTATTTAGAAAATCAAATAAGAGCTCATCATCAGGTTCTGACTTTTTCCTTCGAACAAACTGGGATGAAGGCCTAGGAAGAGATGCATTTTCAACAGGTTGAGAGGCCTCCCCAGATGTCCTGGATCCTATTTTCACATTTGCAGTGCCAGCTAAAATGGTGGCTTTTTGATTTCGAATGTTATCAGCTGCTGAGGAAATATAAGTAGCTTTAGGTTCAGTCTCATAAGTCAAATCTGTGTTTTGCTGATGAAGTTCCGGATAGCCACTATTCTTGCTGTATATGTTGCTGCTGGTGTTCTCCTTTCTATTGAGAGCTGTTGCAGCTCCTTGATCAACTCGGTTTAAAAGATCTTCAGCCTTTCCAGCAAGATCAACAAACCAAGACATGATGGTAGCAGAATAATCCTACTGGTGAACCTGAAAAAAGGACATGAAATGATCAGTATGGCATAAAAGCAGAAGGTAATGGCTGAGACTGGGTTCTGAGTCAGACAGTCCTGGATTGAAATCCTAACCCTACTTCTTACTAGCTAGGTAAGCAGGAGCAAACTAACTAAAGCTGAGAAACCTTATCTAGAAAATGGTGAAAACAAGTGCACTTACTGTATAAAATATAGAGGAAATTTGGACACAAACAGAAATAAAGAAGACCAAGTGAAGAAAGAAGCCACCAGCAAGCCAGAGAGAAGTCCCAAAAGAAACCAACCCTGGGGCTGGGGAGAGCGGTAGCGCGCTCGCCTGGCATGCGTGCGGCCTGGGTTCAATCCTCAGCACCACATACAAATAAAGATGTTGTGTCTGCTGAAAACTAAAAAATAAATATTAAAAAAAAAAAAAAAAGAAACCAACCCTGATAATACCTTGATGTTGGATTTCAAAATTGTGAGAAAATAAATTTCTATTGTCCAAGCCACCCATTCTTTGGTACTTCGTTACAGCAGTCAGTCCTAGCAAATTAATTTGGCATCTAAATAGCAAATGACACATTTGGCCAAATTCCAGCCAAATCAAATAAAAACAATATCTGAAGTTTGTTTTAAAGTGCTAAAACTTAGGTGTAGTGGCACACACCTGTAATCCCAGCGACTCAAGAAACTAAAGCAAGAAGTGAGCAAATTTGAGGCCAGCCTCAGGTCCTCAGCAATTTAATTTCTGAGTTTTATGAGACAGTTTAGTTTTATGAGATAGTTCTAATAAAAACAAAACACCACTGGGATGGAGCTCAGTAGTAAAATACCCCTGCATTTAATTCCAAGTTTAGCGGGGAGAGGGTGGTGCTAAAACTTGAAAAAACTACCTCTGATTAATACAAAAGTTATCAATGTTAAACTGAAGCACTATTTTGGATAATTCAGGTGTATACATACATAATATGTCTAAAGTACACTTTTGATAACTCAAAAACTGAGTACCTACCGTGGGCACATTAAGTTCAGAATATGCTTACATCTTATATCCATTCCACACATAGATTTGAGTACTTACAGTATGCTACAGTAGATTAAGGTGATGATGAAGTCATTAACCCTTATGGAATAGAACAAAGAGGACTGGAAAAAAGTCTACAACCAGTTCTTGAATGTGGGGATCAAACCTTTTGCCTGAACTCTTACAGTTAACTCTTTCTTACTCTTTGTTCACTTGAATGTTCTCTGCTTCAGAGTTCTCCTTTCCATCTCAATTAGGTCCTATTAATCTCTGTTCACCCTTTGTTTTACCTCACAGCCCTTCATGCTTTATAATTTTTGGTTGCTTTTTCGCATGTCTCTCCCTGTCTGGGAAGAGGGGAGTGGCTGGATAAACACCATGTCTATTTTGCTCACCAATGACTTTCCAGCATGTAGCCACAGGGTACTGAACAAAATTCATAAAGTGTCAGATGCTGTGCAAACATTATCATATTTAATTTTCACAACCATAATGTCATATACATATATATACACACACACTTTAAAATGTAGCAAAGGTTTAGAGTTTTGATGGCATCCAAAGTACTGAAATCTAAGTCAACCTAGAGCCATGCCCACCTTTTAACCCTTTCCTTCCCATATCAGCCTCTCAAAATCTAAATAAATCTCAGGAAACAAACCTACTCCTTTAAAGTTTTCTTTATAAAATGTGACTATTAGTGACTCTTTCAGAGTTTATGTAAAACCAAGTGAAAACGAAGGCGAAATACTTTGTGACACATAAAGCTCCAAACAGGAGTCAGGGATCAATCTCAGGTAAACATTGGTGGTGACTGGGGCCAATGACCACTCCTAGTGCAACAGCCAAAACACTAATTCCTTCTATCTGCCTCCATTTTCGTGAACAGGGCTTTAAAACACCAGCCTGTGTCTCACCGTTGGCCACCTAAATGAAAGAACAGAATATGGCCCCGGGCACTGGCCCCAGTGACAAACACGGCCCGAGGCCTTCGCGGGTACAAAGCCTTCGGTAACCTGGCGCTGCAGGGACGCCGAGCGCCGGGCTGGGGAAGGGTCTGCACCCTGGACCGCTGGGCCCACCTCGAAGGCAGGTGTCATCGAGGAGAGGAGGGGAGGCCAGGCCCGGGGAGCCTGTCAGCCGGCCGACCCCGGGCGGACGGGCGGGCGGGCGAGGACGGACCTCCACGGCGCTCGCCACCTCGCCCCTGCCTCGGGAGCGGGCAGCGCGGCCAGCCCACCCGGGAGCGCAGCAAACCACGCTGGCTGCAGCGCAGGGGACTCCGCTGCCTCGACGCTGTCCCAATCCCGGCAAAGACCAGTGCGGTCCGAAGGAGCCGGAGGGACAGGTCCCGGCTGAGGCCGGCGCCGCGCTCCAGGGGCCGTCAATGCCCCGAGCAGACCCGTCGCGTCCGCTGGCCCCTGCCGCCGCCTCACCTGAGGACTTCGGAGCGGCGGAACCGCGGCCTCGTCGCCCTCCCCGGCCGGGCCTCCTCAGCAGCCGGCCCGGAGAGAGTCCAGGATCAGCAAACCTCCTCCCGGACCTGCCGTGGCCCGGCTACCTCTTCCGGGAGACGTGGAAGGACGGCGAGGACCCCAAAACAGAGTGACTTTCAAGCTGCCTGAGCGACGGGGAGCCGAGGGCCGCTAGCACCTGCAGGCTACTCAGGCGGCGGCGCCGGCGGCTGTGGGGGCCTTGCGCCTGGACACGCCCCTCTTCCGCCCACGGGGAGATCGGGCGAGAGAAGGGCCGGCCTGCGTGTGACGTAGCCCGCTTCCAGCGGACGGCGCGTGCACGCGGCCAGCACAACATTGGAGACCACGCCCCCTCGAGGGCGTGGTCTAGGGGCGGGCCACGTTGGCGGCAGCCGCGGATCTTCCAGGCTTCACCTTCCCACCTTCTACCTTCTGGTCCCTAGTTTTACTCATGCAGTTGTTGAGGCTCACAGCGGAGAGTGGGAATGCCCAAAACTTGATCCTTGATTTCATAGCGCTTACTTTTAAGTAACAGATATATATACATTAAGTAAGCTGATGAATGAACTTGACAATTTCTGAATCTTACTAGAGCAGTTAAAAACAGGAAGTGACTGGAGGCGGGGAAGTGCTTTAAATCAGGCGGTCAGCGAAGTTCTTCCTATAGAGGAGGCAGCAGAGGTGAGCTATAAAGGGTTGAAAAGACCAGGAAAGGAATTCCCAGACTCCACTATTGTAGTGTGTTCTGCACACAGTTCATAGAATCTATGCAATTAATCTAAAATCCACGCTCATCAATTCACCAAATACTCAGTTCCTATTGTGTAAACAGGTTTAGGTTAATTTGACCCTAAATACAAGACTAAAATGTAGTTCTAGGTATCCCAAAACTACTATGTTAAATAGTTTGTCTAAGATCATCTGCCGTAATAAAGGCATCCACCTTCTTCCAAAACCTGTGCACTTTAGACTCAATACTTTATTGTCTCCAAACTAAAATGAGGAAACTCCTTTTCTTTCTCTCAGGGCAAGTTTAGCCCTGTCCAGTAAAAAGAATAACAATTATAATAATGACATTGAATATTTATATTTAGCCCTTATTAACTGTAGAACGCTCTGTTAAGCTTTGGATGTGCTTCACTTCACTGAATTCTCACAACCTTAAGGAAGGTACTGACTATCCTGTAGTAAGTGGTGATGTTGTTCTCAACTATTAGGTTGCTCTTCCTGCTAAGGATTATACATTATCACTGGTTGCCTGACAGCTCCGCATCCTGGAGGATGTGTGTCCTTTCCAGCTTGATTGTATGACCCACTTTGACCAATGAATGTGAGCGGAAGTGTCTTGCCACATCTAAGCAGAATTATTAAGAGTCATGATATATTTTCACCAGCAATCTTTTTTGGGGGTGGATACTGGGGATTGAACTCGGGGACTCGGCTACTGAGCCATATCCTCACCACTATTTTGTATTTTATTTAGAGACAGGGTCTCACTGAGTTGCTTTGTGCCTTGCTTTTGCTGAGGTTGGCTTTGAACTCGTGGTCCTCCTGCCTCAGCCTCCTGAGCTGCTGGGATTACAGGTGTGCACAGCTGCATTCGGCTCTACCAGCAATCTTGGTCTTTTCCCTCTCTCTTAAGGATCTGTATCCCAGATGGGGTTGTTTCCTTAGCCTGGGTCCTAAAAAGGAAGAGAGAAATGAAGTAGCCCACATCTAGAATGTCACATCAGTGAGAAATAAATCTTTACTGTTAGGAGCCAGAATTTAAGATTTATTCTTACACAGCCTTATCTGATGAAATCTGACTAATGCATTCTGACAGTTTATAGATGAAGAGAATCCAGTGAGTTTTAGATACTTGTTCATAGTCACATAGGGAGTAAGTTCAACGTTGGGATTCAAACCTAGATCAGAGTGACTCCAGAAATTCTGTTCTCAGCCACTGAAAAGCTGAGAATGAAAGGAGCTGAGGCAGGGCCAGCTCTTCCACATCAAAAACATCAGCAGTGGTCAGGCTTCAAAAGGGAGCATTGAAGAATTCCCACATACACCCCCCTAGAGAATCAATATAGACACCTGCCTACCCAGAAGCCATCAGGGCAGGATTAGCTAGAGAAATGGCACAACCAGTGGAGAGAAGAAAATCTGCCACTTTCTCCCCCCTTCCCTGCCCAAGTGCCACCAGTGGCACTAATTCCTGAAAAAGGAAAGGGAACAAGGAACCTCCTAGAGCAGCCAAGCTCCTCTGCTCCAGGGGGAGGGAGGGGAAGAATAGAGCTTAAGGATACATTTTTAAACTAATGAGCTGTACCATGACTTTTGCAATGGCAGAGTGGGGAGCTTGGCAAATCCTTTCCCCCCCAAATAATGACAACATCCAACAAAATTATGAAAACCAACCATTTCAGCTCCCTGGAAATTGACCACAGGCCTAATCCAAGTCAAGCAGCAGTTATTTAGGAAAAACTATTAAACCTTGTGTAACAATGAGAGTCTGGGACATTTAGCCTGGGATCCTTCTCCCCCAGCTCCAAGAGAGTAGGTCAATGGTCAGGGCTAGATTAGCTGCAAAGCCCAGCAGCTCTGCTGCTGGAGGAGCTGATTTTACTAGGAGTGGAGCCAGGAAAGCTCTGTGGCCCAGGGGAAGGCTCAGTTGGGAAGGGGACACCACAGCTGCCTGGGTTGCAATCTTGGTGGATAAACAACTGAATGCCTGCAGGGAGCTTAGCAGGGAGAGCCAGGCAGAGATGGCACAGTGGGTTTGTGTAAGCTGCCTCATACACTGTTCTAGAAGATTCTGCAAGTTCAGCAGAGCCTGGCAGAAGCCCTAGCTGCCTCCTCATTCCTGACTGAACTTAAAGCCTTACACAGGTGCGGAGGAGACACAAGAAAGCCAGGAAATTAAAAACCAGGGTAGTGTCGTAAATTGTCTGGTTTTGAATGTATTCCCAATATGTTTTTGTTGTTTTGTTTCCCTGCTGGGAATGAAAACCAGGGCCTCAGGCGTTCTACCACCAGGCTACACCGGATTCCCCCAAGCCCATCTGGAAGAGGGGAATGTCTTGAAGTGTGTTCAACATTCATAGCCATCAGAGAAATGCAAATGAAAATCTCTGTGTAACACTTTTTGGCATCCAAGCACAGTAGCTAAGATGTAAAAAGATGGAAAATACCACCTAATGATGGGGATGTGGAGCCCCTGGAACGCTATGCATTTTTGAGAGGCTAGTGATAGGACCATTTGGAAACCTTAGGCTCTATCTGCTAAAGTTAAACCTGGGCCTACTCTGACCAGCGTGGGTCCCCCACCCCCACCCCACCCCCGCCACCTGAGTCAGCAGTTCAGTTCAGCTGCTTCCTCAAATCCCCGAAACCCTTCATTTAGGCGGTCTGCCCAGCTGCTGGAGGTATCCCCTGGGGATTTTGTGACTCTCACTGAAAGATTCCTCCATCCATTTGGTTCCTCAGTTCTGTAATTCTACTTCCTTATTGCACGGATCTCAAGAATGAAATTATGAGCCTCTTTGTTCATTTTTACCTTTCGGCAGCAGAGGGCGCTCAGGACTTAAAAGTCTGTATGAACTGGTGTATGTTCTACCTGGGTGGACAGGTAACATGAGGATTGCTGTTTCCTTTTGTTTATGGAGCACAGGGCACAATGTCTCCATGAACCCCCTGGATGTTCCAAGGGTATTTTACATTCCCTTGCCGTAGGAGAAGAGAGATCTCCAGAAGAGGATCCCGAGGGGTTGCCAGAGAGAGGGGAACTCAACTCAGGATGAGTGGGGTCCTTGACATCATGACCGAAAAGAATTTCAATACATGTCAGTAGAGGCTCAGAAATTTATTTAGGAAAACAGGGGATAAAACAAGTGCTATCCTGAGAGTGGAAAGAGGTGTTTTGGGGGTTCCCAGCTGTTTTAGAGGAAACTTGGTGAGGGGGGTAGGTATGGGAAGGTACATAGGGTAGGCATGACATCAGTCTGGTAATTCCAAGATTTATGGTGATCTGGTCCTTCTTAGGATCTTTAGACTGACTTGGTTTCCATTATCTGATTCATAGAGAATTCTGGAAAGTCTCCTTAATTTATAGGTTCCTCAAAATAGCTTATCTTTCTTTACTTAATCTAGTGATCTGATTAACACTGCATAGGTAATTATCATAATTGGGTGAATTTAGGGTGACTTTAAGATTTACAGATTTCCCAGGAATTTGGAAGTGACAAGCCTGAGAAAGAGACTGGCTTGGGGGTGGGGTGATAAGAAAAGTATGCAGAACTTCTGAACTAAAGTTTTAATTTCTTGTCCTCCTTCTATGGCTCCTTTCTCCCCATTTCTTCTTTCTTTTATCCTGCTTCACTCTTCCCTGTTTGAAATTTCCTCCAGATGTGGCCGCTCAATTCTGCTGTTTTTCATGTTACTGCTCCCAGAGATGAACCCCTCAACCATGGAGCCCCTCACGAAAACTCCTAGGGCTCCAAGGCTATAGTTTGCCCACTTTCTCCTCCCCCTCCCTTCCCCTCCCCTCCCCTTCCCTCCTCTCCTCTCCCCTCCTCTCCCCTCCCCCTCTCCTCGCCTCTCCTCTCCTTTTCTCTTGTCTTTCCTCCTCCTCCTCCTTCTCCTACTCCTCTTCCTACTCCTCTATCCATCTTCTTTTTGTGTGTCCTGGGAATCAAACCACGCCTTGCATATGCTAGGCAAGTGCTCTGTCACTGAGCTGTGTCTCTAATCCCAGCTGTGGTTTGAATGTATCGTTTGGGGTTCGTTTATTGGAAATTGAATCCCCAATACAACATGTTTAGAGGTAGGGCCTTTAAGAGGTGATGACATCATGAGGGCAGAGCTCATGGACTGATATCATAAGTATGTGATCACAGGTGTGGTTAGTTATAAAAAGATGGGCTGGGCCCCTTTCTCTCTGGCATGCACACCCTCCTTCCCTTCTGTCCCCTGCCTTGGGATGATGTAGTAAGAAGGCCCTTGCCAGGAGGCAATTCCACCTTTAGAAAATTACCCTACAGATATATTGACACACATGCAAATGACATATAGAGTTATTAGATGATGGCTTATAGTAGCAAATATTGCAAACATGTCATGTTCACTGAATTAAAAATCTTGGTACAGGGGCTGGAGATGTGGCTCAAGCAGTAGCACGCTTGCCTGGCCTGCGCGGGGCACTGGGTTCGATCCTCAGCACCACATAAAAATAAAATAAAGATATTGTGTCCACATAAAACTAAAAAATAAATATTTAAAAAAAATCTTTGTACATTCATCAGCAGAGGCCTCCTGTGGCCACCGTGACCCTATGGTTTTCCATATTCCATCATATCCCCCTACATTTGTAAGAATAAAATTTGATTTTTTTCCATAACTAGTGCAACTGTAATTGTGCACGTTTATCATTTGCATGATATGTTTGTGATGGTATGTATTTGTTTATTAGTGTCCACCTGCCTTTTGAGAAGGCAAAACCACAGCTGTCTGTGTTTCCTGTTGTATTCCCAGCCTAGGACAGGGCCTGCTGCGTGGTGGGTGCTTATGTTAAGTGAATGAGTGTCGCGGACCACCTCTGAGGCCTGGAGAAGTTAGTGTCACATAATCAGTACATGCCTCAGAAAGAACCGATTGCCTACGGAAGCATCCAGCATTATACTTGGAACAAAACAGATGCTTAACGAATGGTAGGTGTGATTTTATATCTTCTTGAATTTTCTCCGTCTGTACATTCTTCTTTATCCAAAGTCCACTCTGTCCCCAGCTTCATCTAAAATGAATAGTTGGGCCTTACCATGGCCTCCCTGGCCTGGCGCATCCAGCCTGTCCATCCCACAAGTCTGATTTCCCTCTTTCCTCCCCCAGACTCATCTCTGGTAGCTTCTTCCCTACTTAGCTTCAAGGGTCCCAGGAATGTGGAGGTAGAGTATTCCGTGGAAATGCTGGAAGCTGCCTGGAGCACAGTGTAAAAACAGCCTGGCAGAGCTCCCGTTCCAGAGAGGAGGGGTCTTCTCCGTCCCTCAGGGGATGTCCGTCCCTGCAGTTGTGGGAGACTTTGGTGGACAGGAACAGGGGCTGAGGAGTAGGACCAGACCAGTCTCCTTCTCTTGGAGCTAGGAGCCTAGAGAAGGAGCTGAGGGCCTCAGGAAGCAGTGTTGAGTGCAGCTTCAGGATCCCGGAGGCAAAGGGAGTAGAGAACAGGCATCTGAGTTGGGTGAGAGGCCCCGGAAAGCCAGGTCACCAATATCATTCTCCTGTAAATTAAGGATAAGATTTAAAGCTCTGCCATCTGAATAAAAGTGGGGCAGCGGGTGTGGGGCCTGTACCCCTATAGGAGGCAGCCAAGTATATGGGGGCTCGTTTCAGCCTTTATGTCCCTGGTGGTCTGCTTCCCCCTAGTTAGGGAATGGGGGCACTGGAGCAGAGACCTTAGTGCCCTGCTTTACCTGTCCCATGTTCTGTCCCCAACATGTCCCCTGCTCTCTCTCCCCATTCTGGAGACACACCTTGTAGATTCCCCAGCTGCTGGCTCTTTCTCTAACTGATGCACCTGTCTTTGTCCATCCATTCACTGCCCCTTACCGAGTTGCCTCGTCTATGCCAGCTGCAGGGTTAGGTGTGGAGAGTACAGATGAGAGGTCTGCTCTCAAAGAGGTCAAGCCTGCATGGCTGGGCAGACAGGCAAACTGACAGCTATGAGCAAGGGGTGAGTCCTGCAGGAGAAGTCTGAGGAATGAATGAGTTGGTGAATTAATTAATGAAGGAGCTAATCTGGCCGTTGGGCTGTATCTCAAACTCTTCAATTTGGTAGTCCCACCTGGAGGGTGTGACCAGTCTTTCACTCACCCTATTCCTGGGTGGTAGCAGACTTCAGACTTCTCCTGCAGGACTCACCCCTTGCTCATAGCTGTCAGTTTGCCTGGGCAAGGGCAGGCTTGGGTGGTGAGTCCGTAAGATCACTTCATCTGTTCTTAGGATGCCTAAAGCCTCCTGAGTCAGGGCTCTCTTTCAGAAAAGGTTTTCTTTCATTAATTCAACAAATATTTATTGAGCATTTACTATACATCAGGTACAAATCTGGGTTCGAGGATCTAGCAGTGAACAGAACAAAGACCCCTGGTCTCAGGAAGCTTACATTCTAGTAAGGAAGACAGATAAGTCAAATTCTTGGTGTCTAAGATGGCGGTAAATGCTGCAGAGAAATACAAAGTAGGGAAGATCTGTGATGTTTGGGATTTTCAATTGGGAGGTTAGGAGGTCTGAGACCTGAAGGAAGGGAGTGAGTGAGCCTGCTGGGTGTGGGGTGTGTTCCATGGGAGAAGGTGCCAGGCCCCTGAGCCGCTACAGCTGAGGGGAGATGAGGATGGACAAGTAACTGTGGCTCAAATAACACAGGTCCTCATAGGCCATGCTGAGGAGTCTGCATTTTATTCTAAACGTATTGGGAAGCCATTAGAAGGCTTTGGGTGGAGGAACCTTCACTTTGTGTTGTTACAGGGTGTCTCTGGCTAATGCACTGGGAGTGTGCTACAGAGGCCCAAGGCCAGGATCAGGCAGCAGTTGTGGGCCGTGGCATTGTACACAGACTGTAACTCTCGCAGTAACCCTGGCGGGAAGGGACGGTGGAAGCTGGGTAGGGGGTGAGACGTGTTCAGATTCTGGGTTTATTTTGAAGAAAACCAATAGGATTTGCCAACAGTTTGAATATAGGGTATGAGAGAAAGAGGACCACCGTAACTGAAAATGATAATACTCTCTGCTGAGCACTTGGAAGGGTGGACTTGGCAGGAATTAGGTGGGGAAGGCTGGGCAAGGCAGGCTTGGGTGGTGAGATGGGGATGTCCAAGGTCCCCAGAATGGGAGAGAGAGAGGGGTGGGGGGGGGGGGAGGAAGAGACTTTGTCTAACTTAACAATTTTTTTGCCAATTTGGTAGATGTTTAGTGTCCTCTCATTGTGATTTTTAATATGTGGACATATCTTAAATGTACATCTAGAATATATGTGCATAAATATATATGTTAAATATATAAAACATATGCAACTGGGTAATACATTTTAATATGTAAGCACTCTACCACTGCACCACAACCCCAGCCCCATTGGATCAATCCTTTTTAATTTTATTTTTGAGACAGGATCTTGCTAAGTTGCCTAGGCTAGCCTCAAACTTGCAGTACCAAGTGGCTGGGACCACAGGGGCACACCACCATGCCCAGCCTCCGACTTTTCTTCTAAGGCATTTTGTAGGAATGGAATCGGGGAAAAAATGGGCAGTATCTGGAGGAGATGGTGCAGTCAAGAGGTGTTTTTTTGTTGTTGTTGTTTATTTGTTTTTGTATTATTTTTCTTTTGGAAAAGAAGTCTTTAGAGAAAGATACAAAAGAGAGAGAAAATTGTTGATGATGGTGGTGGTGATGGTGATGACGGTGACAATGGTGGAGGAAAGAGAAGTGGTTGAAGTGGAAGGGAGAGGACGGTGCATACTGGGCACAGGGCATGCTCAGAGGGGACAGGACAACCTGAGCTAGAAACACCAGCTCACCCTGCCTCACATGAAGGAGACTAGATGGGCACGGTTGTAGGTGGGGCTGGAGGTGCTCATAGGAACTTATACAAGTTCTCTTCTGATCACTTCCTTTTTCTCAATGAAATAAGAACTGAGGTCACCAGGTGAAGGTGAGGGTCTGGGAGGGTGCTCTGGGGTTTGAGGAAGGAAGTGTGAAAGTGCCACTTAGCAAAGCGGGGACATGAAGGAGGAGGGAGAAAACAGATGCCTTCTAGGCCACTTGAAGTCGTTGGAGGTCATGAGTGTGCAGTGAGATGAGTCAGTCAGGTCAGGTGATCTGCTCCAGCTGTACCAACTGCACAAGTCCAGGTGACAAGTGGGTGCCTATTGTTAGTTCTTAGAGGAGGATGATTCTCTTTCCCGCCCTCTGAGTTCAATCTTTCCTGTTCCATGAAAGATAGCCTGTTTTCACTACTATATAGTTTTCTTAGACTTCTTTCTGCCTATTGAATTTTGAGGGCCCAAAGATCTCTTAATTTTGCATTATCTTATTTCTACCAGTCCAGATTGGTGGTATTTTTTAAATTAAATTATTTATTTATTCTAATTTGTTATACAGATTGATGGTATTTCTGCTAATACAATTCTCTTTAAAATTTATCTGGTTTCCTATAAATCAAAATCACATTGTAGTTCACTAGATAAACCAACACTAACAAATCTCTTGGAGATAAGCTTCTCTACTTGGGCTTCACCTGTGATGCCTAAGAACAATGTTATTAAGATAGTTTGAGGGCTGGGGTTGTGGCTCAGTGGCATGAGTCACTGAGTTCAAACCTCAGCACCACATAAAAATAAGTAAAGATTTAAAAAAAAGATAGTTTGAAGTATTATTGTTTGAACAGTTATCTGAGGTACTGCCTTAGTTATTTTCAACATGTCAACAGAGGATTTACAGTTTACCCTCGATTTCATTTTAAAAATATTTTTTTTATTTGTAGATGGACACAGTACCTTTATTTTAGTTATTTATTTTTATGCAGTACTGAGGATCAAACCAGGGCTTCACTTGTACGAGGCGAGTGCTCCACCACTGAGTCCCAGCCCCAGCCCTACCCTGATTTCATTTTTAAACCATGTTTTCCTAATTGTGTTCTGATTTTTGCCTGGAAGTCATTCTTAATTTTATCGGGTTTTTTTTTTGCCCTATACAGAGGCAGGGAAATTTCAAACCTGGTGAATCCTAGCAGCTTTGTGTTTCAAAGTTACTTTCTTAGCATATCTCTTGTCTCTTGCATTTTAATATAAGTAGCAAGGTTTCCCTTTAACCCTTCCCTGTTAGCCTCCGTGAAGGGCCCATCATCAATGCACTCCCAGAGTTCTTTCAGTTCCACTCTTTGCCTGACCCCAAAGCTGCTCCCACAGTCTCAGTCTCTGCATTAGTTATTTTTGCCACATAATTATCCCCAAATTAGTAGTTTAAACCACATTATGTTTGTGATTATCTCCCACAGTTTTTGTGGGCAGGAACTTGGGGCAGCCTTGGGTGTGTTGGCCTCAGAATCTCTCATGAGTTGCTTCTGAGATCTTGACTGGGCCTGAAGGATCTGCCCCTAAGGTGGCCGTCTTAGGTTGCTAGTGAGTTGGTGCTGTCTGCTGGTGGATGGCTGCTGTTCTTCCGCACCTGAGCCTTTCCACGGGGATCCTTAGTGTTCTCCTGGAATAGCAGCTGGCTGTTCCTGCTAGGGCAGTGACTTACGTGAGCAGAGGAAGGCTCTCCCTCTCAGGGTCATATGAGGGCAGGGTTGGCACCCGAGAATAAGTGTGTCCTTTAATTTTGCCACCTAGTGCTTCCTGGTGCTTACATTTTCTTAGTCCTAGCCCAATCTCTCACAGTGAGCAATCCAAGGGACCAATGAGGAAGGCCTACTGTCCTTGATGACCCAGGCTGTCTGTGATTCCATGTAAGGCATGAGTACCAGGTGAGGCTCCTGAGGGTCCATCTTGGGGGCCAACTACCACAGATAAGATAAACTCATGCCTGTAATTTTCTAGAAAATAATTTGGACTGGGGGGACCTGGGGGGGGCACAAAACAAATAAGATTGACCATCATTGGTCAGTGGGGAGGCTGGTTGATCAGAACACCACCCTGTGTGAGATTTTTCGTAATGAATTGTTAAGATAAAAAAGACAATGTGATATGAGGTGGGGGCTCTTGTATTCAGCCAGAGGGCTGCAATTGCTACTTCCAAACCCAAGTTTGCCTTTTCACTATGGCTCACTTGCCCAGCTGGTCAGAACCACCCAGAGCCCAATTAGTTATTTTTATATTAAAAAAAAAAAAAAAGAATTGGCAAAAAGTTGCAGAAGGATATTTATGGCATAGGAATTTTATTTACAAATTTTAAATCTGTAAAAGAATACATGTAATTTTATAGATATGGAAATGCATTTTAAGAGTATAAAAATTTCTAGAATAGTAAATGCTAGTTTATGATGCTAGTTATTTTTTGAATGGAGGAAGCAGGGTAAGAGGGGTTCTTGTTATCCTATTCAATTTTAAGTATATAACTTTTTTGATTAATGGAAAAGTTTGTCTCTCAGGTGTATTCAATTAAAGTATTTGTCCTGGGATATTTCTAGTAAGACTGAGGAGAACCAAAAGTCAAAACGTCACATTCGTTAACTGGAAATTTTTTTTGCTACAAGAAGTAAAAGGGAATTTAAAGCATTATTTCCAAATTGCTACACATAAATTTCACCTAATAAGAATCCAACATATTACAAGGAACTCCTCTCAAAGTCATGCTCTTGGCTTTGTATTTGTTCCAACAGGGCTTAATGGTTTGGGTATGCACTCCAAGAGGTGACATAAATGGAAGTGGGGGTCATGATCTTTTTTTTTTTTTTTTTTTTTTTTTTTAAGAATCAGAAGCAAATAGGGCATTCTACTAGGACTTGGGAAAGCCGACGGAGGGTCCATGGGCAATTGTGGCTCTATAGTGTTTGTGGTTGAATAGCGTTTATTCAGGAGTAGGAGCAGTATAAAAACTTACCTCTTCCCTGAGTGACATCAGGGAAAGACAGAGGCCCTGGGGTTTTCTAGCATCAAGCCTCACTACCGGGGTGGGTGTTGAGCTCACCACACAGTCTGCGTGACTTTTTCACTCATTCAGGGTCTGCCACTCATTTACGAGAACTTGACGTCCTTTAGGAGTCTCTGTTGAACTAGTGCTTCGCTAGCCATTTATTGCTTCCTGTTTTGACTTGTTAATTTCCTCAGTCTGAGTCTTAACCAAATGTTTTGTCATAGAGAAAGAAGAACTTTGTTCTCATGCCAACTATTTTTATTTTCGAACCAATGTTAATTATTGTGTTGTTGGATATGAAAGCCACTCACAATTTTTACACTTCAGCCCTGGTTTGGAAAGTCAGGTGTTCCGGGGTTCCAACCAGAAACTGTAGGGGATTTTGCCAATGTCCTTGCAGTGAAGGTAGATTTGATGAGAGATGATATTGAATTGATTTAGTGAAGTCTGAATGTTAAAAAGATGTTTTGTTTGAGAGAGAAAGCACAAGAAAACGAGACAGGGGGAGGATAGGAGCTTGGTTTAACCAGGAACTCTCCGGGTGTGTCTGGAGGTCGGCTGGAGGCTGGAGTGGAGTTTCCAGATTCATCCGTAGAGAGGTGGCTGAGCTGGAAACCTGAAGAGGGCCCCTGCTTTAGGTGCTGCCTGGTCTTAGGCACTGTGTATCCGTCAGTGTCTCAGTTACCTTACTTGCAGAATCAGGGACCTAGGCTGTATCATTGCCAGAGTTATTTCAGTTCTAAAATTCTACAGCTGGAAGTCAGAAAAGGGCTTCCTTTATTCTAGAAAGTCACAAGAAGTTGGAGCAAGAGGACACTTCTGGTCAACTCACTCGTTTGGTATTCAGCCTGTATTTGCTGAGTGCTTAAGATGTTTTGAGGAACTGGATAAAGCACACATCAGCCCCGGGCTCCTGGGCCAAAACAGTGGTTTGTGAGTAACATGCGGTTGTGGGAACCAGAAAACTGGTCAAGGGATTTTGACAGAGCCCCTCTGACTTTCTCAGTCAGGAGCCTGGGGAACGTGTTCCTGCAGATAACTCCCCAGGGAGGGGACTTCCTTGAAACCCTTCGCTTGAGATCTAGGGGAAGCCTGTCCTTGAGAACTTTGATAGTTGAATGGGGTTGATGGAAAGAAGAAAATGTCTTCTGAAAGACTCCAGCAGGCTTCTTACGTCATCTCTGCTGCAGGTTCTTAGAGTGACTTTCTGGGAAGACCATGTGAATCAGTGATTAGGAGCAAATGAGGGGCTGGGGCTGGGGCTCAGTGGTGGAGCGCTTGCCGAGCATGTGTGAGGCACGGGGTTTGACACTTAGCACCACATAAAAATAAATAAAGTGAAGGTATTGTGTCCATCTACGACTAACAAAAAATATTTAAAAAAGAGCAAATGATTCTCCTCTATCCATTTGTCAGGCCTTGTTCTGAGCCTCGTTCGATGCACAGTAACTCATTTCATCCTCAGAGCCGAGTGTGAGGGAGGTGGTCTTACTCGCCCCATTTTATAGATAGGGAAACCGAGGCACACAAAAGTTAAACAATCTACCCAACATCTCACGCAGTCCGTAGTTGAGCTGGCGTACACATCACAGACAGTGCTCCTTGTCCCAACCAGGGAGGCCTTCTTCAGTGGGTCTGTTAGTGATGCAGAAATGAAACTGAGGTCACCCAGCATAATAGCTTCTTATAGCTGCGTAACAAACTTTCACTAGCTGGATGGCTTAGAACAGCACACATGGGCTCTCTTACCGTCCTAGAGGTCTGAAGTCTGAAAACTGGGCTAAAATCAAGGTCTGAACAGGACTGCGTTCCTTCCAGAGGCTCTTCGGGACGGTTTCCTTGCCTTTTCCAGCTTCTACAGGTGCCCATGTCCTTTGGCTCTGGCCTCCCTCCATCTTCATAACCAGCAGTGTCCAGATGAGTCTCTTTCACGCTGCTTCCCTCTGACGATCACCCTGCTCTGCCCCCTGTCCATTAGAATGATCTGGTGGCTCCGCTGGCCTACCTCCACCCTCTAAGAGCTTCCCCATCTGCAAAATCCCTTCTGTTCATAAGGTGACATATTCACTCGTTCCAAGGATTAGGATTTGGACATCCTTGGAGAGCCGTTGTTCTGCCGGCCACACCCAGCAGTACTACCCACAGATCTGTGGCCAGGTTGTTTAACAATGGGAAGACATTTTGAGAAATGCCTCATTAGGCAATTTCATGGTTGGTGGACATCGTAGAGTGTATCACACAAATTAGGACAGCCACACTGTCAGTAGGCCACAGAATCTTATGGCAATACCATCGCACACACTATCTATCATTGACTGAAACAACATTATGTGGCACGTGACTGTATGTCATTGAAAACATATGGTCTATACCAAAACCTGCACACAGATATTCACAGCAACCTTATCTATAATAACCAACAGATGGAGACAATCCGAATATCCACTGATGAATAAATGAGCGCGTGTCCGTCAGCAGGTGGATTAATAGACTGTAGTACATCTTTGCAATAATGGATTATTAAACCATAGAAAGGAATCATGTACTGATGTGTGCTGCAACGAAGGTCCTGGAAAACATGATGCCAAAGGAAAGAAGTTAGATGCAAGAGGAGAGGCTGTAAGGCATGATTTTTTCACAGGAAACATCCAGAACAGGCAAATCTATAGAGACAAAAAGCAGGCTAGTGTTTCCCCGACCTGGCAGGTGGGAACAGGGAGTGATAGCAAATGGCCTGAGGTATCTTTGGGGATGATGGAATGTTCTACAATTAGACTGTAAGTGTGATTTCACAACCATGTAAATTCACTGTAAATGATTAGGCTGTACACTTCAACTGAGCGAAGTGTATGGTTTGCAGATTCTTTAGAGCAGTTATTTAAGTGTTGTTGCCGAACCCCGTTTTCCTAGCAAGGACTATCTTTTATTCTGAGATTATGTCCTCTGACTTCTTTTTTAAGTTAATAAGTCCCTTATTTCTGGAAATGGTGTGATAGAAAATAGTAGCAGTAGTTCTTTTTTTATTGTCCTTCCTTGGAAAGTAAACACCCCATATCAGTTCCTGAAAGGTGATGAAAACTGTGCTACCTGGTGAAATCCAAGTCCGGGAAGCTCTGGCTAGCTTCTCTGTTAAGACTGGAAGAGGTCTTATGGATCCCCGAGTTCCACCTACTCATTTTCAAGAGGAGCTGAGTTGGAAGCCTGTGGAGGGGAGATACCCATCCGAAGCTACCCAGCCAGACTGTGGGTGGCCCACACTGTTTTCTTTGTTATGAACTGTATCCCCAAGGTGCCTTTTGATTCTAAGATTTGAGAACTCTTTATCAACCTGCCTATCAGATCCCCCTAAGGAATGACATTTCCAGCAGGTAAAAATGTTAAAGAGGCTAATTCATCCAGGACCCAGCTCTAGGGGAAATGCTTGGCTCAACTGAATTGAACTAATCTGGATGAATCACCTGACCCGGACCAGCCACATCATCACATGACAGCCAAAGTCCATGAAATGCAACTTCCAGTGACCAAGAAGTGCTTATTAGCCCAAAGGAGCAGATGTCCACGTGTCTGTTGGTAACTAAGGGCCCTTCCCCAAGACTCAGCAGAATGGACATGTGAGTTGCAACCCCTGGGGTTGGACCCTGGTGCCACAATCCCTGTTTCACTCTCACTGTTCCAAATATGCTGCAGAGGCTCCTGTGGAACCTCCTGGACATTCAAGGGTCAAGGTCCTTGGGAACTGCACAGACGGATCAGCCATCCATGTCCGTACCACCCAATCTTGTTCGAGAAAGGATTGAAGGGCGCTTCCAAGGATGCATTAAATAAAGAGCCTAAGTTAAAAGGGAGAGTGATATTGAGGTCCTGTAAATACAGACCAAGAGTCCAAGACGTTTTCTTGACTCATACCCTGATTTTTTAGTAAAAATATCTATGGAAATTATTTGACTAAAGTATTTATAGTTATAAAGTGTGTATACAATTTGTAGTTCTATAATACATTTTTTTTAAAAAAAACAACCTTATCAAGATAGGATTCACAAATGGAACAGACACTTCTCAGAAGATGATATACATTTAATCAACAAATATATGAAAAATGTTCAACATCTCTAGCAGTTAGAGAAATGCAAATCAAAACTACTCTAAGATTTCATCTCATTCCTGTCAGAATGGTTAGCTATTAAGCATATAAACAACAAAAAATATTGGTGAGGATGTGGGGAAAAAAGCACACTCATACATTGCTGGTAGGACTGCAAATTGGTGCAGCCAATATGTAAAGCAGTATGGAGATTCCTTGGAAACCTGCGAATGGAACCACCATTTGACCCAGCTATCCCTCTCCTCAGTTTATACCCAAAGGACTTAAAAAGAGCATACTACAGTGACGCAGCCACATCAATGTTTATAGTAGCACAATTCACAATAGCTAAATTGTGGAACCAACCTAGATGCCCTTTAGTATATGAATGGATAAAGAAAATGTGGTGTATATACACAATGGAATATTACTCAGCATTAAAAAGAATAAAATCATGGCATTTGCAGGTAAATGGATGGTGTTAAGAGAATATAATGCTAAGTGAAGTTAACCAATCCCAAAAAAACAATTACCAAATGTTTTCTCTGATATAAGGAGGCTGATTCATAATGGAGAAGGGGGGGCATGGGAGGGGGGCATAGATAAACTTTAGATAGGGCAAAGAGGAAAGAGGGGAAGGGAGGGGGCAGGGGGTAGAAAAGATGGTGTAATGAGATGGACATCATTACCCTAGGTACCTGTATAAAGACATGAATGGTGTGACTCTACTTTGTGTACAACCAGAGATATGAAAAATTATGCTCTAGGGGCTGGGGCTGTAGCTCAGTGGTAAAGTGCTTGCCTCGAATGTGTGAGGCACTGGATTCGATCCTCAGCACTACATAAAAATAAATAAAGATATTGTGTGTCTATTTACAACTAAAAAGAATTGTGCTCTATATTTATAATACGAATTTTAATGCATTCTGGCATCATCTGTAACAAATTAGAATTTTTAAAGATTTAAATAAAGATTGGATTTACAGATCATGAAATTCACTCCTTTAACATGTAAACCCGTGTGATTTTTAATATATTTGAAGTACATCCATCACTGCTATTTAATTTTGGAACATTTTTATTGCCACAAAAATAAACTCTGTACACATCAGCAGTCACCCCTAATTCTCTCCCGGCCCTGCAGTCACTAATCTGCTTTCCAACTGTATGGATTCCTCTAGTAGACTCTTCTTAAAAATGCAATGATACACTATATGGCCTTTGGTGGTTGCCTACTTATTATACTTAAAGAAGTAGGCTCATCCACATCACATAGGACAAAAAATAGAGTGAGAGGACAAGGTAGAGAATAAGGGAAACACTTGCAAAGAAAATAAGGAGCTATTATTCAAAACATCTCAAGAACTCTTAATTAAAACTCAACACCAAACAAAACAAGCAACCCAATTAAACAATGGGCAAAATACCCCAACACACATCTCACCAAGGAGGACCTGCCATGGGAAGTAAGCATATGAAAAGGTGTCAGTTATGTCATCAGGGAAATGCAAATGAAAAAACAGCAATGAGATTCCACCACATACCCATTAGAAGGGCCAAATTCCTGAACACTGATACCACCAAACGCTGGCCATGACGTGAAGGGACAGGGACTCTCTCACTCAAGGCTGGTGAAGAATGGCACAGTCACTTCGTGGGTTTCTTAGAAAACTAAACACACTCATACCGTACGATCCAGGATTGCACTCCCTTGCTTTTACCCAGCAGAGTTGAGAACGGAGGTCCACTTACAAAATCTGCACGTACAGCTTCACTCATAGCAGCCCAAACCTGGAAGCAGCCAACGTGGCTTTCAGTAGGTGAATGAGTTAATGAACTGTGGTGCCTCCAGAGGCTGGAATAGTATTCAGAGCTAAAATGAAATGAGCTCCGAAGCCCTAGTACTCTACTCTAAGCTACGCGTTGACTTGGAAGACAATGGTCCTTGTGGGTTCCTTGATGGTGATAAGTGAGCCTCTCTGGTGAGGGTATTAAAGCTGCCTCTGTTGGCTGGGAATGGACAGTCTATGTACTTAGCAGAGTTCCCATGGACCAAACGAACTTTTTTGTTCAAATCTGCTGTGAGCCTAAACTGCTTTAATAACAGTCATTAAAAAACAAAAATGAACAAACAGTGCAAGTATATATACCTGAGTCCAGTGTCATGCTTAAGTGGCAATGACTCAGTGCAGTGCACGCGCTTGGTGCCTTGCCCGGGTCCCTTTATGGGGTCCAGTCACCATCTCCTGCCTTCTGCGGTCCTCTTCATCCTTCTCGGGATGGTGCTCACTCTGCCATTGATTGTGGGAAGCAGACCCCCAGAGGAGACCCCTGGGAGTTGCAGCCCTGCTTACTGGCCGATGGCTGACTGATGCAGGGGTCTGCACAGGCCAACTTTCTTGCCTCGGGGTAGAACAACCTGTCTGAAAGAAGCCATGCTCTGGAGCCTCCTTGTGGGGTCAGGCTGGGGTCTGCCCCTCCTCAGCCTACGTCTTTGTTGACCTTCTTCCCTTGCCCTGCCCCTCACCCCTCAGTCCCCTCTAGATTTCTCCTGAGCACCCCCCAGTAACTCCTTTGCATAGAATCACCCCTCTGGCTTGGCTTCTAAGGAACTGACCTATGACAGCTCCCATGGATCCCTGCCTTCCTTTTATCCTGCCTGGTTTAGCAAAATATTATATGGAATTTATCATGTCATTTGTTGTCCACAGCATTGCTTGAAATAAACAGAGGATCTTTACATTTTTTCCATTTGTGTTAAAAGTCTCTCTCTCTCTCTCTCTCTTTCACACACACACACACACACACACACACACACACATTGCACTTAAGCCTGATTCCATAGAATCAAATGTTTTCTTCCAATAACAAGTTTTTGCAATAAGAGTGACTTTGGAAGAAAAAGCAGAAGTGAAAGAAGAAACAACCGTGGTGGTGACAAAAGATGTGGACAGAAATAAGTCTGAATACTATGGGTTGGGCTTCCTTTGGGTAGGTCTGAGATTTTTCAATAAACCTTATATTTCAACATGTGTGTGTGTGTGTGCACGTGTGCATGTGTGTGAGCATGTGTGTGCATGTGCATGTGTGTGCGCGTGCATGTGTGGGCGCATGTGTGTGCACACATGTCTGCTCATTTATGCAATTCACTGTGTCTTTCCTTTAGGAACCAACTGTATTAAGACCAGTCAGGAATTTCTTCCTGTTCTTCTGAAAAGCATTTTCCATGAGATAATGAAAGCATCCTTGATAGCATCCCTGGGGGAGAAAATCGCAAGACAGCTCTGATGCTGGCCCCTGCCTGCAGGAACAATTTCCTTACAGACCCTGGGCCACTTATTTGAGTCCTCTGAGTGTTAGCTTTCTAATCTGTAAGACGGGAATAGTAACAGTCCCTACTTCACTTATTTATCAGGAAAGTTAAATGATAAAACAACATGATTAGCAACGACAACAATAAGAATGCTATTCTTATAACGCTGGAGGGTAACAGGGGTTAAAATTAGGCTCATGGGGTCCTTGACTTCAAGCCTGTTCCCTCTTAACCTACAACCTCCTCCTCCTCTGTCATCATAGGGCACTTGCCGAATCTTCAGGGGACCTCTGCAGAAGGCAGACATGCTTCTCCTTACCCCTGCTTTGGGGTGACCACACATCTTAGTCCATTTTCTGTTGCCATATCAGAAAGTCTGAAGCTGGGGAATCTATGATTTATGATGAGCAGAGATTTATTCGGCTCATTGTTCTGGAGGCTGGGAAGTCTGAGGGCTCCTCACTGGCCTCTGTCAAGGGCTTTTGTGCTTCCTTGATGGAAGGCAGAAGGGCAGGGAGCACATTCCAGAGCCCAAGAGAGCCAGCAGGGCTGCTGTTCTGACAAGCCCTGTCTTGTTAGAACTAACCCATTGCTGTGACAATGACATTAATCCTTTCATGAGGGCAGAGCCCTTGGGACCTCATAACCTCTTCTGAACTCCATTTCCCTGCTCTGGGGATGGTGTTTCCAACATGGGAATTTTGGGGGACACACTGAAACCTCAGCAGCAAGCATGTGGCCCCAGAGCAGTCTCCCCCTCTGCTGAGAACCAGCTGCAGCCCTGCCTGGGTGTCTGGAACAGAGTGGGTGGAGCTCAAACAGTCCCCTGTTTTCTGGTCCACCAAGGTGACAAATGTATGCCGTATCCTTGATTATGCAAATAAGGTTTCATTAACTGCTATCTGGTCCAGAGCCCCCATGTTATAAGGGAAGATTGGGGAGGGGAGGATATGACTTAAAGTAGCCAGTTAGAGACCTCAGGCATTCTTCTGGTTTAAATCACTTTCTTGAGAATTCTTTTGGGAAAGTGCATTAGTTTTTCAGGCATCTTCCTGGCACCAGGGATAGCTGGCTGTCCCCAAGTATCCTTTCTGTCTTACTTCTCTTAGCAACAGAATCCCCGAGCCTTCCCCATGGCTACCTAACTAAAGACTGCACTTCTCTGCCTCCCTGGGATCCAGGTACAGGCCTGTGACCCAGTTCTGGCCAATGGATAATATTCACCTACAATCTCCATCCTGCGGCCTGGAAGGTGTCATGGTATGTGACTGGGGACCCACTGATGTGGGCAGTGGAACATGATGAGGTTAAGGGAGTAATTCTATAAACCGGGTTCACTGTGCTGACCTCCACGTGCCTCGCTTTTTTAAAAAGCAATTCACCTGCAGCCCTGCCTGGCTAAGGTCCACAGGACAAGTTACATTCCTCAGCAATCTACCTGTTACCTACAGATGTGCAGGCCCTGAAACGCCAATAAGAAAAACATGAGTTACCCCTAAAAGGGGAATTCTGAGACCCTTACACAGACCAGATCCCAGAGCTCAGGGAGATAAGAGTAATTCCCCCTAATCGTAGAATCTGTAACAACAGGTTCCAGTGAGGACTGGTCAGCAGGGATGAAATGACCTTCATTTGTCAGAGCAGTGGGGACTTGAAAGTCTGGTGGCATCCTGCTTTCAGTCAATAAGTGGACCTGGGTGGGACTTTCTGGAAACTTCCCTGGGACCCCTCAATAAAACAATAAAACTGGAGGAAAGGAGGGGCACATATCCCTCTCCTCTCTGCCATGGCCCACTCTCCTTTGAGTGTCCCCTTCTCCCTTTTCCTATCCCTCCTAATAAACTCATGGCTGTCATTCTGAGTGAAGTGTCTAAAGTCTTTCTGGCATGATTGTAAGAACTGGGGTGTGAAGTGGGGGCCTTTGTGCTGCCTCCGTTTCCCGGAAGGCCTCTGCCCTGGAACAACGTGGAGCCAGTTTGGATCAGATGAAGCCAACAGTCCAGGAATGGAAGAGCTTGAGAGAGAAGCACCGGGTTTGCAGTCCAAGGGGCTTCCTTAACAGCTCTGGACTGCTAATACTTGGAGAGCTTCGCAAGAGAGAAACCTCTGTCTTGTTTAGGTCACTTTCACCTTTGCCTTTGTTCTAGCCACTGG
Source organism: Spermophilus citellus (assembly GCF_964194105.1). Lineage (NCBI taxonomy): Eukaryota > Metazoa > Chordata > Mammalia > Rodentia > Sciuridae > Spermophilus > Spermophilus citellus. The sequence continues at coordinate 215,785,334 of NC_138185.1, read as the reverse complement.
CCTCTCTTGCAAGATGGTGTCTGCAGACAGTGTGGGCTTCTGTAGCCACATGGCAGTGACAAGAGGGCCCTTCCCCTTGCCTGGTAAGCCTTGCAGCCCGCCTAGTCTGGTCCTTGGGCACACAGCCCTGGTGGCTGGTGGCTGGTCGCACTGGGTTGCCAGGTGCCGCGTGCTGCTACAGGCCACAGGTTCATTCTGCATTTCTGTGCCTTGTGGTGGTCTGGAAGCTCTGGTCTGTTTCTCCACACTCCTCTGGGGTATGCAGATGCCTCTGGGCTGCCCTCCGACACCCTGCACACCCACCCAGACACTTTCCTCAGCCCTTTCTAAACTACTCCCTCAATGTGGGCCTTGGCCACAGGGGCTTGCAAATTCCCAGCTTGAATGGTGGGAAGTGGACTTCTCTAAATCCACAAATCCCCTCCTGCAACTGAAACTTGGGGTAGAGAAGAGGACAATGGTGCTTGCACTTTTCCTCTCTGGAGAGACTTGGAGTGTTTTTTTCCTTCTCCTTCTTCTCTTGTTCCCTCTCCTCTTCCTCCTGAGTTGGGCTCTTGCTGTGTGGCCCAGGCTGGTCTCCAATGCATGGGCCAAGTGACCCTCCTCAATCTCCTAAGTGGCTGAAACTACAGGTGCCACCACACCCAACTCAAGCTGCTTCTTCCTGTTGGGTGTAGCATCTCCAGATCAGCATTTCCATGCCTCCCTACACCCCATCCCCAGAATAAACTTCAAGGCTTAGCTCAGTCGTTCTCGACTGGGGTGGGGCTTTTATCCCCCAGGAGCCATTTGGCCATGTCTGGAGACACACTGGAGCATCACAACTGGGGAGAAGAGGTTTGCTACTGACATTTAGTGGGCAGGGTCAGAGATGATGCTAAACCTCTGGTAATGCACAAAAAGACACAAAACAATCATGTTATCACTCAGCTCTGCCACTTGCCAACTGCATGACCTTGAGTATCTTAGTCTCCCTGAGTTCAGTGTCTTCATCTGTAAGATCAGGCTAATAGCAACACAAAAACTTCTCATAGAATTGTTATGAAGATTAAAATAAGTAATTCATGCAAATCCTTTAGACTACAGAGGGTATCTGTTACAAAAATAAAAATAACCAAATATAGAATAGCATGCCATAAGAGAAATAGATATAGAACATAGTGTCAGAAGCTAATAAAAATAAAACAGGGTGAGAGGGTAGAGTGACAGATGAGAGCCCAGAGGGACTTATTCTATAGAATATTCAAGGAAACTTCATTAAGAAAATGACATTTGCAAGACGTGGTGGCTCACGCCTGCAATTCCATCAGCTCGGGAAGCTGAAGCCGGAGGATCATGAGTTCAAAGCCAGCCTCAGCAAAAGCAAGGTACTAAGTAACTCAATGAGATCCTGTCTCTAAATAAAATACAAAATAGGGCTGGGGAAGTGGCTCAGTGGCCGAGTGCCCCTAAGTTCAATCCCCAGTACCAAAAAAAAAAAAAAAAAAAAAAAAAAAAAAAGACATTTGAGCCCAGACTAGACTGAAGGAAGTGAGGAAACACTTTATTCAAGACACAAAAGTCAGTTTCAGGTGGAGCAAGAATCCAAACAAGGTTCCATTATAATCATTTTGGCTTGGCAAGAAGTCAGAAGTCTGGCCATACCAGGTGTTGGGGATGTTGGAGAGAAAGTGGAATTCTCAAACACGGCTGGGGGAATGCAGAGTGGAAACAGGCTTGACATTACAAAGAAAAGTTGAGAATTGCTTATTGTGAGTTGCAGCAATGTATTCCTAGGCATTTACCCAAGAGAAACTCGTGCAAATATGCACCGGATGCAAAAATCATCACAGCCGCATCAGCACCACTTTAAACAACCCAGATGTCCATGAATAATAAAAAGATAAATTGTGATAGGATCATACCATGTAAGATGATGCAAAGAAAATGAACTACCCCTGTGAGCAGCCATGGGGAAGACTGTCAAGAATGTGATGTTTATTATGTGAAGTAAGGCACAAAAGAACAGTATGAGTCATGCAAATGAAGTTCAAACACAGGCTATATTAGTTTGTTTGTCATCACTAGAAGGAAATACCTGAGGCTGGCTACTTAAAAAGAAAAAAAGTTTATTTAGCTTAGAGGCTGAAAGTTCAACTAGCATAGTCCTGGCCCTTGCAAGGGACCCTCCTTGGCTGCATCACCTCATGCCAGATGACATCAAGGTGGGAAGGGGTGAAGGAGGGAGACAGGAAGCCAGAGAGTGATCCAGGGGTGAGGCTCAGGCTTTTATAGCAGCTTGCTCTCTTGAGGACTAACCAGGGTTCCCCTGAGAACCACAGCGACTCCTGCCTGGGGCAGCATCCCCGGACACCCAAGAGGCTCTGCCTCTTAAAGGTCCTATTGCCTCAACATCACCACCCAGGGAGCCAGGCCCTGACACAGAGCCCTGGGGGACACTCTGACCACACCCAGCCCCAGCATAGGCAAAACCAAACTCTTGTTCAGGGACACAGGCGTGAGTGCCAAACTTATAAAGGAAAGCAAAGAAATAATCCTGGAGTCGCAGGGGCCAGTCACTGGTGGATGGGCAGGACTGTGATCCAGCTGGGGCCCATGGGGGGCTTTCGAGGCACTGGTGGGGGTTTATCTCTGGACTCGGGTGGTGAGTACACGGGTCATTTTCCTTTGTGATTATCCATCCGACAATACATCCATGTTTTTATGTGTTTCCCTGTGTTCTTGTTGTATTTCATAATAAACAAATAAATCTTGGAAATTTGATGATAAGAAGCTTCCAGGCCCAGGAAAAAGCCCAAGGAAGAGCCCAAGGCAGGAGTGAGCTGGGAGGGTTTGGATTCTACTAAGAGGACAAAGCAGCTGGCCAGGCAGGAATCAGGGGACAGGTAGTGGTCAGAGAGGGGTCTGGGAAGCCAGGCCACAGAAGTGGCACAGGACATGGTAAGCTCTGGTCAGGGCCGAGGTCTAAGGATGTCAGGTTTGAGGATGCAGCTCTGCTGACTGTGCAGAACCTCAGGGTGGTCGGGAACCTCTACAAAGAGCAATAGGTGAGGAAGGAAGGAGAAAATGAACAATTGTGGAGCCATTCCTAGGTGTCTTCCTCCTCCCCGAATTTAAGAGTTCATGGTTATTTCCATTTTATAGACAGAAACATTCATTTGGTAAGTCGTGGAGCCGGGACCCAAACCCAGATCATGACACGAAGACCAGAGCTCAGGCCCAGGGTGGCCTCGCTGGACAGCAGGTCACGTGACCTCCCTTGATTTCTGTCTGTGTCCCATACATGAACTTTAAGATTTAAGGCAAATTGCCTCACTCTTTATCGGTATAAGAAATAACTCAAATAAATAATAATCTGTAAAATGTAATCCACAAATGGGCATTTCTGTCTCTGTCGCCAGTCTGGCCTCTTCCCCGGAGGCTCTGGGGAGGAACCCACCTCCAATCCTCTTGGGGTTTTTGCCTGAATTCTGCTCCACACAGTTGTGGGGCTGAGAGTCCCATTTCCTTGCGGGCTGGGGGTCAGGGGCTTCTTAGCAACGTAGGCTGCCTGTGTTCCTGGGGTTCCTCCATGTTCAAACCAGCCACGAACCTCTCCACCACCAGGCAGAGAAAACTCTGGGCTTCTAAAAGACTCATGAGATTCGAGGGGGCCCACTTGCCCCGCAAATCTCCCTTTTGCCGTAGAACATGACACAATCCCAGGGGTCATCACTGCAGAGGTTTCCCTCATTACAAAGGGGAAGAGATCATACACTGGGGAGTTCATGGGAGAGTCACTCTTAGAATACTCCCTACCCCAGAGTTAGACATGCTGATCAATCGACTGATATCCTTTGGAAACTGACGTGTTCAGGAGCACAGCAAACTGTACTTACCTTTACCATGTCACTTGGTTCAATTTCTGAGCACCTACTATGTGACAGCTACTATTTTGGGCATGGGGAATACAGAAAGTAAATAAGCTTAGCCAGAACCTCGCTCTCAAGCTGTTTATATTTTATTTGCATCTAGGAAGTGAACAAGCATTTAGAAAGAGAGTGAAGCCGGGTGGAAAGCTGGGCTGATGGAAGGCCGGGTGCTATTTTGGGGCAGGAGCCGGTTGTGTGACTGGAAGGAAAAGATATTGCAGGAACTGAGAGCTTCAAATGTAAAGGTAAGAAGGGCATTGTGGCTGAGTGGGCGAGGTGGCAGGAAATGAGGTCGTGGGGAGAGGCGGGTTGCAGGGGATATTAGCATTGGAGGATTTTATTCTAGAAGGGTCTTTGAGCTGAAGATCGGGATGCAAACTTTTGGAAATGATGATGATGATTGTGCCACAATTTGAACATAATTGCTACTGCTGAACCGTACGGTTAAAATGGCTGAAATGAAAACTTTTGTGTTATGTGTAGTTGCTATATTTAAAAATTAAGAAGAGGGACTGGGGTTGTAGCTCAGTGGTAGATCACTTGCCTTGCATGTGTGAGGCACTGGGTTCGAATCTCAGCACCACATAAAAATAAAGATATTGTGTCCATCTACAACTAAACAAATATTTTTAAAAATTAAGAAGAAAGAAAGAAAAAAAGGATAAGATGCTTGATCAGAATAAAAATAAAGGGAGCTGTGAGGAAGGAGCATAATTAAATGCCAGGATAAGGAAGGGTATTAATATTAAAAGAAAAAAAATCTAAAAAGGGCCCAAAGGAGGCGTTGGGGTACTGCAGTTTTTATCTGAGTGCTGGATACCTGCATGTGTTCACTTGTGAAAGTTTATTGAGCTGCACGTTTATAATATGGGCTTTTTCTACATATATTTTACTTTAACTATTTACATTTTTAGAAAGATCACTGTCTTAGTCTATTTTCTGTTGCTATAATAAAACAACTGAGACTGGGTAAGTTATAAGGAATAGAGGCTCATAGCTCTGGAGAAATTTGGAAAGTCCAAGAACACCCACCAGCACCTGCTTGGCTTCTGGTGAGGGCCCCATGCAGCCATATGACACAGCAGGAAGGCAGAAGGGGTGAGACAGGAAGCAAGGGAGAGCAGAGGAGGTCAAACGCGCTTTTACAACAACCTGCTCTAGGGATAACTAACTCCCACAAGAACGCATAATTCCCTCAAGGATGGCATTAATGCCCTGTCCCAGCTCCCCTGACCCTCTGAAGTTTCCACTGCCTCCCAATACTGTTGCACTGAGAGTTACCGTTTAATACATTCAAACCATAGCAGTCCCTCCCTCTGTGGAGAATTGACCATAGGACACTAGGGCTCAGGCCAACCCATGTCTTGATCCTGTTCTAAGTTTTTCATTACATAATGTCTTAGTCTGTCTGTGCACCTATAACAGAATTCCACAGGCTGGGAAATTTATAAACAAAAGAAGTTTGTTTGGTTCACAGTGGTAGAGGCTGAGAAGTTCAAGACCAAGGGGCATCATCTGGTAAGGGCCTTGAGTCAGAGTATGATGAAAAACACCACAGAGTGAAAGAGTAAGAGAGACAGCCATGTTCATTCCTTCATGGGAAAAGGATTCCCTTGGTAACTAACCCACTCCTGCCATGGCAGCATTGACCCATTGGGTCATGAGGGCTCTGGTCTTTTAAAGGCCCCACATCTCAGCATTGTTGCATTAGGGATTAAACTTCCAACACATGAACTTTGGGGCATGCATGCAAACCACAGCATGCGTGTTGATTTACCTCATTTTTACAACCACCCTACCAAATAGAGCACAGTGCTCTCATTCCCTATTTTACACACGAAGAACCTGGAGCACAGGGAGGGGAGATGACTGTTCAAGGTTGCACAGCAAGGAAGACCAGAGCTGGAATTCAAACCCAGGCGGCCAGATCTAGAGCCCATGCCTTTAAGCATCACAGCAAACGTGATGGATACGTCCATTCCTCTCTCTGAATCAATGGTTCTCAACACGGGATGAGTGTGCACATTTCCCCACCCCAGGGGATTCTGGGCAATATCTACAAAGACATTTTTGGTTGTCAAAACTTTGGGGAGGGGTGCTACTGCATGAGGTGGGTAGAGGCCAGGGATGCTGCTAACCACAGATGCCGCAATGCACAGGAACAGGTAGGTCCCTGCCAAACACAGAATTACCCTACCCCCAAAATAACACAGAGGTGGCGGAACCTCTACATCTGCATGGCTCTACATCTAACCCGCATTCCTCCACTCTGGTGGCGTCATACTCCTAATCTCTCCATCTCCCACTATTCAATCAAAACAGACTCTTCTTGAAATGAATCCTCAGGGCTGTTATCTCTGTGACCCAGTTATCTGCCCCACTCTGTGGTATTGCTCGTTCATTTCTGGTCTCTCTAATCTCGAATTGCATGGTACGGCAGCATCAGGCCTGGGCATCTGTATGTCCCCAGGGAGCCTGAGGCCTGCCCGCCCCGTGCTGCCCTGCTCCCGGCTGTTCAGGTGCTCACCTGAGCCAACCGGGCTTATCGTTCGCTCAGTGCTTTCTGTTCGGGCCGCCATCCCTCCTGGGGTACACGCAGTTCCCCTGACAGATCCCCGTCTTGTTTCCCTTGCTGGAATACTTAAGTTATAACCCAAAGGGATCCCTGACCTAGGCAGTAGCTGATATTTACGGGCCGTTGTGCTAACAAATCGAGTTCTCAGAACTTATGAAGTAGGTATTGTTTTATCCACTTCTCATTTGGGAAAACTCAGGCTCAGAGGAGCTAAGGGACTTGCTCAGGCCACACAGCTTGTAAGTGGTAGTGTTGGGATTTGAATCCAGATAGCTCGAGTGCAGAATCCCCCATGTCACTCAGGCCCCGCATCAGGCCTCTCTACCCTCAGCTTCCTTCTTGTGGCTGGGCTAGGTGGCCACCTGTTAGCCTCCTCTGGGGTTCTTAAACATCACCATGTCACCCTCCAGCAGCTCTTCCCATTGGCTTTCCACCTCCAGCCTTCTCTTGTCCTGCACTCTGAGCTCTTGAACCCAGCTGTTGCTGAGGGAAACCAAAGAGGTTATTCCTGGCCCTTTGTTTAAACATGCCAGGTAGCAGGCCACCGTTTATTCTGGGTGAATTAGGGAGGGGTTAAGGACACATTTCTGTTTCTTACTTTCAAAAGGAGGTAAGAAATGAAACCCTACTTTATCTCAATGTTCAACTACACCTGGCAATGAGGGGCACCTACTAAATGTGTGGAATACATGGAAGAATGAAGTTCTAACAAATGCTCTCTGTGGCAGAAGACTGAAAACATTTGCAGTCATGAAAACTGGCCTCGGACTTTGGCTTGAAGCCAAACAACTCTTTTTCAAGTTGTGATCTTGGGCCACCCAGCTATACAGAGCAGATATTCTCCACTTTAGGGGTCATACAGTCTCTCACATAGCTAGTCAACTCTGCCTTGTTTGTAAAAATAGCCAGAGGTAATATCCAAACCAAAAGGTGTGACTGTATTTTCATAAACTTTTTTTTTTTTTTTTAACTAAAGCAGGTAACAGGTCCAGAGCTATGCTAAGACATACTATAAAAAAAAAAAAATCATCAAAGGAGACAAGGCACTAATGTAGTCCAGAATCTTGTGCTTGGTGTCCTTGGGCAGACTCTGCCGATTCCATCAACTCCATTTACTGAGTGCCCCCACATGACACTCCTATGTACGGCATTTTATTTTTCTCTCCAGTTCGCTCTGAGGTAATACAAACCTTTTGAGAAATACCATTGTTTAGGGATTAAAAACACAGGATTCAGAAACCAGACTGCCTGGGATCCAGTTCTGGTCCAGACGGGTAACATTTATTAGGACCTTGGAAAATTAACTTAATCCCCCTGCCTTTACTAAATTCCTGTTTCCTGATCTCTAAAGCTGGGGTGACAATAACCGTATCCATCTCGCACAGGGGCATAATGAACCATCGGGTTAGTGGACACCTGTAATCACTGCGGCTCGCTCGCCCACTTACCCCGGGTCCCCAGAACCCTGGGACATTGCGCAACCGCAGCCCAGAAGCCCCGCCCACACACGCCGGCCTCACTGTGGTCTTCTATTGGTCTTCGCAGACGCCCCGCCCCGAAGCTCCACCAATCGCCGCGACTCTGTGGGTCCTTAGGCGGGTGCGGCGGCAGGGCGGCGCAATCACGGCCGGGCGGAGGGCCGAGGGTCAGGTCTGAGGCTGCGCGCTGCCCGGAGTTCCCACGGTGCTGTCGCCGCCGCACTGCTGCTGCCGCCGCCGCCGCGGTCTCCGGCTACAGGTAACCCGGGACTCCGCCGTGGGGAGGGACCCTGGCCCGGGATCGCATCTCAGGCCAGAGTCGTCCAGCTGCTCCTGGCCTCGTGGCCTTGCTTTTCCTTTCCCCTGACCTTTTCTGGGCATTCCATTTCTCGTCCTGCAAAGGGGGTTCGGGAGACGGTGGACCCCGAGGGAAAGGCTGCGACCGCTCAGCCTGACTTCTTGCGAGGGGTGGTGGGTGGAGCTGGGCTTTGGCAGGAGCGGCGTGTTGCTCTGGAGGGGAAACTGAGGCGCCAGAGCAGACGGGATTTGCTGGGTGCCCGGCTGGGTCCAGGGGTGGGTTCTGACATTCACCACCGAGGAACAGTGGAGGCTGTTGATGCTTTCGACGTGGAGGATTACGCTCATGGGCAGGTCTGTGAACTTTAGCAACAACAAAAAATACCCAAGCAAAAATACCCCAAATATTCCTACGGAGAAGTCGAGGGAGCCTCGGTTTCAGGAGCTGAGCAGGTGAGTTTCAGGACCACTCACATCAACCAGGAAAGTGAAAGTTAGCCGGGTGTGGTCCCCAGCCCCTGTTAGATTTCGGAGTATTCTGGGTCGGGCTCTGTACAGTCCGGACTGGAACAAGGACCTTTGTGGCATGTGCTTTGTTTTGTAGATGAAAGTAAACACCCAAGGTCTGAGACTCCCCTGTGGTAGGCATCTATGGGAATAGCCGGGCTTTCTTTATTTAGGGCTGCCTACAAACTTTAGGAAGCTTTTTGAGGTAAGAGGGGAGAGACACGTCTCTGAACAATCCCAGTGTTACAGGGACATGAATAGAAAGGTGGGTGTACAGGGACAGCTTTGGACCCTGACTTAGGGTAAGGAGTAGGACTTCCCAGAGAAGGAGATGCTTGAGGGAAGTTCTAGGGAGGGGCAGAAGCTGGTGACATGGAGGAGGAGGATAGCAGCAATTGTGGAGGCACAGAAGGAGGGATACTTTTGGACCTGGTACCATGGAGCCTGGTAGGAGCAAGGGATTTCTGGTGGGTGGTGAATTTTCTGAGCCAAGTGAATAGAGAGGTACATCTTACAGGTATTGTGTTGCTGTGAGAGATTTGGATGTTATCCTGAACGTCCAGGAACCTGAATTTTAAGGAGATCTGTTTCTTTGATATTCCGAAGGGTAGGAAAAGTGTTGGAGAGAGACCACAAGAAAGACAGGCAGGTCTTTGCAATAGTCCTGCAAAGAATTACGGAGAGTTTTAAAGACAGTTGCAGTGGGAAGGGAGAGGAAAGGAAAAAAAGATTTGAGAGTTGTTAAGGAAATAGAATACACTGTACCAAGCATGGTTCAGGAAAATACAGCCATGCGTTGCTTAATGATGGGGATATGTTCTGAGAAATGTGTCATTAGGTGATTTCATTGCTGTGCATTATGGAGCCGGATGGTATAGGTCAGCCACTGGACACGGCCTGTTGATGTGGTCAGAGGATGCAGTCCACAGAAGATGAATGAGCCTGCGGCCAATGTCACATGGCCTACTGTTTTACAGTAAGCTTTTTCTTTTGTAAAACTAGGAGTATACTTGGAAAACGATGATAAAAGTATAGTATAGTAAGTTCATAAATCATAACAAAGTGGCTTATTATCCTCATTAAGTATCACGTACTGGTCATAACTGTGTGTGTTCTACTTTCATACGACTGGCCGTGTAGTCAGCTTGTTCACACATGCATCACCTCAGACTTGGGAGTAAAGCCATTTCACTATGATGGCTGCAGTACAATGGCTGTGATATCATTGGTGATGGGATTTTTTTTTTTAAAGAGAGAGAGAGAGAGAGAGAGAGATTTTTAATATTTATTTTTCAGTTTTCGGTGGACACAACATCTTTATTTTATTTTTATGTGGTGCTGAGGATCGAGCCCAGCGCCCCGCGCATGCCAGGTGAGCGTTACCGCTTGAGCCACATCCCCAGCCCAGGGAATTTTTATCTCAGTATAATCTTATGGAACCCCGGTTGCATATGCAGTTAGTCAGTAACAGAAGCATCATTAAGCAGCGCATGATTGTATGTTGAAGTGAGCTTTGTCCCTTTTGAGTTTTCCTTCCTGTGGCTGTCCTTTTTATTGCAGGGGAGGGGATTCTGGGGATTGAGCCCTGGGGTGCTCTATGTCTGAACTATATATCCAGCCCCTTTGTTCATTTTATTTTGAGACAAGGTTCACTAATTGCCCAGGCTGGTCTCCATCTTGCGATCCTCCTGACTCAGCCTCCTGAGTAGCTGGGATTATAGGTGTGTATGCTGTCCCTGACCCTATGATTATCTTTTGAAGAAATTCCAAGATTCATTCATTCATTCATTCTTTCTTTCTTTCTTTCTTTCTTTCTTTCTTTCTTTCTTTCTTTCTTTCTTTCTTTCTTTCCCTCTCTCTCTCTCTCTCTCTCTCTCTCTCTCTCTCTCTTTCTTTCTTTCGCTGCAGAAGTTGCTTAGTGGACGCTAATTCAAATCCCAGTTTATGATAGGGAAGTTGTCATGTGTTTTGAGGGTGTTGAAATATGAATGATTAAATAAACTTATGATAAGATTTACATTTTTTGTAATTTAGGAAGCACACATCAAAACTATAATTAGATCACTTTGTATTCATCAGATTAAGAATTGTGAAGTTTGGTAATATCGAGATAATAGATGTTTGGAGAAAATGAGATTGTCATTTTTTGCTGATACCAGTGTATTTTAGAACAGTATATCCATAGCAAAATGGGTGTCCTAAGACCCACTGGTTCCACTTCTAGAAAATACCCTAGACATTTGTATACAAAGAGAGGGATATTGGACAGTTTATTGCAACATTGTTTATAATGTTTAATTTTTTTTGAAACAGTCTAAAAGTATTCAGTGAGAAATGTTTATAGAGTAAATATGTATTTAAAAGTATAATGGATCCCTGGATAGAATGGATATGTATCCTTTTAAAAAGTACAATGAATCCCCAGGTGAGGTGGTAGCATGCCTGTGATCCCATAATCCAGGAATTTGAGAAGCTAAGAAAGGAGATTCACAAATTCAAGTGTAGTGTCAGCCTGGGCGATTTAGTGAGATCCTGACTGAAACATAAAAGGGACTGGGGATGTGCTCAGTGGTAGTGGTTCAATCCCCAGTACATTAAAAAAGAAAAAAAAAGAGTATGACAAATCAATTGGAAAGAAATACTTATTTAAGATAGTGGTTACCTTTGGTGTATGGAGGATAGTACTGTGTAGGGGAAAATTTCATCTGTAATTTTTGTTTTATGCGGGAACAAAAGACCTAATAGAGGTACAAAATATCAACAGCTGATGGTCTAGTTGGTAGGTAATAAGTGATTTATGTTTTTTTAATGTTTCTACAATTTAATATCTACTCCTAAATTTCTTAAAGTAAAAACTTAAAAGTAAAAATTTAACCCAAGAATTGACAGGTAGCTGTACAAGTCAAGTTCAGTCATCGGGGAAAAGACCACAAACTGTACTGACACCAAGATTCAAAAACAGTGATTTGGGCAAAAGAAAATTCAAATACCCAATAAGCATTGAAAACAATGGTGAAGAAGCTAGTCACCTCGGGGCCGGAATTTACTTTGCTGGAGTTGTAAAAATCTTCTGATCATTAGTAAATTCATACAACTGTCTTTGACTGGGATTTGAAATATATGTAAGTTGTTTGTGGTTTCTATAACATTTTATGTGTGTGTGTGTGTGTGTGTGTGTGTGTGTGTATTTTAAGATAGTCATCACTGTACAAATATAAAACTGAACACATATTGAGGATTTTATTGAAACTTATTAATGAGGCGACTAGGTGAGGAGTTACAGTCAGTTGAAAGGAAACTTTAGAATACAGTCACATCTCAAGATTAGAAGTATTGAAGTGAATGTACAAGTGGGAGGCAAAAGTGGAGGAGCGGAGCCTCCATTTATAGAATTCACTTGCACATCTATAGACAAATATTTGCATTTCTATTACACCCAATATACAGAGTTAGAAAATAACTTTGTCAGCCTTGAAGGATTATTCAGTCTAGAATCTAGTTTACCACTGAATTATAGATTTTCCCTACAGGGGAAAAAATGATAAGCTAACCTAAATAAAATGCATTTTTTCCATTAGAGATAAAATCTAGTTGGGTTTTGTTTTAATCCCATTTTTTAGCTAGAAAAATCAAAGGATTTAAGAACTGAATGGGCCCTTAATAATTTAGTTCTACTGTCTCATTTCTTAGATGGACTATCAAGGCCCAGAGAAAGGGTTTCTCCTGTGTTGGTAACTGTGTGTCTTCAAAAAGAAATTATACCGGATTTTTTTTTTTTTTTTAAAGCAAGACAGATTATCTTCTAGCTGCTGCAGTGGGAAGGAGAGTCTGCAGGATACAATTGAGCTCAACTGAGTACAGCAGGGGTCTGGTGGGGACTTAGGCCAGGTGAGGGGGTTGGTGGAAGTCCTTCAGCTTGAGATATCTAGTATGCTAAGATGCCATATTTAGGGGTAGCATGTCCTGAGCACTGTCAGTGGAAATTTACCAAGAGGAACATGATTGGCTATCAAGAGTGAGGGAATTCTTATAGTGTTCTTGCTAAAACTGGGCTCCCCAGGCCAAGGACCTGTGGAGGAGAGAGCTCAGGGGAGTCTGACCCACACTTGCCCAGGGAGACGGTCCTCATCCCCTTCCGTGTTTCTTTTGTCCGCTGTCAGCAAACCTCACATGCAGGATGGGTTTATTCTGAACTGGAGCACAGCGTAGGAGGAAGGCTTTTCAGTTTAGAAGGCTCTTTATATGTGTCCTTGTCTAACTAGGTGCTTCATCTGGCTTTGGTGGTTTGCTCTGTGTAACCAGGGCCTGGTGAATGAGGGCTTCCAGTGGGAGGTCACCCTGGGTGATGTTTGAGGTGTGGCCTTTGGTGTCAGTACTGGGTTTGAACTTGAGTCAGTACTTAGGGGCCTGTGACCTTGGCCTTATTATCTGTATTGCTCGTGATAATTTATCTAGAGTGTGCACTTGGTCCCAAACTTCCCAAATGGATTAAACCCACTTGGTGGTACGTTCCTTGAGGTTGCGTTGAGTCATTCACATTCACATAACCTAGGATAGCTCAATAGCCTTAGCAGGGACATGATGGGATGGCAGAGGACTGGTCTTGGTGACATTTGTAGTGTTTGCCCATTGATTTTTTTTTATATTTATTTTTTAGTTGTAGTTGGACACAATACCTTTATTTTACTTATTCATTTGCATGTGGTGCTGAGGATTGAACCCAGGACCTCACACATGCTAGGTGAGTGCTCTACCGCTGAGCTACAACCCTAGCCAATTGCCCATTGATTTTGACTTTGTGTGGTTCAGGTTCTGCACGGATGGGCAGACAAGTGCTCTTTATTCAGAGAGCCCGACTGGTATGTGGTTGGAGCACCCAGGGGGGCCTGTTGCAGAGGAAGCATTAAGGGTATCTCTGTACTTGGACCCCAGGCCAAGAGTGCAGTGCATGTGGTTATGGGGCTTGCCAGAATTTCACGAGAGTGAGTGAGAGAGAGAGAGAGAGAGAGAGAGAGAGAGAGAGAGAAGAGAGAGAGAGAGAGAGAAGCACATGGTGCAGTGGAACAAGCCATCTTTACTGTTAGGTGTGTGTATGGGTCACAGTGGTGCCACTCACCAGCAGGTCTCTCTGAGCCTTAGTTTCCTCTCTTGTCTGAACAGAGTGATACTTGCTCACAGGCTCTTGGATGGATGGAGTAGGTAGACAGTGTCACCTGTGTGCTGGGACCATGGAGGGTGTGATTGAAAATAGCAGAGACACAGGAGCTAGTGTAGCAGGGATCATTCATACATTCTTTATCATCTTTTCACTTTGATAAAAACAAGAATCAATGGATGCTGCGAGATTTTGATTTCAATGCTTTGACTCTGCCAGTGATAATGCAGTAATGTCCATCATTGCCGTCCATCAATGTTCCTTAAGGAATATTAATATCTGAGGCTGGCCACTGTGAGACGGGCTGGCTGCCAAGGGTAATGGAGATGGTGATGTTAGTTTCATGTTTCAACTTCACCCCAGACCTCAAATTGGTTCCCAGAATAGCATGAGTGTGTGTTTTTTGAGTGTCATTTTCTGTTCAGTGACCCACTGTGTGGCTTTTAACTTAGTGTTAAAGGAATGACAACTTTGTTCATTAAAAAAAAAAAAATGATGACAGAGAGAGTCACCATCAAATATTCACCATGTATCTATCATTTGGGTATTAATAAGGTACTGTTCCTCACTGAGGAGTGACTAGCTGGTGTATTTGAAGAATTAAGGGTAAACTTGATTTTGTAAAATAACCAAGGTGCTTTTTAGGTGGCTGCTGCATCACTGGGTAATTTTGAACAGTTAAGCTAGTGGGGTCCCCTCTGTTCATAGGTCAACCATTGATTTGAGGACAGTTATCCCTTGGTCCTCAGGGATTACCTCCAGGGTCCCCTTGGATACCAGAATCTGTGGATGTTCAAATCCCTTATATAAATGTAAATGCTGTGTAAGTAGTTGTCATACTGTACTTTCAGGGAATAATGACAAGAAAAATGTCTGCATGTTCAGTGTAGATGCAGTTCTTCCCCCAAATATACATACGTACACTGCTAGGGTTCCCCCTAATATATATGTGTGCTAGAACAAATATACACTCCTTCCTTCCTAATGGGCATTGAGCCCAGGGTGTTCTACCTCTGACCTACATCACCAGCACTTTTTATTTTTTATTCGGAGATAAGGTGTTGCTAAGTTGCCCATGCTGGCCTCAGACTTGTGATCCTCTTGCCTCAGCCTCCTGAGTTGCTGTTCCCCCACATATTGTTGATTTGAGGTTGGGTCCACAGATATGGAACCCTTGGACGTGGAGGACCTGACTGTGTTCTATGTATTCTTTTAAACCCTACCCATGAGGGGGGAAGGTCACTCATTAGGCCTCCCGAGGAGTGAGCCTCTTCGAGACTGTCGCACAAACCAAACTCAGCAGAACAATATGCCAACTGGAGAGCCCAATTGATTGATGAGCCCAATTGATGATACTCACCAGCCGCTGTCCCTGTCATATGGGCTGGGGGAACATTCGCATTCCATAGGGCAAGGTTAGCAACGATGGCCCATGGCCACACACACCTCCTGGTCTTGTTTTTGTTTTTGTGGTTCGAGGGATTGAACCCAAGAGGGCTGTCCACTGCAGCCCAGCTCTTTTTATTTTTATCTTGAGACAATATCTCGCTAAGTTGCTCAGAGCTGACCTTGCACTTGTCATCCTCCTGCCCTGTCCGGCCTCAGGTTCCTGATGTGAGCCACTGTGCCTACTACTCCTTTTTTTAAATAGATAAAGTTCTATTGAAACACAGTTGTGTCCTTTCATTTACATACTGAATTGAATTGATTGGCTGCAATAAAGATGGCCTGATTGGAAAAGCCACAAATATTCAGGCTTTCCTATACAGAGAAATGTCGCTGACCCTAGGGAAGGCTTCCTGGCAAGCCCTGGTTACAGCCAGGAGGCTGCTGGGTGGGCTCTGATTGGGTAAGAGCTGCCGATTGGCCACCTCAGGGTCCTGTCTCACCCCTCTGGGGCCCTGGAGCCTGGGGACATGCATGTTTTTGCTCTTGTGCCTCACCTCCCTCTTGCTTCCTGGAACATTTGTATATTGTGCCTTTTACTGGTCACCTCCCAGCCCTGTCGTGAGCCCTGGCAGGTGATGGGACCTTGGAGGAGCCTTCTCAGGTACACATCGACAGGTCAGCAGCTTCTGGCCTTGGGGGACCCCGCAGTCCATGGACCTCGTCTCTAATGTGTCATACTGAACTCCTTTCCTCCCAAAAAACAACCAGTGAAGGTGAATCCAGGAGCACCTTGCTCCAGTTCACAGACCTCAGAGCGGAGTCATGGGAACCCGAATTCAGCATAACTTAGGCTTACGGATTGGGAGCAAAGCTCCTGGGTGGGAGACCCCTCGGTGGTGGAGTGGCAGAGCCTTGGCAGGGTGCAGCCACGGAGGCCTGGTGCTGCAGGGGCATGCAGGGGCGTCTGGAGGTGAAGTCTTTTAGGCTGGCGGCCTCTGGGTCATGGGGAAACCTGTCAGAAATGCATTCCCAGGCCCTCCCCCAGGCCTGCTGGTCAGAATCTGCATCCTCCCTGATCCCTGGTGAGCTGGGTGCTCGCTCAGGTAGAAAGCCTGGCCCAAGGCGCTCTTAGCTCTTGACACCTTCTCAAGAGCTCCAGGGCTTTACTCCATGCTTGGAGCTCAAGGCACAGATGCTGAGGATGATTACTTCCCTAAGAGATGGGTCACCCCTCAGCTGGCTGCTCGCTCCCGAGGGCAGAGGCTTTGTTGCTGTTCGGCTGGGTTCTCAGCTCCTAGAGCGAGCGCTGTCTCACAGAGCCAGGCAGGAGGCTGGCGGAGTGGTGGATGAACGAGTGGCTGAGTGGAGGCTGAGGTCAGCCTCACAGACTCCCTTCTGCCATCAGTCCCCGCTTCTCAAATGCAGTGTCTTCCTTTTATCACAGAGTCCCAGGCTGGCTGGGTTTTCTCTAACAGGAAGGCAGTTAATTTAGAATGACATAGCTGGACCCGGGAGAGGTCTGCTCTCGTACTGCAGGGACAAGGCCACATGCCCACCTTTTGTGCTTAAAAATCTTTATTTAAAGTTTTGACATGAGCTGGCATGGTGGTAATGCCTGTAGTCCCAGCTTCTCAGGAGGCCAAGGCAGGAGGATTGCTTGAGCCCACGAATTCTAGGCCAGGCTGGGCAAGGTAGGGAGACTGTGTTTCAAAAAAAGAAGTTTTGACATTGAAGTATAAAATAGGGTAGTATTTCATTAAGAGTAAAGCCTAGGAGGCAGAATTATACAGCAGAGGGCTGAGGCAGGAATCTTGAGCAAAAGGGTCTGGTCTCTGGCCACGTTGACTCTTTGTGGACATTGGACGAGTCACTTGCTCTCCACCCCTCCCCCACTAAAGCAACATGAAAATATTTGCCCCACCTGTTTCGTGAAACACACGAACGTGTCCTACTAAGTCTTCCACAAAGATGTGAATTAATATTTGACTATAGCTTATCCGGATAATTCACCCATAAAAATAAATTGTCCATCAGTGTTGTTGATATTGAACATGTACTGAATGTTTACAGACTTAGTAATATACATTAACTGTTAAAAGAGGCAAATATGAAAAAGATTTGTCTTAACCCCACCCACCAACCAGAGTCACTGCTATTAAATGGTCTGCATTTTATGCATTTTATGCATAATTTCTATTACTTGTGTATTCTTTTCTTACAAACCGTTCCTAGTATGTGGTCAATGTTTTGCCCACACAATGAATTTTGTTGGTGAATTTTATCTGTTCAATGTTGAGTTGGGACAAAAACTTTAAAAGGTCCCCAAAGTGCTTTCTGGATATTCTGTGGTCATAGAGGTAACTTCCACTCGTAGGGAAGCTGGGGAGAGAGGCGTGGGGCAGTGGAAGAAGCCGCGTAGCCCCGAGCAGAAGCGCCGTGTCCTCAGCGTCACCATCAGTGTGGTGGCCCAGGGGTCCTGTCTTTGCTCCCTTCACTGTGTGGGTCTTGGGCGCTGCATGTCCTTGTCCTTCCTATTGATGGACTCTGCTGCTTGCTTCCAGGTTCCTGCAGGTGAGCGCCAAGAGCAGAATGACTTGGAAGCTCGTGGTGCTGCTCGGCCTGGCCCTGGGCGTCGCTGCTGCTCCTGTGGACGACCCTGAGGATAGCGGCAAGCACTGGGTGGTGATCGTGGCAGGCTCCAATGGCTGGTACAACTACAGGCACCAGGTGGGACGGCAGTGCTGCTGCTTCTCTAAGACCCTGGCGTTCCGATAACGATCCTGGGTATTGTTGGTGAAAAGACTTTTTGAAAAGCCATTACATTCCATTAGGTGACGAAGATGTGTGTATTGACCAGGATGTGGGGAGACGGGCACTCTCCTGCATTACGAGTGGGTTTATAAAATGGACAGCCATTAGGAAGACGGTTGGCAGCTTCTTAGAAGTCCCTGTGGGGCCCCTTGAGTCTGATGCAAGATGTCTCACCCTGGACCTTAGCGATAATGTTTAGTTATCAGGCCGCCTGGTGCACTGTGGGGTGCCTTGTGCCCTTCACCTCTGACCACTAGATGCCAGCAACACGTCCACCCCCTGTAACAGCCCAAATGTCTCCAGGCACATCCAGATGTCCCCAGGAGGCAAAACCCAGGTCAAGCCCCACTGGCTTGTTTATAGACAAGGAAACAGGCCTAGAGAGAGGAGGTGATGCCTGAGGCCACACAGCCAGGGAGGCAGACAGGACCGAGGCCAGGGCTCTGGTGCAGGCACCAGGCCTCTCTGTCCTCTGTACCTCTGCCAGGCTGCTGTCCTGGCCGCTCCTCCTGTCTCTCTTGGCATTTCTACCAGATCAGCCTGTCCGAGAAGAAACCAGGTCTAGTCACACGTTGAATCAAGCCTCCTGGTGGCAGTGTGACAAGGTGCAGCCCCTTGGGGACAGTCTGGCAGTTCCTCAGAAGGTGAAACATAGTTGTCTTGTGATCCGTCGACTCCTCCCAAGTCAGTACCGGAGACAAATGACAGCTCATCTACACAGAAACTTGCACCTGAGGGTTTATGTCAGCCTGGTTCCCAGCCAAAGCCCGGGGCCACCATGTCCCTTGGCTGAGGAGTGGTGAGTGCAGGGTGGTGCCCTCGTGTAAGGGGGTGCTCAGACATTCTTCAACATGGACGAGCCTTAAATTCCTTGTGCTAAGTAAAAGAAGCCAGTCACGGAGAACACGTTTTATAGTTCCATTTAAATGAAAGTCCAAGTTAAGGAAGTCAGCAGGGATGGAAGGTAGATTAGTGGTTGCCCAGGACTGGTCACAGAGGGTTAGGAGTGATTGCTAATGGAGAGGGGTCTTTGGGGTGTGTGTGATGGTCATGGAATTGGCTGGTGGTCATGGTGAATACACTAGAGATCACTGAATTGCTGATTTGGAGAGGCCGGCTTCTATCATGTGAACCATACCTCAGTAGAGCCGTTATTTAAAACAATTCAATCTTTTCAGGAACCAGCTGCTTAGACTGTGTGGTCATCTGTGTTGTGGGCTGTCTTCTGGATCGCTGTGCCCTGTGGTGGTCTTGTGTGAAGCAGGTCTGCTTCCTGTTCCCCACCCTGTAGGCAGGGTCAGCGGTTTGCCCAGCATGGCACAGCTGGCCCATGTGGTTGGACCAGGGTTCAAACCAAGGCTGCAGGCTCTAGAGCAGCCCGGTCCAGCAGGAGAGCCATGTGTGTCGTAAATCTTCCCGTTGCCACCTTTAAAAAATATTTTTTAAAACAGGTGAAATTAATTTGAATATCTTGTTTAAACCAGTATGCCCAAACATTAGTGTAATCCACATAAAGACTGGCAACAAAGTACCTTCCGTTCTCTCTTTTGTACCGAGTCACTAGAACCCAGTGTGCATCACAAGCCCCATGCATCTCATTTTGGACCCAGCACATCAGGAGCCCAATTGCCACGTGTGGCCAGTGGCTGTCGCCTTGGACAACCCAGCTGCAAAGCCTGTGCCCTTGACCACTTGGCCCATCAGTGAGAACTGGGCCGATCCCTCTCCCCACGGTGTCTGTGTTCATATCCACTGAGTGGAAGGGTTGGTTTAGGTGAAGTCATGACTCATTTCTTGATCGGGTTTTGTGTGCTAGCCAGATAGGAAATTTGGCTTGATGAGAAAGGTCTGATCTTGGCAGTGCGACCTCTTTTCCTTCCTACCCACAGACCTGACCAGGGAAAGAGCGGCAGCCGCAGCTGTGCCACTCTCTCTCAGGTTCCTGCCTAACCACAAGGCCGAGAGACAAGGAAGAGTAGGTCACAGACGGTGGGTGACTGGACTGATTCATCAGCCACGCTGGTTTTTGCACAACCAACTTCTAAAAAAAATACATGGGTTAAACGTTTCGTGGGAGTTATCCAGTTACACTTTGATCCCAGAACACTTTTGTTTTTTTGAAGAAGTGTTGCTAGTTTGGGAGTCAGGGGACAAGAAGTCAGGGGACAAGCAGACCGCAGTGTGTCTCCAGCTGCAGAGGATGGTGGCCCTGAGGCTGTGTGGAGGAGATAAACTGTGCTCAGTCAGCGCCCCCCCCGCCGCCCCCCCCAGCCTGTGTCCCTGCCTGGCCACCAACATGTGCTTCCAAACTTTGAAGGCTACAGCAAAGGGGCACTTCAAAGAACTGTTCCCACAGGACTGTTAGAGGGTCAGGCCTTCTGTGCAGCTGGGGCTGCAGGGAGATGCCTTCACACCTGGTGCTTGCAGTGATACCAAAAAGATTTCAGACGTCACTGAGAGGAACAGGCGTGAGTTCATCAGAAGGAATAGGAAAAGAGAGAGAGAGTGGGTCCTCAGAGAAGAGAGGGATGGTGTGCCCCTCCTGCCCTCCAGGAAGTCTACAGAAAGTCCTGCCCAGGTCCTCCTCTTGACTTTTGACTGACAGCAGGATGCCATCAGACTTTCAAGTCCCCACTGCCGTGACAACTGTAGGTCATTTTGGCCCTATCAGCCTTTCGGGGCCTGCACTTGGGTGAGTGTCAGGTCGTGTGCTGAAGAACGTCACTTGTCCTGTAGACTTCAGTCAGGCAGGGCTGCTGGTGAATTGCTTTTTAGAAGCCAGGCACGTGGGGGTCAGCCCGGTGGGCCCGATTTCCAAATTATTCCCTTCCCTCACGTTCCCCTGCTCATGTCTGTCTCCCCCCGTCACAGCCTGAGCAGGTTGAGCTGATGCACCTGCAGAGGTCTCCATTTCCCTTTTGTCCTGGGAAGAACAGGCCAGGCACACGGCGACATCGCCAGCTTTTCTCTGCTCTGGGGGTGGTTTCAGCACTACTTTGTCTTGACCAGATCTGATTTTCTCTGTTTCTCACTTTGAAAGGGTTGACAGAGGGGGCTGCTCTCATGGACGCTGGGAGGACACTCGGCGTCCCGTGTCTGGGGAGGAAGGAGAGCGCCCTGGAAGCCCTGGTCCTGAGAGTGGAGGCCAGACTGAGCGAGCTGTGGGCGGGAGGAGCTGCAGAGGGAGCATCACTAACTGGGAATGGCACCCCCTGGAGCTGCTCAGGTGCTGGTGCCGACATCCTGCTGTAGGAATGCTGTTCTTACCGAGTGTGCGTCGCGTGCCAGGCCCAGCTCCAGTCACGGGCCATGTATCATCTCATTTAACCCCCAGACAGTGGAAGGGGATAGGTCCTGTTAAATAGACCCACTTTAGGACTGGGAAACTGAGGCACAGAAAGGGTAGGTGACTTGTCTCAGGTCACACAGATAATCCCGGGTGGAGAGGGATCTGAACCCAGGTGGCTCTTACAGCCCATGCTCACAGCCACTCCTCTGGCCGCGTGACACAGGGAGCTTGGGTTAGCTCATCACCTTTTGTTTAAAAATAGTTTCCCTTTTATTTTTAAAAAAACCCAACACATTAAGAAAACCAACACATTAAGACTTCTTATAGAAAACTTAGGAAAAATAAAACCAAATAAGCAAAAGAAGGTGGGTCAGCTGTGCCACTGAGGATCACCATCTGTGGTGTTGTATTCTGAACGGCGCGAAGGCAGAAGGTCCCTGGGCATGGAAACAGACGTGACCTGTTGTCCCCTTGACGCCCTCCACCTGGAGGCCTGTGGTTCGCAGAGGGTGTGTGGGTGGGGTGAGAGGGGACTCAGGGGCCCCCAGGCTCAGGCTGAGAAAGGCCAGTTCCTCCAGGTGCCGGTTCTGGGTCAGGAGTCTGTGAGCTGGTCAGGGAGGGACAGGAGGACAACTTCTGGAGGAGAGTCTGGAGGTGGGCGTGAAGGGCAATGGGACTTCCATGAGAGGAGCTGGGAGAAAGGGCGAGTGGCCCACGAGGAGGGAAGAGCATGAACTGAGTGAGAACAGCCATGGTGAAGGGAGCAGCCAGCACATCCGGGTGCTTTGAGTACACCTAACCACAACCCCCGCAGTGGTTTGAAGGCCATGGAGTGTGGAGACTCCACAGTTGGCCCATTAGGCAGTTCAGTCCCGTTGTCTCAAACCCAGGGCCTTTCCATTTTTCCGCTCTGCCATCCTTGTTGTGATAACCTGTCCTCAGGAAAGTCCTCATGTTCACAAGATGGCAGCAGCAATACCAGGTGTCACATCCAGACAAAGCAAAACCCTGGAGGAGAAGAGGCCATCTGTACATCTTGTCTGTCTCTCCCTTAATCAGCATGAACCTTTCCCTGGAGCTAAAGATGGGCTTTGGCTCTGCCTGGCCAGAGTGGCATTACTTGCCCAGTGTTTACAGCAGTTCCTTCTGAGGGAAAGGGATTTCCAGTTCTGACTCAGGGAAGCTCCTGACCCGATAGGAAGGAAGAAGATGACCAGAGGGAAGCAAGATCAGCACAAGGTCAGATAGACAGGAATGGGGAACCAGGGAGGAGGCTGGAAAGCTTGAGTGAGGACAGGCGAGGAGTGAGGAGTGGGAGGACCAGTTCTCCCTCTGACTTAGAGCTAGACAGGGAAGCCAGGTGGCCCCAGCATCGTGAGACCGAGATCGAGGACAGTGTGCCCCTGGTAAGCCCCTTCCCCCTCAGGGCCTCACGCCTGGGACTCTGCACACGTTTCTCTCAGAGGACCAGATCGTCAATATTGGACGCTTGGTGCGGTGGGAGGCAAAATCGAGGGTGCGGGGTGGAAGCCAGGAGCCGCGGCGACAGCTGGTCTTCAGACGGTCTGGTCTTCAGTCTGGTCTTCAGATGGTCACTTAGCTCAGTGCTAAGTTCCTGAGGTTAGTCCCTGTTGGAGCAAAGCATCACTTATATTTAAAAAACAGGAATGAGCCCTTGCAGAGGGCTTGGTGGGGAGGGCCTGTGGCCTGAGGGCAGAGCAGGGCAGAGGCAGAGCAGCTGGATCAGCAGGACTGTCTTCCTCACCCAGGAGCCTAGGAGGGAGGCAGCTGCTGCTCTGCTCACCTGCCTGCTGGTTTGAACAGATGACATCATCTCACTTTGAACCTCTGCTTCCGCCCCTGGGCTCAGAGGAGGGCTGAGTGGGGCACGGCACAAAGTCAGCCCCTCCCGGCCTTGGCAGCCTCTGGATGTGCAGCAGGAAGCGAGGATCCCTGTCAGTTGAGCAGAGCCAGCTGGAGAGTGGACCTGGCCGCGGTGACCGGGCATGGCCGCTGCACTGGCCTTTGCTCCCAGCCATTTGCTTATTGAGCTCACAGTTGGCAGCCGAGACCAGGACAACGTGAGGACAGCAGCCTGAGTCAGGAAGTCACGGGGCCTTAGTGGGACTGGAGAGCTCCTAATGCCAGCGGGGGAACCCGCTGAGTCACGCAGTCCCTGAGCATCATTCCAGAGGCTCTGCCTTTCTTACAGTCTTGCTCAACCCCCTGCAGTGTTACCTCATGTGGCTTTTCTGCTTTAAAGGGGAAAAGTGCTTTCAGGCCACATATGTTCAGGGGAAGTGATTCAAGTGGCCTTTAACACCGTTTCCAAATTATTCGAGTGGCTGGAACCCTACTTCATTTCATTTCATTTTTGACTCCAACAAAGAACCCTTTGAGCTCTCATGGGTAGAGGCCCCCACTGCCTCCCAGGGCCCTGAGAGAAGCCTGGTCTGCCTTGGACCCCACTGGGTGGAAGAAGGGACACGAGGCCTGGTGGGGCAGGAGACCTGGGATTGCGTCCCCAGCACGCCTTGCCCCTCCTGAGCTTGTCCCCATCTGTAACACGGGGATAAAAGTGCCTGCCTGTCAAGGTGTCCTGGGGGGCTTCAACACAAGGCTCTCTGCACCTGCCCCTTTCAAAATCCATAACTTGATTGAGGTGAAGTTTACATTCACCTGTAATTCACCCATTTCACGTGTAGCTCGGTGATACTTGAGTAAGTTCACCAAGTTGTGTGAACATCAGCACAAACTTGTCTTAGGACAGCTGGTCGCTCCAGTAATGTCCCACCATAGCCCCAGCAACCACCGGTCATTTCTTTGCCTTGACGCTGGCCTTTGCTGGACATTGTGTGTAGTGCTAGACCATGACATGCGTCCTCTGTGCTGGCTCCTGACGGGATGTTTCTGGTGCTCTCTGTGCATGGGAACTTCATTCCTCTCCAGCACCAAACAGTACCTGCCACCGTACCAGATGGACCACGTGTGCTTGTCCGTGCTCCAGCTGCTGGACATCTGGGTGATGTCCAGGTGCTGGCTCTTGGGCTCCACCTCGAAGGACATTTGGTGCACATCTCTGAGTCATAAATGCTTCTGTTTCTCTGAGTGGATGCCTGCTGTAGCCACCAGTCTCACAGGAGCACTTGAGGAAACTGTTGACCTGTTTTCCAAAGTGGCCAGCCATGACACCTGCCTTCCCTCAGACCATGCGTGGCCTTCCTGCTTCTCTGGTCCTCGGCAGCACTTGTCCTCCGTCTGGCTGTGAAGTGGCATCTCATCATGGTCTTGATTTGCATTTCCCTAGTGACTAATGCTAAGCCTCTTCTCCTGAGCTCGTAGCCATTAGTACACCTCCTTAGGTGGAGTGCTCCTTCAAATCCTCCTCCTATTTTTTGGTTCAGTCAATTATCTTAGGGTGCAGACGTTCTTTGCATCTTCTGGTACAAGCCCTTTATTAAGTAGGTGGTTTGTAAATATGTTCTTCTTATTGCTTGCCTCTTGGTCTTCTTAATTTTATCTTTTCCTTTTCCTGTTCTTTTTTACAGTGCAGGGGATCAGACCCAGGGCCTCACGCATGCTAGGCGGGTGCTCGACCACCGAGCGATACCCTCAGCCCTTTAAAGGTGTTCTTTGAAGCCCTGGCATTTAATACACTTATGAGGTCCACTTTCTAATTTTTTTCTTTTATGGACCAATGCTTTTGGTGTCATATATGGCATCCTTATAGTTGTAACTTAAGGTCCCAAAGATTTTCTCTGCTTTCTAAAGCTTTTATTCCAAGTCAGGTGCAGTAGCACACATTTGTGATCCCACCAACTTGGGAGACTGAGGCAGGAGGTTCACAAGTTCAAGTTAAATTTATTCCTGTTGAGTTTTGGTTGAATCTGCCTTTTGACCTCTGACAGGAGGAATAAACATGGGGGACTTGTCTTAGGGGTGGGTGAATCTGCTCACATTTCATTTAGGGGTAGGTTGTATCTGACATAATAGTTATTTGATTTTTTTATGAAATAGCAAGTTACATAATGTGTCTATAACACAAGTGGACAATTTACAGAACAACAATGATATGAATACCTGTGTTCCTTGCACCAGCTAAAGGAAAAGAAAACCACTAGAACTGTCTCTGTCTGAGGAACCCCTCCCTCTTCCCTGGGGATCAGGCTCTTGAACCTTCTGTCAGTCTCTGTTTGGCTTTATACGTGTATTTAGTTGTAAATGACATGATGTCTGCGCTAGCTGGTTTTGACCTTTATAAAAGTGTGGTCACAGTGAAAGGTGTTTTTCTCCCTCGTGTTCTTTTTCCCATTGTGGTCCCAAGATTGAAGCCTGGGTTGGTTGCACTTCATTCATCTGCAGGTTTCCCACATGCAGTCAAAAGGCAGTTTCTCTTTCCAGCTGTTGATGCCCCGGGCTGCTCCTGGGTTTTGCTCTTTGGGTGATGCCGTGAAGCACCACGGGTGTGAGCTTCAGTAGCTACAGCTGCGGCAGAGTGGCCGGGTCAGAGGGCGCGTGCGTCAGCCTGACGGACAGCACAGGGTGTTTTCAGAGTGGGGTGCCAGTCACCCAACTTCTGCCACAGCTGTGTTGGCTTCCTATTGCTGATGTAACCAAAGGCCACAGATGTTGGTCCTACACTTCTGGAGGTGAGAGTCTGAAGTGGGACTCACCGGGTTAATCCATGTTCCTCGGTGGCTCTGGAGGAGGCTCCGTTCTCTCACCATTCCCAGTGTTTAGAGGCTGCCTGCCTCCTCGCAGGACGGGCCCCTTTTTCCCTCCTCAAGTCAGCAAGCCTCCAGGGAGACCTTGTTGTGTCACTCAGAGACAGACCCCTGCCCCACTCTCCACAGAGGCCTTGTGACTAACTTGGGCCACGGATCAATCGGGGAAGACCTCTGTGTTTGGGTGCAGCTGATCAGCACCTTAAAACCGTGCTGGGTCGGTTCCCCCTGGGCGTGGTCTGTGCTACACTCCCGGCTCTGGGCAGGGGAGGTGCACGTCTTTGGGGGATGTTGTTCTGCCTGCCACAGTTGGTGCAGGAAGGTCCTCGTTACTCCACAGGCAGGGGACTCAGGCACATTGCGGTTTGTGTGTGTGTGATGCACGATGACGTTTTGGCCAACAGTGGGCTTCATGTACGACCATGGTCTCCTAAGATTCAATGGCCTAGTGACAGGGTAACCAGCTGGTTGGAAAATATTCGATGTTTGCACAACAGAATCAGCTGATGACACATTTCTCAGAGCAAGTCCCCGTTGTCTCAGAGCAAGTCCCCGTTGTCAGGTGACCCATGACTGCAGATGAGGCATTAGGTGGTGACTCGGTGGTCTCTGTTCAGACTTTCTGCCCCCGCTCTCTCTCCTTGGACCTCTGTAGTTTTACTGGTTTCCCTGTTGCCTCTGTCTGAGGCACCGTCAAGCTCTGCAGTGAGAATGCCCGGGGTCTTTCGCCATGAGCTGAGTGTGACTTGGGCAGGTTGCTCTTTCTTTGTTGGTGAAGTGGGGTGTGACCTCCATCACCTGGGGTCACTGTGAGGAGTGGGAAGCTCCAGAACAGGGCTGGACGGTGGAAGAGCCAGCGGAAGTGTCTGTTAGCGCATTTCCTCAGCCGTCCATTCATCTAACATCTCTGTGTGCCAGGCCCGGAGCCTGCCCGTTCAGCATTCAGCAACTGAGCCGCGAGCACCATCTTTGCCATGAAATGAGTGTATCTGTGCTGGGCCCCTGCAGGCCCGATACAGGCTTAGTGTTTGGCCAGCTTTATTTTTATTTATTTACTTTTGGAGGTGAGAGTCTGAAGTGGGTCTCACTGGATTCAACCCAAGGGTGCTTTACCACTGAGCCACCTCCCCAGCCCTTTTTTATATTTTATCTGGAGACAGGGTCTCACTGAGTTGCTTAGCGCCTTGCTAGGTTGTGGAGGCTGGCTTTGGACTCATGATCCTCCTGCCTGAGCCTCCCGAGCCTCTGGGTTTCCAGGCGTGCACTGCCGCACCAGTGGCAAGCTTTATTTTCACTGAGAGCCGGTGTGGTTGGGAACGGGACGTGCAGGGGTCCAGGTCCTCCCAGGGAGGCAGAGCCGGCACCCCTGCTCTCACCCACTATGTCTTTGTTCCAGGAAGGACATACTTAGCCATAAGCAGAGAGCTAGGCAGGTTTTCCCTTCTGCCTTCAGGTGATTTCCACGTCGCGCAGGCTGGCGTGTGCCATGTGCAGTAAGGAAGCTGTGTGTCCCCCAGGGTGGTGGGAATGGGCTCAGGAAGCCTTCTGTGGCCCTGGAGGTGTCGGCTTTTGAGTCACCACTGCGTTCTTAACTGGACAGCATATTTCCAGTTCCAGTTCCCGGCCGAGCTCCTGTCTTCACCCAGTTCTCTGAACAGAGGCTGTGGCAGGTGAAGTCCTCAGGTCGGAAGAGGCCTGTGTGACAACAGCCGGCCCCTGAGCTGTCAGCCTGTCTGTCAGTCACTCTGAGCCGTTTCATTTTTGAGAGCTAAATCCCTGTGTTCAGAAGACTCTGTGTGGCCTGAAACATGAGCACAAGCTTCTTAGGCCTGCAAGTCCCTCGTGCCCCTAGCTGCGTGTGTGTGGCCTGCACAAGTGCTGGCTTCCCCCCAGGCCAGAATCCAGAGAGTTTGGGTGGGTGGGGATCTTTTAAAATCGAGGTGAAATGTTTTTGGTATAGATGGACGCAGTACCTTTATTTTACTTATTCATTTTTACGTGGAGCTGAGGATCGAGCCCAGGCCTCACGTGTGCTAGGCAAGTGCTCCACTGCTGAGCCGCAGCCCAGCCCCAGAAATGTACGTTTTTAAAAGCAATGATCTCAACCCCGATCAGCAGGCAGCCGTGTGCAGCCCGTCTTCCAGGAGGGGGCACGTGGGTGGCTCTAGGAGCCCAGGGGCCCCCTCCCAGGCCGAGGGTGACCGAGTCTCTCCTCGCAGGCCGATGCGTGCCACGCCTACCAGATCATCCACCGCAACGGGATTCCCGACGAGCAGATCATCGTGATGATGTACGACGACATCGCCAACAACGAGGAGTAAGTGGGGAGCACTGTGAATGGGGGGCGCAGGCCAGGGCCTGAGACCAGCACCGCTGTGCTCCAGGGCTCCCAGAGCACAGGCTGCAGCCAGTCACAGCGGTGGAAGGCCGGAGGCTCTGTCCAGCTCCCCGTGCATCTCAGCCCGGGCAGGGTGGGGAAGTGGAAGGCGGCGGCCCCTGAGAGGGCTAAAGCTAGATTCCCTCTCACCCTGGAGAGCTGCCCCGTGGGGCCCCAGGTCTGCCTGTTCCTGGAAGACACTGGTCCAGGCATCGGCCCCCCACGGCCTACTCTGCACCTTTGTGATTCATTGCCCTTAGTTTCCTGAGGGACAAGGACAAGGACAAGCAGAGTGGGCACTGAGCTTGACAGTCCTCCCTTCCCCGGTCACCCTGCAGTGGTCCTGAGGGGTGCTGCCCTCGATGGCCATCACAGGGCTCACCAAGTCACTCTGAGGCTGGTGTCCGAGTCCTCTTTCTGGCCTCTGTCTGAGGGAGCCCTGGTGAGCCACGGTCCCAAGGTGCTGTGTGGTATCCAGCAGGAGGTGGGCCCTGGCCCTGGCCTAAGGTCTTAGAGCTCTGCCCCCCACTGCTGCCAGGAGCTCCTGGATGGTGCCACCTGAGGTCTCCACCCACCTAAGCCACTAACAGCCTGGGGACCACGCAGGCAGCGAGAGATGTCTCAGACAAACATAGTGGTTTACTGTTTCTTTACACAATGGGGTAGATGTTGAAGAGAGATTTCAGAGACAGTCACGTTTTGTTTCTGTCACGTCCTCTGATTGCAGGAACCCCACCCCAGGTATCGTGATCAACAGGCCCAACGGCACGGACGTGTACAAGGGAGTCCCCAAGGACTACACTGGGGAGGTGAGAGCACTCAGGGACTTTGGGTGGGGACGGTGGATCTTGTTTCATTTCCTTGATGATTTTTCATTATTTGTTGTATTTCTAGAATCAGAACCTTGCTAGGCTGATTTCTTGTCCGTGTTTCCTGTTTCTGTTAGGATTAGTGCTTGAGGAGTAAATCATGAGAGAGAGATTGCACGTGCACACAGTACAGGGCTTCTCTCATACTAGACAAGTGCTTACCACTGAGCTATTTTATTTTGTTTTTTTTTGAGACTGGGTCTCACTGTGTTGCCCAGGCTGACCTTGAACTCCTGGGCTCAGGTGATCCTCCTGCCTCAGTCCCACATGTGGCTCGGGCTTGGGTGTATGCTCCCACACCTGGCTCAATTATGAGAGTTCTACAAGAAAACAGAAAAAATGAAAAAAAGGACAAACGTGTCTAATAAATTGCAATCTACCATTATTTGGTTTCAGGTCTGTGCATACTTTTAAGTCTGGCAATACATTTCTTTAGTGATAACCTGATCTTCTTGAGTTATTACCATTAATCTGATCTTGGATTATCTGTGCTCTTTTATGAAAATCAATGTTCTCAGCCCTGGGCCTAGTGCACGGTATCTCAGGATTTTCCCGAGGGTAGGTTTTTGTTGATATTATACTACATCACATCTAAACATTTTTATATTTCCCCCACTTGATGGAGAGTGTATAAATTGACACGTTTAAAACACCATAGTGGCTTCAGTCTGGTTTTTGTCACCTCTTTCGTATCTTCAGAGTGATCTCTTAGGAGATTTTTCTTTGTGATAAACATTTGTCTCAAGTCTAGTATTTCTTTCAGTTTCATTGTTTATTCTTTTACATTCAAATATAGTTCAGCTTAATATCATACATATAACGGAGTCGATTCCATTTTGGTGAAACTGTTTCTTTCTACATGGTTATAGAAGGGAATCTTTGGAATCTGGGTGTCAGGATTGGGGTGATTGTTTCTTCCTGTGTTCTTTTTTGTATTGCATTTAATGATCCAGTATCAGTTTCACAGACTGCCCTCTAAGGACTCCATCCCCCTCTGGGACTCAGCCTCTTGGGTAGCCAGCTGGATGCAGGGAGCAGGCTGGTCGCTGCTGTCTCTGTCTCTGTCTCTGTCTCTGTGTCTGTCCCTGGAGTATGTTCTCTTCCTCTGCTGTGGTCCCTGTCTGTTGTCATCTTTGCATTTCTCCGCATACGTTACGGTGGTCAGGAAGGAGTATGTTCTGTCCCTGGAGTATGTTCTCTTCCTCTGCTGTGGTCCCTGTCTGTTGTCATCTTTGCATTTCTCCGCATACGTTACGGTGGTCAGGAAGGGGCCAGGCCTGCCGAGCGGAACCTGAGGTGTTCTTGGCCCTGGGATGCACCGGGCCCAACACTGCCCTTGCAGTGCCTGGGGCCACTGCCTGGGGCCTTCCTGGTTCTGGAGGGTTATCTCTGAGCCCTTGCCTGTGTAGCCATGGCTGGGCTCTTGTCCAGCTGTCTGGTCGGGACTGGTAGCTGCATCTGATTTTGACTCCTGATTCCTCGTAGGACGTCACCCCACAAAACTTCCTGGCTGTGTTGAGAGGTGACGCTGAAGCAGTGAAGGGCAAAGGCTCTGGAAAGGTCCTGAAGAGGTACGTCCGTCTGTGGGCCTCACACCTCTCTCGAGAGCTGGTGCCCAGCCAGGGCTCAGCCAGGCGCCCCTGTCCCTCTGTGAGAGGCTTTAGAGGGGAGCTTTGTCCTCTCCTAGGACCACGGTTCAGGGGTGACTTTCAGTGGCTTCTCTGGATGGCCCATTTCTGTGCTCAGGAACCCTGTGATCCCTGGTCCCTCACTACTCTGGAGAAATGGTCCCTGTCACTTAGACCCACTGTTGCATTGTCTGTGGGTTGTGGTGCTGGTCACCTGGGGGAGTCCCTGAAGGCCCCGTGGGTTGCCTGCCTCCAGCCTCCTCTGGCCACAGGTCCTGGCATAGGGAGGGCAAACCTGGCATTAGGGAAACCAACCCTAGCACTTGCCCCACTGATGGTGGCTGGAGATGTCTGGTGCTTAGTGTTCCCTGAGCCACAATTTCAAGAGATGTCGGAGACTTTGGCAGCAGATCAGAAGGGAATGGAGGCCTGGGCACAGATAATCCAACCAGAGGCGAGTTGGAGGGGAGGGATCCTGCTGGGGAGTGAGTTGGCTCTGAGTGTGTCTCTGGGTCTCTGCTGCCTGAACATTGCCCTCCCAGCTGGAGCCCTGCCAAGGGTGGGCAGGTGGGTCCGAGGGGCCTGGAGGGGAGGCTGCAGGACTCCCAAGGAGCGCACTCTGCAGGTCCCACCTGGTTGTCTGCCCAGCTGCCCAGCAGAGGTCCCTCTGCCTTTCCAGCTGTGGTGCAGAGCGTGGCACCAAGACAGGGCCCTGGGAGCAGAGGGGGCAGTCACCTGAGGGCCTCGGCTCCTCCTTGACCTGTTGGGCAGCCCTCATCCTCGAGCTTCTTAGCTTTTTGACTGTTCAGAGAAATGGAATTAAAAATAGAAACAGGAGCCGTCGCCCTTGGGCTCTCACTGGCCATTCTTCCTCGCAGCGGCCCCCAGGACCACGTGTTCGTTTACTTCACTGACCACGGAGCTACTGGAATCCTGGTTTTTCCTAACGATGACGTGAGTTTTTCTTCTTATTTGATCCTGGGAGGTTTTTTGGTTTTGCTTTCCTTCTGATCACAGTGCTGTCATAGAACCGGGGGCCTCATGTGTGCTGGGAAGCGCTGTACCTCTGAGCTGCCCTTTCCGCCAGCACTGGTCCTTGACCTTTTAAAGACAAACTTGGAAAATAAAAAATACAAAGCCTGGGTGTCAAGACTCGGCCTGTGGCCTGTTTCCCGAAGCCCTCTTGGGCTGCTTAAGTCCTGTGGCAGCTGGCCTTGGGGACAAGCTTGGCAGCTTGAGGTCTGTCCAGGGATGCCGCTCCCATCTGGCTTTGCCCACAGTCCTCTTCCAGCATCAGTGACCATCTCAGGACAAGAATGTCACACTAGACGTGGAAGAGCAAAGTCCCTGGACAGCCAGGACAAACCCCGAGTGGGGAAGCGTGATCTCTTCCCTGTTTAAACACGTCATGAACACAGCCAAGGTCACCTCAGAGGGTCTGACTGTTCCCTGCAGTTACACGAGGGTAAAAGGAGAGGATTGGTAAAGTCTCTGTTGGTGGGCTCCCAGCAGGGACCTCTCTGGTGCCTGCCTGATGTCAGTGTTCTTATCTTGCAGCTTCACGTGAAGGACCTGAACGAGACCATCCATTACATGCATGAACACAGAATGTACCAAAAGGTGACGTCAGCCCCGGGTGGCCTAAGGGGAGGAAAGCAGGGTTAGCAGAGGCCACCATGGCATGACTGGTCCTATAACTAGGTGGCTGTGTTTCTGGAAGGGGTTTCCTCCTTTGATCGGATGGACCACAGATTGCCCAGGAGGAGCCTCTGTGAGCTTAGGGCAGTAGCTCTTCCATCAGAACCGCGAGCGAGCACCGAGGACCTCGAGCAGGGCCTCACCCCAGGTCTGGCCAGTGCGATATGAAGGCTGAGAAGGGTGACTTTCTCAGTTTCCAGGTGTTGCCGCTGCAGGTCTGGGGACCACACTTTGAGGATAGCTGTCCCCATGGTTGAACTGTTGGAGAGGAACAAACCACCATCTTATTTCTACCCTGGCCCTCTTGCCTCTCTGGTACCTTTTAGAAATGTGCAGGTGCTGCGATGGGCAAAAGGTGCAGTCCAGGGGGAGAGATAAAGAATGTCCACGCACTTCTGCCCAACTGAATGCTTTATTCACTCAAATCACTCAGAACAATTTCACTCTGTAGGTTCTTAATCAAGAAAACGACAATCCTTAATGCTAGGCACTGCCATAGACATAATCAATTCACAACAAACAATTCTGGTTTAATTCTAAGCACTGCAAACACACTTAATCATGACAGGCTCATGACAGACATTCCTTCTGTGTGCTAAGTTCAAGTGTCAGATCAAAAGTCTCAAGCCTTAGGCCGCAAGTCCAGCAGATGCACACTCACTAAGACCGCGGTGATCACAGATCAGGAACCAAGGCAGGCTTCTCCTGGGGTGGAGCTGACGGGTCGTAGGGAGAAGTTTTGGCTCTTACCAGGGTCAAGATGTGGCTGTAGAGTTGCAGAGTGGTGAGGAAGAGGCAGAGGATCAGCAAATGATGAAAAGGGTTGGGATGTCAGCCCAGGTGCTCCTCCTCCTCTCAGTGTGAGGGCATCAGTATCTGCTGGCTGGATGTCTGTTCATTTGCGCTATTATTTATATTAAATTTGGGGGCTTTTGATCCCCCTTTCAATCCTTATCAGCTGCCACGAGGTATCGGAGGACAGCCTGCCAGGGGCTTCACTCTGAGTTTATCAGGGTTGGGGAGGTGGCTTGTTTGTGCCTGAGGGCCATACCGAGGGCTGCATTAGGTGTGCCTAGAGAGACTGCGGGTTTCAAACTGGAGTTTTAAAAATGGAGTTGCTTATGCTCAGGCCTAAGGCCATCCTCACAGGAGGGCAGGGCGCATGTGGTGGTGACAGAAAGACAGCTTGCCTCATGGTTCTGCTCTTTGAAGCTGCTCCCCGTGTCATGGTGACACTGCTTTCCCTAGCATCACATGGCTCCTCCTCCCCTGCTGTACGTTAACTAGTTGATCATTTCAGTGTGTTAGCAATGTGTGCACTGACCCCTGTCGGATGGGTATGTGGGCTCTGCAGCAGTCTCCTATAGCACTCATGTCTCCAAAGGCCAAAGTGAAAGCCTCCCGTGAACATATGGTGGTGAGGGTGGGGGCAGCAGAACCCCAGCGGCACTCGTGGGGCTGGGCGGCAAACATCTTGTCTGCCTGCAGATGGTGTTCTACATCGAAGCCTGTGAGTCCGGCTCCATGATGAACCACCTGCCCAATAACATCAACGGTAGGTGGAGAGCAGGGCTGCTGGGCAGGGCACTCAGCGGGTGGAACTGTGAGCTCTACACAGCAGGGGCCACCAGGGCAGCTGGTGTGCAGACGTGGGGGCGTCCAGGCCAGCAGCTCTCACTTCCTCTTCTCCCTGAGGATTATTAGGGAATAAAGAATCTGCAAGCCTCACAGTGCACTCCCAGGTTCTAGCCAAACTACTTGAGTCCAAAACCAGTGGGCTTTGGATCAGCCATGGGCTTTGGCCTCGTGTGGGTCCTGCTTTCTGATCTCGGGCAGGTGACTTATCCTCTTTGGTCCTCAGGTATCCTCATCTGCAAAATGGGGATCTAGCTAGGGCGTGTGTTGGGAGAGTCATGCTTTGAATCAGTACGTGTGCCCAGCACTCTTTGGAGCCCATGTGGACAGAGACTAAGTGGCAACTATTGAGGAGGTCTGTCCAGCTGAGTGCCTCCGTTTCTTTTTAAATTCGATTTAAGTTAATTATTTTTTCTTTGCTCGTGATGGGATCCAGGCCTTGCACATGCTAGACAAATGCTCTACCACTGAGCTACCCCCCAGGCCCCTTCTGAATTTTTTTTTTAAATACATCTTAACTCTTAGAAACCACATTAGTCCCATTCTTAGGTTACATGAGCCCTTAGGCTTTGTCAGCTTGCTGGACAGCAGGATGTTGTCAGCGTGCTCACTGTGTTGCTGCAGGGAGTCTGTCAAGTGGCTTCTCTTTCTTCCGTGTTTAATTTTAGACAGATTATTCAACTGAGGGGACTGGGCTGGGAGTGTGGCTCCGTGGTAGAGCACTTGCCTGCCATTGTGAAGTCCTAGGTTTGATCCCTAGCACCACCCACTGAATGCTAGTAAACACACCAGAGTGGACAGGGCCGGCCACCCATCCTGGGTCGAAGCAGGTGGCAGGGGAGGTGGGAGCTTTAAGTGTGGCCCTCGGGGAGGAAGGAAATGCAACTCAAAGGTGCCTCTGATTCCTTGTAGTTTACGCAACTACCGCCGCCAACCCCAAGGAGTCCTCCTACGCCTGCTACTACGATGAGAAGAGGAACACCTACCTGGGTGACTGGTACAGTGTCAACTGGATGGAAGACTCGGACGTGGTGAGCCCTGGTGGGGGCCGGCAGCCCCTGGGTTGAACAGTCGGGCTCTGGCCTGGGAGGACCTTCACGTTCTCCTTTCTGCAGGAGGATCTGACCAAGGAGACCCTCCACAAGCAGTACCAGCTGGTGAAGTCCCACACCAACACCAGCCACGTCATGCAGTACGGAAACAAAGTGAGTGGGCCTCCCCGCTCCTCCGCGGGGGCTGGCCTCGTCTTCAGCCTACACTCAGGGCCCTTCCGTGGCCCCAAAACTGTGGGAGCCAACTGTGCGCCTCCTAGGCAGGGACCATCCGTCTGCTTACATGGATATTCTCTCTCTCTCTCCCTCTGCAGTCCATCTCTGCCATGAAAGTGATGCAGTTTCAGGGCATGAAGCACAAAGCCAGTTCCCCTATCTCTCTGCCTCCAGTCACACGCCTTGACCTCACTCCCAGCCGGGAGGTAACCCTGGCCATCCTGAAAAGGAAACTGATGCAGACCAATGACGGGCAGGAGTCGCGGAGTCTCCTCAAGCAGATCCAGCAGCACCAGGATGTGAGTAGCACCCAGGGATCCTTTGCAGGCCCCGCTCCCAGCCCAGGTGGGTGGCTTAGGCCACCGAGGCCCCTGTCCCCACCTGTACCCAGCACGGCTCAGAGCCAGCTGAGAGACCTCAGGCCACCACCTCTGGCCACATAAGAGTGTGTGTGAAAGGGACCGACCTCTGTGCTCCAGGTGCAGCAGAGGAGGGGCGTCTTCTTTCCCTTCTAGGAAACTGACCTTGACCTCTTTGGTGGTCAGGTGCCAAGGGTTGGGTGCCTATTCCCCTGTCCTGCCAAGAAGCCAGGGCGTGGTGGCCCCCTTTTATACGTTGTTTCTTAGAGGCCAGTTCTGTCTTGCTGCGTATTGAGTTGTTAGCTAATCACATATGTGTAGTGCTTCTGCTCCTGTTGTTGCGATCCTCGTGGCCACAGCCTGAAGTGCTTCCCACAGCTCCTGAGCTCTCCTTGACTTCCCTGCATCTGTCTGAGTAGCTCCTCAGTTGGTCTGGAACTGGCAGGATTGTTTCCCACGTTCCAGCTGCGTGCTCTCTGGCATGCTGGGCAGAGGGTTGCCTGTCCCTCCAGAGAGCCTGCTGCCTGTTCTGCTTGTCCCTTTCTGCAGCCCAGCAGGGACCAATGCTCTGGGATAGGGCCTCGATCTTCTGGGTGAAAGCTTCCCTTCTGGTATCAGGAGTAACACTTCCCTGAAAGTGGAGGCCCCAGAAGGCGAGGTCACACAAGCTCCAAACACTTGTCCCCTTCAGGACGCGTGAGCTGGCATCATGTTTTACCCACGGGGCTGGAGCGGTGTGGAGAGGGGTCTGTAACTGCACCCAGCAGTGCTGAGCCAGACTCCACTGAAGGGCTGTGCGTCCCCCCAGGCCAGGCACATCATCCAGAAGACCGTGAACAAGATCGTGTCTCTGCTGACGACCTCCCAGGCTGTGGGGGAGAGGCTGCTGTCCGAGAGAGCCCCGCTCACGGAGCACAGCTGCTACCAGGAGGCCGTGACGCACTTCCGCACCCACTGCTTCAACTGGCACTCCTCCATGGTGAGCCTGGGCCACCGCAGCTGACGCCCGGAAGCTAAATTCACTCAGTGTGCTGGCTGTCACCTCGGCTTCATTGCCTTGAGGAAGGTTCCATCCTGGCTGAGGGCCCTCAGGCGGAGATGCCCAGTTCCCTGGCCATGAGTCTTGGCCCTGGTGCACTCATGGTCCAGCGGGTAAGGGAGTCCCCAAGACACAGGTGGCGCTCCCTGTGTGTCTTTCAAGTGCCTACTTCTCATGCTGTTGCTGTCCCTGCCCAAAGCCCCGCCCCCTCAGCCACACGGGGTTCTCCCTGCTGGGCTCTTCTGACCCCTCCCTAAGATGCATGTTGTCACACCCTGGTCCTGGAGGAGCAGGAAAAGTGAAGTCTCTGCAGATGGAAAGGCCAGGAACCCCTGGCTGAGATGCCTGTCTCTGTGACGGCAGAGGTGGCATCTCCCAAGCTACGAGTCCCTTGCACGGTGACGGTGATGCGTGATTCTTCTGTTTTCTTCTAGTATGAGTATGCTTTGAGGCATTTGTACGTGCTGGCCAACCTTTGTGAAAAGGATTATCCCATCGACAGGTAATGCCCGCGATGGTGACATTCTGAGAGTGCTAGGGAGCACACTGCTATCTGTCTCTGCAAGTGTCCAGTTTGCTTCTGCCGCCCGCTGCCTGGTTTCCCCCGCTGCCTGGCTTCACCCGCTGCCTGGCTTCCTTGTGGGGACTTGGCCAGTGCAGACCAGAGCAGCTGCCTTCTTGGCGGGTGGCTGGGAGTCTGTCTTGAAGGACTCCTGCTCCCGTGGGACTGTCGGGCTGGCTCAGTGAATGCCTTTCCTGTCTCTTACAGCATAAAACTGTCCATGGACAAGGTGTGCCTTGGTTACTACTGAGGCGCTGCCCTCGGGATGCTGCTCCCACGTGAACACTGGACTAACCAGAGACTGAAGAGTGGAGCCGGAAGGGGAGCTGCTGCCGGGCCCCAGGGTGCTGGTGGGCCACTCTGGGCCTCTTCCCAGGCCTTCCTGTCACAAGACCGCCTACACCTTTGTTCCCTGTCCTCTGCAAGGACAGCCATGAAACTGAAGGAACTGCACACTGACTGGTGGGACTGTGTCGAGAAAGGGACGTTTGCTCTCCAGGAGGTTTTGGGGGTTTTACTCATTAGTTTTCAGGAGCAAGCAGTTCCCCGGGGCTGCCAGAGCCTGTGAAAGGATCTTTGTTCTGAGAAAGTTGAAGCTGGAACCACGTTAAGTCTTCAGGATGATTTGATTGCAGAGGGAAGTGAGCCCCGAATGGAAAATTATTTTTAGGAAAAAAAAATTATAATTTTTGATTGCTTTTGTATTTTATTCTGTAACATTGGATGAGTCTTAAAAA
Organism: Spermophilus citellus; assembly: GCF_964194105.1. Taxonomy (NCBI): domain Eukaryota; kingdom Metazoa; phylum Chordata; class Mammalia; order Rodentia; family Sciuridae; genus Spermophilus; species Spermophilus citellus. The sequence goes on along the minus strand of NC_138185.1, from coordinate 215,747,026 downwards.
ATAAAGATTTATAACTGAAGCTGAGTATGAATTCCTGGCCATGACTTTGAGGTCCATTCTCCTGGCCCTCCTGGTGGGGCCCGGTCTCCCCTCCCCCGCTCTGCTATTTCTGCTCCTGCAGGCCTGGGACTTCTGGCTCCTCTGCCTTCGCTCCTTCCTGTTCCTCCTGCCTGGTGCTTTTCCCTTCATTGCCACAGACCCTTGAACTGCATCTTGAGTGCCCAAGTGACAGTCCTTGAACTTCCCTCCCTCCCTGCCTCCCCTCTCTTTACAAGTACCATCTCCTCCGGCCTCTGACAGCCACATCAGGGTCTGTCCTTGCACCAGCTGCAGGGTAGGGAGGGGACCTCCCAGTGGGGAGCATGACCTCCTTCAGGGCAGAGGCCACTGGCTCCTGTTTCTCCTGACCCTGTGCAGGGATGAGGGTCACCACGTCTAGTCTACACGGTAGAATCCCACAGAGCAGCAAAAATGGTGGGGTGGGCTCTGAGGTTTCAGGTAACAAGTGACAAAAGACCCTCTGCACTTGTTGCCAATGCTCAACAGCAAACCTGAGGGTTGGCGGGCTTTTAAAGAGATACAGTGCTAAGAGTAAGACGTGGGTCCCTCTGTCTTCCAGAACTGCCCACTGCCACCAGGGCCCTACTCCTCTCTTTTTATTTGTTTCCCTATGGAATGAAAACATACTTGACCACTTAATAAAAGCAGCCCTATTTCACTTCTCAGATAACAACTTCCCAAGTCACAAGACCTTGGACTTTCTCCTCCTGTGGTTCCTAGGCTCTCAGGGAAAAGGGCCTTCCCCCCTGTGTTAAGCCATTTCTGTTAGATTTCTGTCTATGGACAAAAATTATTTTACTATAACTAAATGCTTTAGCTGAGTAACTTGGAATTTCCTTCTTATGGCTGAGAGTTCCAAATCAAGGCCCAGGCCCATGGGGAGACTCATTTTTCATTTGGATTCTAACTCAATACTTTTTGCTCAAATTATTCCAATTTTGGTCTTCAGGCACTCTTTCAGTTGGCTACTTTGTCCTTTAAACATGCCACACCCCATCAATACAGGCCCCTCGTCTCGATTCTGTTTGAGGACTTCCTTACCTTCTGTGGCAACAAGATGTTCTAGACTTATCTTGTCTATTTTCTGATTCCAGGCTTAGCATCAGCCTTTTTACCAAAGAGCCCTGGTTCTTCTTACTGGAAATCTTTGCAGAAACTAAGACCTGGGTATTAGATGTGCATGTTGCTCCTGGGGTGGGTGTCACCTGGAGGCTGGCTGAGCAGGAAGCATGTGTGCATCCCTGAGTGTCCATGGTGACTGTGGGCCTATATTAGCTGCACATGGTTCCTACTGATGTCTCCAACTCCATCACCACGTGGACCGCTCTAGCCACCTGCCCTTTCTTATCTATGAACTCCCACTCTGCCAGGGAAGCGTGCCCTTTCCATGTGCCACCCATTTACCTGTCTGATTTCAGTGTACACGTGTAGCAGCGTCAGAATGGCCCCCTCCTGGGGAACAGCCTTTTCAACTAGGGCACAGCGCTTATGTGCAATCTCCTGCTGAGTAATGGCCTCTTCTCCTTCAGGTTCACTTCCAGAATTCCTCAGGTCAGCCCCTTCCCCTGTACTATAGTCAGATGTCAGGAGATGCTCTGGAAATACATGCCCTTAAGTCCTCAGCAAGAGATACTGAACAATTATTGCACCCTGCAATAACTTGGGCTTTTCCTCTGCTCAGATAATGAGGCCTCACCCAGTGGGGCTGAGTTACACTCACCCGTTCCTTTGTAATCTACCCCTTCACCCTTTTGGGGATAGAATGTCCCATGGAACCTCCTCTTGTGTGTCCCCTATATAAGAATAAAGAATTCCAGAGGCTCTCTCTCTTTCCACAGACCCCTAAGTTCAGAGAGATGTCCCTGGATATGTGAAAAGGTACTTCTGTGTGTTTGTGTGCTGTCTTTGACGTTTTCTTAAGTTATTGGAAGAGTCAGATTTTGTGAGCCCAGCATAGGTCACCAGCTAGGATAGATGGCGATAGTCAGATTTATTCGTAGCAGACTACAGTCCATTCTGGGGTCTCCTGACCTCCCGAAGTGATATTTTGAGATTGTATACATTAAAATTCACTCCTGGTGGCTGTAAACTTCTGTTGTGATAAAGGCACTATGACAGGTTCCCACCATGACATTTTCATATAGAACAGTTTCACTGCCTTGAAAGTCCCCTGGGTTTCAGCGACTCCTCCTTCCTTTCCCCCACCCCACGGGCAACTACTGATCTTACTGCTTATACTTCTGCCCTTTCCAGAATGTCATGGAATTGGGATCGTATGATCTTTTCAAATGGGCTTCTTTCATTAGCAACATGCGTTTAGGTTTCGTCCCTGTCTTCTTCATGGCTGGTTGCTCTTCCCATCGCAGAATCCTATTGGGTGGATAGACCCTAATTTGCTAATTCGCCTGTTGGAGGTAGCTTGGTTGTTTCCAGTGGCTATAAATGAAACTGCTAGAAACATTCAAGTGTAGGTCTTTGTGTGAGCCTAGCTTGTAAATTTAGTTGTGTTGATTATAGGAACATAATTTAGGATCATGTGATAAGGCCGTTTAGCTTTGCAGACACGGAACGTCTTCGGGAGTGCCTGCCTTGTTCTGTGCTCGCCCAGACACCACAGGGGCTTTTCTTGCTTCACCTTCTCACCAGCATTTGGCGGTTTGGATTTTAGCCTTTTTAAATCTATTTTTATTTATTTATTTTTTTTGCAGTGCTGGGGATTGAACCCAGGGCTTTGTGTGTGTGCCTGTAAGGCAAGCACTCGGCCAACTGAGCTATATCCCCAGTCCTGGATTTTAGCCATTTTGATAGGTGTGCGGCTATCACTTGAATTGTGAGTGTCCCCATGTGCTTGGTCCCCAGGGGCCCTCTCAGGAGGTGGTGGATTTAAGAGGTGAGACCTACGGGATCTGAGGTCACTGTGGGGGGCATGCCCTTGAAGGGGACAATGGAAACTTTCATCTTTCTCTCTCTTCCACCTGGCCACAGAGCTCCCCGGCTTCCTCCACCACACTCTTGCCATGGCGTTCTGTGCCCATCAGTCAATGAACTGGAGCTTCCCAAACTGTGAGCCAAAGTAAACGTTTCTTCTTCTTCTAAGTTGATTGTCTCAGGCACGGGTTACAGTGGTGCAGAGCTAGCTAACACATCTGTTCTCTCACTTCTGAATTCTTCAAATCCTGGCTTAGGTTATCCTTTCAAGACTGGTACCCTTTTTTCATGTTTATGAAACAGTGCGTTACATTTTCTAAAGCTGTTCTGGGACACATTTTTCTTGTGTGTTTTCATCGTCCCCAGGAGAACCGTTACCCCATTTCAGCTCTGAGGAGTAATTAAGTCAGCTGATGTGGCTGCGGCCTAGGTCCCCAGGCCAGCTGGGGGGCAGGAAGTGGCCTGGGTGCTCACCACAAGGCAGGCCAGGACCTCCCAAGGGCAGAACTCCTTCCCTCTGTGGTCCTTGGGAGGGACTGAGGCCATGCCCGGCTCAGCCTGGGGGGGGACTGGTGGCCCCCAAGTCTGTGCCTCCACCACTGCTCAGTGTCCTTCGTGTACCTCCCACTCCACAACACACAGAGCTGGCGTCCCCTGCTTCCTCTTAAGCCTGCAGCTATGTCCAGCCTCAGCTGAGGCCAGGCCCTTCACCACAGCATCATGTTGGGAACTGCAGTTCCTAGGACCTGTCCTCTCCCACCCACCTTCCAGTCACCCACCACGTTCTGCTGCTTTTACATCCAGCTTTTCCCAACAGTAGCTCTTCCTCTCAGACCTCCCCTCCTCCCATCTGGGTTGTCACAGTGGGACAGCAGAACCTCCCCCTCCAGCTGGCCCGTGCAATCCGGTTCCACATGGGTGGAGAATCTCCAGTTTTGCCTCATCTCCATTCACATTCAAGCCATCTTGAAAAGGTCTCTTCCCCTAACAGAAGCTTCTTGTCCATTTTTTTCTATGAGCTTTTCCCTTGTCTTCCCTCTTCCTTGTCCAGAACTGTCAAGAGGCTGAGGTTTGACCCCACTTCAGGCTGCCATGGCCTGTCACAGGTTGGCAGGAGCCGGCACACACGAGACTCCTGGGTCAGAGACAAAGGACTTATTCACAGCAGGGCAGGTGGCAAGGACTTCATGTTTGCTGCCGCTTCTCTTCTGTCACGTGCCCTGAGTGTGCTGCCGAGCTGGGCCCAGGGGAATGCCGAGCACACAGTGGATACGCCGCACCCTCGGAAACTCAACTTAGGAAGATCCATCTTTTCAAGAAAATGACTAGTAAACTTGACAGACGTTTGCCCTGCAGGGAAACGATATCCTCCAAGGTGAGAAAATGGGGAAAAAAATTTTACCCTTTTTCCAAAAGGAAGAAATGATCTGTCTCTTCCAAGGTCACTCAAATGCTCTTAAAAAAGGGAGTCTGGGGAATGGAGTTGTAGTTCAGTGGAGAGCGCTTGCCTGCAACATGTGAGGCACTGGATTTGATCCTTGGTACCACATTAAAAAATAAATAAATAAAATAAAGATATTGTGTCCATTTGTAACAGAGAGAGAGAGAGAGAGAGAGAGAGAGAGAGAGAGAGAGAGTGTATGAGTGTCTGGCTGGGCCTGGAGATTCATACCTGTAATCCCCAGTGGCTCTGGAGGCTGAGGCAGGAGGATCACAAGTTCAAAGCCAGCCTCAGCAACTTGACAAGGCCCTAAGCAACTAAGGAAGACCCTGTCTCAAAATTGAAAAATAAAGAAAAAGGTTGGGATGTGGCTCAGTGGTTAAGTGCCCCTGGGTTCAATCCCTGATACCAAAAACAAAAATGAGGGGTGGGGGAGTGAGGGAGGGAGGGAGGGAGAGAGAGAGAGAGAGAGAGAGAGAGAGAGAGAGAGAGAGAGAGAGAAAAGCCATCAAGGACTCTGCCCCAGGACGCAGAAATGCAAGAGCTTCACGGAGAGTGGGCTCCCAGCAGCCTGGCGGGACTGATAGGCCCTTCTGTCCCGGGCCAGGTCCTTCTCCTTCAAGCACAGCTCAGGCACCCCTGGCTCCAGGAAGCTCTCTGTACCTTCATGCTGCAGGCCCCCATAGCATGCTGTGCCTACCACTGTCCCCACCCAGGTCACTTTAAACTGAAAATATCCCCAAGGCTTAGCCAGCTCCAGAGTGTGTGCCCCTTGCTCACAGGAGACATTTACTTCCTGAATAGATTTTGGCGAGCTGTCCCCTCCCCGGGGCTGACACAGGCCGGCCCGACAGGTGAAGCACACATTTCCCACACGTCCTCCCAGCTGTGCGACTTTGGCAGTGAACAACCCTGTGACTGATGGTGCTAGCCCCGTGTCTATTTACCCTTATAAAAAGACTGGGGGTGTCTCCTGCCTGCCCCCACCCAGGAAACGGGGTGATCTAGCACCAAGCCTGGGAAATCGGGGTGTAATAAAAATGGGGGCACCGAGGCACAGAGCTGCTAAGGTACATGCTGCGTCCCCACTGCCAGCCTGGAGCTCAGGTCTCCTGCTCCCAGGACCCGCCCACCATGGGACGCTGAGTAGGTTTGTGGCATGGAAGCCAGATGCCTAGATCCCTGTGGCCGGCTGCGGCTGCGTGCGTGGGCTGCAGAGGCACTTCCTGAAGCTTCCTCAGGACTCAACATTTTCCAGCAAATAGTGTGGCAACAGGGCGAGGGGAAGCCACCGCTGAGTTGGCACTTTTCTCCCCCAAGCGCTGCCCCATGTGGAGGCAGGGGCTGCATCCTGTCCCTGCTGTTCCCTCTTCCCCACCTAAGATGACCCTGCCCAGCAGCTGGCACCCTGGTATGGGTTCTGGCCATTGAGTGCACACGGCAAGGGCATCAGGGAACCGGTGTCAGCTCTCCAGACTGGCCTGGGGCTGCCCCGTGGGAGGGCAGGCTCCTGTGTGCGGAGTCCTCGCTGCATCCAGAGGACCCTCCCGAGGCTTCTGCTCCTCTTGTCCTGGCTGCAGCGAGCAGCTGGACAGATTCCACACACTGCATTAAGGTGTGGTGGGTCCAGGCATCTTTGGGGCCAGGTTAGGGCTTTCTGTGATGGAGGGACTCCAGCCAGGCCAAGCTGAGGACAGGAGCCTCAGGAGCCACCGTCCCCATCCTGGACACCCACTGTTCAGCCCCAGGCCGTGGTGCTTTGTTCTGCCACCCCAGGCCACCTGGACGTTCCCTTTCTCTGTGGTCTCCTCCATGAATTCCTCCCCCTGGGGAGGCTGCGTGGAGAACATAAAATAATGCAGGGGAGTCACAAGTGGGTGCCAGGCACCCAGAGCTCGGCTGGATCCGTCACAGCTCCCTGAGGCTCCCAATGACCAAAGCTCTGGGTGACTGTCCCTCCTGCTCTCTGGAACTCATGGCCTCAGGGTAAAGAGACCTGAGGGCAGACCTGGTGCCCAATTCACCCCCTGAACTCCACCTACTGCTCGGGCGAATGGCAGCCTCTGACCTCCCCAGCTGGTTCAGGCCAGGTGGCAGGCGGTGGGCACTGTGCCTCCCAGCTGGGCATGAAGTCGCAGAGCCCAGTCTGGCCTGAGTCCAGGAGCGGTGCTGGGAGCCGAGGATGAGGACGGTGTCTGCACCTGGCAGGGGCCGGGGAACAGGCAATCGGGGATGGAGCCTTGGTGTCTGGTACACTGACCTCCAGGGCAGGGCTCATGCTGGGGCACCCCCTGCCTCGAGGACTCACTGAGATGGTTGGCGCCTGGGTTCAGTAAGGCTAAGCCCAGGCTGCTGTTCCCTGATGCCCCCATTCACACTGGGGTCCCCAGGAGCTCTGCTTCCTCTGCTGTTCCCAGGACCTCGAAGAGTGCCGACGTTAAGCAGGTCCCCAGTGAACCCCCATCTTTAATCAGTGCCAAGGACAGACAGGGACAGTACAGATCTGCTGGAGGAAGAGGAGGATGACAGACAGCTGCCAGTGGATGGGCAGACTGTCACGGGACTGTCCAGGGCTGCGGACCATGGTAGGCACTGTCTGGCTCAACCCGGGTGTCAAGAAAGGCCTCCTGTGGAGAAGGGCTTTGAAGGCTCTAGAGGAGCTGATCAGGTGAAGACGCAGGGAATGGTGTTGGGGGGGGGGAGCAGCAGCAGCAGGGGGGCGAGAGATGGTTCTGGAAGTCATCTAGAGCTGGGATGGAAAGAACCAAGGGTGCTGGGGGTGTAGAAGATGACCAGGCTGAGGGTCAGACGGGGCCAGGGCCCCGAGGGCTGCAGGCTCTGAGAACACTGCAGGTTCTGGCAAAGGGCAGGGGCCCTCTGAGCCCCAACTGGGAGAGTCAGGCCGTGGCCTGGGATGGCCACAGAGCTCCAGCTTCTCCAGAGAAGGAAATGCAGCTTTCACAAGGGCTTTTATTAAACTCCCCCCAGTGCCTCTTTCAACAATTGCCACAGCCCTGGGTGTCCACCAGGGAATGGCCCTGTCAGTTTTCCCCTGGTGGAGGTGGGGCTTGTCCATGTATCTGTGGCCTGGCTTGGTGGCCCTGGTGTCTGGCTGCCTCTGGAGGGGTACAGGTGCTGTAGGGGGCTGTGGGCACTGGGGGTTGGGGGCAGGCTCTCTGGCAGGGGCAGGGGGCCTGTCCCTTCAACACACACCCTGAGAGATGCTCCTGAGATGCTGCATGTTTCCAGAACTTCCCAGCTCCATCCTGAGTAGCAGAGGAGCAACGGGGGGGCCAGGCGCTCCCTCTTCAGTCAGCCCTGGAAAAGAAGCCCTAGAAACAGCAAGGAGGGGAAGGGCTGCAGGAGGCAGAGGAGACGGCCTGAGGGCCTGTGCATGAGCAGGGGTGGCTTAGTAGCTGCAGCTGGCTGAAGAACCTCTTCCCTCTCTGAGCCTCAGTTTCCCTTTCTGTCTGATGAAGAACATGGCCTCTCAGTGCTATGACTCCACCTCAGGAAGTGCCCTTGGCCACTGCTTCATGTCATCCTCACAATTATTTTGTGCCCTTGGGTTACCATGTTCAGTGGGTGGTACACATGTGCACAGGCGGGCACCCGCCGGGAGTCTCCACGTGTGCTCAGACGTGGGGGCACGTTTCTGGATGAGTGGGTGCAGCTGAGTGTGGTGGGGTGAGTGAGTGAGGCCCCAGTCCCTGTTCTCCTGTCCCACCAGTCTCAGGAAATACTGCCATGGCAGGGACCCTGGTAGCCCAGGCCTCACAGGAAGTTGGGCTCCCGCACCACCAGGAAGGGCGGGTTTCCGCTGTCCCCACCACCATCCAGGGGCCGGTACACGAAGTGGAAGTCGCGCTTGGGCTCACTTCGCAGCAGATAGCCCTTGATGCGATGTGGCAGTGCCTCGTCGGCCAGCTGGAAGCAGCGCCCGTCCACCAGCACGAAGAGCCGGTGCTCCTGGGGCTGGGTCACCTCGAACTTCTCAGCGCACTGCGCACACAGTGCCTGGGCCATCGTGTCTGCCCGGGACGCCAGCGTCCGCGACTGCTGCTCAGGCTCCAGATATGACACACAGATGAAGTCCTGCAGAGCGAGACAGAGGGCACGCCAGTCACCTGCAGGGCCAAGTGGGCATCTCGTTGGCCCCCACCCTGGTGCTGGGGACTGGGGCCAGCAGTGAGGAGCTGGACCACTGTGGACCTATCATTGCCTTCTCTGGTCCCCAGGCTCGCAGGAGCAGTTGTGAAGCTGGGGGTTGGGCACCTGCAGCCCTCCCTTACCCTGCGACTGAGCCTGCTGGGTGACCCTTTGCTCTCCATCACTGGGCTGACTGTTCTGGATCATTTAAGTCCTGGCATTGAGGAGCCAGTGCGCCCCCTGGTGGCCAGTCTAGAGGCTCACCCTCCTTCCTCCCTCCACTCATCATTCCATGGCTTCTCTTTCCCAGAGTTCCCCTGTGCCCAGGAACAATGCTGGAGATCAGCGTAAATAAAACTAGGGGTGCGGACCTTACTCCCAATGTCCCACAACTCAGACAGGCGGAACAGTTCAGGCCCTTAAGGCTGGAATTGCCTCTGGGGCTCAGAGGCCAGGAGGGTGGGGGAGAAGGCCTGGGGAAAGAGGGCGGGGAGCTGGGACATGTGGAAAGGGCATGGTGTGAGCAAGGTTTCCAAGTACCTGGCCAGCACACTCACCACCCTCCACCAGCCCCAGAAAGAGGACAGTGTGGCCCCTGAGTCCCATGCTTGGTTCTGAATCTTCTCCCATTTACTGTGAAACCTTGACCTACTTAAGCCTGTTTCCTCAACTGTCCACTGAGTACATCAGTCATGACAGGGCTGGGAGAACTACACCAAGTCAGCCTCTCCTTCACCCAGGACCAAGCAGGTGTGCAGCGTGTGTGAGGCCGTGACTGCCCTCTGCTGGACAAAGTGGTAACAGCAGGGCAGACGGCTCCACAGCAGCCAGGCCATGGAGATGACAATGGCCACCACAGTAGTGAGTGCTTATGAGGCCCCAGGCTGGGTCAAGGGCTTCACTGCTGCTGCCACGCCCCCCTCTCTTGGTGTCACAGGGCTGTCCTTGTTAGGCCTCCTAAGGGCCCTTGCCTCCTACTGTTGACCTTGGGGCTCTGGGTGTCCATCCCCTAGGGAAAGGATTTAAGGAGTTGGGTGTCGACGAAGTGCTGGGACTGGGCAGAGAGTGTGCGCTGCCCAGGTTCCAGAAACTCTATTGAGGGCTCCTGGCCTCTCTCCCAAGCTTCCCTCTTCTCAGTGGTGGGGGTCTGTCTAATCCTCTGGATCAGCATCAGGAACCCACCGGCTGCAAATAAGAAGAAAGGAAGGGCTGGGCCAGGCTTGGACCAAGAGCATCCATATCCCCAAGCTGGTGGGTGTAGGCATGCCAGGAGGGTATGGGGATAGTGGTGGGCTGGAGCTCCTATCAGCTTGGGAGAGCACGCCTCTCTTTCCAACTCTAAGATCAGGGATACGAGCTGAAACTGGGAGTTTACACCATGGAAATTGACAGAAGCTAAATTCAAGAGTTTTTTTTCCCTTCTCCTTCTTCAGAGAGAGCCATTACAAGGTGCTGTTGATTAGAGGAAGGAGTAGGGACATTAGCTTGGAAGCCTACACAGGTGCTGGGTTGGCGGAGCTCATCTGCTCACAGTCAGCTTGTGTGAATAGAGAAACTAAGTCCCAGAGAGGCAGGGATTGCTCAGGGTCATGCAGAGAGCTAGCTCAGAGCTGGGTCCAGAGCTTGAGCTTCTTGCCTCCCAGGCCTGGGCTGCATCTGTTATAGATGGGCCATCTGGAAAGCCAGGAGTGGGATTCAGGACTGGTGAGCTCTGGGAGCTGGGGTGGTGGTGTCTGCATAGCGATAGCTTGTTATAACTCTCTCCATTTTCCACATACTACTGTCTGTTCTGTCCTAGGTCCTGGGCTTGGGACCCCTGAGACACGTGAACTATGGATGCTGCCCTCCTAGAGGTAATGTCTTCATACACAGAGGGTTACAACATGGTGGGATCTGCACTGTAATGGGGGTGGCAGTGGAAGCACAGAGTCCGGGGCAAGAGGGGGCATCAGGAAAGCCTCTGGCTGTTAGAGACCCTGTGTTGTCTTGAGGGCTGGCGTGACAGCCGGTGAGGGGAGGCAGCAGCCTGGGTGGAGGCTGAGCAGCCAGGAGCCGAGCTCGGTGTTGGGGAGCTGTGAGTGACTGGGTTTATTGAAGCCTGGGTGTGATGGGGGAGGATGCTGCCTGAATGTTGTCTGCATAGATGGAGAGATGGAGGGGTGGGCGGCTGGTCGGTGGGGACAGAATCGGGGTAACGGGAAGCTTGGCAGCTTCTGCATTTGTCCAGGGACCCAGGGGCAAGGCTGTAGGTCAGCTTGTGTCCCCATCTCCAGCCCTAGTGGGGCTAAGTGCACAACAGGGGCTAGAGTCATCTCATCTGCCCCATCAGAACTCCCATGGCTGGTAGGACTTCTCTAAGCCCACCCATGTCCCTGGCCCCGAGCTGGACATACTGGGCCGGGGCTGGGGTTCCTTCCCCTGGTGGAAGCCCCGCTATCCCCTGAGGGCAGGGCTGGCCAGACGGAGCAGGCAGTCGCTGTCACAGCCATTGAGCCAGCTGGCCAGTGAGACTGGCGTCTGGGCAGGGTCCTCCTACCCGCTCCCATCAGTCGACCAGGCTCACCTGCACCGAGGAGCGCGAGGCCCGGGCCTTGTTGAGCGTGCGCCTCCGCTCCCAGCGGTGGATGGAGTCCTGCACCTCCACACTCAGCTGCCGGGTCACCGTGATCTTGTCGTAGTTCTTGATGTGCTCCAGGGCCCCGTAGGTGGTGGTCAGATAGTAGGAGCCTGCGGGGTCGAGGGTGCGGAGGTTGAGCTAGGACACGAGGAAGGTGTCCAGGCTCCGCCCCGCCGCCGCCAGGGGGCGCCTGCAGCCGGGTCCCCAGCCTCCAAGACTGAGCTCCTGGCCATGCCCACCGCGCAGCCGGGCCAGGGCCCAAAGCCCAGCTCTGCTCAAAACCGGTCATCGGTCATCGTTTTCCCTTCAGAATGAAAACGCTTGCTTATTTTTAAAGCGGTATATTACAATGTAAAGGATGCGCAAGAGACAGAAACGTGGATGCCTTTAAAGTGGGCTGGGAGTGGCTGGGAGCTTCTCCTGGATCACACACCTTCTGAGCCAGTGGATGTCTTATTATTCTAAAAATAGCTTTAAAAGATGTGGGGGACACTTTAATTATTCTGTGCAGTTTTTAATGATTTAAAATAAGTAAGCATTTTGAATGAGCCAGTTGCCCATTTCTTCTCACCTTCTTATGTCACTTCACGTGCATTCTTAATCCCTAACATTTCCTGAAGTAATGGAAGCTTCCAGATACTTCAGACCTCAAAATTTACATACGGTTTTAAGATAAAAGACAATATCGTGCATGGATGCTTGGTTCATTGTCCTTAGCTTATTAGGGGCTTTTGGCTAAGAAACATCTGAGAAATATTAACCTTGTTGAGCCCCAGAGTTGGGGGGGGGGTGACTTGGCCAAGGTCACGCAGTGGTCAGGGCCCTGGAGGGGAAGGAGTTCTCAGAACTCTTCGGATCTTCAGTGTTGTCACTCCCAGGAGCTGGCTTCCCTGCCTTTCATCAGACTTCTCTCCCTGGCCCCTTTTAGTGCCAAGACAGTGATTTTTGATTGTGCCAATGACCCAAATCCCATCTTCCCTAATGAACTGAGTCCCACTGTTATTTGGGGAATTATCACTGGAATGAAAATATTCATTTCCCGACTCCCAGGGTGGCACGGGCAGGAGCCCTGTTCTGGCTCCTTGGATGTGAGTGAGGCTTCCAGGAAGGCCTTTGAAAGGGACAGACTTCATTTGACATATCCCTTTGGGTTTTTGCCTGTCCCCATTCCTCCTTCCTGGAATACAGAGATGAGCCTGGAGGCCCAGCAGCTGTCTTGTGATCAGAGGTGGTAGGCACAAAGACAGAGGCCCACTTGCTAAGGAGAGCTGAAAAGAGCTGGCCCAGATTTCACCCTCATCAGCTTCGGAGCCTGCACTTCTTGATCCAGGTCACAAACCAATCCCTCGCCCTGATTAAGCCATTATGAGTTACACTCCCAATGGCCATGCTGGATGGAGGAGTCCCACAACCAGTGCGGGCCAGGTCCACCCCTGGGCCAGGGAGGGTGGGGGCGCTAAAGGGGTCTGTGGCCACAGGATCACCCACCCTTGGGTGACCCTGATCAGAGAAGAGCCACGAAGCCACTCATGTGTCTCCCTTCCTAGGTGAATGCCAAGCCTGAGTGTCCAGGATCTCTGATGCCTCCAGCCCTTGCTGCCCTGAGTCCATGTCCCTAGGTAGCACAGTCCTGCTTCCCTTGGGGACACTCTGTCCAGTTCAGGAGTCAGGAAACAGGGCGTGCAGCAGCCGTCCTGTGGTCCTGGGCGAGCTCTCTCTGCCTTGGTTTCTCCTCTGCAAATCCCATAACATTGTGAAGAGTCAACGAGAGGAGCCAGGTCAGGCACAGATTTAGTGACCTGTGGGCAATGCATGTGCCTCCATGACCTCAGAGTGTTCAGAGGCTCCTTGCCCTTTAGGGGTCGGGGAGGAACTCCAAGCCCCTCCAAGCCGCCTGCTGGAGCGCTCCCTTCCCTGGGCGGTGAGCCATGCAGTACCTGCTTCGACCACTAGGTGGTGGCTGACACCAATGTGAGGTTTGGGGACTCTGGGATGTGATATCTCTTGGTTGGAAAAACTCAGGGTGGAGAGGGGACCTGAGCAAAGGAGTCCCTGAGGGCATTTGTGGAAAGGCTTGAATTCTGGACAGGCTCCAGCCAGTGCCTGGGCCTCCTGTCAGTCAGAGTGGTGGGAGCACTGGGGGGCCGGGTCCCACCATCCCTCCCTCATGCTTCCAGGAAGCCTCTGAGCTCTTCTGCCCTGAAGGCCTACTGCAGATGGTGGCTGGCCTTTGCTAAATAAATGACATCACCTGGAACAGGCCTGGAGGAACCTCCAGAGCACATGGGTCAGCTGCCAGGCTCTCTGTGGGACGGACGCAGACTGTTTGCAGGACGGCGGAGCCGGCTCCAGCCTCAGCCTGCCTTGGTCTGGATTGGCAATGCCCATGTGGTCACCCAGCTGCTGTGGGTGGCATTAGGAGGTGGGGCCTTTCAGAGGTGACTAGGTCACCAGGGGGAGTCCTCCTGAATCAGATCAGTGCCCTTCTAAAAGAGGCCCTGAGAGCTGCCCTGTCCCTTTCACCATGCGAGGACACAGCAAGGAGGGCCATCTAGGAGGAAGGGCCCTCACCAGACACGGAATCTGCCCGTCCCTTGATCTTGGATGTTCAGCCTCCAGAACTGTAAGCAGCAATCTCTGTGGTTCACAGGTTGCCCAGTTAGCGGCTTTGGTCATGGCAGCCCAAAGCCACTGACGCTCAGGTACCCCGGAGAGTGCTGCAGCACCCAGTCTGGCCAACACCTTCACTGTGCCGGCCAGAGGGCTTAGGTGATCTGCCCAGGTTGTCCTGCAGTCCGAGGCAGAACGGCCCAGACTGCTCTTTGGACGCCACCCTCTTCGTTCTTTTAGGTTCAAGCCACTTAATTCCAGGCCTGGGCCCTGAAGGGCCTGCCCCAGCCCAAGCGTCTCTGACCTCCGTGGAGCAAGCAGCCTGCGCCAGTGGGGGGCTCGGTCTGTCCCCTCTCCTCACCCTCTTCTAGTGTTCACAGGTGGGACCCGTCTTCTCTCCTGCTTCTCGGAGCTGAGGTGATGGGGGTCCTGGGCACACCCCCAGCCGAGATGGGGGCTAGGCAGGGGAACTCAGAAGTGCCTCCCACCTCACACTGTCCTCCTGTCCTTGGGCCCAGACATGTCTAGATGGAGGGTTGAGACTGTTGAATGAGGGAAGGCCCTGCCCACGCTGGAGACCCCAAGGCCATCTTGGTACCAGAGACCAATAGCTGTGAGGCTGGGCCTGTCCTAGGTGATGTGACCTCCCACACCCTGGTTTTTGGAATAGGGCAAAAGGAGGGTCAGGGAGGCGCCCCTGCCACCACGGATCCTCCAGGTGCTCGTGAACTCTGTCCTCTGGCCCTTGGAGCTGCCATGGTGGGTCTGCTACTGCTGTGGGTGACGAGGGTTGCTAGGAGGGAGGGGCCGTGACATGGCTGCACCGTCATCTTGGCAGACACCTTGCAGGTGCCCTGGAGACCTGCCTGCAGGGCCCGAGGTAGGCAGAGACTCTGACTACCCAGGTCTGGCAAAGGCAGGCTGCAGGTCCTCGGGAGCCTCGGGTCAGAACCTATGGACGGTTTCAGACCTTCATGGAGGACGTGGAGTCTGCTGGGTCTCAGAAGTGCCCAAAGTGCCCAGAACAGACCAGACCTCCTGCCTGAGCTGCCTCATGCTCCCCACCAACCTACTGGGCTCCTGGGAACAGGGACAAGGAGCCCTGGAGGCCCCAGCAGGACTGGGGAGGGAGATGCAGGTCCACGGCGGGGGCTGCTAGCCACGAGGAGGGCTTCCTGCTGTCCCTGCTCAGCATGGTGCCTGGCCTGGGGCCCTGTTTGGCCACAAGGATTCAGGATGAGGACAGAGCAGGAGTCATGGGGCCACCACTGCCAAAGAGCCAGCCACCCAGACATCTGCCCAGAGCCCCAGGGCCCCCTCCACATTTCCACCCTGCAGTGACCTCCAGGGACATTGAGTCCCACCCCCGCAGGGTCTGGGCCCTTCCTTTGGCAGGACTTTATGATTTCTCCTGAGGCGGTCAGCAGCACGTGGCTGCTGTGGGAGATTTAGAGAACGGAAAAAATGCGAAGAGGAGCTGCCACGGGCTCTGCACTCAGGGCTTTCCTTGGTCACCGTGTCCCTCCCCCCAGCCCCTCTGTCCCCCAGCCACTTCATCAGCCTCTCCTCAGCGTTTGTCACGTGGGATTGGGTGTGAAGTCATCTTGTTTGCTCATTGGTTTAACCTGCATGAGGTTTGATTCCTCCCCTGGAAGGAAACTCTGAGAAACCCCACACAGAGGCAGAAGCCTGGCACCACCTGCTGAGTGAACGAGTCACTGGCCCCAGCCCAGGGACCTTAGTAAGAGTCTTAGCACTTTTCTTGTTGATGTATAAGAGTCTTTTACATATGGAGGCTGTTAAGTCTTGGTTTACTGATTTGTAGGGACACTTTCTCCTGGTTGATTGTTATCTTCTACTTAGGGTCATTTTTGACATGTAAGAGTTTTGACCTTTAGGGGTTACATGTAGGGCAGCCCCAAGACCATGGAAAAGGTTCCTGCTGAAAGCCCCAGGCAGGCTGCTGTTCCTCATAGGGGTAAATCCTAGGAATGGAGTGCTACAGGTTTGAGGAAGAATGCTGGCTGGGCTCACAGTCCCTGACCCTTCTGCCTCCCCCACCCTGCCATTCTTTCCCTCAAGTTGTGGGGCCTGTGGGGACAGGTCAGTGTTGCCTGGAGCCCCCTCCCATCTCCTCAGCCTGTAGTGCTTCCGTGTGCTTGCTTGGGGGTGCTGAATCCTAAGAGGATGACCTGAGGAGGCGGAGGTCCCCAGGTGTAGGATGAATGAAGTGTTCACTCATTCTGTGAGCCTATCAGCCTGTCCTGCCCAGCACTGAAGTCCAGCCTGGCATGGATGACTGGATGGGCAAATGGCTGTGTGAATGGATGAGCTGATGGATAGATGGATGATTGGATGGGTAGATGGACGGATGGGAGGATGGAATGGATGAGTTGATGGATGGGAGGATGGAATGGATGAGTTGATGGATGGATGGATGGATGGGTGATTGGATGGGTAGATAGATGGATGGGAGGATGGAATGGATGAGTTGATAGATGGATAAGTTGATGGATGGATGGATGGGTGATTGGATGGGTAGATAGACGGATGGGAGGATGGAATGGATGAGTTGATGGATGGGAGGATGGAATGGATGAGTTGATGGATGGATGGATGGATGGATGGGTGATTGGATGGGTAGATAGATGGATGGGAGGATGGAATGGATGAGTTGATAGATGGATAAGTTGATGGATGGATGGATGGGTGATTGGATGGGTAGATAGATGGATGGGAGGATGGAATGGATGAGTTGATAGATGGATAAGTTGATGGATGGATGGATGGGTGGGTGATTGGATGGGTAGATGAATGGATTGGAAGATGGATGAGTTGATGGATGGATAAGCTGATAGATGGGTGAATGGATGGATGAGTGATTGGATGGGTAGATAAATGGATGGGTAGATGGATGGACAGATGGATGGATGGACGGATGGATGGATGGATGGATGGATGGATGATTGGATGGGTAGATGAATGGATTGAAGAATGGATGAGTTGATGGATGGATAAGCTGATAGATGGGAGAATGGATGGATGAGTGATTGGATGGGTAGATAAATGGATGGATGGATGGATGGATGATTGGATGGGTAGATGGATGGATGGGTGGATGGATGGATAAGCTAATGGATGGATGGATGGATAGATGGATGAATGGGTGATTGGATGGGTGGATGTGTGGTGGATGAGTTGAATGGATGGATGAATGGATAGATGGAAGATTGGATGACTGGATGGATGGATGGAAGACTGGATGGATGGATGAGTTGATGAATGGATGGGTGGATGGATGGATGGTGGGTGGATGGATGAACTAAAGAAAATTTGGCTCCTTCTGAGCTCCTAGACCTCATGTATGTATGTATGACAAGTTGCCCCACCTGCAGGAAATATTTAACTAAAGAGGAAAGTAGCTGCAGAGACACCAGAGCCACGAGCCACTGTCACATAGGACAGTAAAGCTCACAGCTCCCCTGATCTTCCAAGAACTCACAGACTTGGGGAAAAGGGAATTCCTGGAGACTGAGATGGAGCAAATAATGTTCCCTGCATGTATGATGATGTCAAAATGAACCCCACTATTATGCATAACTAAAAACACTTAAAATAGAACTCACAGAACCACTCACCCCAGAAACATGCTAAAATGCAAATAGATGCAAAAGAGAGTCAGCTAATCTCAAGAACCACAAAGCCTAAAGGGGACACTTGGGGCCTGGTCGGAGCTCCCTCAGAGCTGGTATGGGGCCATCTACACTTCAAGGGATTCTTGGTGGCAGGGTGGCTGAGGCTGTGGGCGGAGGAAGTGGAGGGAAGGAGGCAGGGGAAGGGAGGCTGGGGGTGGGTGCAGTTGACCACACCCCTCCCTCGTCCTACTGGGGAGCGGGGCCTTGCCACCTCAGTAACCTGCCCCACCAACAGAGGTCCTGAGCAGGGCTGGGTGAGCAGGGCCGGGGGTCCCTGGGGCCACTCGAGGAACTGACCACTCCCTGTCAGACTCCTCACGTGGACACTGCCCGTGTCACGTCTCATCTCCTAAGTTGCCACGGCTCTTCCCTCAGGGAGGAAACCCTTCCCATCTTTATCTGCTGAGCCCTGTTCTCCTCCAGTGCTTCGCTCGGGCATCACCTCCTCCGGGAAGCGCTCCCTGACTGCTGTGCCATCTGGCCTGGGGTGTGGGGGGCCGGGGGTCGACTCACCCTCCCCCAGCTGCAGGGCGGGGTCCATGAGCTCCATCATGTACTCCACGCTGAGCAGCATCTCGGTCAGGTTGCTGCGGGCCAGCACGTACATGAGCACCGGGAGGAAGTCGTCGGCCCCGTAGGGCTTCCCTGGGGGGGACAAGAAGGAATCTGTGAGACCCAGGCGCCCCTGGGAGCTGCTCCCTGCTGGGGTGGGGGGTTGTGGTTTGCTGGCGGGGTGGTCACCCCTGCAGAGGAACATGCCCACTCTTTGTCCCTGGGATCAGCCTCCTGGGGAGGTCCTGAGGCCCAGGGCAGGTCTGGGAATAGGGAAGTGAGAAAGTGCTCTTGTCAGGGGTGAAAAAGAACCCAGCCCCTTCCCCTTTCTCAGCTCCCCCGCCTGGCCACCATGTCCTTGCTTGGCCACCAAAATCACATCACACTTATTCACAGACCCACCCAAGGGCAGCTGTCTGCCTCTCACGGAAGACCTCTGGGAAGGTCCCTGTCCCCGCTAACCATGCATCTCCCTCCCGCCCTGCAAACCAGGAACCTCCCTCAGCCAGAGGCCTCAGCCAGGATCTCACCTTCACCATGACCCTGAGCTTCCGCCTTTCCTGAGGTAGGGTGTTCCTGCAAACCCGGAGAGCAACAAAGCACCCCGCTGCCTTTGGGGGAGAGGTCCCCGGGGCCCAGAGAATCCCAATGGCAAGGGATCCCTCGCAAGACAGGTGGAAGGTCCCCAGTAAGGGACAGAGGCAGAGAGGAGGGTGTAAGCTGGGACCAAAAGGGGCCGCCCCAATTTGCCCCTGGGCTGGCTCTGAGACCCTCCTTTGGCAACCCCAAAACTGGAGTTTGGACGTGAATTCACCTGGGGACAGGATGCCCCTGGCGTCCAGCCTGCCTCTGGAGCACACCTGGGGATTGAAGCTTGGCACGAGGCTCTGCACTGTGGGGCGCAGCCTTGCTGGTCCCCCATCCAGCTTCCTACTTGCTCTAACAAAAGGAGGTCAAGGCCCAGGCCTGGGCTCAGCCAGAGGCCACAGGGTGGTGTGTGACCCCAGAAAGGTCTTCAGCGGTGCTGCTGCCTCCTGTGTTTTGGGGAGACTAATAAACAGCCTGAACACTTGCTAAACAATTTCTAGTTCTTTCAAAAGATTTATTTCCGCTTGACACGTTTTGCAAAGGATTTAGGTGACCATTGGGGAAATACAACTTATGACATGAAAATTAAAATAAAAATGTAAACATCAAGGCTAATATAAATTATGAAAGGAATTCCAGGAAAAAATCAAAACCCAAATAAACAAGAACCTGTGCAGTTGCTTCTTTAGAATTCCAAACCTGGCTTTGAGTTTCCTAGTGGCCAGAGTGAGGAGGGAAACCTCATATGTTCTGTTTTTCTCATTGCTCAAGAGAAGATAGAGTTGAGACTCAGGGGAACCCAATTATTATTCTAACCCTTAGCTCTAAAATAAAAATTTCACATGGGGCTTCATTTGGGGGACATGAGCTGTGATTGGCAAGTCCCTGCAGCACACATGGGGACATTTCACAAGGATGTCATGTTCAGGGCAAGCACTTCCGGGAAGCGGAGTAAATTTCACAGTTGCTGATGCTTGTTCATATCTGTTCCTCACAACAATGATATAAAGTAGGCGTTGCTTTGCCTCCTTAAGGAGAAGACTTCAGAGAGCTCCAGTGACTGTCCCTTGGCCCTCCCTAGGGTTCTGAGTGTAAAGGGCTGGCCTCTGGCCTTGGGTCTGGGTTAGAATCCCACCTGTACCACTCACTAGTGGTGGGCCAGGGAAAGTTAACCTTGGCAGAGAGGTTGGGATTCCGTGCCCAGAGAGTATCATGAAGCAGCACAGGTGGTCGGTCCAAGTTGACATGGTGGCCTGGAACAAAGTGGCCTCTCATACTTTGAACCAAGTAGAAAAAGTTAATGAATGATCTACAATTTAACAAAACAGAACAAAACACTGAGTGCAAAATCCTGTGTCTCCGACTCGTCTGCACATTGTCACCCGCCCCCATAAAGTCACGTGCGTGCCCTGGAAGCCACTGGCTGACTAGAAATGACTGTTCCTGTGGCACAACACGTACAACTGCCCGCGTTTATTTAAAAGCTGATATGTTGTTGTTCATTGTGGATTTTTTAAAATAATTTTTATGTTTTAAGATAATTGCATTAAGGGTCGGGGGTGCAGTCAATGGTCGGGCGCTTGCTTAGCACGCATGAGGCCCTGGGTTCCCTTCCAGCACCCACACTCATACACAAAAAGGGTAAAATATGACTTATCTTGCCATATGACCCCCAAATTCCATTCTTAGTTACATACCTGACAGAAATGAAAACATTATTTCCACCCAGTGACTTGTACACAAAAGCCCACAGCAACATTATTTATAATAGCCCCAAAGTGCAGATGGCCCGGGCGTTCAGTGCTGGTTGATGAACAGATCACATGTGGTGCAGCTGTCCAATGGACACCACTTGGAAACAGAAAGGAACCAAATAATGGTCCATGCTAGGATGTGAAGACCTCGACAGATCGACAGAGACAGAAAGTAGATTTGTGGTTTCCAGGGGCTGGGCTGGGGGAGGCCCGAAGGGAGAGTGACCACTGATGGGTACACGTCAGTGGTCTTGGTCACATGACCTCAGGCAGACACCAAAAACCACTGCCCTGTTTTAAAACACCTGTGGATACGCACACACACATAAAGTGCATCCTGACTGCTGAGCTTTTGGGGGACCCTTACAGTCTGTACCTAAGGGGAGAATCTCAGCCCCTTCTCCGGAATCCTGGCCTAGTGGGAGAGGCCCAGGGCAGGAGCTGGCAGGACCAGCACTTGGTGCCTGGCAGCCATTATGAGGGGTGCTGGTGTGGGGCCCTGTGGTCTTGCCTTCAAAGCCTTTCTTTTTTTTTTTTTTTTTAAAGAGAGAGTGAGAGAGGAGAGAGAGAGAGAGAGAGAGAGAGAGAGAGAGAGAGAGAGAGAGAGAGAGAGAGAGAGAGAATTTTTAATATTTATTTTTTAGTTCTCGGCGGACACAACATCTTTGTTGGTATGTGGTGCTGAGGATCGAACCTGGGCCGCACGCATGCCAGGAGAGCGCACTACCGCTTGAGCCACATCCCCAGCCTCCTTCAAAGCCTTTCTAAGTCTCAAGCCAGGGACTGTGACATCGGGGTCATGGAGGACTGGCTAAGGAGGGCTTTGTGCTCCTCGCCGCTCAGTCCTGCTAAGGCTGGCCAGAGAGCTGGAGATTCGGCTGCTCCCTTCCTCCTGGACTATCCAGGCTTAAATGGGACAGGGCGACCCCGAAATAAAGACTACATTTCCCAGCTTCCCTTGCAGCTAGGTGCAACCGTACACCTAGGTTCTAGCTAAAGGGGTCGTGAGGGAGGTGGCACCTTCAACTTCCAGGTCATGTCCTTAAGTGGGAGGAGCCTGTGGATGGAGAGAAGCCGGGAGGATGGTGGAGTAGCAAGGTAGAAGGAGCCTGGGTCCCTGGGGATGGTGTAGGGGACCTGAACCCTGCACAGGCGCCTGAGAGGGAGTAAAGGTCTGTTTAAATCCTGGGGTGTGTGTGTGGGTTGCCAGTGGCCCAAGCTACAGCCCAGCTTCTATAGGATGTGAGCTGCAAACATCTGTGGACAGTGTCCCCCCGGGGTCTGGGTCACACCCCAGGAGCCCACCGCACTGCCTCAGCGGGTTCAGGGTGGACAGGAGCATCTCCAGGCTTCCCCTCGGCAGGCAGGGCCCAGCCAGCACACCCACTGCCAGGTCCTCCAGAGCACACCATGCAGTGCTGGCCACGAGGAGCCGCGGACGGCCTGCCCAGGGAGCATGGCTGTGCTTGCCACGGGCCCAGTCTGGAGGACAGTGTGCTGCCGCAGTCCTCCTGACCATGCTTTTCCTACATCTGCAAAATGGAGCCAGTATCACCGGCCCTGATGGCGCTTAGGTTGAATACAATCAGAAAAAGAATGGGAAAGTGCGTCAGAACCTGTGAAGTGCTGCCCAAAGGGGACGTCCGTGTTCTGCTCCCTCAGTGGGTTCAATTTTCCCACCTGTAAGATGCACAGGCTGAACGCACTGGCCGTGGGCAGCACTGAAAAGCAGCCAGACAGACCTGGGGCTCAAGTCCCAGCATAAAGCTTCCAGCTGTGTGGCCTTGGCCAATTGCTTTACCTCTCTGAACCTGCATCTCTAGTCCTACGTGAACTGGCACAGAGAACACGACCATCCTGTGGGGTTTTGGTGGGGATTCTATAGAAGGCTGTTCATGGGGTGTTCCCGCCCTGCTCCCATGGAGACGTCTGCTAGAGGGGAACATTGGTTCCTCTAGCTCTGTGTTCCAGCCCTGCCTTCTTCCAGGCCTCTGTGGCCTTCCAACCCGCAGAGTCAGTTTTGGGGAGACTTCCCGTCTCCTTTATGAGCCTGAGGCATGACTGAGGAGCTCCTGGGGAAAGACAGTTTTGTGCCTGGGTTTATTTGGTCACTAGCCGTGTGCAGATCTTGTTTCTGTTTTGAGTTACGAGTTGGGGGACGAGGCGGGTGGGTGCCATGGTGCAGCCGTGACAGTCCTGCGCCTTTAAGAACTTTCCATGACCAGGCAAGCGATTTTGCTGGTTCTCAGCCAGGTGATCTTGCCCTCTAGGGGACACCTGGCAAGCCACCTCTTGGCTTCCAGGTCAGGGAAACGTCCTCCAACACACAGGACAGCCACGTAACACAGAGTCACCCAGTCCCAAGTCTCAGTGCCCGGGGTGAGAAGCCCTGCCCGGGGGTGGGACTTTCAGCCCCAGGATGGCCCAACTGAGGCCCAGGGCCGGGGACCGAGAGGCCTAGGGACAGAGAGGCCCCAGGACTAGGGATCTGAGGTCCCAGGGCTGGGGACAGAGCAGCTGGGCCATGTGGTACCATGGAGACAGGTGGGGAGGGGGTCTCTCAAGACTGGCTTTGTGCCTCTGGGGACAGAAAGTCCTTGGCCCTCACTTGCTCTCCACATAGTCCTTGAGGACTCCTGCTCAACTCCTGCAGGGCCTTGGGCTGGTGTCCTTGTTTCTGCCCAGGGTGTTCAGCTGCCCACTGTGGGGGACACCCCTCCCACCTCTGTCCCTCCAGTGACCCACGAGCACTGCACCCCATCTCCCCTGTGCCCACAGCCTGCCCAGCACGTGAAGGGGCACAGGAGTAGCAGAGGGTCAGTGTGTGAATGAATGCCGAGCTCCCAGCAGGACCCCAGAGCCGACTTGGACGGGCCTCTGTAGGGCTGGGGTCCCTCCCCCACCAGCGGCCACGCCAAGGTGTGCACCACCGTCTCCGAGAGCAGCCCTTCCTGGTCCTCCCATGCCCATCAAGGACCCAGCTTCCCTCTCAGTCCCCAGACACAAAGCTGGGTGGCCTGCCTCTTCCTCGGGGGTCCTCTGACCCGACTTGTCCTGCCCAAGGTTAGGGTCACCGTCACAGATACTAGGGTCTGCTGTGGACCTTCCACAGTGCTGTGCTGGGAGACCTTCACAGTTGGCTTTTAGAAGAAAAAACAACCTCTCTGGCCGGCCGGTTTGCCAACCTCCATCATGTAACTGTTTCCACAATGGCCAGTTGCAAGGTACCACCTTGAACATGGATGAAGGAAAAGCACGCAGTTAGCTCCCATAAATTGGTACGGTCTATTACTGCCCATCAGCGGCCTCAGGTCACAGGGCCAACCTCCCCACCAGAGAGCTGAGGCTCAGAGCTGACCGGGTTTGCTCAGAGGCCCAAGCTGGTCCCTGGTGGAGCTGGACTAGAATCTGGGTCTCCCCCTCTGATGTAGGTGGGAGACGTCCACACGGCCCCTAGGATCCTGTAGACTCTGGACCAACACAAGCTTCAAGCACAGTTGAAGTGCACTGGCTCGAGCCCACCCCCAGGGAGCAGCTGGGGCTTCTCCTGGGAAGCCTGAAGCCCAAGGCTCAGGGCTTGGCCTACCCGTGCACAGCAGGTCCTCAGCCAGCACCCCGGGATGCTGGGGCAGGTTGTGGGAAAATTCTCCTGTGATCTGAACATCTGTGTCTGTGGATCTGGGCTCACGCCCGCCTGGCTGTGCATCTGAAACCCTGCCAGCTGCAGTCTGCATTTCCTGGTGTTTCTGCTTTCTTTTTTGCCACGTTCCATCTGGTCGCCAGCTGTAGGCCTGGGGATCACGCTGGGAAGAGCTGTCTGGCCCCTCTGCCAGTCTCACCGGCTGGGAGATATTGGAGAAGGAAAGCACTCTTGCAGATAAGTTTGAGCTGGAGAGCGCTCACCTCGGTCATGAAGACCATGAGGATTAGAGGCCCTGACTGTGCCAGCGGATGTGCTGGGTGACCAAGGGTCTCTCACCAAGCCACCCGGAGCCTCAGTTTCCCCATCTGAAAACTGGCACATAATAATACACTCAGGGCATCATATAGAGCCGTTAGAGCATCAGCTGAGAGGATGAAATAAGGTCTGGTCTCTTGGGAATCTCTAAAGTGTTAGCAAATGCTTTCTGTAAAGGGCCAGATAAATATTTTTAGTTTTGCCCAGCACACGGTCTCTGTCCCCATTGTTAAAACGGAGCTGATGTCACATAAACAGCCCTAGACACTGTGTAAATGAACACATGTGGCTGCTTTTCAATAAAAATGTGTTTATAAAGTCAGAGGCGGGCCAGAGTGAGCAGACCCCTGCTCTAGAGGAGAGGGTGTATCGGCTTGGGCTAACCAGCTCCGCCCCTGGTTTTGCTGACGGCTCCAACTGAAGGACTGAACGCAGGTGGCTGATGCAACAGTCCTGGGGCTGCACCAGGTGCAGGACTGAGCTGCTTTGACCTTTGCCCTGCACCATGCTTCCAGCTTAAAGCAATTCCCTTCCTCCCAGAAGTCTTCCCTAAGACCCCCACCCATGAGGCTTCATGCCCTTAGGGTGGGTTTCCTGAGTCCTGTCAGCGTGGAGTGGAAAAATAATTAGCAGACATTGACTCTGAGAGGCCTCCTCGGGCCCGGAGAGCAACTCCGCGAGCCCAGAGCCCTCGCCCTGCTTTGTTCCTCGTGGTCTCTCATCTGATGATGCTTTGAGTTTCCATTATCTGTTGACTCTCTGTGTCCCCTGCAGAATGTCATCATTACTCAGTGGGACTGTGCCTTGCTCAGAGTTTATAACCAATGCCTTGGCCGTGCCTGGCCCCCAGTGCCCCACAGCGGCGGGTATTTAATATGTGTATTTGCTAAATGAATGAATGAACATAAGATATCACCCCACACGATTGCTGACTGTTTACTGCTCTGTTTTTGGCATAAATGGGGACCCTCCTCAAGACGGGTCTGGGTCTTCCTGGGTTTTGCTATTAACATCTGTATCAACCAATGTTTGTTGAACTGTGGAGAATGAATTTATCTGATGAAAACATCGATGGTAAAACACCGTGTCTGGCACAGGGGGTTTTAAACTCGCTCCTGCCCTGAAGGGCCTGTGACAGCGGCCACCTTGTGCACAGCTCGGCTTCTCTGGTGGGCCCAGGGTGCGGGCAGCAGGGCTCATCTGCTTACTTCCTCTTGACTCCCAACTATGTCTGTGACCTCCAGACAGTCTTCCAGAGCCAGTGTGAAAACTGCAGGTCTAGTCTGAACCCACAGTGCCAAAGCGCCTGCAGCCCCTCCCTCCTGCTCAGTGCCCTGCCCGCCCGCCGGGTGCTCAGACGCTGGTTCAGTCTACGTTCTGCTCTGTGCACGCGGCATCCCTGAGGCGGTCACCCGACCCTTCTCTGGAGAGACCAGTCCACCAGCCGGGCAGCCAAACTCCGTCTGCGGTGTGGGCCTGCCTTTTCTGAGGTCATCTCTGACTCTTGGGCACCCCGAGGAGGCCAGCCAGGGAGGCAGTGGCTGAGCTTAGGACCACGGTCCAAGTCCCTTGTCCACCACTCAGCTGTGACCCTAAGCGTGCCACTCTGCCTCCCTGAGCCCCAGTTTTCTTGACTCTAAACTGGGGGTGATAATAGGGTCTCCCCCCACGAGGTGGCAGAGAGGCAAGTCTCGGCATGGTGCCTGCTGCGTCACTGGGGTGAGACCTTTGACCCAAAGATGGGAGCGTGAGGTGTCCCAGGACCCTCAGGATGTGACATCAGACTGGACTCTGTGAGGGAGGAAAGTGGGGTTGGGAGTCTCTTCCAGGCCTGTGCTCTCTTGTCACATGGACCACAATGCCTAGGGGGACCGAGACTACCATAGGGAGCATCCTGCCTCTCTGGGAGCAGCCTGGTAGGGAGCCGGGGTGTCCTTGGTGATTACCCACCTGCCTGGTAGGTCCCCTCAAAACGCCTGGGAAGAAAGGCTTCCAAACACTCGGCCCACCTTTCAACAGTAAGCACTTGTCATCTCAATGTTAATGCTGAGTCCCCACTCCCCTCCACGTCACAGGCCTCTGGAGTCCCCATCAAGTCCCTGTCCCGTGCTCTTCCCCGGCCACCGCCCCGACCCGAACCAGCTGCATGAGGCTCCACTGGCCTCATGTCCACCACCCAGCTGGGGGAGCTCCATGTTCCCTAGGGCCAGAGCCAGGTCACACCTCCGGGCTCCTGTGGCATCAGGTTCCTGAGGGAACCACAGGCAGCTTTGGGGCCTTCCACGGCCTCTCGGAGTCTCCTGCTCTTCGTCCTCCTAGGACGGGGCGGGCACCACCTCTCTCCCACCACCTTCAAGGGGGCTTCCTGGGCTTGGGTCCCCTTCTCTCTCAATGGCAGGGCCGGCTTTCAATGCCTGGTGAGGATGTCCCAGGCTGGGAATGACTTGCCAGTCAATGTGACAGGAGAGATGAACCTAGAGACCTACCACTCTCTCCACGCTCATGAGGCCCCCAGGAACGGGGTGTGCTCCAGGGTACGGAGGGTGGGCCGCGTGGACTCAGAGCCATTGCCCTGGGGGCTCCCCCACCTGCTGGGCCCAGGCCCTAAACCTGCTGTAGTGGAAAAGGGACTTGGTTTTGATTCTCAAACTTGGGGTTCGTTTCCAGGCTGGCATGAAGCAAGGTGACTCTAGGTGTGGATCCTGGCCCACCAGCATTAAGGGCGTGACAGCAGCCACCTTCCTGGAGGACAGGGTGGCCACTTAACCCAGAACTCCAGGCTCCAAGTTCCCCTCCGCCCACTGTCCCAGCAGGTCCCACCAGCAGCCAGGCCCTGTTTGATTCTTGGCAAGTGGCCTGGAGCTGGCAGTGGGGCAGGCGGGAGGGAGGGCACCCTCCGTGAGCCCGAGCTGGGGCGGGTGGGGACAGGGCCGGCAGAGGGGTGTGAGTGGAGTGCCTGGGGCCTGGACTTAAGATCTCCAAATGTCAAAGTCTCAGGAGGAGTCAGCTCTATGTGGCGGAGAGCGTAGGACCTCAACCCAATCTCGGGAAACATCTGCTGGCGCGGAGGCGGAGCTTCTGCCTGAAGGACTGAGGTGGGGGCAGGGAAGGAAGCCTGCATTTCAATCTCAAAAATGCCAAGGTCCTAAAACACCAAGATCAGGCCCTGGAAATACCCGGCATTAAAGGAGGCCAGACACAGGCACCGAGCAAACGCAGCCCCTGGCTGGTCTGTCACTGCGTCCCGAACCCAGAAAAGCCAGAAAGGACCTCGCAGAGCCAGGTGACAACTTGGTGCTTCAGATAACGCACCGTGGATGAAAACTACTGAAATGGAAAACGCCACAGTGGTCACCCGCGGGGGTCTCGCTGCCTCAGACGTTCCATGACACCCAGCAGAGCACCCAGGGGTACGGCCCTAGGCGGTGTCACTTCCCCCTGTGATTCAGGAAAGGTCAGGTTTGCAGAGATGGGCAGGGGGGTGGGGGAAGCTGCGGGTGAGGAGGTGATTCCCAGGGACAGGTAGGTGTTCCTCTTTCCACGAGTTATTTACATTCTTGCAGAGCTTCAAGTTTGAAAATATTTCCAAATGAAAGGTTAAAAAAAAAAAAGCCTCAGAACGATTTATTTCAGACAAAACCCCACGCGTGTAAAACAGGTCCCAGCAGAGCTGTCTGGAGTGAGGCCGGCCTGGGGCCCAGCTGTCTGTGTCCCTTAGGTGGCCTCCCTGGGGTGCCTTGTGGGGCCCGGCTTGGAAACCACGAAGCGGTTCCCCTCCGTGGTCTGGGAGTGTGGGGAGCAGTGTGACTGCATCCTAGCACCCACACACATGCCCGAGAGGGGATCTGAGCCCATTTTGTGGGTGGGCAGACTGAGGCCCGGGAGGTCAGTACCCAGCGCCCTGGTGCCCAGGTGCTACCCGGCTGCCCGCCCTCCGCCCGGAAGCAGCAGCTGAGGAGTCTCGTCCCCCCCGGGAGATGCCACCAAGGCTGCACATGGCAGTGGGCGCTTAAGCCCAGGCCCGTGGATGAACCCCAAAGCCCTGTCCTTGTTGGGGGGCCTCCTCACAGGCAAAGGCGCTCAGGCCTGAGGGCGTGGCCCTGGCCAGCTGGGTGGAGATGAAATTGGGAACCACTGGATTCCCTGTCCAGCACTCAGCCAGCGGCGGGCAGGGAGCCCACTGTCCCCCGACAGGGAACCCACGGTGGGGGCTCTTCACACCAGCCTGATCCTGGCCTCACCTGCTGGCTCACTGCCTCTGTCCTGGGCCTCCCTGATCAGCCTTCCCTCCCCATCAGGCTGCTGCTCCACCTGTGCCCCAGCTCCCGCCCCCCCAGCTCCCGTCCCCAGTCCCCTTTCTCCTCATCCCCCCCACCACCTGCTCTCCCTGGTTAGAAACCGGAGGCATCTGAAGGTCACACCACGTGACAGGTTTTAAACAGAATCCCAGGAAGCCCGAGGCTTCTGATCAACCATGGAACAGCCCCCTCCCCGCTGCAGCTGGTCCCTGACCGCCTCCGAGGCTCCCCAGTACCTTGGCCTTGACTCCCCCCCTCATGCTGCGAGGCCCAGGGGTGGACAACGTCCCTCAGGAGACACCAGTCAGGGAAGGTGACACTCTAAGTGCTGAGTGCGGGAACCTGCTGGTGGGTGTGGCTGTGCCCCCCACAGGAGGACGTGAGGCGGGCACCTGTGCCACCTGAGGGGAGTGGGTCAGGCTGTTCCACATCCCCCCCAGCCCCAGGGCAGCTTATGGTCTCTCTGATGCTGACCCCAGCAGAGGGACCTCAGGGTCTGTCTCCTTCCTGGCTTGGCCCTTGCTGAGGCTGTCCCTACATGCCATGCTGGGCACCCCGAGCCCACCTGCCCAGCTGCTGCAGAGCCGGACTACCGCCCTGTGGAGGTCTGGCAAGCCTCTGGAACATTCCAGCCAGCGCTTCCCGGGCACGACGTTTTCCTGGGGCTCTGTGCCTCTAGGGTTGGCCACGTGGAGCTCGCTGAGGGCTCGGGGTCTGCAGGCTCCCCGCTGAGCCCGCCTGACTTCTTTGGTACAGTTTTTAGGAGGGTCCTCGGTTGTGCTGGCATGCTGGGCCTGTTCTCTGGCCTGAAGACTGCACAAGACCCTTGACTGCCAAGTCCAACGTCCACTCCCCGAAACTCTAGGCCACACCCTGGCTCTGCCACGGTCCTCTCTTTCTATCACATTCCCAAGGTCACAGTGAAGTGTCTGTAGAGTTCCCGCTCAGTGTGGTGTCCGCCCTTGGGGACACTATTCCGTCTCACAAGTGGGCAAGGGACACAGATAAGCACAACTCAAGAGTGACTCCAGCTTGTGCCAGGCCCCAGGGAGCTTTCCCGGGGTGAAGGGCCCTTGTCCCCCCTTCCCATTCCTCTATCAACAACTGCTCTCTGTTAGCCCATGGCCAGGCTGGCTGCCCCTCTCCCGGGAGACAGAGCGCATCCCTGTCCTCCAACAGCCAGCAGCTGCCCACACGGAGGCCAACGTCTGACAGGGCTTGTTTCCAGTATTCCCAAGCGACTGAGGTGGCTTCTGAACCATTAGGGCTCATTCCCCTCCCAGAAAAGCTGTCTGTGAAGGGGGAGGAAATCAGGCCCAAAGGGGTAAGGTGATCATTCACACAGGTAGCAGGTGAAGACCAGATTTTTTTTTTTTTTTTTTTTTGGTACTAAGGATGGAACCCAGTGCCTGATGCACTCTGAGCAAGCATTCTGCCTCCTAGCTACTTCCCAGCTCGGGACCAGGAATTTGAACCCGATTCTACACGGCTGTAGAGGTGACAATTTTTGCATTCTCCATTACCATGGCTGCCATGTATAGTTAGACATGTTGCTTACTGTACAACGGGTGACTGGGGAATGATCCCCCCAGTGCTCTGTTCACTGAGGTGCACACCATGGGCGCCTGCTCTGGTCTGCCTGGAGGAGCGCTGTGGCAACGGTATTAGGAACCATCCCAGTGATCCCCCTCCCACTCTGCACCCCAGCGCTGTGGTTTTGCAGATCCTGTCAGAGGGGAAGTGCCTCACCCCTTGAGTCTGGCTCATCTTGTGAGTAAACAAGCTGGAGAGATGTGTCAGTGCGCCTGTGCGGGCTGGCTCTCCACGGGCCTCGCTTGGACCCCGGCCACGGCCACAGGTGCAAGCCTGGGTAACCTGTTGGCCATCCTAGACCAGCCCACCACCAGAGGGGCACTGCTGTCCCCAACCAGCAGGCCTTCGACTGGCCACCTGGCAGCCCAGCTGAGCGTGGCCAGCATCACTGCTAGGAGGAATGGTGTCCCTTCCAAACTCACGAGGAACTAACTCGGTACCGAGAGCCGGACCTTACTTGGATGTGGGGTTGTTGGTTGCAGATATAATTAGCTCAATGAGGTCACTCTGGAGCAGGGACAGCTGCAGAGGAGAAACCTGGGCACAGACACGCACACAGGGGACACCCAGTGCAGAAGGCAGAGCAAGAAGGAGGCAGGTGGGTGCCCATGCTCTGTGGCCTCGGGAACCGTGACCTTGAACTCCCAGCCCCAGCGCAGGGGGGGACAGCGCATCTCCTGCTGTGGCCGCGCTCCAGCAGCCCCAGTGCCCGCGAAGGCCCCGCCAGGGTGGCTCTCTCGCCCGCTCCAGGGCAGCAGCCCATCACACCTTCCCTGTCCCAGGTCACCCCTGGGAGGTGCCGGATGCCCAGCCCTCCCACTACTGGGCCTGTGACTGGTGGCCTGGCCGGGCCTACCTGGGCTGCCGAGGGCCATAGAGTCGTAGATGAGCTTGCAGGTCTTGAGCAGGGTGGAGATCTTCTTCTCGGGCGAGTAGGCCTTGTGCATGCTGCAGAGCTTCTGCAGGATCTTCTCCATGACAGGCACCTCAGGCACGCTGGTGGTCACTCCCAGGTCCGTGGTGGTGGTGGACAGGATCACCAGCTGGTTGTCCTTGAGCTGCTGCAGCGCGCCGTCCCTGGTGTGGATCTCGAGCAGGCTGGCGTCGATGGCCTCCTTCAGGGGCTTCAGCACGCACTTGTACAAGGCAGACTCCACGATGGCCTCTGCGGGTGGCCAGGGGGCGAGGGTAAGGGCACTGGCTGCAGGGACCCTGCCACCGCCCTGCAGCCCTCCATAGCCAGGTCCCGGGAGGGACACCTCTCAGCCCAGCAGGTAGACCCCATGGTCCTGACAGTGGGGACGTGTAGTGCATCCAGCCAAAAGCCACACTGCAGACACCGTGGCTCAGGAGCCCCCGGGGAATAGTGTCCCAGGGTCCTCATATCCTAGCGGTTCCCTCAGAGCCTGGCACACAGACTGCTGGCCCTGTCCCAGCCTCTGGGTCAGCCCTGACTCATCTCCCCACTTCATTTCGGCTGGACTCTTAGCCAAAGGAGCAGCCTTGCCCGAGCAGCCCTGGGTCCGCCTGCCTCAGCTCTCCACCTGTGTCCACACTGCCTTCTCCCTGCAAGGAGGCCCACCACTCTCTCCACGGCTGGGCACCCTTCTCCTGCTCCTCCCTTGGGCCCAGCTCCTCCTCCCCTATTTTGGAAGGCAGGGCTGATCACAGCTTGCTCCGGGCCACCTGGAGCCTGCCATGCCCTTCCACGTCCCCCGGGCCAGCCCCGTTCCCAGGCCTGGGATGATCTCACAGCCTCGCGGCTCTTTTTATGCTGACGGTTCCTAAACATCTACCTCCAGCCCACACTCTTCCCCAGAACTGCAGACTCAGGTCCCCGGGGCCTACCCGACGGCCCCCTAGGACAATAAGTGTCTCCGAGGTCACATGTCCAACACTGACCTCCTGGACTTCTCCCTGGTACCTGTCAGGAAGTGGCCTCCCAGGGACACCAGCGCCTGTCCTTGGCCTATCTCCTCTCTCCCCAACATCCCACGTCAGCCTGTCCTGCTTGGCTTCCCCAGCAGACCCAAATCCAGGTCCCGGCTCCACCTGCCCAGGCCCTGCCCACTCCTGGCCACCCTCAACGTGTGCCTGGACAGTGACAGTAGCCTCGGAGCTGGCCTCGGCTCCCACTGGGCACTATGCCCCCAGTGCATATTTGAGGCCACGTCGCCCCCGCACCCCCCTACCCTAGGCTTGACCTGCTGCAGGGGAAGCCGAGTCCTCGGGGAGGCGCCCAGGTCCTGTGTGACCTGCCTTCCCGGTGCCTCCTGCCTGCCCAGTCCCCTACCCCTTCCTCTATCCATTGCTCAGGTTTCCCACCGGTGGCCGGCCACCCTGCTGGCCAGCAAGCTCCTTGAGGGCAGGAGGGGCTCCTGGCTTTTCCACTCTCCTGCACTGAGGCTGCAGTGGTGGGCCTCGCCCAGACTGCCCAGAGCTTCCTGCCCAGGAGGACCCCGCTCCCCAGGCCCCCGCACAAGTGCAAACACGGCACCAGCCTCAGACTTCCACCCCCCACGCTGGCAGCGCCCCAATCCGTGGCCTGGTGACTGTATCCATTCCCAGGAGTCGGGCAGCAAGGCCAGCCTCCACAGGCCTCCTCCAGCTTGGCCCTTTGTTATCAGGAAACACTCACAATGAACCGCCTGTGACGTGGAGTGCCCCGTGCCCCTTCCTGTGCCCAGTTCTGACCCTCTCATTACAGGAAGGGGCTTCGAGGGCTGGGGAGCCCGGGGGAGGGGACCCTGGAGGGCTGGGGAAGTGACCACTGCCAGGTAGCTTATCAGCAACTTGATGTCTGGGCAGCTGCTTTGGCCCCAGCAGTGTGACCTGACTGAGTAGTTCCAATGCTGATGTGGCTGCGAGGTTGATCGCAACGACCCCTCTGTTTCTCAGTGTGAGTCACAATTGACAGAGGGTTTGACAGCTACTGGACTAGAGGCTGGTGGGGCTGGGAAGGCCAGGGGGGTCAGAGGAGTGAGCCGCCTCGGGCTGGTGACCCAGAAACAGAGCCCAGGAGAGGGATCTGGGCACCCCAGAGGTTCTGTGGGACAGAGGGAAAGTGACCAGGGAAGTGAGGCAGTGAGGACAAGGTCTCAGCCCTAGTCTGGTCCCACAGGGTGCCCGGGAGCATCAACAGCACCACATGGTAGTCCCGCCTGAGGGAAGGGCCCAGTGTGCCCCCCATGGTGGACGGTGGCTGTTGGTGGCAGAAGGGGGTACAGGGAGGGTGGCCCCTACATAACTGCAGTCACTGCTCTAGAAAAGGGTGGGCATCCACCACTAGGAGCCACCTCTTGCAGTGGCTGCAGACAGGGACATGCACCCAGGAAAGGGGGTGGGGGACACCAAGTGTGCCCACCGCACAAGCCTCCTCTGTCCTAAGGGGCTGTGGGGTCTATGTGCCACGCCATCCTTCCCTTCCTCCCACCAGCTGCCAGCCCCTGCCCAGGCACTGACCAAGCTGCTCCTCCGAGTGCAGGCTGGGGTCCACTAGGGCCTTGAGCTCGGTGCTCTGCAGCAGGTAGCTCTTGAGCTGTGTCATCATGGTGCGGATCTCCTGCAGCATCTCGGTGCTGGACGTCTGGCGCGCCATCATCTCCGTGCTGTACACCCTGTAGTCCTGCACCAGGCTGCCGAAGTAGGAGCCCTTGTCCTGCGCCAGCTCCACCACCTTCTTGTACAGCTTGCGGTCGCTGGAGAGGAAGGCGTGGAAGACGCTGGTGAAGCTGACGAAGCTCAGCCGGTGCCGCGCCTTGTCCAGGATCATGGAGGGCTTCTTCTTCACGCTGGGGCTGCCGAACTCCAGCTCCTCCTCGGCGCTGCTGGTAGAGTAGGAGTCCTGGTCCGTGGCTGAAGCAGGCAGCCCCAGGTTCTCTGAGAGCGAGGCCAGGGAGCCCTTGAACCCCGCGGAGCTCTGGGGACAGGCGCTGGCAGGAGCATAGAGGAGCTGAGTCCCGGCCTGGGGAGCAGGACTCTGGCCTTCTCTGGGGGCGCTGGGTGTGGGTTTCTCTGAGGCCACCTCCTGAGGGGGGTGCTCCGCGCTCTCCGAGGGACTTGGCAGGCCTTGGGCCAGCTGCCTGGAGACTTGCTTCTTCCTGGGGGGCGGGACCGGGGGTTGCCTGGCCTTCCTGGGAGGTTCTGGCTTGCTGCCCAGATCACTGGCTTTGGCCTCTGCCTCTTGGCCTTGCTCTGTGGTCCTTGGAAGTCTGTCCCCTGGGCTGCCTGATGTCCCCTGGGGAGGTGGGCTGAGTGGGGCTGCCCTGGAAAGCACTGGTGGGTCCCCCTCTGCCACCATCCCTGCACCGTGGTCTTCCAGGGACACCCTGTCGGAGATGCGCCGTCTGGGAGGAGCAGCTGGAAGAGTCTTCTTCAGGGGCAGCGGAGGGGCCTGGGCCGGCTGTGAAGGGCTGGGGCTGGTCCTTGGCGACGACTCCTCCTCCCTGAGGGGGCCCAGCCCAGGGGCAGGTCGTGGGAGCCTCTCACAGGCTGTCATGGGTGGCTGGCTTGGATGGTCAGGGGTCCCTGGGGTCCCTGGGGTCTGGGGGGCTGATGCTGCAGGAGAGCCGGGCAGTGGACAAGCCGGGCCCGCCAGTGTAAAGGGCCGGGCTGGGCCAGCGGGGTGCGGGGCATGTGCTGGGGGTGGCGGCGGCGGGCGGCAGGGGGCCCACTTGGAGGTGGGCGAGGCGGTGTCTGAGGTGGCTGGCAAAGCCCGCGAGGGGCAGCTGCCCAGAGGTGGCAGGTCGCGGGGCAGGGTGCTGCTGCAGTCCTCGATGAACATGGGATTCACCAGCCAGAGCCGGTCGCTCCCCGTGGACAGCTCGATCTCGCAGGAGCAGTTCTCATAGCGAGCGGGGGGCCGGGGGCTGCAGGCTGTGGGGGCCCCGGGCCCGGGGTCTCTTGGGGGCTCTGCTGAGTTCCTGTGGGCTCGCTGGGGGTTCAGCGAGGAGTCCCAGAAGCCTGTGGGAAGCAGAGACGGGGAGGCTGTGAGTGCTCAGGTGGGTGGCCTTCGCGGGCGTGGGGGGCAGGGCCCCGAGGCCAGTCAAGGTGGCTGCTTCACTGTTCTGGCTGTTTCCCACCTTAGACTCTTAAACTTCTCCCCACTTCCTGCCTCGAGGGGAAGCCCCGGCCACCCTCCCCCGCAGAGCTGGGTGGGGCTGGGGGGATGTGACAGGCCCAGCTTCAGTTCCGTCCCCTGATGTGACAGCCCACACGGAGGGCAGCGGGACCCAGGGTGGGGGTGACAACGGCCACGCTCCAGAGCCAGGCCAGCAGAAGGCTCCCGTGGGGAAGGCATGGCGCAGACGGGTGGGGGGACAGAGGCTGGAGTCCTGCAGCTGCCCAGTTGGGTGCTCTGGGGCAGGTCACTTGGCTCTCCTGGGCCTCATCCTGGTCACCTCTAAGAGGATCTCAGCAGTGCCCACATCACTGGGACACAAGAGAGGACACTATAGGTCCTGGGAGGGGACTTGGCCTGTTTTGGCCCCCGTAGTTGATATGGGAAGAAGGAACCCAGGGATTGAGGCCCATGGGATCAGAGCCAGCCCATGGAGAGTACCTGATGCTGCAAACCCACCACACTCGGGCTCTTGAAGTTGACTGAGAAGCTGGGACCAGGCCCCGTGGGGAGCAGCTCGGCCAGCAGCGGCTCTGGTGCTGAGTGGGGCCCAGCACTGCCAACAGGCTGGGTCCGCAAGTGCCTGCAGCCAACTAGGCAGGCCTGGCTCGGGAGTCCCTGACCTCTGGGTGCCACACTGTCAAGCTTCCAGGAATGCTCAGGACTCTCCCCAGAAGGGCATGGGGACACATCTTGAAAACAATTTCAGTTGGCAGAGAAGCCACCCTGAGCTCGCTCAAGCAGATCCTCCTTCAGAGGAACCTGGGACCCAGGTCCTGCTCAACCTGCGGATTGTAGGAGCAGAGAGGGGGCTGGCCAGGCCGACCAGGATTCCCGTGAAAGCTGGAGCTGGCCCGGCCTGGCACTGGGCTTCTGCCACCTGGGTGAGATTCATTCATAAGAAAGCCACACATGGAGGTTCTGGTGTGCGACTGTAGAACAGGACGGTTGCATATAACGACAACGTGCTGTGTATTTCACAAAGCTAACAAGGAATTTGAGTTTTCACCATAAAGAAATGATAAATAAGAAAACTGGTGTGTTTGGTCTGACTTAAACCTTACAGTGTATCGCTGTGTAACCGGAGCATCACTCGGTGACCCATCGATATGTACAATTTTATGCTTTTATGTATCAGTTAAATAAACTTAATGTTAAAAAAGGAAAAAGAAAACCATGCATCACAACACCCAGGGAGTTGTTGGTGTGTCCAGCGGGTGGGAGGCTGGCTTTCCCTGGATTATCTCCACACCCTGATGGCAGGCCTTGTTCCCATTTTACGGATGAAGATAAGAAACTCCGGCCAAAGCTCTTGCTTGAGGTCACAGGGTTGGTGAGTGAGGGAGCTGGGATTGGAAGGGGCAGACCAGCTCTGAAGCTTCTGTTTAGCCACCATGTCACGCAGCCTTTCTTCATAGGAACTTGCGACACTTCCCCTCTCGGTTGCTCTCCGAGTGCTGGTGAGTGGAAGGTGGCTTGCACTCCAGAGCTGGGGATGTGGTAAGAACACAACGGCCTCTTGGCATTGACAGTAAGGATATATGGCTGGATGGTGGGTGGGGTCAGGGCAACAGTGTGTGCCCACTCTAAGACATGGGCACATTCAGGGATGTGGTCATTGACAATCCTGCTGGCCAGGGTCAAGGTGAGCAGCGTGCACTCCAGGACACAAAGTCAGCTGCCTCCGCCAGGCGTGGGTACCCCTTACTGG
Organism: Spermophilus citellus; assembly: GCF_964194105.1. NCBI lineage: Eukaryota > Metazoa > Chordata > Mammalia > Rodentia > Sciuridae > Spermophilus > Spermophilus citellus. The sequence continues at coordinate 215,709,953 of NC_138185.1, read as the reverse complement.
AGGGGAGTGGGGTTCACTGCTCAGCCCTACCCTGGGCAGAGACCCTGTGTAATGGCCACCAGCCAAGAAGGCCAGCAGTCACCACCATAACAAGATGACAGATGTCCATGTGTCCCTCCAGCATGCAAAGCTCTGTACATCACAGCCACAGGATACGTCTGTCCAAGGCAGGCTGCCCTGTGTCGGGGCCAGCTACTCTCCATGATTGCCAGTCCTTGCTCTGCTTTCCTGGGCAGCTTCCGGCCCCTCCAGGGTGGACTCACTCCCTGGGTGCTTTGTGTTGAGACTCAGATGCTCTATGAGGTGAGCACTTCTGCACAAGCTCAATACAAGTGTCTCTTTGGAACTTTCCAGAGCACCAAGCAGCAGGTGGCCAGCCTGACTCAAAGGTAACTGGGGCAGCAGCCCAAGTTCCCCCAAGATCCTTCCTTTGGTGAAGGTGGATGTTGGCTAGAAAATGCCCAGAACTGCTGGCCAGGACCAGGACCCTCCCATCATTGCTTCCTACATCCGTCAAGCCTGTGGTGGGTTGCTGTTCTGGCCCCTGTATCTCCTTTCTAAAATCGTCTGCTGAGTCTTCACCCCACTCCTTGTGCTGGGGTGTCATGGACAGGCCACGTGCTACCTGACTCTGTTCCTGTGCTGCTTGGGATTCTTTGACCACCCTTTCCACCTGATAAGCTCTTGCTCATCCTTTATGGTTCAGGTCACATGGCACCTATCTGGTGGAGGCTTCTGGATGCATTCACCTGGCTCCTGTGTCCCCCAGCTCTGAGTGTGCTCTGAAGTGACCACTGAGCTACAGTTCTTCTCTTGTCTGACGCCCCACCAGGCACAGACAGCACCTGCACCTGGCCCACCTGCACATCTTTAGTGTCCAAGGCAGGGCTCAGCATAGAGCAGAGCAGGGGTCCAGCCTCGGACTAGCTCAGCCAGTGTGGAGGCAGGGTCCAGGGGAGGGGATACAGGAAGGGTCAGCTCTGATGGTAAGGTGGGACAGCCTGAGGCAAAGGGGATGAGGAGATGAGACAGTGGGCGAGGGGGGCCAAAAGGAGGACATCCGAGCTGTACGTGGGTGGACCGCCCGAAGCATGGCCTGCCCAGGAGAGCAGGGCGGGCTGCCCTATGCAGAATAAGAACACGCTTCCCTCAGTTCATCTGGATTCCCGAGGAGCAGAGCAGACACTGGGTTTCAAGGGAAGGGCTTAGGGACCAGGATGCTGCTTTCCTGTCCCTGGTGGTTGCAAGTAGCAAGGCACAGACCTCCAAGCCATTGCAGCTCCAGGGGAGAGGGGAAGTTGGGAGCTGCACTGTGGGGTCTGGGCCCCGTGAGGGAAGCGCAGCCGCAGCACAGGGGTTTATGCTCAAAAAAAAAAAAAAAAAAAGAAAAAAAGGAGTAGTAACTTTCTCTGCAACCTGCAAAATGCCAAGGCCAGAGAAGAGGAACATAGTGTCATGCAATCCTAGTGGTTGGCAGCGCTGCGTGCACCAGTGCCCTGGGCACTGTGCCAAGCTGTGGAAGTTCCCAGAAAGGGCCCATCCCTTTGCTGCCTCTCTTCATCCCTCTAGCCAAGGCCGCCATTTTGTTGGCCTGAGCCTCCTGAGCCTCAGTGGGGGATGTCTCTTGTGAAGTGTCCGTTCCTACAGTCCTCAGAGGGCCAGGCTGAGGACCTGACAGCAAAATAAGGCTCCACCCTTGGGGATACCTGAGCCAGCAGCAGGACAGAAGGAGATGAATGAACACAGTAATGTGCCCCCAAATGCCATCAAAACAGCCCTGAAGCACAGGGAGTTCAGGGAACATATATTTTGGGGGCCTCCCAAAGGTGGGTTGTTGGCTAGTTGTTCAAGTTTCCAAAGAATATTTAATAACTAGGAAAATTCTCATTGTTATCATAAGGAAAAAGCAAGTTACAAGCAAACATGGGTGAGCTAGAGAACATAATGCTTTTCCTGAATGTACTTTTAAAATATTAAACATATATATTGCAAATATGTTTGAGAACCACTGCCTGAAACCCTTATTCCCTGAGTTCCTTCTGCACTTAGAATCGACTGTGTGCAGCTCAGAGCTGAATTACTCCCTAGGCGGGTTTTGTAGCCCCAGCTAACCTGAAACTCTAGAAGTCCAAGATTACACCTTATATAGCCTGCACTGTTGAACGCTGGCTTTTCCCAGTCCAAACTTGGACTTCCTGACGTCAGCTCAGGAACAAACATTCTGAGCCGTCACATGAAGCTGAACCTGCAAGCAAATAGCTGTTTCAGCAACATCATCCCTGTCTAAATAGCAGGGCTTATTTTACCCACCTAAGAAAATGAGTTGAACGTCAGAGAAAGAAAATAACTGATACTAAAGATAAGGAAGACATGTGCCTCAAAACACTTACGATCCCAAGATCGTCAGATGGGCTGAAAGTCTGACAGATCCTTATGCTGAACTAAACACCCCTTCACACTGGGTCTACGGCAAAACAAACCCGAAAATCACAAGTACGTTCAAGTTCAAACAGAACAAAATCAAAAGGCAAGTCACAAAACCGTACTTTCTGCAAAGGTTGACGGGTTATGTATGGTTTTCATTTTCATGTTTATCTGGGGTTGCCAGTTAAAAGCAAACACAGCAAGTTAGGCTTTTTTTTTTTTTTTTTTTTTGGTACCAGGGATTGAACTCAGAGGCCCTCAACCACTGAGCCACATCCCAAGCCCCTTTTTATATTTTATTTAGAGACAGGATTTCACTGAGTTGCTTAGCACCTTGCTTTTGCTGAGGCTGGCTTTGAACTCATGATCCTCCTGCCTCAGCCTCCGGAACTGCTGGGATTATAGTCGTGCGCCACTGTGCCCAGTGGCATGCTAGACATTTATGGGGAAGCGACAGGAGAAAACATCGGTGTGAGCAGGGTCTGACGCAGAAGGCAGGGCTGGCTACCGTCCATCTCCCAACGCCACATCCTGGCCCTACAGCCTAAAGGCCACCACGTTGATTTCCACTGGGCAAAGGCCAGGGAGGGCAGTACTGAGGGGCTGAGGGTGACCAGGCCTGGCCGAAGACCGATGGCAGGGGTCAGACACAGCTGAGTTCCCGCTCAGAAAGCCCAAGGGTGAATCCAGCCCCTGCCTCGCCCTAGTGTGGAAAGCTTTTGTGGATTTTTGTGTCTCCTTAAGAGCTTTCCTGAAGTGTCACTCACATAACTACCCACTTAAAAAAACACCCCAGTGGCTTTTAGTATATCCACAGGGCCGTGCATTGTCACCACAATCCATTTTAGAGCATCTTAACCATCCCCCAGGGAGCCTCCATACAGACGAGCACATGTCCCCATCCCCTGGCAGCCATTGACCTGCTCCTATCTCTGTGGATCTGCCGGTTCTGAACACTTCATGAGGACAGACCCGGGCCACCTGTGTCCGCTCCCTTCACCCAGCATGTGTCGCCAAAGTTCATCCATGCTGCGTCCGTCTTGCATCAGGGTTTCGCTTCTTTTTCCAGATGAATAAGCCCTTTAGACTCTCTGCGTTTCCATTTGCCTCATTAGTAAAATGGGTTTTATGTGGATAAATGAAATAATGAATGTGTGCACCTGTGTCCAGGAATCGTCCTCCAAAAGTCCTCTTGGTTTTCCCTGAAACACTGACTATACTGGGGAACTGTCCCCCTCTCCCCCTCCACATTATGTGGCTGGCCACTGGTCATATGAATTTTCCCTGGAGAACCTGCATGAACAGCAGTAGCCAGAGGGGCTGGGGTCAGGGCCTGGCCAGTCAGAGGAGAGAGGGAGCAGGACTTGAGCAGGCCAGGGGGCCACAGGCAAAGAGCAAAGGCAGCGACTGTTGCCCCAAGCCCAGAGACTCTCCACCTTCCCTTCTGGGAGATTGCATGGTACCCTTCTCTCTTTTTATCCATGCTACTTTGAGGGGGTTTGGTTCTCTGCTGCAAGAGTTCCTTGCCTAGAACAGCACGTGATATGCTTAGCACAACCCCAGGGTGCCTGGCCCTTGCAGATGGCATGCTCTGCTTATTTAACACCTGGGCCACCCCTGGGCCACATTTGAGGGCTGCTGAGGCTCAAGCCTGTGAAGGCCAGGGCCAGGGCCAGTCCTGACACAAAGGACCCCTTCAGTTCTAGGTCCCTTTCCACTCAGGGCACAGACTGGAATATTAGCCTTTCCTTGGCTCTGAATCTGGGCCAGCTTTCAGCACCTGGGACACTCTGTCCTTCAGCATTTGGGGACACTAGGTCTGAACAGTGCCCTCCAGATCCTAAGCTGCAACACATTGGGGTTTCACGTAACTCCCATTCTCCAGGAAGCAAGAGCCGGGGGTGCATCTGGGCTGCCCTGGGTCTTCACCGGGGCCTCCACTGGTGCCTCCTTTCTGCATTCCCACATGGTGTCTGGGGACAGGTTCTCTCAGGAGATGCTCATCTGTACCAGAGGAATGTGGTCCTCCAAAGAGGAGCAGCTTGTTTCAAATCCAGAGTGTTCTGAAGTCTTGGGGCAACCAGGCTCTTGCCGGCAGAGAGGAACCTGCAGGGGTCTCCAGACACGCAGGCCCAGGGACACTTGCCTTGACCCACAAGTGGGGTCAGGGGTGCAGCAAACCTACCCTTACGGAGGTCATGCCACTGCAATGTGGCCACCGACTGCTCCTTCCAACAGCCACAGAGGGGGTCACGAAGTGTGCAGTGAACTGTGGGAAGGAGCTCTCAGTGCAGGTCCCACCCAGCTCTGCTCTGACCTTTCTAGGCCAGCTGGGCAAGCCCCTCAGCTGGGCTAAAACTTGCCCTTCTACTTTTAAATTGTATTTTATGTCTTTAAAATACACAAGGATCACACAAAGCTAGTGCTTGGCAGTGGTTAGAAAGTATCAATAATGTTGTTCTAGACCTTGGGGTAGGTCATTTGGATTGTGCTAATTGCAAAATTGTCATCTGTCCTACACCCAAGCTCCCGGGAGGGCAAAAGCCCAACAACTGAGATATCTGTGGGGGCAGGGAAGGTATGGAGTTCAGGGTTGACTTCCAATGTCAACTGAAAGCTGGCCCCAGAGTTTATACACCGGGTGACTCTGCCCAGCAGCAGTTTCTGGGTGGTCACAGGCAGTGTGAGATGGAGGGAGGTGCCTGCGTTCAGCTGCCTGGGTTCAAGTTCTGTTCCACCAGGTGCCGTGACATTGGATGTGCTATTTGACCTCTTGAGCCTTAGTTTCCTCTGCCACAAAATGGGGATGATGACAACAGTCTGTACCAGGCTATTTGGAACTGGGATGAGTCACTGCAGCTAAAGAGGTGAGGACAGAGTTGATGCTGATTGGCTGTCAACTCCAGGTTAGACAGCCAATGAGAGGGCAGATCCAGGAGGAGGGGCCAGACCTGGGGTCAGACAAGACCCTCCCTGGGTCCCCAGGCCAGGCTGCTGTCTACCACTCAGCCGTCCACTGTCCACGTCTCTGGACAGCAGTATAAGAGATGCCAGCACATGCTGAGGTCAGAGGCCAGAGTCTGGTGGCCAACTATCTGGCCACCACCCAGACAGGCCTTGGCGTTGCCCAGCTGTCCCAGGGCCATGGCCTGACATGAGAGGTCCTCCTGGTCAGCTGTCCAGGATGGGGTGGTCTCATGAGCTGGAACTCCAGGTCCAGTTTGGTCTCACTGAGGGGCCCTGAGGGAAACCCTAGGGCCCTGTTTCCTCACCTGCCACCTGCTTTCCTGGTTCCATGGGGAGCACTTACCCAGGCCCAGGTTGGAGATGGTCTCAAGGTCCGTGAAGCTGCTGGCCTCAAGGATGGCCTGGGGCAGCCGCAGAGTGAAGGGCAGTAAATCTCTGTGAAGACACAACGGGCCACAGGTCACGTCTGGGGAGGGGTCTTTGTGTCCCTCCCCCTGATTTCTCAGCCAAAGATGCAGCCCACGTGGGAGGAGCCCTGCATCTCAGCTGCTGGGTTCTCCATTCAGACTGGAAACTTCCCTGAGCTGAGGCTGAGGCCAAGGGGCATTCCAGCAGATCCAGGTCCTGCCCGCCCAGGAACCTGGAGATGTGGGAGAGCCCAGGTGGGCGGGGCTGGCTCCTCCCTGCTTTCCCTGGTCTAGGTTTCCTCTAACGGTGCCACCCAGGGGAAAGGGCTGATCCCCACCACCACCCCATGCTGCCCTCAGACCCTCTGCTCCACATGGGGTCACGCTGCAGGAGCAGCCAGGAGCCCCGCTCAGCACGTGGCAGCTGGCTCTACCCAGGCCTGTGGTCTGAACGGGGGTGTCAGGGCTCCCTCCTGAGATCTGCGGAGGAGATTCAGACAGACGGAAACAGGAGGCCCAGGGAGGGAAAAGGATAGGTCAAGGTCGCATGGCGGACCCCACACTGCTGACTTCCAGCTCAAGGCTGTCCCTCTGGGTGGGTGGGGGGGCTGTGGCACTGCTGGGGCCAGGCTGGGTGGTCCCACCTCTATGCCCACTCCATGGCTCAGGGCTGTCAGCCCCCTTTCCAGCTCGTCCTGCTCTCCGGCTGCCCTAAGGCCACTTCCTGCCCCATGAGGATGGGAATCATACAGGAAGGAGAGGACGCAGGACAGGACCTGGAGACCCAGCAGCTGCCATGAGGATCAGCTTTCTGCTCCTGCTCCTGGCTCAAGCCCTGTCCTCCAACACTGAAATCCCCTCCACCCTTCTCCAAGGAGAGCCTCCCCTGGTGGCTCCTGGCAGGATGGGGCAACGGCCCAGGTCCCCATGCCCTGCAGGCTGTTTGTCATTGGTCTCATGCAGACAGGTACTGCACAGAGACTGGGGGATGGGCTGGCAGGTCCCCAGACACTCCTGAGCCTGAGGTGTGGATGCGGCTTCGGGGTGGGGGTGGGGGGCTGGAAGTGCTTGCACTGGGAGTCCATTCTGTGGATGGAAATGATGAGCGGAGCATGGCGGGAGGTCCCGGGCCTGCTCTCAAGGTCATGGTGTGTCCCATGGAACAGGCCTCCAGCTGATCCTTGCAGCTCCTTCATTGTCATTGTGGTGTGACCCTCTCAGAAGCCAGAGGCCGCCTAGGCCCCCTGTCGAGGGCCCCATTCTGGATCCCGCAGGGTTCCCGATGCTGGTGTCCTGTCTCTATCGCCTGAAGGGTATGTACCACGGTCCGCAGAGGTCACCCAGGGCATTTTTCACTTCTCTCTGTCCTCAGCCCCTGCTGCAGAGGCAGGGTTGCCTCAAACCCCACGTCCAGGGCCTCCCGGTCTGGTCCCTGTGCCATCTCTCCAGCTCGCCCCCCAACATCTGCAAGGGACTCCCGCTGCCTCCCAGGAGGTCATGCTCAATGTCCCACAGCGAGCGCCACTGGCCCGCTTCCCACTTCTGAGCTGGCAGGGAGTGGGGACAGCAGCCCGTCCCCTCCACCCACATGTGCTTAGATTCTTAGTCCCTCAAGGCCACACCAGGACCTCTTCCTCCCCCCACGGTGGCTGCTGAGGGTTTCATCCATCTCTGCTTCCCCTCCGCCACCAGCTCGGCACTCCACCCATCACAGCCTCCCATCCAGGAAGGGCACATGCAAGGCGTGGGTGTCTGCTGAGCTCCTCTGTGGGCAGGCGCTTTCCAGCCTCATGCCCCAGGATACCATTCTACTATGTCACAGCGACCGGACGGGAAGGTGGGAACCCCTGTGCTACAGTTGAGGATGCAGAGGTTCCGAGAGGTCAAGAGACTTGCCCAAGCCCACCCAGCCAATTCACAAGCCACTTACATTTTTTTTAAGAGAAAAGGAACTATCATTAATGGAGCTTTTCAGATGTTATCCCACTTCATCTTTACAACAATCCATGAGGTAGAACTATTGTCATTTTTTTTGTCAGTACTGGGGATGAAGCCCAGGGGTGCTCAGTCACTGACCTACTTCCCCAGCCCTTTTTATTCTTTTGAGATAGGATCTTGTTAAGTTGCTGAGGCTGGCTTCTAACTTGCAGTCCTCCTGCCTCAGCCCCCACGTTGCTGGGATTACAGGTGTGTGTGCCACGCCTAGCTCATCTCCAATTTTTAAACTGTTAGATTTCTGTTTTTCTTTGCAGCACTGGGGACAGAACCCAGAGCCCTGCTCATGCCGAGCATACGCTCTATCACTGAGCTACACCCTCAGACCTAGATTTCATTTAAATTAGGAAAGAAACATATTCCCTGTAATGGAGTTAAACAATACAAAAGTGCTTCAAATAAAATGAGCAGGTCCTCCCCTCGTCAGAGTCTCAATACCAACTCTTGGTGTACATGTGTGCCCTCCTTTGTCCTTCTCTGTGCATTTACACACACACAAAATGGCATTACGTTATACATTTTCTCTGCAGCTCTCTTGCACAATGGTAAAGCTGCAGCAAGAGAACATTTCACAAGTCCATACATGTATACTGACCTTTTTTTTTCCTGTGCTGTGGAGTATTCCAATATGGTCACCGCTATTTTCTTCTTTTGATGGACATTTAAGCTTTTTTTTTTTTTAATCTCTCTTTCGTTAATGCTAACACAGCACTTGCTCTGCACCCTGGTGCTCTTCTAAGCACTTTACATAGACAAGCTTTTCAAATGTTTCCAACAGCTCCACAAAGTAGCTCCTATATCCATCTCATAGCTAAGAAGACTGAGGCACAGAAAGGCTTAGTGCTTGCCCCCATCCCACAGCTGTTAGTGTCAGTACCTGAACTTGAACGCAGGCAGACTGGCTCCAGGGTCCAGGGTCTCAGCCCCCAGACTCCACTGGCTTTTAGCACAGAAGTGATTTCCAAATTTTCACCAGCATCACACAACCCTGGGAAGAGCAAGCCCCACACGTGACCCTTCTGCCCAGGTGAGTGCTTCTATGGGGTAGATCCCTGAGGGTAGGCCTGCTGGCCACACGTATGCATTTAAGAAATGACAGAGTTTGCCAAATGGACCCCATTCCTCAAGACTGTGCCAACTTACACTTCAACAAAAACTGTCCCAGGCTAACAGGGCAGCTGGCTCTCCCTCCCCAGTTCTGACCAAACCCACTCCTCTACCCTGCCCTCGGGGGGCCTTAGTGGTGTCTTCTGCTCAGCGGCATCACATTGCCAAGGTTGGAGGGTGTGAGGGGGAGGCAGGCTCAGAACTGGCTGAGATGCCCGGCTCGGTCACCCCAAATCCAAGTCCTCAGGCCTTGGACAGTGCCAGGACAGCCCTGCAGGGGCAGTGGGCAGCTGCTAAACCCTCATCGGCAAGCGAAAACCTCAAAGGCCTAGACACTTTGGAGGGACCCCACTGTGTCCTAGACACCTGTCCACACTCTGCAGACAGCCAGCGTTGGAATTCCCCAGGGAGCTATGGGAACTGTGGATTCCCATACCCGAGCCTGAGGGTGCCCAGCGTCAGGTCTGGGGACAAAGCCACGAGTGTGTGTGTGTGTGTGTGTGTGTGTGTGTGTGTGTGTGTGTGTGTGATGCTAGGGTTCGAACCCAGGACCTGGCACATGCTAGGTGAGAACATGACCACTGATCAGCCACTGAATCCATGTTTTTAAACAGCTCACAAGGGGGTCCTAAGGGGCACTGCCTTGGGTGGGGAAGATATGGGTGGGAATCAGGGACCTTAAAGCAAAGGTATCAAGAAATATCAACACTAAGCAAACTTCCAGGTGTGTGCGTGTGTTTCCTCCTAAACTATCAAGTTTATTAAAAAGCACTCATAAAAATAGAAATTAAAAATGGGATTTTCAGAATGAACGCTCTAACATTTCTCTCACACGGTGGAGGGTCGGCTGGGGACCCTCCAGGTGCCAACACCCGGCTGCGGAGACCCCTGTTGCAGCTGGTGCCTCTCACTTTCGACCAGGACTGTGTTAGGGGTGCCTCTGACATCACAGAGCAGCGTGCCTCCACCCATGCACACTCTCACAACTAAAAGTTTAGCAACACAGACCTGTTTCAACCCTGTGAGACATACTCTGTGTTCTAGCCCAGTTTCCTTTCTCCTTAAAAGAAAAACAGCTGAGCAGACCCACCAGGCTGGCTTCCTAACCCCTTAGAGGGGTTTACAGCACCATCCACCTGAGCGCCTGGCAGTACGTTTGATTCTGATGCTAAGTACCTGGGCTAAAGTCAGACTCTGCAGATTTCAGGGTTTGGTCCTGTTAAGACCCAGCCCCAATTTCTGATGCCATTCTCAAATCCTGGGCCACCAAGACTTCTGAGCAACTAGTCATCAACCAGAGGTTTCCAGGCGCAGTGACAGTAGTGTTCGCCAAAGGTGTCATCAGGACAGAACCTCCACATCTCCCGGTCTCCCCCACGCCTCCTCTCTGCTCTGCAGTGGCTGCCCCCACCCCTCTTGGGCAGTGCCTCCCTGTAGGGCCTGGATGGCTGCAGTGGCCCCTAACTGGTCTCCACATATCCCTTCCTCCCCGTGGAGCCTCTCCTGAGCTGATTTCCCCTGCCCGGAATCCTCTTCCTGCCATCCTTGGCTGGCCTCCCATGTCCCCTCCTCCACAGGAGGACCTCGCGTCTCCAGCTATGGAGGGAGGGGCTGCAGGGGGTAGCACATGCATCCTTTCAGCCGTGACCTTGGTACAGCAGGTTCTGTTCACAGAAGCAGTTGGGCGCAGGAGTCACACAGATTCAGTTCAAACCCAGCTCGGAACTCTCTGTGCCACCCAGGGCCAGCCACACCCCGCCTCAGTTCCCTCACCTACGACAGCAATGAGAACTTGCTTGATTGTTTCCTGGGTGCTTGGTGCCAGTTGCTCTGCTGCCCCTCTCAGAGATCCTAGGGGCAGGAGTCCCTGTGCTGTGGACACTGCTGTTGCAGGGCTTAGAAGACCTCTGTGGGCAGTGCCCGGCACAGAGCCAGATGCGATGCAGATGCCCAATCCCTGGGGGCTGGTTGTGGGGTCCTGCTAGCCTCCCCCACCCCCAGCCCTGGGTCTTTTCACTACCTCTGCACACCTGCTGCCCAGCCCCCATGGGGCTTCTCCTGAGAGCTGGCACATGGGACCCTCGGGGCTCATTTTGGCATCCTGGAGCCTCACGATTGCCTGGGAACAGCCGCAGCCGCAGCTCCAGGAGCCGGCAGGGTGGCCGGGGAGTAGGACACTCAGTCCTGTTGTCCTCAGGTGGGACTGTCCCGAGGTCTACTGTGAAGCTGCCCACGGGGTCAGGCTGAGGCTGGGGTTGCCTTGCTGTGAAATGGGGATAAGGGGAGCTCCGTGCGGAACCTCGGGGACTGCTGGCAGGATGTCAAAGATGAGTTTAGAATGAGCTCGCCCAGGGCTGGTAGCCTGGCGAGCGCCCCCATGTGGCAGCTGTTATGGCAGGGCCTGCCCATGGGGCCCAGGGGTCCTGACAGGTGGGTGGGGAAGGTTGCGGGTGGAGCACAGGTTTCACGGGAGGCAGCTTGGAGTCCTGGGCTGCTTTGGGACACCGACACATCAGCCCCACCTCTGCACCCAAATGTATTTTTAAATCTTGTTGGTCTGAAACCAGTTCTGAATGAATGGCGCTATACTGAGGGTGGTGACACCTGCTCCACCCAGCAGCTGCGTAGTAACCAAAGTGGCCTCCGTGAAGAGGCTGCAGTCCCTCTTACTAGATGAGGGCCACGCAAGACTCCACGCTGCCCTGACGCTGGTGACATTGGGAGTTGGGGGCCCGAGGGCAGGGGTGGTGAGGGGCACTCTTAGCAGCTGGTCCAAGAGAGCACCAGAGCTAACACCTCTGCCTTGTGTTTATCCGGGCAAAGCCAAGGGACTGTCCCCTCTCTCTGCATCCTCTGGGCCACACCCTTGCCTCTGGGGCTTCTCTGTGATCTCCCCTCTGCTTGACATGGACACCAAGGCTGCCTGGGCTGTCTCCAGATGGGGGTTGCAGCAGGTGGACATCTGTGACAGTCCACCCTGAAAACGAGGAGGGAAAGACCTTCCTCAGGACCTCCTGTGGGGCGGGGTCTACTCACCTACTGACACAGTAGAATGCGACCAGTCTGAAGATGTCCTCAAACACAAGAACGGAGCCTTCCAGGTACAATACTGGGGAGAGATGAGAAAGGCCCGGGTGAGTGTCCACCAAAGACCAGGGGAGCAGGAAGTGGTGACTCCTCGAAGGTGGACGGGGGTGGCCCACACCTGCCATGTTCATGGTGGGCCCTGGTACTCCCACGTGCCTGTCCCCGACAGCCCCATACATACCAGCTGCTCACGGAACCTTAAGTGAGAAATGGGATTCAAGGGTTCAGGAGATACCTATTATCGTAGCTGGTGTTGACTAATACACACACATCCTTTTTGGCAAAATACACAGAAGATTCTAGATTGCAAAAGCAGAATGAAGCATGTAATTAATGAGAGTCCTCCCCAAGAACAGCCTAGAGTTGGCAACTCTGAGGACTATGAGGGGAGGGACGCTGCCCAGTTCTGCCCCCGGGAGATGCCGTGGTCCAGGGGTGCTGAGGTGGGGCCAAAGTCCCGAGGACTTATTGCCACCTAACCTGATTGGACTGCCCAGGTAACCAAGGGTGAGGGTGACCCTGGTATTTTACAGCCCTGACTGGCAAGAGGGATGGAAACGCTTGGCCTGGGATCCCATCTGAGCAGGGGCAAGGTGCTAGGGTATGGCAGAGGGTGCCTGAGGCTGGGGATGGACTGACCGGTGGAGAACAAGGGACCCTGTTGTATCCAGCTTCCAAGCCACAGGCCAAGGGATCCAGAGAAGATCAGTGGATTGTCGGAGTTCTCCTGGGCCACTGGTGGTGCCAGCAGCACCACCCCGTGACACCTAACTCTCACACCTGTGTCCCACAGGCTCCATGGGTGATTTGAACTTCTTTGGACAATCATGGGGTTGAAGGAACACGTGAATATCACAGGCGAGTTACAATTCCGAGATCCTTCCAGCTTCCGTGAGAGGCAGGGGGAAGGCAGGAGCCAGCTTCTGGGCCTGGCAACGTGGCCTCCAAGCATGTCCCTTTACCTCTCAGTGCCTCAGCTCCTCTTCCTGCAAACGGACAGAGCCCTTCCAAAGACACACACATCTAGGTGATGCCAGTTCTCAGAGCCTGGGATAGCACTGTCGTATGCTGGAGGTCTGGAGATGGTGACGGGCTGCACACACCAATGTATTCTGTTTGAATGGCTTCACTTCTGTATTTGCTTTCCTGCTATATAATAAACACTGTTCTCAACAGTTCACATGACTTTGCTGGGGGGGGTACTGGGGATAGAACCTAGGGGTGCCACATCTTTAGCCCTTTTTATTGAGTTGGAGTCTCACTAAGTTGCTTAGGGCCTCAGTTGCTGAGACTGGCCTCAAATTTGCTATCTTACTGCCTCAGCTTCCCAAGCTGCTGAGCTTACAGGTATGTAAGTTCACATAATTAAAAAAATGTACATTTATCTATTTATGGTGAAGAGACCATATTTTTCCATTAGATCAGATAAAAACATTCGACAAGACAGTTTCAAGAGCTGCCAGCACAGGAAGGATTTGGAGAATGCCTACAAATGACCCAAGTCTGAGAAACTCCAGCTCATGGTGTTTCCACGTTTGGTGGATTCTCACTGGTGGGGATGTGGGGGTGGCCCCAGGGCGCCCAGCACCACCTAGTGCCTGCATCTGGTATGTCACCAACCCTCTCCACAGTGGTCAAGGGAGGCAGGGCCCAAAAGACCCCTGTGGCAGCAGGAGGTAGAGAGGCTGCTGCATCTGGAAAACGGATGAGACAGTCCCTCCTCATGGACCCCTCGAGGGGGCACAGAGCCCCATCTCACGTGCCTGGGTGCCCCACGGTTAGCAGCTCTCCCTGGCCAGGAGACAAGGGCTGACCTTACAGGACGGATTCCTCCAGGACCAGGGTAGCCACCCACTGCTGGGACCCCTGGCACTTCACACAGAGCCTGCCCCCTGTCTCCACCAGCAGTGCCCATGGCTTTAGACTTGGTTTCCCAGCCTCTGCTCTCACGCAGAGACCAGGCCTCCCTGGGTTCTGTAGCCCGGCACGGTCCTGGGCACAGAGGCCGGCTCGCAGTGTCACTGTGAAAACTGTAGATTGTAGATCCACAGCAGTGGGTGTGGCTCCTGCTCCTCTCTGTCAGCTGAACTTCCTTTTCCCCAGCCCCTGCCTCTGCCCCCAGCCCCAGGCCCCAGCCCCTGCCCCTGCCCTCTGCCCCAGTCCCCTACTCCTGTCCCCTGCCTCTGCCCCTGACCCCCACCCCCTGCCCTGCCCCTTACCCCCAGCCCTTGCCCTTCCCCCCAGCCTCTGCCCCTGTCCCCTGCCCCTGTCCCTACCCCAAGTTCCTGTCCCCTTCCCCCGCCCTCTGCCCCCTGTCCCTGCCCCCAGCCCCAACCCCCTACCCCTCTTCCCGGCCATGCCCCTGTCCCTCTGCCCCCCCCACCCCCTGCCTGACCACGCCGACAGTATCCTTCACATCAGGCCACGCCACAGCAGCACCTGCACACTGGGGTGGGCCTCTTGCACCACTAGGCACCCAGCAGAGTGTGCATGGGGCATCGTCTGGGAGACTGGAGGACGCTTACAATAAGAGTGTCTGGGAGGGAGACCCCAGAGGGGCACAGGGGCCTTGGCCAGGGTCTTAGCCCTCCCACCATGTGGCTCATGGCCCTTCCCTCTGGGGTCCGGAGGGAAGCAACACTGTTCGCACCTTGATTTCAGATTTCTGGCTTCCAGAGCTGCAAAACCATATATGTCCCCTGTTTTAAGTCATCCAGCTTGTGGTCTTTGTCACAGCGGTCATGGGAAACTAACAGGCCACCTCATCAGCATGAAACAAAGCATCCCCGGAGCTTCTGCGAATGGCACCCGCACTTCCATCAGGGGAAACGGCAGCCAGTAGGACATGGTGGGGACAGCAGGTTGGAGGTGGGCGTCGTTGCCTCTCGTGGCCTCACATCTGGTTCTGGCTCAGCACCTTGTCCCTGGGCTGGACCTCCCCCTCCCTCCCTCTGGACACTGCCTCCTTGGCCTTTACTCCCACCGTTTCCCAGTCCTTCTCTGTGTTAGGGCTCAGTTCCAGGCCCTTCTGCCCCAAAGACCTGTTTCTGATCCCGCCCTCTCTGGAAAGCCACCCACAGGGCATTGTCCCCACAGCAGTGCGTGTGTACCTCAAGAGGGAGGGGCATGGCTCCTCAGACCACGAGGCTGGGGACCAGCAGAGGGTGGGACAGGGTCTCACTTTTCCCATCCCCTGTGCAGAGCTCGGCAAGGGCCTGCAAAGGACAGAGGGGTGAATGGGCCTTTGGTGTTGAAGCCAAGGGGGGACCCGATCTAAAGGCACGGAAGGGACGTTGGGGGTTGCTTAGGGTTGGGGAGGAGAGATAAGGGGTGATAGCTAAAGGGTTTTTAAAAACATGGTAAACTGTGAATGACGTTTAGCATTTGGGCCAATTTTAAGTGTGCAGTTCAGTGGCATTAGGTGTACTCACGCCGTTATGTGACACGCGGTCTCCTTCTTTGGGTGATAAAAATGTTCTTAAATTGACTGGCGCTGGTCACATAACTCTGTGAATACACTAAAAGCTACCAAACTGCATACTTCAAATAAAGAAAATGGTATTAAACACATTCAAAAAACACTTCCGAAAAAAAGCTATTATCTAAAAAGAGAACACACACACACACACACACACACACACACACACGCAAAGATCGGACCAATTTTACTTCCTGCATTAGGTTTTTCTGGGATTTTATAATGTGCATGCACTGTCTGTAGAGATTTGGTAAAGATTTCTCTCTAGAGCTGAATGTTTCCAGTGTCCTCTCTGGAGAAGCTCAGCCTCACAAGCTCCCTGTGCCACCTGTCACCAAGGGGACCATGTCACCCCTTGTCTTGCCAGATTGCCTTTTGGCCACGTCTGAGGGATGGCCAGTACCCACTTGTGCCCTTGCCAACAGCCTGCGGCAGAGGCAGCCAGCTGTCCCTCCCGACCAAGGTGCCAGTGGTCGCAGCAGGTCTCCTTGATGGTCACACTGTGTATAATCCCTGGGGCCGCAGCAAGAGCCTGAGTGGGAACGCTCCAGACACCATCTAATCCATTTCCAAGGGCAAGGCTCAAGCGTGGGCACCAGCCAGCCGAGGCTGGTGCACTCAGAGGGGATCACACTGAGACCCTAGCTCCACCCACAGGAAAGGTGACCCTGACCTGTCACCCTGAGGCTCACCATCAAGGTTGAGCCGGGGAAGGGAGAGAAGCAGGTTGGCTCCTGGACTTACAACCTCAACATCAAAATGAAACATTCCTGAAAAACTGACGGCTATGAGAAGTTGGTTTTTTTGTTTTTTTTTTGTTGTTGTTGTTTTTTGTTTTTTAGAAATTGTTTTGTCACTCAGTAATACAAACATCCTGACCAGGACAGATACAGCCTGTGTCTCTTTCTTCAGGGCACCTCCAACACCTAGCATGGTGCTGGCCCATCGTCAGTTCTCAAATCCTTACATAGTTCTTTATAAATAAAATGCTTCACTTTGAAATGCTTATGGATCCTCAGTGTACAGGGAAGTCCTGTGTGCTGTCCCTGGGTTCCTCCCAGTTGTGAGTAATTGTGTATAATTGAAAATAATTGACAGTACCAACCCAGGAAACCAGCCTTGGTACAATCCACAGAGCTTATTCAGACATCACCAATTTAGCATGCACACAATTGCACATGTGTGTGTGCACACGTGTACTCCTATGCAGTTTTATCACATGAACCACCACAACCAACACAACAACAGTACCATCAATCACCCCAAGGCTCCAGCATGCCACCCCTCTGTACCACGTCTGCCCTCCTGCCACTGCCAGCCCCAGTATCCTGATCCATTTTCAGCTAATAACACAACACCTCAGACTGGGCACGTTATAAAGAGGCTTATTGTGGTGCGTGGCTCTGGAGGTCAAGGGCAAGGGGTGGCACTTAGTGAGCGCCTTCCTGTTGGAAGGGTCCCAGCCGGTGCACCGTCTCCCCTGGTGAGAGACAGGGAGCACGTGTCTCCCCATAAGCCACCCAGGATTCAATCACGGGCTCTGCCTGATGACCTCCTCTGATCCATCGCCTCCTGCAGCACCCCACTCCCCCATGCGTCAGAAGTTCCCACCTTCTTCATAACTGCCCGTGGGGACCAAATTCAAACTTGAGCTTCAAGGGGACACGCCATATTCAAATCATAGCACCAGGCCACTTCTCCTGTGTTCGCCATCTCTGGAGCTGTGTCATTTTATGAACGTCAGCTAAATGGAATCTCAAAGTATATATCATTTGAGATTTTTTTTCCCCCACTCAGAATAATTTCCTTAAGTTTCCTCTGAGTTGCTGTATCAGGCAGCCGGCTCCAGTCCTTGCTGAATATTCCACAGTGCGCACGTCCTGGCTGGGTTAGTCTCCCTCAGCTGAAGAACGCTTGGGTCATTTCTGGTTTTTAGTCCCTATAGTAAAGCTGCCATGACACGTGCGTGTAGTGTTGTGTGTGACAGTGTGTCCCATTTCCCTGGGATATGTGTCCCAAAGTGGGGCTGTTGGGTAGAAGGTGAGCTTATCTTTGGTCTGAGTCCCCAGTCTGCTCTCTGGAGGGTCCAGACCATTCACATCCCACCAGTGTGTGTGGGTGGCCGTCTCTCCCGTGTTCCTGTTCTGTTTTAGCCAATCCTGTAGGTATGAGGGAGAGCTCATTGTGGTTTTAATCTGCACTCTCTGGTGGCGGATGATAGTGAACCTCTTTTGATATGGTAACTTGCCACCTGTATATCTTCTTTGGTAAAATGTCTGATCTTTTTTTTTTAATGTATGAGGACATATATTGTCATTAATTTTTTTGGAGTGTTGTTCTGTTTAGTTACACATGACAGTAGAGTGCATTTTGGCGTAGTCCATGCATGGAGTAGAATGTCCCATTCTTGTGGTTGAACATGATGGGGAGTTTCACTGTTCGTGCCTTCATTCATGAAGCTAGGAAAGTCACGTCCAATTCATTCTACTGTCTTTCCTATCCTTTGCTCATTTATGAATTGGATTGTTCTTTGTTTTTAATGTTGAGGGTTTTTCTCTTTTTTTTCAGTTACTTGTAAGACGTAATTCACATACCACACACTGTTCCAACTTACAGCGTACAGTTTAGAGGTTTTTTAGTCTAATTCACAGCCGTGTGAACCATCTCCACAATCAGTTTTCATCATCCCCCAAAGAAATCCTGGACCCATTAGTCGTCACCCCGTTTCCCCCTCCTCTTAGCTTCTGTTCCATCTTTACGTATTTATCTCTTCTGGGCATCTCAAGTAAATGGAATCATCCACCCTGGCCCTTTAAGAGGTCTCATAGTTAGAAGGGTGGCAGGGACTTTACTAATGGCTTGGTCCAGGGGACCTATCTGAAACTACTTCCTAGGGGTAGAGATTCAGAACAATCCACTCATTCTCTCTGGAAAGTCGAAGACTCTTTTGGGTGGGGAGGGGGGATGTTTGCTGCCTGTCACCAGCCTCACGGTGCACGGGATGGTTGACAATTGCCCCAGGAGGAAACCGTCACCAGAGGGCCTTAGGGAAGGGCTGGTGCCACTCCTGCAGGGCTAGTGGTGCCGCTGACCTCTCAGAGGGCTTGCAGGCAGGAGGAAAAGACCCCATCACATCGGGGTGGGGGAGCTTGGGGTGGGCCTGAGACATGCCTTACCCAAAGGTCCCCTGAATCCTCCCACCTCTCTGTCCTGATGGCTGCTGACCCATTTCCTTTTTTTTTTTTTTTAATATTTATTTTTTAGTTTTCTGCGGACACAACATCTTTGTTGGTATGTGGTGCTGAGGATCGAACCCAGGCCGCACGCATGCCAGGCGAGCGCGCTACTGCTTGAGCCACATCCCCAGCCCCTACTTTCCTGAAAGGGGCCCTGGATACTGCGCTGGGTCCTGACAGGAAAGGCCGAGAGCCAACCCTGAGGATAAAGTCACCGTGGCTTGAATCGTCAGGGAGGCTGCGGTCAGCGGCCTGCGGTGGGGAAGGAGGAAGTGCGCTCTTCCAGGGACTGTTCCCACCCCTGGCCAGCATGGGGCCCCTACAGGCCACTGCAAGGCACAGACTCCTTCCTCATTTTGAAGGTCACGGTTGCCTTTTGGCGGGGGCCGCTGTGCCCAGTAGTACTGCAGTTGCCATGGGAAACACCGCTTGGACAGCTTGCAGCTGAGGTGGAGAAAGGACTGTGCTGCTGTCACCAGGTCCACCCATGGGCCCAGTTTTCTGAAACAAATGGAGACAGCTTCCCCAGGAGTGGAAGGGGAGGCCAGTGACTTCCCTGGAATCCTGGGGATCCCTGGGCTCAGGTCCAGCTCGGGCAGCCACCTCACCTGTGAGCTGGGAGGACAGCCCTCTCTCTACCTGAGAGAAGATGGCCAAGCTGCGGGTGTTGCTGGAACCAGCAGAAGGCAGAGGCTGCCAGGGCCATCAGCAGGACACTTACTCCGGGGCTGCCCAGTGCCTCAACTCTGTCCTTTGGGAAAACTTAGGACCAGGTGAGGACTGGAGCATGGGGGAGCTCAAATCTGGACAGTACTGACCAGGTGTGGGTTCCTGATTCCACCAACCACCCACCATGAGGCCAGAGTCTTGACTCTCTAAGACCTACTTTCTCTACCTGCCAGGTGACGGGGAGAGCAAGCGAGGCTCACCTGGGCCCAGTTTGTCATGGTGCAAAGGCCCGAGTGGTGCCCAACAGGGGCTCTGGGGGGAGCACAGTTACCGAGTCCCCGTGGGTAGCTGCACCCCACACAGGACACTTGGGGTGAGGGCGGGTGGTGAGGGCTCAGGCAGCTGGGAGAGGACGCTGGTTCAAGAATGTATTGGCTGGTGAGAAAGGGACAGGGAGAACCCAGCACTGGCCAGGGGTCCAAGTAGGGCCCTTCCAAATGCCCCAACTCACCAAGGGACAGGGAAGCACTGAAAGTCAGAAAGGAAGGGCCCTTAGAGGCAGCTCTGATCCAGCCCTTCCACCCCTGCATGGAGGCGGAAACTGAGGCCCAGAGAAGATACAGCCTTGCCTAGTGAGGAGGGGGTTAGCCTGGGTGCTTTCCGGTTCAATTCTGGTCCTTTCTGGAGTCCGGATTCTAATTCCACACTCTGCTACTATTTGACCTCTTCTCCCAACTTCCCAGCCCTGGGTAGTGTAGATTTGCTCCTCCTGGGTAGCGATGGAGGGTTACGTGTTCCAGGTGGATGCTGATGATTCCATCTGCCACTTATTAGGTTCCTGCTGGGTCAGCCTCCGTATTCTCATCATCATCGCGACTCCATTATCTACATTTTATAGGTGATGAAACCGAGGCTCCCAGAGGTTGTCTCTGGCCCAACAGTGTGCCCCAGTGGTGACCAGGTGCCATCAGCCCGCACAGTAGGTGCTGTTGTTCAGGAGTGGTGTGGAGCTGGGGGAGGGTGTCTAGAGTCCCCACTGGAATGCAATCCACTGTCCCTGCCTCACTGTCAGTGAGACACCTGTCCTGTGGGCCAGATCTCCTCCCCTGTCACCTGATAGGCTTCCAGCTACCCTGGTGAGGACTATCTGGGCAGCGCTGCCGGCCCCTTCCTCTGGCTGGGTACACCCTGCACCCAGAGCACGATGCCACCACACCACGGTGAGCTCACAGGCCTGGCTCTGGCCCAGAACTTATTTCTTTTTACTGTCCTGGGTCCGGGGCAGTTTTGTACCATATCCCATGATTCACAGGGTTTGTGTTTACTGAAAGCACTGTCACCGAGCCCCCATGGGCAGCTGCACTGTGGTGACCCTCACTACACTGTTCATGCCAAAATAAAAGATCCCTCCTCTTGGAAGCTGCCCAGGGCAGGCGGGATTTCATCTGGGCTCCATTTATAAGTTCAGATGCCAAAACCCAAGAGGGACATTGGACAGATTTGAAAGTTGCCAAGTGTCAGGGAAGAGTAAACCAAGAGGAGAGACAGGGAGGTCTTTGGGAGGAGGGAGGTGGAGGGTGGACGGGAGATGCTGAGTGGAAGCAGCTGTCCCAGGTGAACTGCAGACCTGGGAAAGCAGTCCCCACTACTCCCCGCACACGCTGCAGGGACGCGGGGATGTCTTTGACTGGACCCATTAAGAAAGAACACATTGCTCCCTCTGGGAGAGATGGGGTGGTAGGGCAGGGAGGTGGCCCTGGGCACAACCCTGACAGGAAGAACAGAACTGCGTGCCACAGAAGGACCCATCAAGAACACCCATAAAACACCACCTTCAATTTCAGGATCTTACAAAGTTCATCCCAGCCCAGGACTGGGGAACTCAGATCCAAGGTCTAGAAGAACTGACCCCCAGGAAGAACTGTGAGACCCAGAGAGGTTCTGTGGCTTGTTGAGGGTCACTAAACTAGGAAGTAAGAGTGCCAGGATGTGGCCTAGAGCTAAGACCAACTCCCCAGCCAGCATGTGCCCTGGGCTGGAGCCGCCATCCAAGAGGAATAGAATGTGAGGCGCACACACAATAGGACCATTTCTCAGGCTGTGGCTGTAAATTCAGTGGCAGAGCACTTGCCTAGCACACATGAGACCCTGGATTCCATGTCCAGCCCAGAAAAAAAAAATCTCATAACATCATTAGGAATAGCAAGGGAAAGCAGGTAAAATTAATCCTAATAATATATTATACCAATGCGGTTGTGTTGTGCTTAACAATGAGTACATTCTGAGAGATGTGTCCTTAGTCGATTCTTTCGTATAAATGCCACAGTGAATCTAGATGGGGTAGCCAGCTGCACACCTGGGCTCTATGTGTGTACCATCCTGCGGGTGGACGTCACTGACCAAAACACTGAATGTGTATACCCCAATGCACATATCTACCTATCCCAGATAGCAGTGTGGCAAATACCATAAATGCCAAGAAGTTGCTCTTGAGATATTTTGCATTCTTTTCGTCATTCAAGTGCTCAGAGCCTGGGGTGTATTTGACCACAATCCACCTCAAACAGACAAGCCGCATTTCAAGTGCTTGGTGGCTGCGTGCTCATGGCCAGCACTTTGGAAGGGTAGCCCTAAAGCCGCAGCCCTCAATCAGGAGCAAATTGATCCCCCAAGGGACACTTAGGTGTTGCAGACAATTTTGGTTGTCGAAACCCAGGAGATGGTGCTCCTGGCACCTTGTGGGCAGGGGCCAGGGCGGCTGCCCACATTCTACAGTGCCAGGGCGGTCAAGGAGAGACCTGCTTCAAGTCCACAGAGCTTCTCTGGAGGAGGAAGCAGTCTGTGCCTGGAGACACGGGCAGAGCCCGGAGTGCCGTGGATGCAGCGCCTCGCAGGCTGCCAACATCAGGCTGGGAACTGGATTCAGTGGAAGACGGCAAAGCCCACCCGGCCCCAAACCATGACCTCAGCCTCAGAGGGAGCACACTCCATCCTCCAGACCAGCAATGCAGAGCTGCTGAGAGCCACAGAACGAGTCATGAGACCAAGAACAAGGGCAGTCTCAGGACAACCTACGGCTAACTTGCTTGGAGATGCATATGATGCTGGATACCCAGCTCAGGAGGCCGCCTTAGGACCCGGGGCAGGCTGGGCCATTGCTCCGCCATTGCTCAGCCAGGAGTCTGCAGCTCCAGGAGCAAAGTCACTGGGCTCAATTAGGATACTGGCTTGGGGCTATAGGATTAGGGTTGCCCTGGCCCATCTCCACTTTCCTCCCCTCCCCTCTGGTTCCGAGTGCAGGTGGGGAAGAAAGAGGAGTTATTCAGAGCACAGCCCCTCCACCACCAAAACCCCTGCAGGCACGGGGGGGGGGGGGGAGGGGGGTCCCAAGTCACTCTAAATGCCCCTGGCCAGGGTGGGGATGCCACTATTGCTGCAAAAAGCTCTCAGTGGGAAGTTCCTTGTGACTGCAGGGGATGAGGGCTCCAGGTTCTTGGATAGAAGCCTGGGGTCTCCCTTTCTCTGGCGGGTCACTTAGTTCCAACTCCCTTTAGCCACCAGATGACAGGTTTACCACCCAGAGCCGACAGGTGTCTAAGCCCACGGATGGACATGGGTCTCTTTACCTAAAGAAGAACATGACGCAGGGGCATCAAGCTGGCATCTCAGCTCCGGAGCCTTCCCTTGCTCAAGGCATTAGTCTGTACCTCTTCTCCACCCTCGTCCTTGGACGCAGACCTAGGGACCCACTCAGCCCTCATTTGTCAACTCTTTGCTGAGCACCTACTATGCGCCCGTCCTCTCCAGGTTGGGGGTGCAGTGGGCTCTCTCCAGACACTGCAGTTGGCAGTGCTCCTTGCCGTTGTCCCTCCCATGACTCCTCCTGCACATAGGGTGGTGCTGCCACCTCTTCCGTCCTCAGCCATTTCTGCTGACCAGACCTGTTAGTTCTCCTCCTAAGAATCTCTGGAGAATGTCCCCTCTTTCCAGCGCTCACCATAATTACTAGGTCCATCTCCTCCAGGGTACCCCAGTGGTAGTCATGGAGTCCCTTGGTTGTTCATCCCCGGGGGCCTCCCCTGTGTCCAGCCTCACACCCTCCCTGCACTGCGAAAGTGCCATCGAGAAGGCGCATTGGATCAGGTTCCCCTGGTAACGTCCTTCGCCGGTTCCCGTGGCCTTTAGATAAGGGCTGACCCTCAAGGCCTGGGGGCAAAGGCCTGGGGACAGCTGGGCTGTCCCCCCATTCTCTGCTCGACCCCCCTTCTGTGCACTCTCTACTCCAGTCACCCAACTCCACCTGGACACACCCGCTTCCTGCCCTCTGCACCTCAGCTGAGCAGTCACACAGCCTCGTGTGCTCTTCCTTCTGCACCCAAACAGGACGTGTCTCCCCATCCTTCAGGATGCAGCCCCCAAAGCCTCCTCACCCTGAGAGCTGCTCCCCTGAGTTTCACCCCTGCCAGTGTTTGGGAGGGGGGTCTTTCTCTGAGTGCACTAAGTGCTAACATTGTTCTAGGGTAATCACCTCTGTATCCCTGGTGGCCTGAAATCGACTAAGTCAATAAATGGACATCTTATTTGATTCTTTAGTTACACAGGATGCATGATTCTTGCATCTCGAAATCGGACAGAGGTTTCCCTGAGAGCAGAAGCATGTTTTCAACTCACTGTCAGTGCCACACAGAGCTCGGCACATGAGCTGGTGGGGGCCAGGTGGCTGGGGTTAATCCTGGCCTGGCTACTGTCTGCCATGGGACTCTGAGCCAGCCACGGGGCCTCTCTGTGCCTGCGTTTCTGTAAAATGGGGTCATGATTGTCCTGGTTATCTATGGCTGCATAATTTACTTGAAAAATTCAGTGCCCTAAAATAACAGCCCTTCCACAGCTCTTGATCTATGGTCAGGAATTTGGGCAGAGCTCAAATATAGCACCACTCCATATAGCACCGGCCGTGTCACTTGGTCTGGAGAGTCTGAGACGCCTTTGCTCGTGCCTGGTGTCTGGCAGGACAGCTGGAAGGCTGGATTCAGCCAGGCCTGACTCCCTCTTGGTCTTTCTCCCCTTCCTGAGGGTCTCCAGGCCTCTGGGACCAAGACAGGGGGTCTCAGTTTCCAGAGTCCAAGCAGGAGATCCCAGTTCTCCTCCGAGCTACATATGGAACTGGCAGAGTGTCACTTGTGCCTTATTCTGTTGGTCAAAGAGGTCGCAGACTAGCTAGACTCAGGGGGCTGCCACAGACTCCACCTCCCGAGGGGGAAGTCTGGAAGAAGGCAGTCACATTTAACCCTGTGGTGTTCATACCCGAGGGTCACCATGCAGATCAGGTTAATTCATACACAATGCTTACCTATTCTTATTCTAGGTCCTTGGTCTCTCTCACTCTGCCCAGCAAAAGCCCAGCACCCAGGAGCCTCCATAAAGAGGCTGTGTCATAACTCAGAGAAGGAAGAGCAGAGGGAGAATGTTCTAGGTTGGGTTACACAGAGGGAGTTTCTGGTACCCCCCCCCCCCGAGCCAGATGCGGCAGACTAGGGGTCCAGCTGGGGTCCTAAGTCCCTGGTATAAACGTGGAGTTCTGAGAGGCCCAGAGAGAGAGAGAGGGAGAGAGAGAGAGAGAGAGAGCGAGCGAGCGCACGCAGAGATCACGCTCACGTAACAGGCAGTCTACCCTTGGAGGTGGTCTCCCTCAAGCCCCCTTATGGAGCTCCCATATTTTACAGATGAGGACACGGAGCCTGGAAAAGCTCAGGAGACCGCCCACGTTCACCCACGTGGGAAGGGACACATGGGACTTCTACTCTCAGTCAGCTTGTCTGCTGGTTCTTCCCACCACAGCCCTGCCATGCTGCTTCCCACAGAAAACCATGGCGAATGCCCCACAGCGTCCTCTCAGTGAGTGACAGGGCTCCCTGGTCCTCAGGGTGCTGTAGCCAGGGAGAATCCCGGGGACTTCCACTAGGAAGCAGTGAGCAATCCCAAGTATTGCCCACGGTCAGCCTGCGCTCTCACATTATCCGTCCGGTGGCCTGGGGACCTATGATTCTACTGTATCGTACTCACATTCCAACTTATTTCCTGTTTCTTCATGTAAGAAATGTAAAGAGTTACAGGCACCCCTCCTATCTCACATGCACACACATGTCATGCTTTGGTTTACAAAATGCTCTCACATGTCACCTCCCATGCGTTCTATCAGGTGGGTATTTCCATCCCTGGTTACAGACGAGGCATCTGGGCACAGTGTGCCGGCAGAGCTTACAAACAACTCCCCAGGGAACCAATCCTGTGGGAGGCCAACCTTACACGTGACTGAGTTACACTCTCCGGCTGGGTGCTGAGGCGCTCAGTCACAGAAATGTGGCACCCTTCTTGGGTGCGAGGGTCCGTGTCTCGTGCATGAGTGTGTCTTCCTACAGCCCCATGGGTGAAGCTATGCTCACCTGTTCCTTTGTAATATAACCCCTTGCCCTGTTTAGGATGGAATCTTCCATGGAAGTGCCTTGTGTGTGTCCCCTTTTTCTTACTGTGCCCTTGGGTGTGGCCTACCCAGGTGTCAGTCAACCTGCTGACAGTGGACATCATGAAGATAGACTCAGCCCTCTGAAACCTGGCCCCTTGCCTCATTTGAAAAGCTTCTCCTCAATAAAAGGGGTCAGTGCGTGCTCTCGCTCTTTCTTCCTGCAGACCCTTAAGGTCAGAGGAGCCGTCACAGCGACCCCAAAGAAAAAGGCATTTGTGTCTCTTGTGTGGTTATTTTGCGCAGCCCAGTCAGCCCAGTTCAACTGGAGTGACCCCTGAGCCTTTTAGTCGCGAGAACAGAAACCCGGCACAACCCTGACTCACAGCCCTGCCCATTCCCTAGGGCATTCACTCCCAAGCCAGAAGAGACCACCGGCAGGCGGTTCTCACTGCTGGGTTGGAGTTGACTCCAGGACCCACCAAGACCACAGCCCAAAGACAAAGTCACCTTCACTCAGCCATCAAGAGGCAGAGCCAGGGAACCTGGGCAACCTCTTCCCCATGGCTGTCCTCATTGAAGCCATCTAGTCCCACCTGCCCCCTTTTCTGACCAACACCTGTCTGCAATGAATATCCTCAAAGCTTCAGCTCCACGCTCTGAGGTAATTCGAAGTTTCTGTTAAATAAACCCCCTGCTAAAAGAGATGGGGCATCCCAGAAGCTCAGGAGGCTGAGGCAGGAGGATCACAAGTTGGAGGCCAGTCTTAGCAACTTAGCAAAGTCCTAAGCAACTCAGTGAGATCCTGTCTCAAAAAATAAAAATTAAAAAAAAGCTGGGGATGTAGCTCAATGGTTAAGCACCCCTGGGTTCAATCCCTGGTACCAAAACAAAAACACAAGACAAGGATAAGACAAAACCATGCAACAAGTTTAATGACTTGATTAGTATCTGCTCTTCTCTCCTGTTGTCTTTCCCCTTTCACCCCCCACCCTAGAGAGGCCCTGGATGAGGAATGTGGACGCTAAGACCCCAAACACCTGGTGCAAGTGAAAGAGCTTTGCCTGTGGCATCTGCAGACCTGTGCTGAATCCCTGCTATTCCTTGGGTGTAATTTTTCTCAGCTGCAAAATAGGACCTGCTCCCAGGTGGTGAAGACAGGTGAAGCCACCCTGTCCCTGCCCGGCAGCAGGTCCCTGAGAGGTCAGGGCCTGGCAATGGCAGAGCCGGGTTTCACCTGAAGACCTGCCTCTGTGGTGCCGAGGGCAGCCTCAGACAGGGAACTATATTAAAGGAAAATTCCAGAAGGGGAAATCTCTCTGGGGCAAGTTCTCTAAAAGCTTCTTCTGTGAAAACCAAGAGGAGACCACAAGAACACCCTGAGCACTCGCAGGGGGATTGGGCCTGCTGATAAATCAGTGCCCACTACTCAACAAGCTGGGATGGCCGAGGGGGAGAGACACAGAGGGCCCGGGGACACAACAGTCCAATTCTGTGGAACTTTCCAGAAGGTTTCAGCTCCAACTCCTTTCTTAAAGTTTGGGCAGAAAGGAGAAGCTGATAGAACAGGCACAACAGCGTGACAACTTCCCGTGAGCTCAGCTGGGCTGCCTGGACATGGAGCGACATATATTCTCCTAGGCTGTGGGGAGACTTTCTGATCTAAGTGTACGGGACACTGGGGGGTCAAGCCAATGTGTGGGCATTAGCCTTCCCAGTGTTTTGTATCTTTCTCTTGCCAGGTAAGGTCAGGGGTGCCGCCTTCTCTCGGGAGGTCCAGAGACATTGAGTGACTTGCTAAGGTCACACAGCAAGTTACCATGAAAACCCAGTTCACTGACACCCACCCAGGGCTTGGCTGAAGAACACACTGGCTCTAACCCAGTCCCTACTTCCTAGGGTGAAGCTGCCTGGGAATTCCCAGAGCAAAGCAAATCTGGGAAGTGGGCCAGCAAGTGCTCAGAGGTAACCGATCCACTTCCCTTTTGGGACAACTTCCCCAGAGCTGAGTCACCCAGGAACATCTCCTGGGTTCTCCATGTAGGGCCATCTCCAGTGCATGCACTTTACCTCCTTCTTCCACTCTTGCCCATCCACTCAGATGCCAGGAGAACCTCCTATGAGCAGACTCAGGCCCAGCGCCACACGTGTGCCCAGCCAGGGACCTCTGCCTGTGGAGCCACCCATACAGCCCTCTCTTATCCATCTTGATCACAAGACCCCGATCACATTGTGCTGCGAGGGTCTGCTCTGCCTCACTGGCCAGACTTGAGCATCTTAATACAGGGAACCCTGTCTTATCATGAATCAGGGCTCGGTGGACGCTGGGCGCGTAGATTCACGAATGAATGCACACACGCGCCCCCGGCGCGGTTCAGCGCACTCTTGCATTTCTGAATGCAAAAATATGTGCACATATTTTTCTTTCCTGTCCTTCCTAACAACTTCCCTGGAGGTACCCTGAACCCCACAGCGTGGTGATGGAAATGAGGATCAGAAGTCAAATCACTTGCTTTAGTTCCCAGAGCTAGTTAGGGGAGAGAACTAACTATGATGCCAGGTTTTATTTTTTTCTAACACACGAACTCGATGCTGTAAATTTCCCTCTGGGTGCTGCTTTCTCTCTATCCTACACATTTTGATCAACAGTGTCTTCATTTTCATTTACTTGGAAGTGTTTTTAAATTCCCTTTAGATTTCTTCTTTGATCCAAGCTTAATCTCCAAGTACTTTTTGATTTCTAGTTAAATTCCGCTGTAGCCTAAGAGCACACATGGTATGATTTCTGTCTTTCAAATTGGTTAAGGCACTTCTTACAACCCAGAAAGTGGCCTCTTTTCGTGACTGTTCCACATAAACTTGAGGAGGATGTGCACACTGCTCTCACTGAGTGAAGTGGTCCATAGATGTCAATCACATCGGGTGGATAAATGGTGGTGTGGAGCTCAACTATGTCCCTACTGACTTTCAGCCTTCTGGATCTGCCCACATCTGATACAGGGTGTTGGGGTTTCCAACTGTGAAAGTGGATTGATTTCTCTTTGCAGTTCATCAGTTTTGCCTTGAGAGATGTTCTGTTGTTGGTCACATGCACATTAAGGATTGTTGTGTCTTCTTGGAGAACTGACCTTTATCATTATAAAATATCCCTCTGTATCCCTTGGTCTGGAATAACATTCCTTGGTCTGAAATCTGCTCTGTCCAAAATTGATAGAGCTACTCCTGCTTTCTTTTGATTGGTGTTAGTGTGGTATACCTTTCTCCAGCCATTTACTTTAAAAAAAATATTTTTTAGTTGTAGTTGGACACAATACCTTTATTTTATTTGTTTATTTTTATGTGGTGCTGAGGGTGGAACCCAGGGCCTTGCACGTGCGTGTGAGGCGAGCGCTCTACCACTGAGCCACAACCCCAGCCCCTCCAGCCATTTACTTTTAATGTATAATCAAAGTGGGTTTATAATCAAAGTGGGTTTCTTGTAGACAACATACAGTTGGGCCTTGTTTCTTGATCCATTCTGACAATCTTTTAGTTGGTAATTTGGACCATTGACATTCAAAGTCATTACTGAAAGAGCTGGATTAACATTTACCCTATCTGCAACTGTTTTCTATTTATTGTCCTTGTTTTTGGTCCAATTTTTGTCTTCCACTCCTTTTCTGCCTTTGTAATTTTAACTGAGCAGTTCATATGATTCCATCTTATCTCCTTTATTGGTATCAGCAATAAAATTTATTTATTTATTTATTTATTTTATTTTTAGTTTTCACCCTAGAGCTTGCAATTTACAAGTAAGCCAAGTCCACTTTGAAATAACTATGCTGCTTCACAGGTATAAATAAAATAATCCTAGTTCCTCCTTGCCACCCCTTATTGCTGCCATTCATTTTGCTTATACATAAACACACATGCACATACAGTCATGTATATTATTGCTGATATTATTTTGGATAAACTGTTAGATCAATTAAAAGTAAAAAAAAAATAAAAATTTTAATCTCACCTTCATTTATTCCTTCTCTGATGACTTTTCTTTATTCATGTAGATCTGAGTTTCCAACCTCTATCATTTTCCTCTCCCTAGAGAAATCCTAACATTTGCAAGTCACGTCTACTGGCAACAAATTCTCTCTCTCTCTCTCTCTCTCTCTCTCTCTCTCTCTCTCTCTCTCTCGTCTGAGCAAGTATTTCTTCTTTACTTTTGGAGGATGATTTCACAGGGTTCAGAATTCTCATTTGGTGTCCCTCCCCATCAGTGTAGATATTTCTTTCCACTTTCTTATTTATTGCATTGTTTCTGAGAAGTTAGTTTTAACCCATATATATATATATATATATATATATATATATATATATATATTTTTTTTTTCCTATATTGCTTCTTTCAGGATTTTTTCTTTATTTGATTTTCCACAGTTTGAAGATGATATGGCAAGGTCTGTTTGGGTTTTTTTGGGGGGATGGGGCAGGGATGTGTCCTGCTCAGCATTCTCTGAACTTCTAGGATCTGTGGTTTGGTGTCTGATATTAACTTGAGTGAATTCCCAGCCATTCAGTAGCTCCTCTGACCTTTCTCACTGTCTTCTCCTGGTATTCCCAGGTGTGTGTTATGACTGTCCTCAGGTCTTAAGTACGCTGTTGTAGTTTTTCGGTCTTGTTCTCTCTGCTTTTCAATGCAGGTGGCTTCTAATGTGACATTCTCAAACTCCGACTCTTTCCTCGATGTGTCTAAACCTGCCCAAGACGTCCTTCGCCTGCCTGGCTGTTTTGACCCCCAGCATCTCCTTTTGGTTCTCTCTTAGAGCCTCATTTCTCCGCTGATGCTGCCCATTTGTCTACAGTTGCCTGCTTCATCCACCAGAGCCCTGAGCATCTTAATCTTCCTTGTTTTAAATTCTAGTTCTGTTATGTCCTGCCTCTTTGCCATATTTGAGTGTATTCCAAGTCTTACTCTGTCTCTTCAAACTGTTGTGATTTTTTTCCTGATGGCTAACATGCTGCACTAGATAACAGGATAAAGGAACCGTGGGCAGAAGAAGTGTGGACAGACCTGCTCTGCTGTGGGGGCGGGAGAGTTCTGTGTCCTGGGAGTATACATCCTTCAGTGAGCCTGTGCCCCTGGACGGTGAGCACCAAGGTGCTGCCCAGTGCCTTCCTCCTTTCTGTGGGCCAGGACGGGTACCTTTCATCCTCAGAGAGGTTGCTCTCTGATAAAACAGGGAGGTCAGGCTCTACTGAAAAACTGTCTCTTTGAAGGAACAGAATGCTTGGATTCACTTAAAAACAGTTCCCCTCCCCCTGCTGGAAGCACAGTGGGATCTTTCTCTGATATTCACAGTGAGACTCTGGTCAAGCTCAGGTGATGAAACTCTCAAAGGCGAGGGCCCCCTGAGGACAGGTCCACCTCTCAGAGCCTCCTGTGACCTGGCTTGGATTCCAGAGCCAGTGTGTGCTTGCTGGTTTCTGCTCTGGGAAGTGGTGACTCTGCATCTGCTTGTTGCCTGTCCCGTTCTGGGGGCAGTGGTCCCACCCTGTGACCCCAGCCCCGAGAAATCTAGAATTGTTGGTTTCTCTGCATGTTCAGATTTTTACTTCTTATTAGGATAGAATGGCTAGTTTCAGCCTCATGTATGCCACACAGGGCCAAACCCAGGTTTTTCTACCCTGAGACTCATGCCACATGGGAAGAGGGAGGTTAGGGATGGAGGAGAGACAAGTAACTACTGGGGCATCACATGCTGGGGACATGGAGATCTGAGTCTTGCACAAGCTAAACACATACTCCACCACTGAGCTCCACCCCAGTCCAGACAAATGTTATCTGAGCACCTATTATGTGCCAAGCACTATGGAATATAGGTCCGCTTAATTATGACTCTGATTTTAAGTCCATTTCACAGGTGGGAAAGGCAAGGCTGAAACAGAGGACTGAGCATTAACTACCAACATCTTCCAACAGATGAAAACAAAGGAGTAGGATTCGAATTTGGGTCCACTGGGTACTGACATCTACCCTCTCAGTCCTTCCAGGCTGTCTCTGCACAGGAGTGAGGTGTCATTAACCAGCTGATCAAAGACCCAGTGCTTGCTGAATGCCCACAACATGCTTCACTCTCCCTGGGCTGTGGGGGCCACAGGTGTTGTCAGACACAAACCCACCCAGAAACCTCCAGCCCACCCTGGGAAACACAGAACACACTGTGAAGGGCGAGGAAGCCCAGGCAGACCGAGAGGAGTGCAGAGAGCAAGCCACGCAGACGAACTGGCCTGTGAAAGGCACAGAGGCTGGAATAATGTCACACGCAGGGCCGGGGCTGGGGCTCAGCAGTAGAGGGCTTGCCTAACATGCGTGAGGCCCTGGTATCAATCCCCTGCACCCCTTAAAAAACAAATAAAATAAAGGGACTGTGTCCATCTACAGCTAAAAAAAATATTTAAAAAATTATTCATACAAAGGAGCGGGGAAAGAAAGCCCATGACTCCAGATGAGGAGGGAGATTATTGCTCCTCCAAGGGCCCCGCAGGGAGTGTGGGTGCATGGTGGGTGTGGGGAGGGTGCTGTCAGTCAGACTGAGCCTTACCCAGGACAGGTGCCTCCGCCCTGCCCAACATTCCTGCGCTTAACACCGGAACTCTCTTTCATTCCCGTGGAGAGGCACTCTCCCCTGGCAGGGGACACTACTGTTCGATGGTGTTAGTCTTTCACGTGTTGGTATAAACCTGTTTACCAAGTAGAGGATTTCCACAGTGTAGGTTTTCAGGGAGGGAATGGAAGGAGGGTGCGGAGGGAGCCTGAAAGGCAGGGGTGCCCAGATGCAGATGTTGCTATGGTCTGAATATGGGCATCACCCCAACATGCATATTTGGGAACCTAAGCCCCAGTGCAATAGTGTCAGGAGGCAGGGTCTACTCATGAGGGCCACCCCCATGAACGGACTAGAGTCTTTATAAAACTGCTACGGGGCTGGGGTTGTGGCTCAGCGGTAGAGCGCTGCCTAGCATGCACGAGGCCCTGGGTTCCATCCTCAGCACCACATAAAAATAAATAAATAAATGTATTGTGTCTACAGACAACTAAAAAAATAAAAAGATCTATGGTTTGAATGTGTCTCTCCCAGATTCAGGTGTTGAAACTTAATGACCAATGTGACATAATGAAAGGAGGGGTCTTTAGAGGTTGTCCGTCCATGGGCTCCTCCTTGTGCACTGAGGCGAGTTATTGGTTTATATTTGTGGCCTTGTGCACGTTGGGCCAGCACTCCACCTCTGAGCTCCAGCCCAGCCTCCGGCCCTTATAGAAGAGACTTCACGCAACCTTCAGGCCTCTTGTCTTTCTGCCTTCTCTTGCCTCTGAGGCTCTGTGCTCTGGATCCTTCTCCATCTCTGTCCAAACCTCTCACTGTATCCAATTTTCTCAGTGCAAAACCAACTCGGGCACAGTCCCTGGGGTTGCATTTCCTGGAGATACTGCTGCAGCTGGGCCTTGCCATCTCTGCTTCAGGGTCCCCCCTAGTCTTAGCTCCCCAGCCTCTTTCCTGGGCAGCCACCAAGGCTGCCGCTCCTCCCCCATCTTCCTCTGGCCTGGCCAGGTCACCGCCCCTTCCAGCTCCCACACAGAAGCCAAGCACTTCCTAGGGCCACTTCCTGCTCAAAATCTTTGTGTGGCTTTTTAGAACACTAGGAACCAAATCCCTCACACCTTGGTGTGGTCCTCACGGTCCTTTGCTGCCCCCTTCCAGTCGCCTGACCCAGCAGAGCTTCACCTTGTCCTGCGTGTCTTTCTCGCTCTGAGCTCCGAGGCAGACTGCGACCGCAACTTCCCAAACCTGGACCCTCTCTGCTCTTTCTCCTAATTATTTCTCAGCCTCCAAGGCTCCAGTGAGGCCTGGGTTGATTCCCCTCCGTCAACAGGAATCAGCTTCGATGCACACTGACGTTCTGGCTCTTGGGGCTGTCTGGTTGTACCCTTGGTGACACGGGTGTGCCTGTCTCCCTGCTGGTCCAAACTCAGGGGCTCTGTCTTAGCCGGTGGCAAGTGTCTCCCCTCAGAAGCCATTCAGCACATATTGCAGTAGTTGCAAAGTCTTTGAAATGTTTACTAACACAGAGAAAACCTATGATAATATGCCCAAAACAGCCCAGGATTCAAAAACCAAGAAATTCACCAAAGTTGACAAAAAGTTCTTGGAGTTAAATTGTCCTGTCTTTTTTTTTTTTTTTTTTTTTAAGTCAAACCCCAGGTTTGATGCTGAAGAGGACAGTAGAAAACAGAAACAAACTGTGGTTATTTTAGCCCAAACCTTCGTGGGTACTAACTTAAGTGAGAAGTACCGGCTCCTGGGAGGAGCCCTCCCGGGTCCAGGCACCAGGAAATGAAGGGTTGAGGTGTGAGCTACTCCAGCCCCAGAGCAGACATGTCTGCTGGGCCTTGTTGAGTGTTGCCACGGGGGCCCTGAGGGCTTATCACGTGTGCTGATCACCGTGGGCACCGTGACAGCTGTTTCCCACAAGTGTCTTTACTGGACTTGAGGCTGTTGCGTGCTTCCTGCTTGCTGGGCCACACCATCCTAAGCCCCCGGTGTGCTTACGGATGGGATCTCTCCTCCAGCCTCCAACGGGGGGTGTTGGAGGTGTTCTCTCTTGACCGTTGGGGAAACTGAAGCAAGGGAGGTTGAGTAACTCAACTTGCCTGATGTCACAAGCATAAAACCTAGAACTGACAGCCTTTGTAATGTCATGCTCTCAAAAGAGGTTGTCAGAGACACGAAAGCAAGACCCCTCCATGATGCATAGTACCACCTCCCCATGGAAATACCACGAGGCTGCCTTCTCCACACTCGTTCTCCTTGAATAATCTTGATCATTTCCCTCTTTTAATGGCCTTAGCCTATCTAGATTCAAATACAGATTAAATCTCATTCTAGGATAAAGGGTCAGTTGGTGACGCAGTCAAATCCTAGAGCACTGGGAGAAGTCAAAGAGTCGGGGCTCTGTCCTGCCCAGGTGTTCAGATCTCTGCTGCCCAGGAAGACTGACCTAGACTCTCTCCCTCCCTTGGTTTCAAAGGTGCCCCAGTGCAGTGGTGAGGATCACCAGTAAGATCAGCACCAGCCTCACCACCACACTGGCTGGGGACACGGTGCCTTCCCAGCTACACAGGTATCTATCCACTAAACTGCAAGCCTCTGAGTGGGAGATCTACGGAGCTAGACAGGCGGGCCTCTCTAAAGCCAGGGTCAGCTGTGCAGGAGGAAGGAGGGAGCAGGTGACAGGGGCCAAGGCTCAGCTCCCGCTGAGCGCTGGGCGGCTCCCTGCAGTACAGGCCAGACCACACCCGCCCAGTGGCCTCACGGTTCCTCTTCCAGGGACAGGCAGATTGGTTTTCTTTTTGCTTTTCTCAGTCAACAGAAAATCAACATCCCATGATTGTCATTGTTGCCATCTTTTTTTTTTTTAGAGGGGGGGTGTATTGGGGATTGAATTCCAAGGCACTCGAACACTGAGCCATGTCCCAGCCCTGTTTTGTATTTTATTTAGAGACAGGGTCTTGCTGAGTTGCTTAGCGCCTCACGGTTGCTGAGGCTGGCTTTGAACTTGCAATCCTCCTGCCTCAGCCTCCTGACCTGCTGGGATTGTAGGCATGTGTTGTCACCATCTTTAAAGCCCATTAATGAAAAAGTAGGTCCAGGTTGAGCATCCCTAACCTAAAAATCCAAAATGCTCCAAATCCAAAACTTTTGGAATGATGACTTGATGCCACAGCCGGAAAATCCCACGCTTGGCCCCTTGGGATGTGTCGCAGCCAAAATGCAGACAGACTGAAAACACGGAGTAGAATGATCTTTAGGCTATGTTCACAGGTGAATAGGAAACAAATAGACTTTGTATTTAGACTTGGGTCCCATCCCCAAGACATCTCATTTCATATATGCAAATATTCCAAACCCTGCAAAAAAAAAAAAAAAAAAAAGAAAGAAAAAGAAATCCAAAGTCTCAGACACTTCTGGTCCCAAGCCTTTTGGAGAGGGGATACTCAACATGTAGCGATTCTGACTAGGTGCTTCATTTCGGCCATCAAGGGCAGGGTTGCTAGCCAGCAGCTGGCCCAGCCCCTACCCATCCCAGAATCTTCTAGGCCTTCCTGTACAGCTCCTGCCCCGATCTCTGCTGCTGCTTCTCTGGCCCCTCCCCAAGGATTACTTTTCCAAAGAGTTGCCCCTGCCATTCACACGTGCACGGGAGGATTCCTCTGCTCGTCCAATGATGTCTGGCCCGGCCACGTGACCTGTTCTGGTGGATAAGCTATTCTAGGAAGTGCTGCCTGTCCTCTGTGGGCTTCCAGAGCCATCCTGGGATTCTGTCTTCTGCCCCTCCCACTGCCCCGGATGGGTGTTGCACCAGTGAGGAAATGTGCCTGAAAGACCCAGCAGCCACCCCAGTGAAGGACAGCAAAAGAACATACATGTCGGCACAGTTGGACGGCATGCTACTTTGTGCAAGGCCATAGGGCTTAGGGCTGTCTGTCAGTCACCACAGCCACACTGGCCCAAGCCGACTGGCTCCGGGTTTTTCAAAGACACTCTTCACAAGACGCTAGGGGACACTCTGAGCCCACAGAAGCACAGAAGTGGCCAAAACAGATGTTCCAAGAAAACAGAGTATTTTGATCACAGAGGTTGCTGACCACTCACTTTCGGGGCAGCCCCTGACTCCTTCCCTCGCCTCTGCTCTGGGTGGGGAACCCCAACACCAGCGCCAGTTCTAGGCCTGGGTCTTTCCCTTGCCCACTTCCTCCTCTGCCACCGCAGCCACAGCGTCTTGAGTTCCAGGCATTCTGCACAGGCTCACTCCTCCCAGGACCCAGTGGGGGGGCCCCGTCGTCCTCCCCATGTCACAGCAAGGACACCGGGACCTGGAGAGGAGGAGTCAGAGCTGGGATTCAATCAGGCTGTGTGGCTTCAATGGCCCAGGCTACAGCCCAGGGCTCAGGAGGGCAGCAGGAGGAGGGAGCAGAGGGGGACATGAACCAACAAAGCCAAGGACACCCCAGGCGCTGTTCTTGTGCCCTCGTCGGGTTTGCCCTGGTGGACAGCCTGGGAAGATGCCGTGTAGGCTCAGAGTGGAATACAACACACGCCAGGTCCTGGACACCCGTGTGTGTGGGGGTGAACACCCAGGAGAAGGACGGGGAGAGTCAGGCTGCCTGGGGGGCTTCTGGTGCTGTCTTCCCAGAAAAGTTGTGCACTGCATTTTTAAAAGTTTTAAAATGAAAAATGAGATTCTACTGCAAGCCCTGAGAGACAGACAAAAACCAAGGAGGTTGGGTCTTACCTTATGGGAAGTAAGCTCTTCCCATCCTGAATGCCCTGGTTTGTCCCTGGGGTGACGCAAAACTTCTTTCCTCCACCAAACTTGAATTGGGCTCCTGGACCTTCTCTAGGCCCATCTGTGTACTTCCTTGGAAAATCCAGTTTTAGCCAGAACCCTGCTAGGTCAACTGAGCCAGCGCCTCCGCCCCCCCCCCCTCACCAATAACCCTCAATATCTGAGCAGGCTCCTCACCCTTCACCATTCCTCAGGCGACAGCTTGAAGAATGGAGACTCCTGGTAGGTCAGGTTAGCCAGAATCATTCTTTGCCCTTCGTGACTTTGCATCCACTGACCCCTACCCTGTTCCTTGGTTATAAATGCCCACTTGCCCATGCTGAACTCAGAACTGGGCCAGTCCACTACTGAGGTCTCTTCTCCCCTGTTGCAATGGTTCTCAACAAAAGCTGTCACCACCCCTGTAACAGCCCAGCTCTGATTCTCCTTGGACAGGTTCCTCACTGAAAGTGAGACACTGAATCAGATCTGACGTCCTGGTTTCCAGGGAGCTTACTGCATCTGGGTTGGAGAGACCCGGACCTGGACTGCTGGGTGGGCAGAGACGAGCAGAACTCCAGCCAGGCTGCGGGTCCAGCTCGATTCCCCTGGAGAGAGGCCTTCTGTCCCCTGCTCTTGAACAACTCTCTCTCACCAGGCTCCTGGAGTACAGCACCACGCCCCTCTCTCAGCCACCTTTCCAATGTTGCTGCTGAAGTTCAAGGCCCCAGAGGTTCTTGGGTTCCAAAAGGACTGTAGGTACCTAACATTTGGAAGCCTCATCCCAGAAAGCCTGGTTTCTCTCAGTAAGAGAGTGACTCCACCCTTCTGCAGTCATGGGGGGCTGTGTGTATACTTAGTCAGGAAAGACCATAACACCCCACACTTTCCCACCTCCTGGACTCCACAGGAGGGACCGTCATTTAGGTCGTCTACATAAATGAACTGCCTTTTCCCAAGCCCCACACTCCTATTCCCTGACCCAGGGAGCAGGATTCCAGCACTTCATCCAGGGTTCTTTTTCCTGGGTACCCCATGGTTGGACTACATTTTGTGATTCATGGTTGGACTACATTTCCCAAGCTCCTTTGCAGTTAGGTACAGTCATATGACTGAATTCTAGCCAATGAAATGCAGTCACAGGGCCTTGGTTGTAAGACCCTCCCACAAGCTTCTTCCCTTTGTAGCCTGTCGGGGACCCTGGACCCAACCCTGAGAAACTTCAGCTGTATGCCAAAGGTGACAGAGCCACTCAGCTAGGGTCCCTGAACGACAAGCACTCTTGCGTGTGTGACGGAAATGGGATCCTTCCAGGTCCACTTGTGACTCCACCTGACAGTCACCCTGTGCCCTTACTGCTTACTGTCTTCTCCCTCCATGTGAACCATATGCCGAGAGGCAAGGAGTTCTTGTTTCTGCTGTGTCCCCACCAGTGGAG
This sequence comes from Spermophilus citellus, assembly GCF_964194105.1. Classification (NCBI taxonomy): domain Eukaryota; kingdom Metazoa; phylum Chordata; class Mammalia; order Rodentia; family Sciuridae; genus Spermophilus; species Spermophilus citellus. Next base: position 215,671,321 of record NC_138185.1, on the reverse strand, counting down.
CAGCGCCTCACCCCCATAACCAGGTGTTAAACGCGCTGAATGAGATGTGCCTTACCCATGCTGCGTGGCCTGGGTCTCTGTGGAAAGACCCTCCCCAACAGGAAAAGTGACCCACTTCTTTTGCTTTCTAGAAAATTAGACTTTAATTGAACTAATAAACCTTTGGGACCCAGCCCGAATCCTCCCTTGTCTTGGACACTGTAAAATTAATGTTTTCTCTTCTATCAAAGTTAAACCTGTAATGTAACACACAAGCATGTTTACTGTAACTTAAATTTTACAATGTATAATGGAACCATTTAAATTAGGAAACCTTGTGGAGAAGAATGTAGCCTTTTTTTGTTTTTTGTATCAGAGATTGAACCCAGGGATGCTTAACCACTGAGCCATGTCCCCAGGCTTCTTTTATATTTTATTTAGAGACAGGGTCTCACTAAGTTGGTCAGGGCCTCGCTAAGTTGCTGAGGCTGGCTTTGAACTCAGGATCCTCCTGCCTCAGCCTCCTGAGCCACTGGGATTACAGGTGTGCGCCACCGTGTCCTGAGGAATGAAGTCATTTTGAAATTCCCTAACAGGTACCTAATCACAACTGTAGTCTGTTTCCTGTGCCCTCCTCAATTTTAATTAGCTAATCACATATATTGTAACCATGAACTCCTCCTATTCGAGCAAGGGGCAGTACTACACTAGGGACAAAAGCAGGTGGCCAGCCTGCACAGGTGTGCTCACTGGCCGGATTGGCTCTGGGGGTACCTTTCTGCAGAAGTACAGCCTTGCCTTGCCGACCCATTCCAAGCATGCCTTTGATTTCTTGATGCACCTCAGTCCTTCTAGCAGACACCCTCTCTGAGTCCTCCCCCAGTGATCTGCCCCTGCCACAGCCCTCTTTGCAGTACCACCTGCCTCACCACACAGCAGGTGAGGGCTGTCCCTCCCACCCTGGGAAGTCCCCCCCTCAACCTGACTGGGGACCCCTGGGCTGGGACTCCCTCTTATTCCTCTTTGCATTTCCTTCTGTCCGTACAAATGTTTCTTGAGAAAGAAGCGCTCAAGAATATTCAAGGGCCCTTCTTTGCAGTCACTCGGTGGCTGATGAAGGGTAAAAAGGTCCCATTTCTGAGATGATGTAAACCAAACCAGAGCCTGGAATATTCCACGGGTTCTTTTTTTAAAAATATTTTTATTAGTTGTTGATGGGATTATTTATTTATTTATTTATATGTGGTGCTGAGAAACGAACCCAGTGCCTCACACATGCTAGACAAGTGCTCTACCACTGAGCCACCATCCCAGCCTCCACGGGTTCTTTTAATAAACATTTTTTTGGAGTTTAATGCCTGGAGTGTGCGAAAGTGACCCATAGATGAGAGGCAAGCCCTTTCAGGTAACTGAGCCAGAGGTCAAGAGGGGCCCAAAATGTTTTCTATCAGTACAAACCTACCCTGAACTGGACCCCTAACCAGCTCTCAGAGGAGGCCCATGCCTGCTTTGGGTTTTTGACTTTCATGTCCATTTAACAGAAGAGACCTCTGAGGCTTGGAGAGGTTAAAGAGCTGGTCCCAGAACATGGCTTGAGGGCATGCCCAGCTGATTCTGAGGGCCCAGGCAGTTTCTTTCCCCCTTTCCCCCCAGCCCCAGCATCCTGTGCTAAGTGAACCAGGGGAGGCTTCTCTGTGGCCACGAGGAGCAAAGACCACAGCCCTGATGAGGGTGACTGGAAACTAACATTGACTTGTGTGTGACAAGCTGAGTTCAGAGCCAGCCTGGCCAGGTAACATCAGCAGGCTGACAGTTTGTCCCCTTCTAATTTTAGACCCTGTGGGCGCAGACAGGAGAGCTGTGGTTAGCAGGTGCCACGTCTGCTGCTGCTGCAGCCCCGCGAGGTCCCAGGAGAGCAAGGAGCCGGGTACTCACGCGACTTTTCTTCTTTGATGGTGTACTCGAGCACCTCGGAGGAGCTGTCGCTCAGGGAAGGGAAGTGCACACAGAGCACCAGGCGCTTCAAGATGCTGTCCCTGCAGACCAGGAACATCTGAAACCAAGAAGAGGCAGCTCCATGAATCACAGTTGGGGGAGGCCAGAAGGACATCAGGGAGCCGCCGTCATCCGCAGGTTCCCAGGGCCGGAGGCAGGTGAGGCGGTCAGTCACCCCTCCCAGGATCTGGGCTCTGGTCCATGTCCCGATGGAGTCTCCTTAGTCCCAGTTTCTCATTTGCCCACCAAGTGGATGTTCCTTCAGGGTGTGAGAGACTCGGTCTCGGGGTCCAGGGGTTGAAACCCTGAACCCTGCCATGCAGCTCTGCAAGGGGGGCTGTGGCCACTCTGATGTGCCCTGTAGCATGGGACTCAGGGTGAATGTCCACCCCCACCCCCAGCCCGCAGATCTGGGGGCGTGGGCTTGGGGGACAGTCAATGCATCATCCATTCACACTTTCTCTTTTTCTATGCCCAAACAAAGACAGCTAGTATTTAGGAGGAACCCTCATGGTGACAGGAATTGGCACTACACTTGGCATAGAGTAACAGATTCTATCTTCTCAACTGGTTCCAAGGTGACACTTTCCTTATTGTCCCCACTTTACAGGTGAAGAGACGCAGCTGTCCCTGCTCACCCAGGACCTGCTCCCTCAGGCTGTGTGACAGCTGACTGAGCCACAGGACGCGCAGGAAGCTTAGCCTGCCAAGGCCTCCCAGCTGTGGGCACAGAACTGGCATCCAGCCCCGACACGGGCACTGGTGCCCAGGACCCCTGACATGGGCTTCTCCATGCAGACCCCAGGGCCAGCAGACCTGACTCTGTCTTGCCACAGAGCCTCTCCCCTGGACTGGAACCTGCCTCTGCTTTGACCCGGGGGTGGAACTGTGAGCTGAGGCCCGAACATAGCCAGTGGATTTGTTGACATCTCTGGCTCAGGCAATGGTTCCACTCCAGGGGGGTCCCCATGGGCAGTGGTCTCCCTGGGGCGATCAAGGGGAGAGGCCTCTCTGCTGTCTGTCACAAACTGCTGCCTCACAATGTCCGTTTCAGACTCAGCTGGCCCTGCCCAAGCTCAGACCTCCTTCCCCCGACTCCTGGGGCACAGCCTCCAGGGAAGGAGAGGGCCCCCTTCCCCCTCCCCTGCCCTGGAGTCTAAGTCTCCTGCACTCGGGCCCCAGGGCCCCAGACAGGACTGTGGCCCACCTTGCTGAGTCAAGCTGGGTGTAAGGCCATGGGACACCCCAGAGGGCAAGCACGTGGCCTCAAGCCTGGGAGGCTCTGGAGGAGCACTTCCCGCAAGGCTCCAGGTCCTCTGCCGTCGGTACTGGTTACTGATCTTCTTACTATATTGCTAGCATTATAACCGCTACTGCAATTATTAATAAAACATAGTAATAATGTTACTACTATTGATTCGTAGCAGTTGATGTGTGTGCCTCCCTACTCTCCCCAAGCCCAGTCTCACTAATTTCTTATTAAATCTATGGGGAAGGCCATGTCCCCATTTCACAGACGAGGAAACTGAGGGCAGCGAGAGGCAGGTAATGTTCAAGATCACAGGGCAGGAGGTGCTGAGGATGAGGTTTGAGCCCAGGCCCTTTGGACTCTAGACACTCAATGTCCCCCAGCCTCACCATCGCTCAAGGCTTGCTGTCTAAGAGTGTGCAAGGCCCTTCCTGAGAGGTGACATGGTGAATCTGTCAGTCACTGAACTGCGGTGGGAAGTGGCTCCACAGCCCCTTCCACAAGCAGAGCAGGAGGAGAGACGGGCGCAGGGTGGAGGGAGGCAAGAGGGTTGCTCCTGGGGGCTGCCAGGTGGAAGGGGGCCTGGCAGAGGCTGGGCTCAGTCCCAGGTGCCTCAGCGGCCCTTGCTCTCTGCTCAGGGGCAATGCTGGGGCTCCCACCATGGCACCCTGAGTGTTCCCCTGAACTCAGCTGACCCGGGACTCGTCTTTCAAGAAGAGATGGCTGTGCCTCTTCCTCAGAGGTTCAAGCTGCCTCTCGCCCCCAGGCCCAGGGAACCCGAGTGTGCAAGGCAGTGGGAGTGTGAATGAGCATGTGGGTGAGCAGGCCGCACAAGAGAACACGTCATGGTTCCTGAGTCCTGGCACAGAGCTCTGAAGACCCCGGAATTTCTTGATAGGGGAGTCCATCATGCCTAAGGAGCCCTCTGTTCACACCTGAGATTGAGCCCACAGGTGACTCCAGAGGCCTTGGTTTTGAGGAATGGCCACCACAGAAAGACCCAGCACCGGGCTAGAGGGTCAGCTCTTCTAGCCGCCTCTGTCTGGGGAGGGGAGCAGACTGGAGGTGTCCCCCGCTCCAGACCAGTGATGGAGCCCATCAGGCCTATGAAGAGAAGCCTTCATGGACCTCTGGGCTGGGAGCGCAGGCGCGTGGGGCTGGGAAACACACAGGCGAGCCATGCGCCTGGCCCTCAGGGAGTGGCACCGGAGCTCAGCGCCCCACCAGCCCCAGATCTGACCATGTGCCTCTTCCACCCGGTGGGTCCTGAGTTTTATCCTCTGTGATGAGGACTGTCCTTGTAATTATGAATTCCAGTGAGTTCTGGGGGGTTCCATCAGACCTGAACATAGTTGTTCGAATCCCCAAATTTGTATCACACTGAACAGAAGTGGGGGTAGCTCAGGGACCCCACCTGTGGCAGGCATCTGAGGGGCAGTGTGGCGGGGGCCTTGTCCTTTAACTTATGGGGTCTGTGGTGATTGTAGGTAGGATCCAAGTTGAGTTGTTGGACATCCAGGGCGTTGAAGAACTGGTATTAGTGTGTGTGTGTGTGTGTGTATGTGTATGTGTGTGCGCATGTGTGCGTGTGCATGTGTGAATGAGTGTGAGTGTACGTGTGCAGTAAGTGAACTCCAGGTGTCCCTAGGGTCTCTCTGAGCTGGACACCAAAAGAGACAGAACAGGAGCCGGCCAGGCCCCTGGGAAGGCCAGCAAACAAACTTTGACCCTTGACCTTGAGCCGGTGGGAGCTGAGGCTGGCACCTTCCTGAGCTGAAACCAAACCAGAGTTTCTGCCTTTCTGGGACTGTGCACCCCGTGAGTGTGTGGTGAGGTTGACGGTGGAGGGGGACTCCTGCCCCACACAGGGGCAATGGCCAGCTCCCTGCCCTTCTGAGGAACGGCAGGACGCCAGCCAGTGCTTCTCAAACGGGTGGTCAGGACCGTCGGCAGGGATGCCGCCGATAACTGTGATTTCCAAAATAAAATAGGAATATTAAGCAGAAGACCCTTGCTTATCATGAGGGTGGGCTTTAGTTAGGGGGGAAAGCCTGTCACCTGTTCACAATGCAGCACTTCACCTCTACGGAGGGGTCAAAGAACAGGGAGTCATCTCTCCTCGGGGTGACTCATGACAAATCATGGTGGCCAGCCTCCACGGGGACCTCGCCCCTGCACTCTGCAGTACACCCAGGACATAACTAATTCTCGACTTTTCCACGTTACTCAGACGTGGACCCTGCTCCGCACCCTCAGGTTGTGCAGAGGGAGAGAAAGAAGACAGGGGGCCTGGGACAGGACGGGACAGCACAGGTCGCGAGCTCCTCCGACGGGAGGGCGCCATTTCTTCTTAGCTCCCAGGCAGCCCCGAGCAGCTGGGCACCACCTTGTGACCCTGGTAACAGTGTGACCTCCCTGAGCCTCAGTGTTCTGATCTGTAAGTGGGCATAACACCTGTGGCCACCCAGCAGAAAGAAAAATGAAACCAAGCCGTGCCTGCCGGAAACACATGGGGACAGTGCCAACAGCGCCCCCCCCCACGCTCGAGGACACATGCTCCACTAGCCCCCTCCATGCCTGCGTCCGCTCCTTCTGCTCCCCAGGCTCGGCTCCATCTAGAACCAGCGTGTGTTCATTGTGGGAAAAGAGGTTTCCTGGACGCAGTTGGGAAGACTCACAGATCTGGGGCAAGAGGCAGTCAAGCCACCCGTAGGAGCAACAGAGAAGGAGCAGGGGTGGGGGGAGCATCCCACTGTGACAGCAGCCATCACCCTGGCTCTGTGCCAGCGTGCCCTCTGGATTCTCCCCTCGGCCCTTGGGGTGGGTCTGTGGCTCTGGGTGGAAACCCAAGGTCATGCCGAGGGCAAGGGCAGAAGCAGGACTCAGGCCAGGCATCCCCACCGCCGTGAGTCATCTCAGGTCTCTGCCACTGCACCCGGATCTGCTCACTGAGGGACGGGGATGTCAGAAGAAGTGGAAAGTTCTCCAGCTGGACTCTGCAGGCCCAGTTCTGGGCGCCCATCACCCACCCTGCAGCACAGCCACAGAGCTCTTGCTCCGCTGTCTCTGCTGCCCAGGCTGAGTCACAGCGCTCTTATCTGAAAACCATGATAAGGTGCTGATGGGGGCAGGGAGGCTGTGAGCCTGCGGGGAGGGAGGGAGTCTGCGTGTGGCCTGGCTGGAGGTGTCCTCTGAGGCTGCCTGCCCAGGTGCTGGGGGCAAGGCCCAGGCTATCAGATGTCCTCTGTGAGCAGAACCTGGGCACAGTGCACCCTAGCCAACGGGAACACGAGGGTCTGCTCTGTCCCCTCCAGGAAGGCATCACGGCAGCACCTCGAAAACAGCATCACTGTGCAGCAGAGACTCTGAAGAATGTTCTAGATTATGCAGAAAACCTGGCACAGCTCAGAGTCAGTGCCATGCAAACCATGTTTGTGAGCTCCTTGCACCCCCGCCTCCCATCACAGGTGAGCTCCCACTGCGCTGGAAGGAGAGGAGATGTCACCATGGTGGCTGCAGGTGAGTGCACGGGGTGCTCAGGAGCTGGCTGGACACCCAGGGCTCTTCCTCCCACACCCAGAGCAGATCCTCCGGCCCCCTTCACTGTTCCTCCTGCCCGCAGCCAACTGTTTACAGATGCCCTTCACCGTGGATTCCAGCCCGGCCCGCCACCAGCAAGTTCCTTCCACTTCTTGGGGTCCAACTTTCCTCATTTGAACCCAGGCATAGGAGTACCCATCATCTGGGGTGAGAGGATCACTGATCATGTAGACAACACTCGGGGCCATTGTATGCACTCCATAATACAACAGCTCTAGGATTACAGGCCGCGGCCAGTCACTGGGCTTCAGCCGCGGGCTGAGAGTCTAAATGCGAGATCCCACTGGGTAAGTCCATGACAGCACCAGTGACATCACTGCTGGACCACAAGGAGAGAGGACAAAGGACTCAGAGGTCAGTCACCTAGAGGGCAGACTGAAAACGGCCCCCAAGTCCAACTCACTGCTCCTTCACCAGGGAGAAAGCCAGGGTGGCCTTGAGCCTGACCAGAGCACAGCAGAGGGAGGGGCTTCTGAGCCGGGCCTGGGGCACGCCCTCCCACGCTCGGCCTTTTGGACCGTGGCTGTCATATGAAGAAGCCCGTGTTGTCCTGGGGAGACGGGCAGCCCAGCCAGCAGCCAGCAGCCAGCACAAGACTCGTAAGCAAGGCCATCGGAGACCGTTTGGCTCCAGCGGACCTGACAGAGGACTGAGGATGCTCAGCTGATCCCAGGACACCAGAGGAACTCGGCCCACCCACCCAACAGTGAGCAAGCAAAATGTGACGGTTTTAAGACCCTGCACGTTGCCATAGTGACGATCCTGCCACAGCATGTGGACACGGGGTGCAGCCTTTGGGGATCCCCTCCTTTCTTCCTCCTGCAAGGGGCTGCTGGGGAGACTCAGCTCAGTGTGGCCCAGCCCCTCCCTTTACAGCCAGAGGTGGAAAAAGACCTCCTCAGGTCACAGGGCTTGTTAGTGGCAGAAGCAGGACAGGGTGGTGACACCAGAGTACCTCCCACCACCCAACCAGCCCGCCAGTGTTCCGTGAGTGTGTCCTCCACGCCAGGCTCCAGGCTGAGCTGGACAGATGGCATCACTCCAGCCCAAGGCACGGAAGGTCATGCCCACTGCAGGGTAGAGACAGGGACAGGGTGGGTGGCCATGGGGAAGGCCCCGAGTGTCAGGCCTTGGGGCCCTTTCTTGGAAGACTTCAGCCTGCTGGCTCTGGTGCTTAGTGGGCCACACCAAACTCAGTGCCCTTCAAGGCTGCTTCTTCCCCTGCAGGCTGGGATCATGACAGATCCTCTCTGTGACAGTCACAGACTCTAATTCTGATCTGGGTCTATACGCTCTGACTCAGGCGGTGCATCATATTGGGTGGCACTAATCATGGTTATACTGCTCACTCTTTTCCCCAGCCTGCCTCACAGTGAGGGGTGGCCAATAAGGCATACAGAAAAAAAAAAGATGCACTCTAACAAAAAGAGTCTAGGAGAAGAAAATCATTTGCCTCTAACCTCCTGCATTTGAATGGTGAGATGCCTGGAGCTGGAGCTGCCGTTTTGCAACCATGAGGTAACAAATCTGCAGACCCAAAAGCCAATACCCTGAAGATGGGAGAAAGAAGGTGGAAAGAAGTGGGAACCTGAAGATATCAGTGAGTTGGTAACTAGCCCTGGACCCAACCTCCAGACTTCTCAACTAGGCAAATAACCATGCCTTTATGGCTGAAGGACTCATGATGTCACTTGAAGCGGAAAGCAAACCCCTGGCCCAGGCCTCGGAGGATCATGACGCAGCTGCACAGGTAACTTCTGGAGAGTGACTTCTGGAGAGCGCTGGGGTGTCATTAGCACTCAGCTCACAGTGTCCATGGCAGGACCCCCGTCTGCTCCCGAGAGACCAAGAAGCGGCCACGTCCTCACCCACCTCTCCTCCGGGTCATGCCTGGCTGTCCCTGTTGAGCTGACGTCTGAGCCAGCCGCCAGTTCCCTCTCTTCCCTTTTTCTCCCTTGCTCACTCCCCTAGAGCACTGCATTAGGAACTCTGACAGCAGAAGTTCCTCTTCCTTCAACTGTACAGATTGCCACTCTGGGGACTCAATTTCCTTTGAAAAGTGTGGGTTCCATCAGAACCCTCTCCACACAGCCCAGCAGAGCCCCAGGCTGTGAGTTGGGACACTTGTGTCCTTCCTGGTTTTGGTGCGAGTCTGCTCTGCAGCCTTTGGCAGGTCGCTTGCCCTCTCTGAGCTGACTTTGCCAGTCTGTAGTTAGGGGTAGGTGAAGGACCCCAGAACTCCTTCCTTCTGTGAAATGCTCTACCAGCCTTCAGTGCCCCTGGGGTTTTCCCCAGGGTCCAAAGACTTGCCAGAGAGTTAGTTTCCTGACACCTTCATGCACTCCAGGAGGCTGGCACAACTGGCCTGGGTGTCCACCCCGTGTGCCTCGGGTAGCGTGGCTGGTGCTGGGACGGAGCACACATAGGCAAGAGCTGCTCAGCCACTGGCTGCCCCCCAGCCCTGGACCGGAGCCGGATCCCATGGGTGGCCTTTTTTCTGTCGTTCCTGGCTGCCAGGCCGCATCTGTCTGCTTTTCCATTTTTGTTATTTTAGGATTATTTTCCAGTTGCGAGGGGAAATTTTCCAATCATGCCCATTAGGGCAGGAACAGAAGTGGCCAGTTCTGAGGCCACAGCTGCAGAGGCTGCCATGACAGGAGGCCGGTCCAGTGGCCAGAGCCCATCCTGGACACAGGGGACGTGGGTGGGCAAACCTGCGGCAAAGGGCCTCGTGTCCCGGTCCTGGCCCCGACAGAGCTGGGGGACGTGTACACGTCCAGGGACTGGGAGGAAGGAAGGGCCAGGGCCTGGCGCTTCTGTTTTACATCCGGGGAAACCGAGGCCCACTTCTGCCGTGACGCGTGCCACACCACACATGGCGCAGGCGGCATTGCTCAGCCATCGGCGTGTTTTTGGACCTCTCGGGAAGCTTCAAAAACCCACCGGTGGCCAAGGCCCCTCTCCAAACCAGAGAAACTGGCACTTCCAGGTTGGTGGGGACAGGGCTGTGTTTAAGGCCCTTGAAGGTGATCCGCGGTGGATTCAATCAGCCATGCTGCTCCGGACGGGCCCTCGGGCGGCAGAGCTGAGATTCCCCCTGTGGAGCAGAGATCAGGACCCGACCCACAGGGTCTAGGAGAACTGGGAGACCGGGCTCAGCCCACAGAGGCTCCTCCCAGCTCAGCGGCCTCTGCCGTTGTAGCCTCGGAACAGCTGAGGACAGCCATTCCCTGACACCAGAAGGGGCCAGAGGGCGTCCGCGGGTTTTGGCCAAGCCCATAGTGAATGGGTTGAGTGTCCCTGGACCCTGCCTGGGGAGGTGCCCGGCCACCTACGTGCTGGTCCGTATCACAGCCTGGGCTCCTGCAGCTCCTGAACCAGCCCCGGGAACCACAGGCAGCTCACAGGCGGTCTCCCTTGTTAAAGCCCCCTCCAGCCTGGGAGCCCTGACGCTCCGGCAGCAGCGAACACACGCGCCCTGGGCTTGGTGTCCAGGCTCCTTCTCTGATAAAGGGAGGCCGGGCTCTTAGGGAAATGCTGGCCCCAGGACTGAGGCGAGGCTTGTACCAGGTGAGGCTGTGGCCTCTTTTATGGCTGGACAGTAAGGAAGGGCTCCAACAGACAGACAGACAGACACCCGGACACACACACAGAGTAATGCAGGTGTCAAGCAGACACGGGAACCAAGAGAAGGATTCCCAGTGGCCAGAGCTGGAACAACCTGAGTGACAAATTAACCACAGTGGAACCATGTGGTGACCCAGAGTATAAAATAGGAATCCATGTCCCCATGTTGATGTGAGTGATGATTAAACAGAGGCAGGGGACGAGCGGTCTCTGCAGAAGGGTGACTCCCACAGATCTGGGTCAAGGAGGCAGAGTCTAACTGTCCTCAGGAGAGGATGGGGCATAGGGACCTCATCAGAAGAGGAGGGGGACGGGAGGTCCTCTGAAGTGGAGCCTGGCACAGGCCTCGGCAGGTGGTCAAGGTTGGCATCTCCCGGGGAGGTCATGCTGACAGTTTGTGCCCTTGAAGAGACAATGCGAATGGCCTTGACCTCTGTGGTCCTCCTCCCCAACCCCAAGCCCCATCGAGCCTCTAGACAAGTCCCCACAGAGGGACCTCCACCAAGACCCGGCCAGTCCCATGGAAAACAAAGTCCGAGAAACTGTCACAGGGAGAGGAACCTGTGGTGTCCTGGGTGGGACCTGGGACAGACAGACGCTGGATGGGAGTGGGGACCTGAAGGAGGGCCCGGCTCAGCACTGAGGACAGGGCTCGCGGGACGGCTGTGGCCAAGGGCAGATGCCAGGGGTGCCAGGTATCTGGAACTCTCTGTACCGTCTTTGCAACTTCTCTGTCACTCTAAAAATGACTCCACAATTTAAAAAGCCATCTGCAGCATAAATAAAGGCAACTTTTTGATTATCTTGTTGCTGAATTCACAAAAGACAAACAACGATGTTCCACACCTTATCAGAGACCAGGCTGAAAGGAGGGGTGGGGGGAGGGACTGGGGAAGGCCGTGGGATGCGGTCAAGGTCCCCAGATTCTGGGGACAAGAGACCTGGCTCCTCAGCCTCCGAGCACCGGCTGCAGACATGGCAGAGCACGTCCTCTCTCTGGTCCTGCAAGGGGTGGACCCAGGTGGCCCCTGAGAGCTATCACAGCATGGGGACCACCTTTCAAAATGATGAAGTCACGCAGTGATGGACTGTCCCCGCTCTGAGGGAGACATATTATGCAGCAAAGGCTTTCCTGGCCCCTGTTGGGACTCCACTTGTAAGAGCTGCATGGCCGCAAGTCAGCGGCTCGAAATCTCTGTGCCTCCGTTTCCTCATTTGGAAACGGGGACACTAATTACACTGCCTGCTGGAAACTGCTGTGAGGACCAAATAAAACTGCAAACGGCCCTCTTGGTCTGTGCAAGAACACACCATCGTGTTGGCAGGACAATGATCAAGTAGCCCCAAGACATTTCTCAGAACATATCCCCATCACCAGGTGACACATGACTGTATTTGCACATAACTGTGCACGTCCTCCTGGACACTTTAAGTCCTTTCTAGAGCACGTAGGACCTCTGATACGGTGTAAATACCGTGCCAACTCACCCTGCTGTGCTGTGTGGGGAGCGCGGCTGTACACGTGTGGGTCTGGTGCCACCCACGCCCCTGTTTGCCATCCACACTGGGCTAAATCTGCAGACGCAGAGCCGGGGATGCAGAGCCCAGCTGTGTTTCTGTCTTTCCTGCTGCTTCCGGGAGCAGGGCTGGGCTGCGTCCTCGCTGTAACTGGGCTCACACCTCAGCCGGCTTCTCTCATTAGCCAGGTGCCAGGGCAGGCTACTGTGCTCCCGGCTGGAGGCCAGTGGGTGCCCTGCCCATGCCCCCCACTGGCCAGTGGCCAGATCTGCATCCCTTTGCCCCAAGGCCGTCACTGGCTGAGTCAGTCCACACTCAGGGCCCAGAGCAGGGCCTGAACGGGAGCCCTCAACCTGGCAGCCTTCCACTAGGATGTCAGGAGCTCCCGACCCCTCATGCGGGGGATTCTGAGACGTCTGTCCCACTCTGGCCCCTATGACTCCCCAGCAAGACTCTCATCCAACGGCCCTGAGGAGCAGGCAGGATAACTGCTGTGCCCCCGCTGCCCTCTGGGTCTGGCCTCTTCCCCACGGCCACTCGTGGGGCCACCTCCCCAGTAGACCGCTGGCTCTCAAATCCCTGTCTGAATTCTGCTTCTCGGGGACCCGGAACTAAGGCCCCTCCTAGCCTCAGTTTCACTATCTGAGCCCCCGGCACAGGATTATGGCAAGATGATATCGGCAGAGCACACAGACAGGCTAATAAGAATCCCAAGGAAAACCACCTCTGTCATTTCAGCTGTGTTTATTCAAACTTTCTGAAGAGAGGACCACCCCCTTTTGTTCTTTTTGATTTTGAACCCAGGGCCTCAGGCATGCTAGGCGCAAGCTCTACCACTGAGCTACCCTCCCTGCATCTTTTGTCAAAGTGGTCACGACATATGCCTGCCCCAACGTGCCCTAGAAACACACTTGTGTTTTCCTGGGATTGTCCCTCACCATCTGGACCACCCCATCTGCACATGTGCCCTGGACACCCGCCTCATGAACTTAGAAAAATTTTATAAGATAAGAATTTCAACTCAATTAAATTAAAAGAATCCATCTACCCATCCATCCATCTATCATCTATGTCCTCCTCCCATATCAGAGAAATAGCACCTCTGGGTGGGAGTTCCATGCCCCCATTTCAAAGTGACTAAAATGGGGCTCAGGAAACTTAAGCCATTTGATAAAGAAAATGTGGCACATATACATAGTGGAATATTACCCAGCCAAAAAGAAGAATGGAATTAGGGCACTTGCTGGTAATTGGATGGAACTGTAGACTATCATTCTGAGTGAAATAAGCCAGTCCCCCAAAATCAAAGGCCGAATGGTCTCTCTGATATGTGGATGCTGACTCCAATGGGGGGGGGGTGGAAAATAGAGGACTTTGGAACAAACAAAGGGGAATGAAGGAAAGGGAGGGGGACGGGCAGAGGGAGGACGGTAGAACGAACTGGAAACTTTCCTGTGATCATATATGAAAACACGACCCGTGGAACTCCACATCGTGTACAATCACAAGAATGGGAAGTCCCACTCCATGTATGTATGATGTCATACATACATGGAGTATGTATGATGTGTCAAAATGCTCTACTGTCATGTGTATCCAAAAAGAATAGGGAAAAAAAAATCACTTAGCCATTTGCTCAATTCACAGACCCCCCCCCCCACACACACACAGCCTCTTACTTTCTCCTGTAAATTAAGGGGTCTACAGCAGCTGGCTCTGCTCTGGGCCCTGGCCCCGGGTGAGCTCTCAGTCAGGGTCCTCCTGTGCACACCAGCCCTGCCTCCCGGGTTCTGAATGCCCAGAGGCCAGGCCGGGCACCAGGCCCTGCTCCCCAGAGCAGAATCAAGTCCCTACCCCTGAGTCTGGGCACAGCAGCTTGAAGGGCAGCAGAGGGCAGCCACTCGCCCAGCTGCTTCCAGGCAGGGTCTCCGGGGCCCTGGCACCGGTGTCCCCCCCACCAGCCCACGAGGTGGGACCAGACTCACCCCCGCCACCTCCCGGTGCAGGATCCTGGCTGCCTCTGACCTGGCCAGCCCCAGCTGCAGCCACACGGGGCACGTCTTGACCAGCTTCTCCAGGACGCTGATGCCCCGGCGTGGAAGGCAGTTCTTGGGGGCGGCTGGCAGACCGAGCCCCACGCGGTCCTCCTTCTCCTCATCCTCTCCTTTGCCGGCCTCTGCAGCAGGACTGAGAAAGAGAAGCAAACGGTCAAGTTCCCGCAGCCCAGCCACGCAACGGACAGCCAACGGGCTTGTTTAGCATCGCCGTGGCTGGGGACCTTTGGGGAGTTACCAAAGGAGCAGACCATGGTCTCTACCTCAGGAGCTTGTGACAAAGTGGGTGAGACATACAGCCCTGTGACAGCCGGCCCCGGCACAAGGAGGGGGAACATGACAGGAGCTCTCGTACCCAGGTGGGCTCTGGAAAGCACAGGGGGCGTCTGAGAACCCAGAGCTGGGGGTGCCAGGCTCGGCCACTGAGCGACAGCCCAGCCCATTCATATGCTTGTAACTAAGAGCAACTTTCTGGGCAGTAAAATGCATAGCACATGGCTGGCCTGCTTTGGGCACACGCCCCACCTCTGTCCTTCCTGCAGACCAGGGAGAGACCTGTGCTGTCCAATGACACAGCCACTAGACACAGGTAGTCATGGAGCTCTTGAAAGTGTCTGGTCCATGGGGGACAGGCTGTGAGTGTGAAATATGCACAAATTCAAAGACTTAATGTGCAGAAAAGAGTAGCTCATTAACAATATTTTATATTATTACATGTTGAAATGATGTTTTAGGTATGTTGGATTAGATAAAGCATCATTCATTTTACCAGTTTCTTTTGTACAAGAAAATTTTAAATTACTAAGTGGTTTGCATCATATTTCTGTAGAACAGTGCCAATACAGAACATTTCTAGAAGGTTCCTTTGTGCACCTCGCTGTCAGCATGTCCTCCCCTCCAGGATGAGGATGTGTTAACACAGGGTAAGGAAAGGAAGAGGATCACAGACCCCTAAAATGGCCCAGCCACGCAGGGGGCCTGCTGGGGAACAGGCCCTGCCCACGCACGTCATCCTGCCTGGTTTAGGAGACCCTGGACCCGCCCCAGCACCCCATTCCCATGCTGCCCAACGTGCACAGCCAGTTTTGACTCCAGGGAGGGACGAGCCATACATCAGTGCCTCAAACCCCGAGGCGGGTGGCCGGGAGCTCCTGCACACTGTACCTAGGGACCCGAGTCTCTTGGGCACCGTCCGGGGTGGAAAGCCCACTCAGAGGAGGGCACTCACGAGGCTGGGAAGAGGGGGCGGTGCCTCCCAGTTTGCCCTGTGTCTCTGACGCGTTGCTCAGGGGTAGCGGTGAGCAGCGTTGACATTCCTTCTGGAAGCATCCAGGACATTTGCCGGGAGGAGCCATTTGGCAAGGGGAGAGGGTGAGACCAGGATGGGCCCTTTAAAGGACACAGGGAGGTGGAAGCCCTCCTGGGGGGCAGGGGAGGCAGGGTTAGGGTGAAGGGCTGATGGGGGAGGAGGTGCCCACAGGGGGGAGGCGGGGAGCTGGGTTCTACAGCTGGGCTCTTTGTGGACCCAGGTCTTGCCGGAACCTGACTGGGAAGGAGCGTCAAGAGGAGAGACGTGTGAGGTTCAGGGCGAAGTCTTGGAGCAGCCTCGGCAGAGTGTGATGAGGTTCCCTCCTCGGCCTCCCCTCCCAGGACCCGAGGGGCTGCTGTGCAGCCACCGTGTGTGGGTCACCTTCTGCTCACCGCCTACAGCCTGGGCAGAGTTGGGCCAGGCTGCCAGGAGGGCCCGCATGTTCTGGGAAGTGGCAGGAAGTGGGACCAGGAGCAGGTGGGGAGGGCAGCCCTGTGGACGTCTCAGCCTGTGGCATTGGGGACCAGCTGTGTCATCTGGAGCTCAAGCCAGGGAGGCTGACTTATAATGAGGTGTTACTTTCCAGTCCCAGCATCCTCTCTGGGAAGGAAGCGGGGATGGTGGGGCCCAAATTACTCAGCAAAGAAGTATTCAGGGCTGACACGATCCTCTAAACCCACTTGGAAACATGGCAATGTCTTCCGGCACCAGAAGACTTGACAATCCTCCTGGAACATCCAGGTGGGGCCAGGGAGGACCCTCCATGCGGCTGGGAGTCAGCCTGAGCTGCTCCCATTCCCTCTGCCCCTGACCCAGTCCTGCCCTCTCACGGCCTCAGTTTCCTCATCTGGGTAGGTGGGCTGGATGGTCCCCCCATTGGTTGGGCGCCCACTGCCATCAAATGGGCTCTGGAGAAATGAGGGTGGCCTCTCATTCACTCTGCCTTGAGCTGCTCCCGGAGGAGCAGATGTGATTTTATTTAGCTATTATTTTCCCAACCCTCCAGCTGAAGTCTCCTCTTCTAGAGGCTGGAGTGAGTCAGAGCCAGGCCCCTGGGGATTCTGGGCCCCCCAGGAGCATGGGCTCCAAGTTCACACATTTTCCCAGGGCCAAAGGAAGGAAGGTCTGGGGTCACCGCTGCCTTTGGGCTTCCTGGGGAAGAAGAAATGAGATGTGCAGGGGCCTGGCGAGTCTTGGAGGACCCACAGAGACGAAATTGCTCACTCTCCCTGCGGTCCCCATCTGCATCCGGAGGCCACTGCTCTCAGGGTGACCAAATGGAAATCCTGTCCCAGGTTCCAAAGTGAGTCATGGGGGCTAGGCCTTCACACTCCCTGCACAAAGAGCTTCCACTGCCAAGAATCCAGGCCAGGCCCCTAATAATTAAGGCTTTCTTTTTCTAAGACCCCTCCCTCTCCAGAGGCTGCTCTCCATCACCCCCACGAAGCCTGAGCTGTCCCACCTGCCCCTCCTCCAATTCCTCTGTCCACCTGCAGGGCCGGCAGGGCCTCTAGATCCTGTCCACCAGGTAGGCAAAGGGATCGGAGGAGACCGCAATGACCACAGAAGGGAAAATAGGTAAGAGGCTGCCCCAACGCTCACGGCTTCTTCCCATGAAACTGGGAGGAAATGTTTGCGAAACACACATCAGAGAACCAGCAAATAGGTTTAAAAAGACGGGGAGGGGGTTGACAAGAGATGCGAACAGATTCCTCAAAGAAAAAGACAGATGGCCCAGTAAGCAGGTGACAGAGTGCCCCACACCCTCAGTCAGCAGGGACATGCAAATGAAAACCTCAGGCGACAGGCGACGCCTGGGCTGGACCACTAGAGCAGGAAGAATCCAAGACCGATACCACCATGTGTCGGAGCGGGTGGGAGCCCACTGGGAGTCTTGCTGATCCTGGGGAAAATGTACACTCTACAATCACTTTGGGAGAAGATATGGCATTTAAAAAAAATCTCTATATAAACCTGAACACACGCCTACTGTGTGGCCCAGCCATCCCACTCCTAGATGTGTCCACAAGAGAAATCAAAGTAGGTGTCCATGAGAGACTTGTGCGTAAATGACCATAGAAGCTTTACTTATAGTAAGAGCTCAGAGTCAGTACAGGTGTCCATCAAAGGAACAGGGACAGGGAGACCACAGTACCCTGTGCAATAGATTAACAGTCGGTGATAGCGGGAAATCTGTTTAGTATGTTACCGTGACAACTCAATGAGATGCCTGTGGGGTGCTCAGCCTGGTGCCTGGCACGTAATTCAATAAAGCTTGGCTGTTGTTTTCCCAACCCTGCGACTCTCCAGCTTGCGGTCTTCCCTTCCTCCCCCTCTGCAGCCGTGAGCTCAGGACCCAGCACACTGGATGGAGTGGCTGGGGTCTAGGTCTGCGCCCAAGATACCATCTGTCCCCAGCGGCAACCCACAAGTTCAAGTGCTTGGGAAACACATGGCTTGATATGAACACAGGCACAATTGCCAAAAAAAACACCCCAATTTTCTTGGCAGAGTGACAAACCACGGGGAGGATCCCTCATGCCCGAGCCCAGCAAGTGGCGGTGAAAAGACGAATAGGAGCCGGCCCTTCCCGCACGCCTCGCAGTGATGAGCACCAAAGGGCCACCTCGGCTGCAGAAGCTCCTAAAATGCTACTTTCCAGGAACACCCCAGCCCTGCCAGGGCCCCCTCTCCTTCCAAGAGGCCAGGCAGGCAAAGTACAGGAGGCCCTCTGGGAGGCTGGCTGGAGGACCCTGGGGGAGGGGTCTGCAGAACAAGAATCTCCACCCAATGGGAATCTGAAAGAGGCCAAAGGCTGCAGCCCCTTGCCCTTGAGCAAGGTCCAGAAGTCAGAGCAGGAGCCCCTGAGGCTGGGAGGGCGGGACCTGGCACTCCAAGAGCCTTCAGTGACCAAGCCGGTGGACACCTGCTCTGTGCAGGCTGCAGGAATCGGGTAGAGGCAGGCAGCCGCCTGAGGACACATGGGTTTTGCCAAGGTGGGAGCTGGGCAGAACCACTGAGCAGGCCCTGCACCAGGCTTTGCTCTATGGCTGAGATTCCTGCTGTCAACGGGCCAAGTCACATCAGCTCCAACTGCCAGGGACTGTCACTGAGCTCATAAGGCATCAGGTTCGTCGTCCACTGGCTGAGCAGGAACTCCGACATCCACGGCCTCCTCTCCCTGGCCGAGCTCCAGCCCAGCCCAGGCAAAGGGTGACAGGGAGGCCGGGTCACCAACAGCACTGTCAGTGCCAAACTGGGAACCCCCGAGATCCAGAGCAAACTGCTGCACATAGAAATTCTCCCACCAGGTTCCCATTCCACACACGGGGCCCAGAACCATGAGCGGATCCATCCCCAGAGACTTCCCCATCCACAACTGCCTAGGAGGCACGTCCCCTGGTACTCGGTGTCTAGCTTAGGGGGTTTTCTCCCCAGGTCTGGGGTGGGGAGACCAGCTGGGCTCCTGGGAGGGAGGACTGTGTCTGTCCCAGGCCTACTCTGGGAGGTTGGCCATCCCCACATCTGTAGTAGGTCGGACTGTGTCCCCCCAACGATGCAGACCAATCTTTACCCCTGGAATATGACTTGGAAAAGGATCTTTGCAGATGTAATGAAGTCAAGGATGCCAAGATGAGGTCATCCTGGGGTTAGGGTGGGCTGTGAAGCCAATGTGAGGTGTCCTTACAGAGGGGAGAGAGACCAAAACAGACCATGTCCATGTGAAGCAGGGGAGGCCGAGTCAGGATGCCCCCAGGCCAATGAATGCCAAGGGTTGATGCCCCACCTGGAGCCAGGAAAGAGGCATGGTATGGATCCTCCCCAGAGCCTCTGGGGGAACCCACTGCTGACACCTTGATTTTTGGACTTCTGGCATTTAGAACTGTGAGAAAATAAGTGCCTAGTGTTTTAGGTTGCAAAGTTGGTGGTAACTTGCTACTGCAGCCCTACAAAATGAGTGCACCTCATAGCCCCATGTAAAGTCAAGGTCAGCAAGGCACAGAGAGGTGAATAAACTCATCCAAAGTCACACAGTCAGTAAGGGGCAGAGCTGGGATTCAAATCTGGGTAAGCTGTCTTTAGAATCTGCTCCTAACCACGGCTCTAGAAAAGTTTCAAAAGGTTTAAGCTTTTAAGATCAGAAAGTTGTTTTTAAAAAAGTTTCCATGTTTACATATCCTAGTAGTATCCAGCAAACAAGGTTCAATAACTTTTTTTTTGTTGTTTGTTTTTTAAATCCTATTTGGGAATCGATGCAAACATACACAAAGACGTGTAGAAACAGGGCTGGGGATGTGGCTCAGTGGTTAAGCGCCCCTGGGTTCAATCCCTGGGGTACCAAAAAAAAATCTAAAAGGAGGGAGATGCCAGGGTCACATCCCAGCGATACCCCTGCTGGACACACATGTGCATAAGGAGAAGATGGGGAGAGCCAGCGAGCATCAGTGAGGGAGTGCACAAGGAAGTTGTGACCAGTCAGCCCTGGATGGTCACATCACACAGCTGTAACAAACCTATCCGACTAAATCTCAAAATCCTGATGATGGTGTGGATTCTGATTTCCATTGTGCTGAGATGAGAATGGCCTTGGGGTTGAGAAGCTCGGGTGGGCGGGGGCAGGCACACAGGCACCATGTCTGCAACTTACTCTCCAACGGTTCAGAAAAAAACTAGAGAGAGGAAGAGGGAGAGCCAGGGCAGGAGCAAACTGGACACAATGTTACCCGGTGTGAGGCGGTGAGAAATGCACAGAGGGATTCCTTGTTCTGCTCCTGAACTTTCTTAGGAGTTTGAAAACATGTCAAAAGAGAAAGTTAAAAACTCCTAAAATCAAACAAACACAAAAACCATAATGTGCAGTGCAACAAGCAAGTTTAAGAAGGAATGAAAACATTTATATAATGTGTAAAACACTCAGTTCTTTCCTGGGGCGGAGGGGAGCACAGGATGGGAGGCCCCACCCAGCTCTGCAAGACTGGCTGGGCCAAGCTGCCCAGGGCGTTCTCCGATTTCCTCTGGACTTCTCTCCGCTGGAAATACTCAACCAAAGAATAAAACAGAAAGCCGCACACGCACACCTCCCAAGGCCCAGAGCGCGTCACCTGGGCCTATTGCTTCTGCCGGGACCGTCTCTAGCACACCGGAGCTTCCCAGTTCAGAAGCCCAGAGGCCTGCTTTGGGACCTCCCGCCCTGTGACAGACCCGCCTGGTCACTTGGTCTCCAAGAGACTTTTAGGGAAATCTTGATGCTGCCACAGTGCTCTAGGGCAGAAGCCAGGGGAGGTCCCTGGGGACGGCTTCTCCTCTATGGCAGCCACGGTGCTCAGGCCAAAGAGCAGCAGCTATGCCAGGGGTCACTGTACCCTGAAGTTCCTGGTTCCAGCCAAAGATGCCAGAGGAGGGCCCCCGTGGGCTGCTGGCATGCAGGGAGGGCCAGCCCCCCTTCCAAAGCCGTGCAGTGATGAACGATGCATCCGTGTTCTGGGTTGGGGGACCCAGGGTCCCAGGGAGCTATGCTCCCCCATGAGCCTCAGTGTCCTTTGGGAAATGGGGGGAACATGCCACCTGCTTCAAGGGTCGTGTGGGGGTCAAACAGGATAAAGCAAATGAAGAACTTGGCTTACCACAGGGACAAATGCCAAGCGGGACAGCAGACCTGGGGACAGCTCTAGGAGGAGGGCAAGGCTGAAGGGACATGGGGCAGAGCAGAGCAGGAATTCCCTGGGGATGGAGGTGGAGGGGACGCTCCCAGAGAGACCCGTGGAGCATCTGGCTTGGATGAGGGTGTGTGAAGGCACCTGTCGGGAAAACCCATCATTTGGACCCTCGCGTGAAAGCCAAAGCCCTGTGGCCAAGGCTCGCCGGGTCCCATGGCGGAAACGCCCCGTCATCTGACTAAAGGCCTCTAGGGACACAAGCCTGCGGCCTCCAGGGCGACCACTCGGAGAAGCGATTCTCAGAAGCGATTCTGAGATGAAGCCAGTTCCCCTGAAATCTTACTTCATGTGCTTTTCTACACTTTATTGGTTACTGAGGACAATCGCTGTCCCCACAAAGCTCCTCGCCCAGGTAGAGAGGGCATGGGCACCTCCCACCCCGGGGTCTCGGGCCACCAGGTGGAACAGCCCCTTCTCCCACACAGGTAAGGTTCACCAACCGCCTTCCTGAGGGACACTGGACTGGATGTGGACACACGGTCCCCAGCAATCGGCAAATGTCAACTTCGGTGATGTTTAATACACTGTGGAGTTGTGCAGCCATGACCACAGGGAATTTAGGACAATCTCCGTCACTCCAGAAAGAAACTCCTTCCTCACGGGCAGTACCCCCCGCCATCTCCTCCTGCTGGCCGCTCCCACTCCAGGCCTGGAATCTACCGTCTGTCTTTTTTTTTTTTTTAATTATTTTATTGTTGGTTGTTCAAAACATTACATAGTTCTTAATATACCATATTTCACAGATTGATTCAAGTGGGTTATGAACTCCCATTTTTACCCCGTATACAGATTGCTGTGTCACATCAGTTACATTTCCATTGATTACAAATTGCCTTTCTAGTGACTGATGTATTCTGCTGTCTATCCCATTCTCCACTGTCCCCCCTCCCCTCCCCTCCCCTCCCCTCCCCTTCTCTTCTCTCTCTCCATCCCCTCTACTATAAATCGTTTCTTCCACTTATATAATTTTTCTCCTACTCCTCCTTTCCTCTTATATGTAATTGTGTATAACCCTGAGGCTCACCTTCCAATTCCATGCAATTTCCCTTAACTCTCCCTTTCCCTCCCGCCTATCATCCCTGTTTAATGTTAATCTTCTTCTCCAGCTCTTCGTCTCTACCCTGTCCTTGGTTACTCCCCTTATATCAAAGAAGACATTTGGCATTTGTTTTTTAAGGATTGGCTAGCTTCACTTAGCATAATCTGCTCTAATGCCATCCATTTCCCTCCAAATTCTATGATTTTGTCATTTCTTAATGCAGAGTAATACTCCATTATGTATAAATGCCACATTTTTTAATCCATTCATCTATTGAAGGGCTTCTAGGTTGGTTCCACAATCTTGCTATCGTGAATTGTGCTGCTATGAACATCGATGTAGCAGTGTCCCTGTAGCATGCTCTTGTTAGGTCTTTAGGGAATAGACGGAGAAGGGGAATAGCTGGGTCAAATGGTGGTTCCATTCCCAGCTTTCCAAGAAATCTCCATACTGCTTTCCAAATTGGCTGCACCATTTTGCAGTCCCACCAACAATGAACAAGTGTACCCATTTCCCCGCATCCACGCCAGCACTTGTTGTTGTTGGACTTCTTAATGGCTGCCAATCTTACTGGAGTGAGATGGTATCTTAGGGTGGTTTTGATTTGCATTTCTCTGACTGCTAGCGATGTTGAGCATTTTTTCATGTACTTGTTGATTGATTGTATGTCCTCCTCTGAGAAGTGTCTGTTCAGGTCCTTGGCCCATTTGTTGATTGGGTTATTTGTTATCTTATTATCTAATTTTTTGAGTTCTTTGTATACTCTGGATATTAGGGCTCTATCTGAAGTGTGTGGGGTAAAGATTTGTTCCCAGGATGTAGGCTCCCTGTTTATCTCTCTTATTGTTTCTTTTGTTGAGAGAAAACTTTTTAGTTTGAGTAAGTCCCATTTGTTGATTCTGGTTGTTAACTCTTGCGCTATGGGTGTCCTATTGAGGAATTTGGAGCCTGACCCCACAGTATGTAGATCATAGCCGACTTTTTCTTCTATCAGATGCCGTGTCTCTGATTTAATATCGAGCTCCTTGATCCATTTTGAGTTAACTTTTGTGCATGGCGAGAGAAAGGGATTCAGTTTCATTTTGATGCAAGTGGATTTCCAGTTTTCCCAGCACCATTTGTTGAAGATGCTATCCTTCCTCCATTGCATGCTTTTAGCCCCTTTATCAAATATAAGATAGTTGTAGTTTTGCGGATTGGTTATTGTGTCTTCTATTCTGTACCATTGGTCCACTCGCCTGTTTTGGTACCAGTACCATGCTGTTTTGTTACTATTGCTCTGTAGTATAGTTTGAAGTCTGGTATCGCTATACCGCCTGATTCACACTTCCTGCTTAGCATTGTTTTTGCTATTCTGGGTCTTTTATTATTCCATATGAATTTCCTGATTGTTTTATCTATATCTACAAGAAATGCTGTTGGGATTTTGATTGGGATAGCATTGAACTTATAGAGAACTTTTGGTAATATCGCCATTTTGATGATGTTAGTTCTGCCTATCCATGAACAGGGTATATTTTTCCATCTTCTGAGGTCTTCTTCTATGTCTCTTTTTAGGGTTCTGTAGTTTTCATTGTATAGGTCTTTCACCTCTTTTGTTAGGTTGATTCCCAGGTATTTTATTTTTGGGGGGGATATTATGAATGGAGTAGTTGTCCTCATTTCCGTTTCAGAGGATTTGTCGCTGATATACAGGAATGCATTTGATTTATGCGTGTTGATTTTATATCCCGCCACTTTGCTGAATTCATTTATTAACTCTAATAGTTTCTTTGTAGACCCTTTTGGGTCTGTTAGGTATAGAATCATATCGTCTGCAAATAGTGATAATTTAAGTTCTTCTTTTCCTATTTTTATGCCTTTAATTTCTTTCGTCTGTCTAATTGCTCTGGCCAGTGTTTCGAGGACTATGTTGAACAGAAGTGGTGAGAGAGGGCATCCCTGTCTTGTACCAGATCTTAGAGGGAATGCCTTCAATTTTTCTCCATTCAGAATGATGCTGGCCTGTGGCTTATCATAGATTGCTTTAACAATGTTGAGGTATGATCCTGTTATCCCTAATTTTTCTAGAGTTTTGAACATAAAGGGATGCTGTACTTTGTCGAATGCTTTTTCTTCATCTATCGAGATGATCATATGGTTCTTATTTTTAAGTCTATTGATGTAGTGAATAACATTTATTGATTTCCGTATATTGAACCAGGCTTGCATCCCAGGGATGAATCCTACTTGATCATGGTGTATAATTTTTTTTGATACGATTTTGAATCCGATTCGCCAGGATTTTATTGAGGATTTTTGCATCTAGGTTCATTAGAGATATTGGTCTGTAGTTTTCTTTCTTTGAAGTGTCTCTGTCTGGTTTAGATATCAGGGTGATGTTGGCCTCGTAGAATGTCTTTGGAAGTTCTCCCTCTTTTTCTATTTCCTGAAATAGCTTGAAAAGTATTGGTGTTAGTTCCTCTTTAAAGGTTTTGTAAAACTCTGCTGTATACCCGTCCGGTCCTGGGCTTTTCTTAGTTGGTAGTCTTTTGATGGTTTCTTCTATTTCCTCTATTGTTATTGGTCTGTTTAGGCTGTCTATATCTTCCTGACTCAATCTGGGCAGATCATATGACTTAAGAAATTTATCGATGCCTTCACTATCTTCTATTTTATTGGAGTATAAGGATTCAAAGTAATTTCTGATTATCTTCTGTATTTCTGAAGTGTCTGTTGTGATATTGCCTTTTTCATCCCGTATGCTAGTAATTTGGGTTCTCTCTCTTCTTCTCTTCGTTAGCATGGCTAAGGGTCTGTCGATTTTATTTATTTTTTCAAAGAACCAACTTTTGGTTTTGTCAATTTTTTCAATTGTTTCTTTTGTTTCGATTTCATTAATTTCAGCTCTGATTTTAATTATTTCTTGCCTTCTACTTCTTTTGCTGTTATTTTGCTCTTCTTTTTCTAGGATTTTGAGATGATATATGAGATCGTTTATTTGTTGGTTTTTTCTTTTTTTAAGGAATGCGCTCCAAGCAATGAATTTTCCTCTTAAAACTGCTTTCAATGTGTCCCATAGATTCCGATATGTTGTGTCTGTGATTTCATTTAACTCTAAGAAGTTTTTAATTTCCTCCTTAATGTCTTCTATGACCCATTGATCATTCAGTAACCTATTGTTCATTCTCCAAGTGATGCATGATTTTTCCTTCCTTCTTTTATCGTTGATTTTCAGTTTCATTCCATTATGATCAGATAAGATGCATGGTATTATTTCTACTCCTTTATATTGTCTAAGAGTTGCCCTGTGACATAATATATGATCTATTTTTGTGAAGGATCCATGTGCTGCTGAGAAAAAAGTGTAACTACTTGATGTTGGGTGGTATATTCTATATATGTCAATTAAGTCTAGGTTGTTAATTGTGTTGTTGAGTTCTATAGTTTCCTTATTTAACTTTTGTTTGGAAGATCTGTCCAGTGGTGAGAGAGGTGTGTTGAAGTCTCCCATGATTATTGTATGGTGGTCTATTAGACTCTTGTACTTGAGAAGAGTTTGCTTGATGAACATAGCTGCCCCATTGTTTGGGGCATATATATTTATGATTGTTATGTCTTGTTGGTGTATGGTTCCCTTGAGCAGTATGCAGTGTCCTTCTTTATCCTTTTTGATTAACTCTGGCTTGAAATCTATTTTGTTTGATATGAGTATGGACACTCCTGCTTGTTTCTGCAGTCCATATGAGTGGAATGATTTTTCCCAGCCTTTCACCTTCAGTCTATGTATATCTTTTCCTATCAAATGCGTCTCCTGTAGGCAACATATTGTTGGATCTTGTTTTGTGATCCATTCGACTAGCCTGTGTCTCTTAATTGGTGAGTTTAAGCCATTAACATTTAGGGTTATTATTGAGATTTGGTTTGTTCCTCCAGTCATATTTGTTTATTTATGTTACTAAACCTGATTAGTTTTCCTCTTTGATTACTTTCCCCCCTTTACTGTCCTACCTCCCACTGATGGTTTTCAATGTTATTTTCAGTTTCCTCTTCCTGTAATGTTTTTCCAAGGATTTTTTGAAGAGATGGTTTTCTAGCTGCGAATTCTTTTAACTTTTGTTTATCGTGAAAGGTTTTAATTTCATCTTCCATCCTGAAGCTTAATTTCGCCGGATACACGATTCTTGGTTGGAGCCCATTTTCTTTCAGTGTTTGAAATATGTTATTCCAGGATCTTCTAGCTTTCAGAGTCTGTGTTGAGAGATCAGCTGTTATCCTGATTGGTTTGCCCCTAAATGTAATCTGCTTTCTTTCTCTTGTAGCTTTTAAAATTCTCTCCTTATTCTGTATGTTGGGCATCTTCATTATAATGTGTCTAGGTGTGGATCTCTTATGATTTTGCACTTTTGGCGTCCTGTAGGCTTCTAGGATATGGGATTCTGTTTCATTCTTCAAGTCTGGGAAGTTTTCTCGTATTATTTCATTGAATAGATTGTTCATTCCTCTGGTTTGGAGCTCTGTGCCCTCCTGTATCCCAATGACTCTTAAGTTTGGTCTTTTAATGTTATCCCATATTTCTTGAATGTTCTGCTCATGGTTTCTTAGCAGTCTTGCTGAACTGTCTATGTTCTTCTCAAGTTGAAATACTTTGTCTTCATTGTCTGATGTTCTATCTTCTAAGTGATCTATTCTGCTGGTAGTATTGTCAATTGAGGTTTTAAGTTGATTTATTGCTTCCTGCATTTCTAGGATTTCTATTTGTTTGTTTTTTATTACTTCTAACTCCCTGTGAAATTGATCTTTTACTTCCTGGATTTGTTTCTGTAGTTCCTTGTCAATGTGATCTTTCATTGTCTGATTTTGCTGTCTCATGTCTTCCTTGAGAGTCCAGATCATCTGAAGCATGTATATCCTGAACTCTTTATCTGACATTCCATCTGTTGCAGCTATTACCTCTTCTAGAGTTGAGTTGACCTGCATTGCTTGTGGTCCTTTCCTTCCTTGTCTTTTCATGTTGCTTGCGTTTCTTTCTGCTTGGTGAAACTGGTGTGTTTTTGAAATTTTTCCCCCTGTTTATTTATGTTGCTCTTGTATAGTTGGGATATCTCTCTTGTAGGGCGGGTAGTGGCTGTGATCCTCCTCTAATCAGGGTGATCTATCCACTACGCTGGTTGGTCGTAGGTCTGCCCGCCCTGCGGGCACGGGTGGCTGCTCTACTCTGCCCCCACTCCAATTGCGGTGACGTTCCTACCACATCCTCGGATCGTTGGTCCTGATCCGGATGTGGGCGGCAGCTCTTCTCCACCCCTACTCCAATTGATGTGACGTGTCTACCACGCTGGTCGGCCTCCAAGCCTGTTCCGCCAGTGGGTCTCAGATCTGCCCACCCTGCGGGCCTGGGCGGGAGTTTTGCTCAACCCCCACTCCCAGTGGGGGTACCTAACTGCCTCTCCAACAGGTCTCTGGGCTCCTTCCGGATGCTGGCGGCGGCTCTGTTCAACCCCCACTCCAACCAGTGTGACGTGACTGCCTCGATGCTACTCGTCCACCACACTGGCAGGCTGCCGAGCCTGTCCTGCCAGTGGGACGCAGGACTGCCTACCTTGCAGGATCAGACGGCAGCTCTTCACGGCCTCCACTCCAAGTGGGTTGACTTGGCTACCCTGCCGTCGGATCGCTGGTCCTGTTCCAGGCGTGGGCGGCTACTCTCCTCGGCCCCAGCTGCAGTTGGGGTGTCGCGATACCACACCGGCGGGACCCTTAGCCTGCTCTGGGCGCAGGAGGCAGCTCCACTCTGTCCCCCAGGCCCCCGCAGCACCCAGCAGGACCCGGACCAAGAAGCAGTCCCTGTAGGATCCCCAACCCTGAGCCAGAGCCGCATCGGGAGCCAGGAGCCGGTCTCTCCGATCCCCGCCACGTTCTGCTAGGAGCAGGCTCCTCAGAGCAACCGCCGCGGGTTCCCCAATCCCAGGCCAAAGCAGCCCCGGGAGCCCAAGCCTGGCCGCACCAGACTCTCCCTGCTCGGTGCCCAAGCCTGGCCGCACCAGACTCTCCCTGCTCGGTGCACGCTCCGCTGGGAGCAGAGCCTAAGATGCACTTCCCCCGGGCTCCCCAGCTCCGGGCCAAAACTGTTCCAGGAGACAGAGTCCCGCTGCCCCTCGTCGCAAGTTTCACTTGTGGCTGGCCTCAGCTCGCGGTCCCCGCAGGCTCCGCGGCCCTGGGCTCAAGCAGCCACGAGAGCCAGAACCCAGCCTCTCCGATCCCTGCCACACTCTGCTAGGAGCAGGCTCCATAGAGGTACCCCAGCGTCAGGCCCAAGCAGCCCCGGGAGCCCGAGCCTGGCAGCTCCAACCTCTCCCAGCTCAGTGTACGCTCAGCCAGGGGCAGGGTCAAAGACGCAGTCCCCGTGGGTTCCCTGGCCCCAAGCCAAAACTGTTCCGGGAGTTAGAGCCACGCCGCCCCTCAGCGCACAATCCACTTGTAACTGGCCTCCGCCCGGAGTCCCCGAAGGATCTCCCGCCCTGGGCCAAAGCAACCCGGGGAACTAGAATCTGGCCGCTCAAAGTCCGGCGCCCGCCTTGCCAGGGGTGAGGCCCGAAGAGTATTCTCCTCAGATTTTCCAGTCCCGAGCCTGAGCGATCTGTCTGCGCGACGCAGGCAAATACCAGCCTGGAATCACCTGTTCCGTAGTTGAATGAGCTGAGATCAGTAGAAAACAGGGATGATTGCATCAGCTCTCCATGATGGCGGCTGCTGTCCTCCTCCGTGTTCCAACCGGTGTCGGGAATCGAACTGGACCGGTTCTCTCCTCTGTTTCAAAGCTGGAACTCAGCACTCAGCGCGGCCAGTGCGCCACTGGCAGGAGCCTCCAGAATCCGCTTCGCTGTAATCCCGCTCTGCTACCTCGCGGCTAATTAACTCGGGCACGTCCCAGACTCCATCCACAGGGCGGTCCGCCGACCAGGTACTGCTTCCCTCCGTGCGGAGAAATCGCCCGCGACCAAGCCCCTGCAGCCGAATCCCGCACGCTGGAATTCTGTCCTCTAGATTCTGGAGCACCTCAATTTCACTGGGGATTCCCACCAAGGTAGCCTTCAGCCGTTTCACCTCGTGTTTCTCCCGCACAGTGGCGCAGCACACTGGGGTGCTGCACTCCCTTCACCGCCATCTTCGGTGCTCTACCGTCTGTCTTTACGGATCCGCCTGCTCTGGGTATTTCCTCTACACGGGACCATACGTGTGCTGTTTCTTTCACTCGGCAGAGTGTTTTCGAGGCCCATCCGTGTTGGAGGGGCCAGCAGAATTGATCAGGGCTTCCATATCAATGTTTAGTTGACAAATCATACTACATTTAAGTTATCCATTCAGCTGTTGATGGACGTGTGTGTTGTTTCCACTTTGGGGACTTTACAAATAATGCTGGTGACATTCATGTGCAAGTTTCTGCATGGAAGATGTCTTCAGTGCCCTTGGGAATATATCCAGAAAGGAGTTGTCAGGACATATGGTAACCGACTTCCTGTTTTCCACAGCAGCTGTGCCACCTGACACTGCCACCAGCCACAGATAAGGGTTCTAACACCCCATACGTTCCAACCCTTGTTATATCTGTCTTTTTTATGGTAGGCACTGCAGTGCATGTGACGCAGCATCTCCTTGCAGCTTTGATTTGCAATTCCCTGATGGCTATCAATGTTAAGTGCCTTTAATTTACAAATATTTGTTCCATTCTTATTTTGGGGCGGGGAGAGAGGGATACTGAGGAGTGAACCCAGGATGGAACCACTGAGCCACATCCCCAGTGGTATTTTTTTATTTTGATATTCCATCTCCTAAAGTTGCTCAGGGTCTCACTAACTTACTGAGCCTAGCCTTGATCTTCTGATCCTCCTGTCTCAGCCTCCAGAGTCACTGGAATTACAGGCGTGGGCCACCATGGTGGTTTGTCCTTTCACTTTCCTGGGAGTGTCTTTTGAAACACAGAAGTTTTAAATCTTGGACAAGTCCCATTTGTGTCTTTTTCCTTCGGTTGCTTATAGTTTGGGTGCACGCGTAAGAATCCATTACCTACTCCGAGGCCATGAAAATATACTAAGAGTTTTTTGGCTTTAGCTCTTGCCTTTGGGTCTGCGTTCTATTTTGAGTTAATCTGTGTGTGGTGTGAGGTAGGGGTCCAACTCCATTCTTTTGCATATGGATATCAAGTAGTTCCAGCTCCATGTGTGGAAAAGACAATTCTTTCTCTATCGAATTTTCTTGTCAGATTTTTAAATATCAACTGACTACAAGTTACGGAGTAGTTTTGGGTCCTCTTGTCATACTCTTGCTGTGCTTCTGACCATACTGTGCATCCTTCTGACTCTGCGTCTCTGAAGCTTGGCAGGGCGATGACCTGTCACACTGAAAGGCTTGTAGCCATCTCTTCTGGACGCTCATCCTCTACGACAGTGTTGGGTTTTCTACAGCGACAATACTTGGGGCATTTTTCTTTTCTTTCTTTCTTTTTCTTTTTTTGGCAATGTTGGGGTTTGAACCCAGGGTCTTCACATGCTAGGCCACCCCCCTACTACTGAGCTACACCCTCAGCCTGAGCTACACAGTTCTTTGGATTGGAGGATGGGATCACACTGTGGAGACAAAGGGAGGTAAGGCAGGTGTCTGAGATGAGCAGCGCCAACTCTGAGCTCCTTGGGAGAGCAGGGGCGCTGTGAGGAAGGGGTGGCGCAGAGGAAGGGGCGCTGCGAGGAAGGGGTGGCGCAGAGGAAGGGGCGCTGTGAGGAAGGGGTGGTGCAGAGGAAGGGGCGCTGTGAGGAAGGGGTGGTGCAGAGGAAGGGGCGCTGCGAGAAAGGGGTGCTGTGGCTGCAGTCAGGAGACCACAGGCCACTCTTGCTCTCCACGTGCCCCTGGGCAACTCTCCGCAGCCTAGTCTGTAAGATGAGAGGGCTGAACCGGATCCAGGATGCGAGGAGGGTGAATTTCCGCGTGAACTCCCGTTTCTTGGTGGTATTGCTGAGATGGTCGCCCTGGAGACAGAGGATGTGGGGACCTGCCAGAGATGTCCACAGGACTCTGCAGGGAGGGGAGCGTCAGGGCTGGGCTGAGGCTCCCTCCAGCACTAAAAATTCCACGACTTTCTGACTCAGCAGACCCTTGGCCAGGGGCCACCCGAGGCTCCTGTTCCAAGCCAGGCTGGCCCTGCCCCAGGGCAGAGCCGGAGAGGGCGGGCGGCCAGGCCAGCCTCTGTGGTTCCTCTCTGCCAGATCCTTTTTCCTGAACAAGTGTGACGCTGAGCCCTGGCTGCTGTCCCCTCCCACCCCTGGCCAGGCTTGGGTACATACAGGATCCACACCACAGCTACAGGCTGACCACAGAGGTCCATGGGGGTGAAGGAAAAGTAGCCACTTGAGAAACCTCCTCACAAACGCCTGACAAAAGCCTGCAGCCTGGTTTCAGGAGCTGAATGACGGCACGAGGCCTCGGCCGCTCCACAGGCGCTTGGGCTCTTTGTACAGCGCTCGGAAAACCCTGTTCTGAGATGGTTCCCGGGGTTTCTCCTTACGCAGAAAACCAAAATGCCTTCCATGACGATGTGGGCCCAGGTGCATCTGGAGGCCTGGTCCTTGGTGGGTTAGCCCAGGAACCTGGACAGCTCTGCGCCCTGCCCACAGCCTCTCAGCGGAAATCACTTTGAACAGGTCTTCTGGGCCCGGAAGTGCTGAGGCCAGGTCAGGCTCTCTGGGTTCACACGTCACAGCCCACATCAAGGGACCTAGCAGGTCAAAGGCTTCCAAATTTTCCACATCTGTGTGCCACAGGCCTTCTGCTGCTCGGAGTGGCTGCTGGGCACTGCCCGCCCCGGCCTGGCCTTCCTAACCCAGCCAGGTGCTCTGCTCTTCTTGAATCCTGCCTGCAGAGCTGGTTCAGCGTGGAACCCTCTGGCAGCTGCTCCACTGTGCCTCACCTGTCCCTGGACCTGTTTCTCAGATGCCCTGACTAAGGGCGCACAGCCTCAGGCTCTTTGTGGCCTCTGACCTGGCTGCTCTGTCTTCACCTGGGTCTCTGCTGGACAGCCTGGGCACCCGTAGCATCCTGAGGACCTGAGCTGAGTCCTTCTACCTCCCTCTAGAGCCTCCTTTGGCTCACAGGTCCCAGCCTCTAAATGCCCACACCTGGCTAATTCAGCCAGGCCTGCTGACCACCCACCCTGCAAGGCTTTGGTCGGACAGTCCACTCATGTTGGGGCCCAGCTCACAGATGATGGTATCAGTTCTGTCCCCAGTGCTGTGTGCAGTGAGGACTTCAGTATGACAACAGCTGTGTGGCCTAGTGGTTTCAGTGAGGGCTTGAAAACCAGGAAGCCTGAATGAGAGTGTCAGCGTGGTGGCCTTTGCAGGTGATCTTACCTCTCAGCCTCAATCTGCATATATCTTCAGTAGGGAACATCAGCATGGCCACCTAATGTGGCTGTTGTAAAGGGCTCGGGACACTGGTGCCTAGCAATGTTCAATGACTTGAGTGCAATTAGGGCACCCACCACAGGGCAGATGCCCGTGGAACTCATCATCCTGTCCACGCTCCCCCAAGACCCCCCCAAATGTCACTGAACGTGAAGAAGTTACTAGAGAAGACAGAATGTGGGAGACAAACATGGCCAGAACTGAAGCTGGAGGCTCAGGGCACAGGAACCACCAAGGGCAATGAGAGGCCCTGTGCACATCTGTCACGCAGGCCTGTTGGGACAGGCAAGGACGAGGGGTGTCCCAGGGGGGCAGGGCAACAGGTGGGACAGAGAATCCTCCCTCATACCTGTTTGTAGGAATTTGAACCTTGTAACTATGCTGCCTGTTCAAAGGACAATTAAAATGACTTAAAACTCTGAAAAAGAAAAGTTCTCCGTAGCAGGATCTCAGGGTGCCGCCTAGCCGGCTCTGGGGGGAACGATTCAGAGGACTCTGGGCTCCTTTCAGTGAGGACTCCACGAGGAAGGCCAATTTCCTCCTAGACCCTGCCGCAAGGAGATATTGCAAAAATGCAAATAAAGCTTAATGGGCAGAGCTGCCCCCTGCAGTGCGACTTACACTGTGAAAAACTAGAACCCGCCCTGGTGCTGGCCAGCCTCCCCGCGCTCTGTGTTCTAGCGCCTGGCTCCTCTGCAATCGTGTGCTCGGCCTGGTGCAGGACGGGAGTTCAAGAGAAAGACGTTTAACCACTGAGTGGTTAGGAAATATTAGTACCACTGGAGGTTGCAATGTTCATCCACTTCTGATCTACGGAGGAAGCAACTTTAGATATTCAACTGACTAAAAAGTACGGAAATAATGTCATTCTCACACATGCTCAGGGCACAGCCTTCATGGAAGGCTAATCAGTAACTTCTAACCAGGACTGCAAACACACAAGCCCTTTGACCCTGTGATTGTGGAGACTTGTCTTTATAGACAGAACCCCGCGTGAGGACGACACGTGGTGGATTCACTGGAGCATTGTCCGTAAAGGAGAAGTGATTGGAAACAACCTAAATATCCATCAGCTGGGGACCAGGTAAACAAATGGAAGATTATGCAACTGCAAAAAATGAGGAAGGTCTGTGCATGGATATGGAAAGACTTCCAGGGTTTGTGAGTGGCAAAAGCAAAGTGCAGACCTGTATGCAGTCCATACTCCCTTTTTGGAAAAAAATAAAAAGAAGAATTGTTTGCATCTGCATTGAGAAAACAACAACAACAACTGGATGAAGACACAGGAAACCATTAGTGAGGCAGGGGAGGCGGCGAAGGTGGGAATACATTTTTCCTGTACATCTTTTTCTTTATATATTTTTATTCTGAATCCTATGAACATATTACCTACTCAAAAAGAACTTGGTTATGTTCCCATGGCTTACTGTGTCCTGCGGCCACGCATCACTCTAACTGCTCTGCACACAGGAATAAGTTAGCCCTGTAGAAGGAACCCAGAGGGCAACCCTGGTATCAGCCCCATTCCACAGAGGGGGAAACCGAGCTAGGGACGTAAGCACTGAGTCTGCAGAGGTAGCAGGCGGCCGGGCTGGGTGTGAACCAGGATGATGGGGTGCCCACGTGGGGAACACGAGACCCTCGGCATCTCTAGCAGCCTGTGCAGAGAAAGGCGGAGACCAAACAAAGAAGCTTCCAGAAGATACAGAGGGACACCAACACCACCTGATGATGGAGAGACTTATAACAGTGCACACACACATGCACACTCACACACATGCACACCCAGATGCATATACATGCACACTCACATACATGCACACACTCACATGCACACTCACACATATGCAACACTCACATACATGCACACTCACACACATGCACACACTCACACACCCACATGCACACACTCACATACATGCACACACTCACACACCCACACATCCCGACCTTGACCCAAGGCGTGAATGGGTCAAGCAGGACCCCCTGGAAGGTGTGGAGTGGAGCGCCATCTAGCCACGCAGGAGCCCAGTTCCGCACCTGGTCACATGCGCGACTCATGCCCATCGCTAAGGGGAAGGCAGCACCGCAATAGGAAAGTGGGTGAGCGGCGTGGCCTGGCCCGTCACCCAGAGGGTGTCCAAAGGCCACCAAACCCCCGAAAGACTCTCAGCAGCTCGGGGAATCGGGGGATCTCAACACTCCCGTGAGAGCCCGGGGGAGGGGTCACGGGAAGGAAGACCCCGTGGACCTCGAGGACATGCAGGAACCACGGTACCCACCGTGGCTCTGCGTGGCAGCAGAGGCCGGCACGAAGGCAGCTCCGAGGGCCAAGAGTGAGATTCCTTCCTCTTTTACACTTTCGCAACACACCGAACTGGAACAACCAGCCTGCTCTTATGATCATTAATTACTGTTATCAGAAAATAACAGGTGAAAATTTCAGGGACACAATAAAAATGGAAGACCAGTGACCCAGAAGCGAGACTCATGGCTCTGCCGGAGCCCCCCCCCCCCACGATACAGAGGGACGAGCAGGGATGGGGAGGGAGCCCCGCTGCCTGGCTGCACCCCAGCCCCCTGGACAAGCAGGCCTCACCCAGGGAGCAAACCGGCCGCTCGCCCGCCCCAACTGGGGCCTGTTGGCTTTCCCTGTGCCTCAGTTTCCTGAACTATTCTCGTGATCACAGGCTGAAGAAGCAGCGCAGATCAGACAGGATCCTCTAAATGGAGAGGGTGTACACGCAGAGGAAGGCGGTCTCTCTGGGTAGACACCACGCAGACTGAAGGAATTAGACTGACTCCAGACTTCATTTCTGGGGGTGGTGGGTTTCCCTGGTTCACACTCTAGCCAGTGCGTCTAACAGAATCTGAGCGACGATGGAGACGTTCTGTATGTGCACCCTCCAACAGTCACCTTCGGTCACATGTGGCCACTGAGCCCACGAAACACCGCAAAGTCATCTTACTGAAATCGATGTCATTCGATGTGGAAAATAGCTACCCCCGGCTGCTGGCTTCCACACTGGACGTGGCAAGTCTAGACATTTCGATTGTTCCAATCTCTTCAGTGTGTGTGTGTGTATGTGTGTGTACTTGCCAGGTTTGTTTTCAACTAGAAAGAAAAGAAATGACTTTAAGGCTCCATGCACGCCGGGTGTTATTTCCATCACCGTCGCTATATTCGGAACATTCTTTGGAAAGGAAATTCCAGCCCTGGGTCATTTGTCCTGGTGTCTGATGGCCCCTGCTCTTGGGAGTGGCTCCACCAGGCTAGCTACATGTCACAGCCTGGCTTTGCACAGACCCTGTCCTTCCTAGGCTTGTCCCCTACAGTCCCCTGGCTTCTAGAGACCCAGATCCTAGGCCAGCCTTGCTTTGGTGGTCTCCTCCCCAGGATGAACCAGGCTGGGAAAACAGGAGCAAGAAGCTCTGGGGCTCAGACAGCTGGGTGGGTCCTCAGTCCCCACCAGAAGCACGCACAGCACAGGCTTGCTGTGTGACCTTGGGCAAGTCTCCCTCTCTCTCTGGGCCTCATCTTCTCAGCAGTAAAATAAGAGAAAGGTTACTTGGCCCCACCTGCTTCCCGGGCTGCCAGGAGGGTGAAAATGACCGCGTAGGGCAGGACATGAGGGGAGTCAGCCTGGCTCTCCAAAGCCGCCCTCCCAGGGGATACTGCCAGCATCAGGAGGTAGGAGCAGGGACACAGCCCTGACCTGACCCTGTAGGTGTGATACCTCCCCCCAACCCCGTGATACTGAGCCACCCGCGGCCCACCTAACTGCTGCTGTGACCACATTTCCTCTTCGGGGGGATCAGTGTGACGTGTGTGCCTCAGGCTGATGGTGGGCGCCTCCTGGCCCAGGCCCACCTGGCACAGCCCTCGGCAGGCCGCCTCCCCTGGCCTGAAACCCACCAATGGGCTCCCGTTCCCCATCAACCTGTGGCCCACTGCCCCCGTCAGTCGGCTGGGCCCTCCATGGCGAGGCCTGGCGTCAACCTCGGTGGGGTTTTGGGAGGCAGGAGAAGCTGAGGACCCTGGCTGCTGCAGACTGAAGGTCTGTGTCCCCTAATGTGCATGTATGTCCCCCAGCATGACGGAGTTACAAGGTGGGGCCCTTAGGACAGAGGCCCAGAGCACCCCTTGTGCAGGAAGAGGGCTGTCCCCGAACCAGGAAGTGGCCTCTCCAGACACTGAACCCACCTTCACCTTGATCTTGGACTTCCTGCCCTGGGGCTGGGAGAAGGGCATGTCCATGGTGGTAAAGCTGCCCAGCTATGAGGAGGAGTCCTGGGGCTGCAGGGCACACTGCACACCACCCAGCTACAATGTCCTCCAGGGACTCCAAGGACAGGGCTGCCAGCAGAGGTCAAGGTCAGGCCTGCCTCACCTTTCTGCACCTCCCAGGTTTTTCCTGGTGCCTGTTTGCATCAGGTCAGCTTGGGGAGGCTGGGGAGGCTGGGGCGGCTGGGGAGGCTGGGGCAGCTAGGGAGGCTGGGGAGGCCGGGGAGCCTGTGTAGGTCCCAGCAGCGGCCTTTCAGGGTCCAGGCACCCCTAAATCTCAGGGCTCTGCAGCAGCCCCAGAGCCTCAGGGAGCAGCACTGAGATGCCCGCAGGGGGCTAAGCAGAGGCTCTGGCCTTGGACAGACCTGGATTCAGGGCCTGGCTCTGCCACTCCACCTGAGCTCTTCCGTCCAGCCACTTGCTGACCTCGGTTTCCTTGCCTGTCAGCTGGGCACTGCCACCCACCTCCCGGGGACCTGGGATGGCGAACTAAGAGCTCCTGGTGAAGTGACCTCAGACAGTCGGTGCCTCGTCAGGCCCACTCTGAATGGCGAGAATCCCAGGGGACTGAGGGTCCCCGGTCATTGTTGGTAGCACCCAGGAGGCGAGGGGGGCGCCTCTCTCCGGGACATGGTGCCGAGGGCTGGAGGAACGGCTCGGCCACGCCTCGTGGTGCTTGGCTCCGCCCTGGCCCTGCAGAGGGCCTGTCCAGGTGCACCTCGGCCTCTCCAGCCACAGCCCCTGCTCACAAGCCTCTGGGGCCCACCCTGCTTCTCAGGCCACCCGTGGGTCCCTGCCCTTCTCCTGGGTCCTTCTGGCCTGAGGCAGCCCCTCCTCAGCCCTCTCCTGGGCGCCAACCTGCCACATGCTCACCCAATGAGCACCTGCCTGCCCTGCTCTGGGTGTTCCTTACCGGCCCTAGCGACTGCCACTCAGCACAGTGTCCTCGGGGTTGACATCTGCCCCTGCAGGGTGCTGATCCGGCAGCCACAGCCCACTCTCCACCAGGAGTCACTACCCTGCCAAGGGGGCTCACGGTCTCACCAGCCACAGCGGGCGAGCTGGCTGCTGCAGGACCAGCTGCCAGGCAGAGTGTGCTGGTGGGTCTCCCGAGGGCCAGCGTCCCTGACCACCCAATGGCACCTCTGCATAAATTAGAGAAATATGCTCTTTACTCCGCTGTGGTGTAGGTCAGCCCCTGCCCCTCTCCCAACAGCTGTCATGTCACAGGAGCATGGAATTTTGCTCCCACCTGCCTTTTTCTCAGCCAGGTACATTTGAGCAGTGAACAACCTGAACCATGGTATATGACAGCCCAGAGGCCTGACATATAGGAGGTGGAGGTGGGGCCTGAGAAAGGAAAGAGCTCAGCCCCTTCCACAGGCTGGAGAGTGGCAGCCAGTGAAGGCTCTCATCCCTGGGGCCTCATAAAGGACTGGCCTACCCAGGCCTGCCTCGGGGAAACCACTTCCCATCTCTGAGCCACAGACTCATCTGTAGCAGGGGGCCCGGGGGTCGGGGACCTCTGGGACAATGAACTCTTGCTGGAGCAGGAGTGGAGGGCCGTGACTTGAGCTGTGCTTTCTCATGACTCATGGCTGCGTTTGTGCCGGGAACTTCCTGTGCAAAGGTGCAGGTCAAGATGGCCCAGCTGCTAGGGTGACGCCCGGTGCGGAGCTGTACCAGTTGGGACCTTGAGCCCAGACACCAGGTCCCGGGGAGAGAGAATTCTGCTTTACTGAAATTTTGTCATAAGTAAGCTTTGATGGCAAAACCTATAGAATAACGTGCTGAGCCAGCTCTGGTCCTGCTCCTCCATGGGAGGACGAGGCCCCACCTGGCCCCAGGTTTTCCTCTCTGTGTGTCCATTTGTCTTTTCTCAATTTCCCATCAACCCTTGCTGGTTGAGGTAAGCAAGGGCAGGCGTTGCTCCAGCCATCGGAAACAAGACCCCCCCTGTCCTTCAAGCCCTGTTGAAGGCCCTGGCCCAGCATGTGGACACAGCCCACCCTGCCTAATCCCAGGCCACACTGGGCCTCTCACACACAACCCCAGCCCTTCCCGGACCTCAGAGGCTCTTCCGGGCTCAGAATGAGACTGCTCTACCCGGAAAGGGGGGTCAAGGCCCAGCCAGGTCAGGACAAGCCTCTCCCAAGTCCAGGCCAAGAAGGGAGGTGGCCACTGAAGGTCAGCCTAAACCTGGCCTGGCCCCCAGTAATACTCAGTGAAGAGGGGGTCCTGAGCACAAGGGGGCAGCCGGCAAGGACACAGCCACAGCGCAGACCTGCTCCCAGGAGCCGCAGAACATCTGCACAGGGACGGTCTGCCCAGGAGAGCTCTGGACGGGGAAGCCGAGGCTGGGCGAGAGCAGGGCTACTTTAATCATCAAAGCACAGGATCCGGGAGTCACAAACACACACGGAATGAACAGGCGGAAGTTTCTAGTGAAATCTAAAACTCACAAACATGCAATACGAAAAAAAAGATTTGCAATCTAATCCCTGAAACATGAGCCTGTCAGTGCAAAACTACCTCTCTGCTCTCTTCCTCCTTCCCACCTCTGCTAGGA
This sequence comes from Spermophilus citellus, assembly GCF_964194105.1. Classification (NCBI taxonomy): domain Eukaryota; kingdom Metazoa; phylum Chordata; class Mammalia; order Rodentia; family Sciuridae; genus Spermophilus; species Spermophilus citellus. The sequence goes on along the minus strand of NC_138185.1, from coordinate 215,631,944 downwards.
AATGAGAACGTATGGATAGGCGTGTCTGGTGCTCTGGACAAGAGAGAGAACATTCTGTTAGTTAGAATTAAGTTTGTCTGGAAGTGACAGAAAATCTAAAATAATAGTGACTTAAGCAAGATACATATGTATTCCTCTCCTATATAAAACTCTTGGTAAAATGATGCCCCAACGTGTTTGGGACCTTTACTGTACTGTTATCCCACGCTGTACAGATTCTACTCTTAAGTTTACCTCAGAGTCTAATATGGCTGCTTTAGCTCCCACCATTATCTCTGGATTCAAGTCAACAGGAAAGAGAAGGACATTCCCTTCCACTTTAAGGCATCTTCAAGCAAACTGCACTCCCCACCGATAGCTCACAAGGACACATCTCACTTTAAGGAAATCAGGAAAAGTTTGGCTAAAACTTACACCTAGCTAAGATTCAGGGGCCAATGCACAGGCTCTGCGCCACCCTCCAGCTCAAAGATTCCAGGATAGTGACCCATTTCAAAGAAGTGGTCCCCAAACCCTAGACCCACAGAGGTATTCAGGATCTTCATTTAAGACAGGAGACTTGGAAAGAAACCAAGAAGTCCACGCAGGCACAGGACTAGGCAGCTCCACCCACTGACGGGATCACTCACGATGGCTGTGGCGATGGGGGTGGGCAGTGCATGTCCACAGCACACACGGGGCAAGGTGGCAGAGAACCACCATGAGCGTGCCCGCCCAGGCGAACAGAGCACCCTGGACCAGGCACAGATCCCAGTGCTTTCAATTCCACTTTGTGTCTCTGTGTTTGAACTCTTTTCAAGTGTAGAACAGACGCCACATTTTTAAAATCAATAGTGTCCACACACACACACACACACACACACACACACACACACACACATTACCACAGGCCTCAGCAGCCTCAGAGCCTAAAGAGCTAAGAGCAACCATCTCAGGTGCTCTGACAACACACTGGGGAGGCAGTGGCCACCCCCTGCCTAGGAGAGGACAAGGGTTCACGGCAGGTTCAAGTGCAGCGTCTTGCCCAGGGTCACTGAGCTTCCAAGTGAGGTGTGGGCCTGTGGGCTCCGTCACCAAGGTCACCAAGGTCAGTAGGTCACTCTTCCCCGTGTGGCCAGGCCCTTCACACTCAGCACCCTTCCCTACCCCGGGGCAGGCTCAGCAGGGCCCCACTCACTTGTCCCACCCACTTTCCCACTCAGTACCCTCCTCCTCCCCGAATTCCCCCCTCTGCACCTGCCCAATGTCTCTGTGAATGCCACCTTTGCCAGGGAGTCCTCCCCGATGACCACAGCCACGTGTGATGGAGCTCCGCACCTCTGCAGGGGACCCTCGCCTTTAATTATGTGCACCTCTCTCCTACCTCCCTGTAAAGTGCCAACTCCTGAAAGTCCAAGTGTTCAGGAAAGGGGTGGATGGATGGGTGGATGGATGGGTGGATGGATGGGTGGAGGGTTGGTAGATTGGTGGATGGATGGACGGATGGGTAGGAGGTTAGGTGAGGAAGACATTCACCAAGGGAAAAAAAAAATGCCTGCATTCATTTCAGATTGATGCTCTGTCCAAAATGTCCAGATCAGAAAGATACAAACATAATCAATGTGACCTTCAGATGCCAACGGCTTTGAACTGTCCTTGCTTTGAACTGCAACATCCTAGAGACATCTACAAGATCCGCCTGTGACACTGAGAGTAAGGAAACGGGGACCTGGAGGTTGGGGAAAGAGGTCCTCGGTGAATACTTTCTTGGCAGCCTGACCTTTAGCCAGAGGCCATCAGGTTGTGAATTCAGACGCAAAGTCCCTTGGAACAATGGGGATGACCTTTGGTGACCCAGGCATGGAGCCCTGGGAAGCCTGTGGAGGAGGGCAGGGCTTCTCTGTCACTGTCGTCCCCTGTCCTTCTCCTGGGCTCCCCTCTCCTCTTCCCCTCCCTGGTCTTTTGGAACAGGCTCCTCCATCTGTCCAGACACCGCCTGTCCACGACGATCAGGAGCTGGGCGTTTGAAGTCTCACATCTCTTAACTACAGAATCAAAAGTTCTTGGCTTTGCTCAGAATCAGTGGTAGGACGGGGAGCATGTCCTGCAGAAGGGCCCCTCTTGTGTGTCCCCTCCTGGTGGGTTCAGGGTCCCCACTCCTGCCACCCTCTCCTCGATTCCTTGCTGACGGGCTCCACGCTTGTGGATGGAGCCAGCGCTGGGGACCTCTGGCCTGGCCTGGTCCCTGGACGGGAGGCTGGGGCCGTGTCCCGGAGGCTGGTGCCGGCACCCCTTGGGGTGGGGCCTGAGGGTGTCTGCCACCGCTTCCAATGTACCCAAGCTTCCACCACAGCTGCTCCCCAGGCCGTTTAGTCTAGAAGGAGCTGACATTCTGCAGGAGAGCCGTTCATTCTTTCAAATTCTGCTGAGTGGGGTTCGTGAGCCCCCGGGAATCGCTGGCAAGGGGGAAGCGGGGCTCTCCTGAACACTAGCCTAATTTTTGCTCTGGGGGCAGGCTCCCCTCCTCAGGGGCCACCCTGGGTTTCACCTGGTGACACTGTGGAGAGGTCAGGGTCACCAGCCCCACCTGCACAGGGGCAGCTGGAGGGAGGCTCAGCCTGGCAGCACCTCACCTCTGCGCAGCCTCCGGGGGGACCTTAGGAGGCCCCCAGGCCACCACCATGTCCCCCATCTCCATGTCCCCAAGGGGCTCCACTCACTGCTCCAGGCACCTCAATGCCAGACCAAGGCCCCCCCCTCCCGGGAGACACCCCGACCCACGTCCCGTCAGCAGGTTCTCGCAGGAAGCCCTGGGCCTTGTCCCAAGGTAGGGGGCTACCAAGCAAACAGGCTTTCCAAGAAGAGTTTTCAAAATAAACCCACAGCAGTGAAAAGATGTGTCCTTCCAGGTCCTTGGTCAGGGAGATGACCCAGAAGTCTCCTTCCTGGGTCTCTGTTTCTGAGAAAAGTGTACCTAGGTGTTCTGGACTGTTCCTCAGGCTGCCCTTCCAGCATGGGTGGGAAGAGGCTGCCCATCTGCAGCGGCACTTCAACCCCTGACCCTTTGCCTGCCTGGGAGCTGGTACTGCAGGGAATCCCTGAACGTCAGACGGAGCAGGGACCTCGGAGATCTCGAGCTCACACCTCACGTGGGAAACTGAGGCCAGAGAGAAGAGGGACAGACTGCCTAGGAAAAGAATCCCCAACACCACAGGGCACAGGACCCTGGAATACCCTCCGGTCCCTACTGACAGTCCTCTAGCACCCAGCTCCCCAAGCATCTTCCTAATCAGCAAAGGACAGTTCCAGAAAAGGACAGTGTGGGCACCTTGTGTATACACACACACACACACACACACACACACACACACACACACACCCTTAGATTCCTGGTTTCTCAGTGGCCCAGAGACCTGCATTTGGGAGAGGGAGAAGGGGCTAAGCAGGGTCCCCACTCAATTCCCTGGGTGACCAGCCATCCTCCTCCTTCTGGGTTGGGGGAGGGGGTGTGGTGGCCTTGGAGGGTCACCACCTGATGGAGAGGGGAGCTGCTGGGCACCCCATCCCCAGGCCTGACCCTCCCCACCCCCAGGTCTGGGCAGTTTTACAAATCCCTCCAGAGTTCAGGGGCCTTGGGGCACAAAAGAGAAACTGGCTCGGAGATTTTCAGACTCCACTCAGGATACCACAGCCCACAGGCACTTACCGAGTGCCGACTGTGTGCAGGACACAGGATATGGACACGGGAGATCTGACTCGTGTATAGAATTTTATAATCTGAGTAGGAAGACGTGATATTGAATGGGTTTTGGCTTCTTTAAATTTGCTAGGAAAAAAGGGGTTCATGACAAAGAAGTTACAAAGGTTCCCCAAAGAGGAATCCCATGAGCCTGCCCAGGTGGAGGGCTTCCCGGAGGAGGTGGGCCCTTTAAAAGAGGCAGAAGGAGTGCAGAGGTCACCCTGGCCTGCAGGACCTTCATGGGCAAAGGCGTGAGGTGACACACTGGGGAGGACAGAGGAGGTGAGCTGTGTGTGGCTTCGAGCTAGACTGGGCTCCCCAAAGGCCTTGCAATAAGACAGCAAGACACCTCAGGGTGACCAGGGGGCCTCGGGGGACAGGCTTTCCCCCCCTGCCTGGCATGAGCACCTTCTGTCTTCACCAGCGAGAACCTTGCCACCAAAAGGGCTCATTGCAGGGAGTGGGTGGGGACCAGCAGTGTGGCGCATGCATGGAAGTGACCCCTCTTGCCTTCAGTGGCTCTTGGGACCCTCCACGTTTCAGATGCCCCTGGGGACAGGAGCAGTGCCATTTCCTGGTTCTCAGATCAAATAGCAGGCTTGGGGTAACAGGACATCACCAAACATTCTAGAATTGGCCACCAGATCAGCATGGAGTGGCCCCCAAGAACAAGACGATTTGTGGCCCCTTCTTTCTGAAGATGACCCTCCCAACAGGGGGCAGGGGGCTGGCAGAGGAGGCAAACCAGAGGGCAAGGGGTTGTCTGGGTCACTTCCCTCCCTGGGCTCTCTCTGGCACATAGCCCCATCCCTAGAGTGCCCAGGACCGCGCTGTGGGCGGCCCCCACATGCCCTGCTGCGCTCACCCATCTCCCCGGCCAGCTTTTACTTCCCAGCTGACTGGTGTCAGGCCCTCTGGGAAGCCACCTGTCACCCAGCTCCGGGTCCACAACCCAGGTGCCCTCCCTGCCCGGCCCTGTCCCCCACCGCCCCACCTCCGGACCTTTGCTGGGGCTTTCTCTCCTGCCCTCCCCCTCCCTCCTTGCCGGCTGCCCACCTCAGTTGTCACTGTCTAGATGACAGGCGCAGAGGGATGACTCACTAGCCACGACAGTGTCAGAGGGAAGAATCTGTGGTCATTTGTCACTCATTTCTTACTCCTCGCTGCTCTGGCCTGTGGCTGGGAGGCCCTGCAGCGGGGCTGGGACCCTGTCTGCCACATGGAGCTCCAGGGGAGGAGGTTGAGGGCTCCTGGGGCCTCCTTCTGCTTCCTGAAGACCAGGTCCTGGGGGCCTCCACTGTGGATCTGGGGATCTCCTGGATTAACAGGAGGGTATCCTGGGGCTGCAGGGGGTGGGGGGATTTTAAGCTTTTAACACTTGTTGCTTCAGTGACGATCACTGCATAGGGCTCCAGGCCCAGGTCAGGGTACGGGGGAGGAGGGCCTCAGGGGGAGAGGGGCTGGGTCCCCTCATCACAAGCAGACCTGCCTGCCTCCCCTGTCCTCTCAGCTGCTTCTTGGGGGATGTACTGGGGCTTCTCGGGGCCAGGGCTGGTGAGAAGCCTTCGCTGCTGTGGCCAGAGTCTCCTTCAGGGTCTGGAAGGACACGTGGGAACACCAGACCTTCAAAGCCAGGAGGCCCAGGTCAGGGCACAGAGCTGAGCCACTGGCTCAGACTGAATCTTCGCTGGCCCTGCCCGGGGAGAGCCCCATCTGGGCGCCTGGAGTGATGGGAGGGCTCCTGAGGGCTTCGGCAGGACCCCTCTACCATCTCAGGCCTGGACCTGAGTTCCACTCTTCTCTGCGGGGTCTCCATTCCCTGGTTGTTACACTGGGGGCTTGGATTAGGGCTGTGACAGGCACATTTCTTCCCAAGGCGGGTTCTTTTGCAGATGAAACTTCACACAGACACTCAAACAGCAAACCTGTGGAAATGCACCTGGTGCCTGCCATGGTGGGGCAGCGTGGGGTGACAGCCAGGTCTCCCCTGAGCCCCAAACCACTGGCCCTAATGCCCTCTAAGAGAAGATCGTCTCAGGTGACTTCTCCACTCCATTGGGCATCTGAGCCCTGAAGCCCCGGTCCCTTAGCCATCTCAGCCTCGCTTGTCATTCCCGGCTCTTCTTTCCCTCCATGTCACCTGGAATCCATCAGCAAATCCAGAGGCTCTGTTGTCTTGTGTCACCACTGCCCACCTCGTCCTGGCCTCTCCTGGCCCTTCAAGGCCTGTCACGGGTTTCTCCGCTTCTGTTTCCGTTCCACCTACAGTCTGTCACCCTCTGTGCAAACTGTCCTGTGGCCCTGGCTTGCTCAGAGAACCCACCAAAGCCTTTCCGGCCCTCTGGGGCCCCACCTCCCTCTGTCCTGACTCTCTGCTCCCCAGCCAGCCACATCCTCCTGGGATTGCTCTTGCTTTAAGGCCTCTGCTAAATGTCCTGTCCACGCTGTGGCCGCTCCTGCCCACGTGTCCAGATGTCTCCCTGGGCTCCCCACACCTCCTAGGCTGACTTTCTGTCTCTTCTTGGTAGAACACCAGCCTTGCAGGGGCAGGGGCATGGTTGAAGCCTGGGCCCAGCCTTGCCCAGTGCAGACTGCTAAATGAATATTGAATGAATGGCAGAGTCTGAAAGGTGAGAGGAAGTCCCTGCACCCAGGGCACTAGGCAACCTATCTGCATTTTCTCTCTGCCTAGCCAATGTTTTCAAAAAGAAGTAGGTAGGGTTTACTTGCAAAGATCCTCCAGGGACCAACACTTAAGTGGCAGCTTCCTAACCCCGTGGAGGTGAGGCAGGATGCATTCCCTAGTTATCCGAGCATCCTCCCCCCAGAAGGAAGGAGGGGCTCTGGAACAGCAGGGTGGAAGGACACATGCCACCAAGGACTCAGGACACCACCTTGAGTGGCTTGGGGGGGAAGGGCCTTTGAGTCTTTGCCTTCTGATCTTTGGGTCCTGTAACGTCTGGGGTATGCCAATAAGAAGCAATGAATGTGGGGGTCATACCCCCAAACTGCACTGTAGTACTTGAGGGTCAAGAAGGATCAGGCTCCTATCAGAAGAACAGGGTAGAAATCAGACAAGACAGATTGCACTGCTCAAGTTTCCTAGACTTCTGCCAGTTGGAAAGGCTGTCCCTCTGTCACTAGAGCTAAGCAAGTGCATTTCAAGAAGGTTGTCAAGGGCATTCCTTTGCCTGGGGCAAGGTTAAAGAAGATGCTACCTATGAACCCTTCCAACCCAAAAGATCCTCTGCACTAGAGCCGCATGGTTAGCAGCAAATCAAAACTCTCAGAGTGTTTAGGATGGACCAGGCAGAGCTCTGAGCAGGTGCATTCTGAAATGGCACGATAACCTCATGCTGCCTGTGGGCAGCTGCTTAAATACAACTCATCCAGTCCAGGAAGCAATCCTATGCAGCCGGTGGTGTTGGATTTACAGAGAGGGAAAGGCAAGCTCTCTAGTCCAAGTGAGCAAAAGGAGGATCACACCTTTTTATTTTACAATAACTATTGAGGGTTTTCCCAATAGGCCAATGTGCTACACCATTTCTCTGGATTTAATACTTAAAACAACAGCAAAGAGGAGTTAATACTGCATAGTCTCATGAAGTAAACTGAAGCACAGACAGGCTAAATAACTGAATAGGTAAAGAACAATGAAAGGTAAGAGGAAATGGGTCAGGCTAGGTCATCCCTGGGAAAAATGGGAAGTAGGTAAGGTCAGGCCCCAGCCACTTGTCCTCCCTCCTCCCAGATCCTGGCCAATTCCACCCTGCAATCTGGGGTGTGGCAGACACTTGCCTCCGGGGCCCCTTCCCCATTGGAATCCCCAGTCCTTCCCACAAGATGGTATTTGTCTTTGCAGGGTGGCTTCCAAGGAAAAGCAAGCATTCAGGGTCCAGAATTTGTGGGCTGGGGCTGCAGTGGAGGAAGGGAAGGAGTTTAGAAGAAGGGAGGCTTCCAGAAGAGATTAAGGACCCCTCCAAGGCACTCCCAGTCCCTCCCACCCAAGGGGTCCTCACCTCCAGCTGTCCCCCAATCTCCGCTTGCACAAGATCCGCCCAACTCTTCTGTTGGGCTTAGAACTGAGGCCCTGGGAGATGAGGTCACAAGGCTAGAGGAGGCAGCGGCAGGGTGTCCATCATGAAACAGACCCGGGACTTTCAAACTGCAAAGCAGGGAATGGATCCCCCAGACGCGCTCATGGACCATGGCACCCAAAAAGATTCCAAAAGGCTCTCCCAGGAATCTGCCTTAACAAACTTGAAGCTTCCCTGGCGCCCTCTGGGATGGATCGGGCGACAGGTTTCTCTGCGGAGCGCAACCCTAATGCATGAGATTGCAAGGTGGGGGCAGGCGAGGGGGAGGTGAAATCAGATGCTAGGGAGCCCTCTGGGAAGTCGGTTCCCAAACCTTTCAGCTTTATGCGCTCAAAGCTGTGTCCCCCGCTCCAGGGCCCTGCAAGATCATACCCACCCGGTGCACCCTGGACCCTCCCCAACCACTAGGCTCCGCAAAGTCCCGTCCAAAGGTCATTGCCCCAGGCCCGGCCAGTTCAGCGGGGGAGGGGATCATGGTGGGCCCTCTTTCCGGGCAAGCGGATCAGCTGAAATTGTGGATCGCCTGAAATTGCTGGGGCCTTGGGCCCCCTATCCCGCGCTCGGAGGGACCCCAGGACCAAGGGCGCGCTCCGGGGCTCAGGCGGAGCTGCGGTGCTGCAGGCTGGCGGGGCCCTGGCCGCGCACACTCGCACGCAAAGTTCAGACCAGGCAGGAGCCAGAGGGGACAGCCGCGTCAACACCCGCGCCGGGGCTCTGGCAGGTAGAGGCGCAACCCTAGAAAGCCCAGCGCCCGGCCGCGAGCGTGTGCTGGTCTCCCGGTGTCCGGGCTGAAAAGTTTAGCCAAGTCGTCGGTTGCTGCAGAGTCACCCTTCCCCGAGGAACCGCGGGCTGGCCTCGGCCGCGGCTGGGTTCCCACACGGCCCGAAGTGCGCGGTACAGGGTCTCCGAGCCCGAGGACTCCCGGGGACGGAGAAGTGGAGTGGGGAGGCCGAGCAGCCCGCCGGGAGAGCGGCGCCCGCCCCGACTTACCCCTGGGGGTCCCCGCGCGCGGGCGCCCCGGCCCGTCGGATCATGCCGCCGGCAGCTCGGGCACGGTGCTGGGAAGGGCTCAGGCGCCGCGAGGCGCGGAACGCGGTGGCCCCGGTGCCCACATGTCCCTGGCGCTGGCCCTCGGGATGGGCCCCGGCCGGCGCCGCCGCCAGCCCCGCGCCGAGTGGGGAAGCCGCCGCCGCCGCCGCGCTCTGGGGCTTTCGCTCCCTTCCACTTCCTGTATCGCAGCGAGCGGGGCTTTCAGGAAGAGGCTGGCCTTGGTGGTCAAGGGTTTTTTTGTCAAAAGCCATTCGGCGGCGGCTCGCGGCCCGGAGCCCCCTGGGGCACACGGAAGCCGGGCGGCCGCGCCCCCGGGGCCGGGCCTGGCAGCGGGCGGTGCCCGGGCAGAGGCCCCCAGCGCGGGCGCCCAGTCTCGGGGTGCCGCCTCCGCCCGCTGGGGCTGCAGCCCGGGCAGCCTGCGGGCTCCGGAGAGGGAAACCTAAATGAACCCAACTGGGCTGGGAAAGGAGGCCCTCTCCCCTCCGACCCGCCCCGACCTCTGCCGGCAGGTGGGGAGGCCTGGAGCGGGAGTTCCTTGGTCCCACGGGAAGCCAGGGCTTTGCCTCCGGTCTGAAGGGTTTGGAAATCATTCAAGGACAGCCTCAGACTGGAGGCAGGGCGCCTCCTTGGCATCTCTGACAGGTGGCCTCTGTCTTGTCTTGGATCCCTCCTCCTCTATGAGCTCCTTATCTAATAAGGCTGGCAATGACTCATCTGTGCCACGGGGCACCTAGATGCTGGCAGAGGGAGAAGGCCAGCAGGGGACATCCTCAGCAACCCAGGTGGCCCCCCGGAGACCTCCCTTCAAGCACTCAAAAAATGCTCCATTTTGAGCCTGCTGTGCTCCCAGAGCATTTTGCCGAGTGATGGACCTTAGGGAATCAGTCCCTCTAAAGCAGGGTTTCTCTCCACCTGAGCACTATGGACAGTAGGGGCAAGTTAATGTTTTGCTGTTGGGCCACTTGATGCACTGTGGTGGGATGCTTAGCAGTGCCCTTCACCTCTACCCACTAGATGCCAGCAACACACCACCCCTCTGTTAAATGGAGCCTTCTGGTGGCAGTGTGTCATGGTGCAGCCCTTGAGGTTTGGGGACAGTCTGGTAGTTCCTCAGAAGGCAAAACAGAGTCGTCCTGTGATCGAGTGACTCCCTCCCAGGTCCATACCCAAGAGAAATGACAACTCCTCTACACAGAAACTTGCACATGAGTGTTTATATCAGCATTGTTCCCAGCAGTCAAAGCCTGTAAGTGACAGTGTCCCTTGGTTGATGAGCAGTGAGCACAGGGTGGTGCCGTTATGTCAGGGGATATTATTTGGCCATCCCTAAGGAAAGAAGCACTGATAACATGTTACAACATGGATGACCCTTGAAAACTGACTAAGCAAATACTCAGAACAGGCAGATTCACAGAGACAGTCACTGGTGGTTGCAAAGAAACTGGGAGCAGAAGAGAAAGTGAGGAATGACTGTTCATGGTTACAGGGTTGTTTGGGGGGAGGTGATGAAAATGTCCTGAAATTGATTGTGGTGTTGGTTGCACAACTCTGTGGCTACACTAAAAACCATTGAATTATACGCTCTAAGTGGGTAAATTGTATGGTATGCAAATTGTATCCCAATAAAACTATTTTCTTTTAAAAAGGCACAAAAAGCATGGTCTCCAGGAGACCACCCTGACTGCGAAAGCCCACAACGATACCCCCTCTGTAGCCCAGATCCCTTCAGACCCCTGGCTGGGCCATGACCAGATGCCATTGGCTTGTCTACTCCTCCCTGCACCATACCCCTCAACAGGCCTGTAGCTTCCCATTTGAAAATGGGTTTTGAGGACAGGCCCATGTTCATATCCAACCCAAAGACCTTCTAACTGGGTGGCCTTGGGCAAGTCCCTTCCCAGAGCCTCAGTGTGCTCATCTGCAATAGTGATGAGCACAGATAAGGTGGGCACCATTATGATTCCTTTGTTGTTCCTAAGACAAGCCTAAAAGCCACTCTTAGATCTCTTTGTGCCCCAGAGAAGGGGTGTATCCAACCACCGCACCTGGAATGGGTTTGAAAGCCCTCTAGGCTGATCTAGACTATGAGTAACCGTGTGCTGTCTGACCTCTCCAGGAATAGATTTCCTTCCACTCCCCGAGTCAACAGAGCAGGCCCTTCAAAGTGTGGGTCCCATGGAAGCAACCCTAGGCTCTCATCACGTCACCACGGAGGCCTTCTGAAGTTCACTGCTCACCTTCTCTGAGAAGCCCAAGTTCCTCAGGTGCACACCAGATGAGGCCCCAAGGCAACCCTGTTACTGACAACTGCCAAGATTACAGAAATCTGAGCAGGTGCTGTTAGGTGTGGTCTCTGGTGCATCCTGGGGTGATGTCAACCCAGGCTTGTCCTTGCCCCACTTCCTGAATCCCATTTTCCTTCCCAAGTTCCCAACCCCCCATCTTCTTCCCTAGCCATGGATCTCATACATTCTATACATGGACTCCTGTATAGAAGCGAGAATCTGGTGTTATTGGGGCCCTCAAACTCCTTCCCTTTTGTGCCTACCTTATACTGGAGCTAATGAAGTGGAGGTGAGGTGCTTTAGACAGTGCTTGGAACATAGTAAGTGCTCAATACATATTGCTCAATACATATTGGCTATGATTTGTACCATGGCAGAGGCCCTTGATGTATCAGTCAGGTCTCCCAGGAAACAAATAGCTCCTCTGATTAGGATGATTTAAGAAATGTATAGGTAGCAGGTTGGGGATGTAGCTCAATAGTAAAGTGCTAGCCTAGCATTCTTGAGGCCCTGGCTTCAATCCCCAGCACCATGAAAGGAAAAGAAAAGAAAAGAAATGTGTAGGCAGTTATATCTGAGAGACTGCCATGACCCTGAAATTGTGACTGTCCTCAGCCCAAAGGATGAGGAGTGAGGTGGTGACCAGACCCAGAAGGACAGCAGAGATTGCCCTTCCTCAATAGGGAGGAAAGGGCACCTCAGTCCAGGCTGTCAATGTTGCGTGGGATAGAAGAATAACCTGATGAGCCCTTCCTGAATTCCTGACTGGTAAAATTGTAAATTATAATAAAAAGGTTACTGTTTGGGATATTTCGTTTTGTAAAACTAGATCAGCGGAAAACAGCTTCTCCGGGGCTTTTCTATGTTCTTCTGATTCCCAGCAAGCTCCCACCTCTCCAATGCCTGAGTATTTGGAGAAACAGAGAACAAGAGAGTGCTATTGTTGCAAAATCAGACAGGAACAAAAATGTCTGCCCATCTTGAGCTGGGTCTGGGGTGAACCGGGGCTCACTCTGGCAGAAGGAGCAGCTTCTTCTCTGTTCTTGCTGGCACCTATCCATGGGGATGAGGGTAGGATAGATGTGATAGGCACCACAGTCCCTGTGTTGGGTGTGTTGGCACAGGATTGATAGTTGCCCCAGTAACCATCTGGTGGTCTCTCACAGGCTGTGATCAAACTGCTGTCCAGGGCTGGGGTCTCATCTGAATGCCCAGCTGGGGGACACTCTATTTCCAAACATGGTTGTTGCAGGATTCAGTTCCTTGAGGGCTGTTGGAGAGGGGGCCTCCATTGCTTCCTGGTTGGTGACTGGAGGCCATCCTCAGAGCCTCTCCAACAAGGCCCCTGGATTCCTCAGAGTGGGCAGCTGAGAAACCAATTGAGACAATGCATTTTCATTGGAAGACAAAAGTCCCTGCCTTGTAGAATCAAATCACAGAAGTGATACCACCTCACCCTGGCCCTGTTCTGTTGGTTAGAAGCAAATCACTGATGCTGTTCACGCTCAAGGGAAGGGTGTCTAACTGGCATGGAGAGCAGGAGGCAGGAATCCTGAGTAGCCATCTGGGATGCTGTCTGCTATGGGCAGGCTTGTGTGCTAAATAATCAGGGACTTTGTGTAGTCATTGGTCACTGAGGTGGGCTCCAATCTCTGCTCTGACCTCAGAGCTGACTCCTTCTTAATCCCAGTTTTCCTACAGTTCCAAGATAGCTTCTACTGGCAATTGGGATCCTACTCCCTGGGTTCATTCTGCAGGAAAGGGGGAAAGCCTCCCTCCTACCCAGGGAATAGAAGTTGTGGAGTATGACTGGTCACTTTGGATCACAGGCCTGCCCTGGTCAACAAGAGAATATCATGCACTTACCTGTTTAGGTTAATGAGGATTCAAACTTGGCCCTAGGGTTCTGGGGTGCCTTTCTCCTGGATCATGTTGGGGGGATTAAAACCTGATCAAAAAATCAAGACTCTTTCAGAAAGGAAGAAAAGAAGGATATTGAAATGAGAATAGAACATTCTCCCATTACCTCTGTGTAGAAATGACCACAAACTCAAAGCCACACAAGGAGACGTGGGGTTGGCAGATAGGTTCATTGTGTCGATGATGGTGATGGGCTCCTGTGTATCCACATATGGACATCAAGGCTTCTCAAAGTGTATGCTTTCAACTTGTCCCCTTCCTGTTTGTAGATTATACTTCAGCAAAACTGTTCTGCCATCGCTGTAGCCATTATGATTTGAAAGCACAAAACCTAAACAATCGCTCTTCCAGTTTCCAAAAACATATCTGATTCTGCAGCAAAGTCGTTCCCATCACGGATGAGTGGGTCAAGTTCTGACTTATGTCTTTATCATTTTGCTGGGGTCAGACCCATTGCGTGGAAATGAGAATGTGTTCATTTACCCGTATCTTCATCAACGGCAAGCAGGCGTTGGTTACACGTGAGTTTGGCAGGAGGCCTGGGCCTGCAGTTGCTGGATGGAGACCCCAGCACCACTGCCTGGGGCCAGCTGCACCACTGCACTGTCCTTGTCCCCACACTCCATTCCAGCACCCTGTGGAGTGTTCCTGCGTCCCCTTGCAGAAGTCATTTTTCATTATTTGCGGGTTTCCCCAAGATCTCAGAGCCTTCCATGTTGGATCTCATACAATCAAGGTCTCCCATGGGCGCGGGGGAGGAGGCTACTGATGAGGGGCTTCTGTGAGATTTATGCAGCCAGCGGCCTGCACAGCAAGGGTTAGACCTGTACCTGCTGATGTAATGTCCTCAACTCAGGTTCTGTCTTGGTGGAGACCCCGAGGAGCAGAGCTGGGAGGGCACTTCCAGGGCATGTGGTTTATTTATTCATTCAACAATCAAAAGTGGGTGCAGGAGTCCAGTGCCTGGCTGCTACAGTGCGGATGGGCCGGCTAGTGGTGGATACCACAGCCCAGGTCATGGGCAGTGCAGCAGCCTGCCACACACCTCGCAGGTGGGCTCCAGCATGGGCAAGGACCTCAGAGGACTGGGAGAGAGGGTGAGGCCAGCGGTAGTACCTTGGGACAGCAGAGCTGCTTGGAGGCCACCCCAGAAGCCTCAGCCCCAGGAACCTCTGCTGGCTCAGGCCAGGCAGGCAGCATGACCCCTGGGAACTTCACCTTCACCCTGTAGGACAGCCGTCTCCAAACTCCGGAGTATCCCAGGCCAGGCGAGGTGGAGGGCTTTGATTTCTTCAATGAGAACGTTAGAAGACACACCCACCTATTTATTTTCACTATAATTTCAGAAAAGAATTGTTTAAAAACCAAGGAAAGGAGGAGGGAAGTAGCCTCAGAGTGAAGGCTGTTCAAAGGCACAGCTAGGCTTTGTGGCATATTAACTCGTGTCCTCTGCCATGCCCCCAAGAGACAGGGATGTCTGTAGCAGCCTGGGAGCATCAGGAAATGCAGAGAGGAAGGTGAAAGGACTGAGGTGTGGCCATGATGACCCGGCTGCAGGGACCTGGGGGGCTTCTCCTGGAGTCGCTGATTCACTCAGGCCTGCAGACATCTGTGGGTGACTGGAATACAGGAGTGGAGGCCTGGCCTCTCTGTCTCCGTGTTGTACCTGTCTCCTTGGCTGCCTTAACCTTTGGGTCAGAGTTTACTCAGCTCTGCAAGGAGGCCTGTTGAACACCCGAGAAATGCTTCCTGCAAAGCTATACCCTAGGCTTCGCTTGACCTAGTCATGCCTGGTCTCCCCTGGCCCCCACCCGGGGCTCTTAAGGCTGAAGACACATGCCAGCCATCCTGACCAGAATCAACAGACCTGGGAGGAACGAAGAGAGGTCACCTGGGTTCCCGGAAGGTCTTCGCCAATCCCAGAAGAGTGTGAATGTTCCTCCTCCATCAGCCTCCGCTCTCCGTCACCGAGCCGGGCCTGCATCTAAAGCCCCCCCACCCTGAGTGGAGAAGCCCCCTCTTCTCTCTTCTCTGGCCTCTGAATAATGTTTTTCTTTCTCCTAGCACTCTTCTCCTGGATACTGGTTTCCCCTGCGATGAGCTTCCCGTCCTGCGCCGGACAGTAGGAACTTCTAGTCCTAATAGGAGTTTGGACTTTGGCAAGGAAAAGAGGTTCCAGCGACAGTTACTCTCTTCTCTGACCCACTTCAGTTCTGTTTGTGAGGTGACAGGCTGAGGAGAGAGTGAGAGGGCAGGGCTGTCCTAGAAGGGGTCTTGAGGTGGCCAGCTGCGTGACCCCCCAGCTCTGCTCATGCTCCTGTGTCTAAACCTCAGGGTTCTGACGCTCCTACATACGAACTAGGCCTAGGAACACCAAGCTCACGGGCCCCAGGAGGAGGCCTGGCTGCCTCGGAGGGCAACCGCACGTGGCTTCCTCTCCTGACCCCTCTAGGTGCTGCTGGTCAACCTCTTGGTTCACATTTTCTAGAACAGTCTCTGACAAAAATGGCCCACTGCATATAGGAATGACTGGTGCAGGATGTGTCGGCTTTTTTAAGATGCATATAAATACGTTTCTGAATCGGGATTTAAAAAGTCCTAGCAGAACTTGGCATGGTGGTGCACGCCTGTTATCCCAGCTACTTGGGAGGCCGAGGCAGGGGGCTCGCAAGTTTGAGGCCAGCCTCAGCAACTTATCAAGACCCTGTCTCAAAATTTAAAAATAAAATAAAAAATAAAAAGGGTTGGGGATGTGGCTCAGTGGTTAAGTACCCCTGGGTTCAATCCCTGGCACCAAAAATAAATAGCTAAATAAATAAGACTGGCGCAGGGGTAAAATGCCCCTGGGTTCAATTTCTAGTACAAAACAAATAAACAAACAAATGAAAAAAAAAAAACAAGAAAAACTCAAGATTAGCAAATTATAGTAAAGGATATTATTTATTTTATTATTTAAAAAAAAAATTGAGGCCATGAATTAGAGGTGTAACTCAAGTTGCTCTGACAACATGTTCGTAAAGGTTGGGTACAAGGAGATACCTTTCTGGAAGTTTCCTTTCTTTGCCCCCTGAAGGCACCCCACCAGTGCCCTGCAGGCAGAAGGCAGGGGCTCAGACAGGCCCTGCTGGCTGGGTTGGCCGTTGTCCTTGCTCTTGGCAGGACTGGGAGTGAGGGAATGGAAAGAGGCTTTGCAACAGTGACCTCTGGGAAACAGCCACATTTTTGACGAGAGGCCAGTGATTAAGCATTAGCAGCTCATCATCTGTAAGCTGGCTTGTCCACCGGGAGAGCCAGAGGCCGGGCTTTTCTCTGGAAGCAGAACTCCAGCTGTGTAACAGGACCACTATCCTACTGTGAACCTTGCCCATTGCAAGAGTTTCCATAGGAACCGGGATCCGGATAGGCGATCTTTAACAATAGGGATCCATCCATGAATGCCTAGGTTGGGGCTCAGGACTCTTGAATAAGTGGAAAAAAGCCAAACTGCACACACAGCATTAGCTCACAATGATGCATAACAAGTGACCCCTAACTTAACAACTTTAAATAACAATGAGGTTTTTTTTTCTTTTTTCTTCTTCTTCTTTTTTTTTTTTTTTCTTGTTTAATATTAAGAGTTTCTGTGGGTCAGGAACTGGTAGCAGTCCTGGTTCAGGGTCGGTCCTGAGGTTGCAGCCAAAATGAAGCTGGGTAGCTCTTCTGGACCATGAGGCAGAAGCTATTTGCTGAGGAAGGCAGAGCAGCAGAGAAGGTGGGTCACTGCGCCCTGGAGCGAGGCCCCAGCCCTGGACTGAGCATTCTCATCTTCTCTGAGAGGGAGAAATAAAGTCCTACCCGTCTCAGCCACTGTTATCTGGAGGTTTTCCTGGAGTCGGAAAACCTGGAGTAGGATTCTAATGGGTAGGATCCTAGTGTGGGGGGGGGGGGACTGGTGGAAGGAAAGGTCCAGGAGCGGGACCCCCCTTCTTTCTCCAACTAGTGGCGAGAGGACAGGAATTAGCCCCGGCGCGGTGATTCCTGACTGATTCTTGCCGGAGCCGGCTGAGTCCTTGGCTCTGCCTCCTCAGTGTGGACGTGATTTGGCTTAGTCTCACTTCTCCCTCCGGGGTACCTACTTCCCCTGGAAATCAAGTGTGGTGTCCGCAGGACTTCTTCCACTTTGAAAAATCAGGGTGCTCCTTCAAAACCGTGTGTGACAACAGGCCGGCCAGCTGAGGGAAACCGGGTCCCACACTGGTCTCCTGCAGCCTCAGCCTGTGCTTGGGCTGCATCTCAAGTGAGAGTCTATGGACAGGTGTGCACTTCGTGGGAGCTAAGAACATTCCCAACTGGGGACTCCCCTCCTCAAAGAGCTGCCGAGGAGGCTGTGGTGGTGGGGTGGGACCCTCTGGCTGCGTTGGAACCACACACCAGGGGTTCTAGTCTCAGCTCCTCTTTTGCTTTTAAGGCACAGTTTCTTGGCCTCTTTGGGCCCAAGTTTCCTCTTTTGGAAGATGGCTGTGGGGGTCTCCCGCCCCACAGCTGCTTGGAGGGATCTGATGGAAGGCGACTGACAGTGACTCTGAAGTTGCAGGCTCATGACAAAATCAGTGAGAGAGAAAAATTCTTGAATTGCAAAAATCAACGCAGGGAGAGCAATCCATGGAGAGCAGATGCCCAGTTCTGTGGGCTCTTTGGTACCCTGGTGCTCTGTGCCTGGGCAGGTGTCCCAAGAGATGTGTTTGGGGCATTCAGCTGCCATTGGAGAAGGCGTGGTGAGGAGCCGAAAGGGCCGGGCCATGTGACATCCTGCCTCCCAAGGTCTCTCTACTGAAGCTGTAGACACTGACGCTGCGGGGTGTGGTCCTCGCAACGACCTTGGCCAACAGCTACACAATGTCCAAGGGCCAGTGCAAAGTGAACCGGGCAAGCCCTCAAGACAGTGCAGGACAGCACTCAGCTGACTGAGGCCCTTCCAGTGTGGGGACCCTCTTAGCAAGGGGTCTGTGAAGAGCCCTGGCCCCAGGCCCACCAACTCCCTTACTTTGCCCAGTCTGAGGGGCTTCTCAGGAACACGTGTTCCAGGGCCACCTTGGTCACAGCCCGGCAGCTGCACTGAACCAGCTCAGCCTCCAGTGTCCCCTGCTGGTCCCGCCACATCTGGAAGTGCCTCGTCGCCAGCCCCTGGGTGCAGATCAGCAGCCCCACAGGGGCCTCTGGGTTCTGCTCCTAGGAGCAGCCTCCTGTGTGTCCATCACGCTGGCCACCAGGGACTCTGTGGGTTAGCCCAGCTGGCTCCGACTGGACCCCAAGGAGCAGTGTGACCAGAGCCCTGGACTTTCTTTCCCCCCATATGCACTCTCCCTTCCAGGGCAAAATCCTGAAGAAGGCCGTTTGAGACCCACCCTCTTCCTTTCCAGATCCCCAGGTTCAACAACCCTGTGCAGGAGGGTTAGCATCCTCTTTTTCAGAGGAGGGGACAGGGTCTCTGAGAGGCTAAATCAAAAAGCCCAAATTCCAGATCCACAGGTCCCAAATGAAACCCACAATCTCCAGGTCCCAAATGAAACCCACCGTCTCCAGGTCCCCAACTTGCTCCTGTGGTGGCTTCAGTGTCGGAGAGCTGGTAGCCTTCCTTTCCCCCTGTGTCTCCGTTACCTGGACAGTCGGTTCCCAAATCCTGTGGCACCTGACCATGGGCCCCAAGTGACTGGGCAAACACTGGGCTCCCAGCCCTGCCTGTCTCTCCTCTGCAAACCCCCAGATTTTCTTTCTCGGCTTTGGACCCCTGGTTGGTGCCACTCCTGCATCCCAGCCACATCTGCACGCTGTGCTCCGAGTGACACTTCAGAAACCACAACCCCCCCACCCCACCCCCGAGACCCTCCCCCCTCAGGCTCACACTGACCTACATCCTCCACTTGTCATTTGCTGCTCTCACTCCTGGGGCCTTGTGTTCATTTCTTGTGGCTGATGTAATAAATTTCCATAAAGTTGTTGGCTTAAAACTCCACAGTTTATGAGCTTGTGTCCTGGAGGTCAGGAGTTCCAAATGGGCTCTAAAGGGCTAAGGCCAGGGTGTCAGGGGGGCTGCCTTCCTTCTGGGGGTCCTGGGGCCAATCCACTTGCTGCCTCTGCCAGCCTCGGGGAGCTGCCTGTATCCCGTGGCTCACAGCCCTGCCCCTTGATGGCCGCTGCTTCCACCCCCACATCTGCCTCCTTGGACCCTCTCACCCCTGTGACTTCATGGAGCCCACCCAGACAACCCAGGAGCCCTCCCTTAACCACATCTGCAAATTCCCCTTCACCACGGAAGACAGTGTATTCATGGCTCCACAGAGCAGGACATGGACATGTGTGGGGGCCGTTTTCCTGCCTACCAGAGGCTGCTTGGAAACCTTTGACTATCTATGTGTTTTCTTGGTTATTCATTGTCTCTTTTCAATCCCCAAATATGTGCTGTGGTTGCAGTGTGTTTCCTTATCATGGCTCCTGCCTTCTCCACACCTCCCTCCCCTGCCCTCCCTGTTCACCTTCCTTCTGGAAGCCAGTTTGAGCTGCTGCCTCTCCTGAGCTCCAGGAAGGTTGGGTGCTCCCTCTCTGGGCTCCTGCAGCCTCCGGAGCTCACTGCCTCCCAATCTTAGGGCTCTCGTCTCCCTCTATCTCTACAACGAGCAGTTGGGATGATGCTTGGGACACAGTAGGCCCTGAGTACGTGTTTATGCATGAATCAATGAGGGACAAAGTGTGTTGTGCCACTTCTAAGTTTCGGGGGCCAGAGAGGTGTAGTTGAAACACTCCACAATTGATGGCCTTCCATGGTTGGCAGAGGCACAGAGTGAATATATTTCAAACTGCAATTCTTCCAGAACATTCGGAATGAGTAATTGCCTAAAAATAGTAGAAGCTTACAAACTGGTGGTGATGGTGGGGATGATGATAAAAACAGAGGCAAGTGATTCATTCTGGTCTGGGTCTGGGGAGGCCTCCAAACACATGTGGGCCCTTTTCTTCAGGACAGGGGCAGGGAAGGTGTTTCAGGCAGAGGGAAGAGCCTGAGGACAAGCACGGGGTCACGCAAGGTGAAGAGGGACAGGAGCCACGTGGGGGATGACACTGGAGGACCTGAAGTGGCCCTGAGGCACCTGGGAGTTCGTGATGTTTCTGAGCAGGAGAGGGACCAATCAGCCGCCTGATTTGAAGGTCTCTCTGGCTGAGTGGAGGGAGGATCGGGAGGACAGGGGAGGGGAGCAGGAGGCCAGCCAGGAACTGATAGCTTGGACTCACAGGGGGACAGGGACTGCTGAGGCCGAAAGGGAGAGATTGCAAAAAGGACACCGGAAGAGATGAGAGGACCCAGAATGTGCCCGACCCTGGGTGGGGGGAGGCTTGACATTTTTCAGTGCAAATAATTCTGATGTACAACAGGGTGGATTTAGGCTGGGAGCACGAATTGACTTTTCCCCAATATAATGTGAAAATTTCTAAACATAAAGTAGAAAACAATTGAACAATGAACACCTGTATACTCCCATCTCCATTCTTCTAGTGAGTTGTAACTGAATCTGCTTTATCACACGTCTGTCTGCTCTCCGACTGCGTCCATCCATCTTGTGGTTTTTTTTTTTTTTTTTTTTGGTGTGTGTGTGTATGTATGTGTGTCGGGGGAGTACTGTGGTTTGAACTCAGGGGCACCTTAACAATGAGCCCCATCCCCAGCCCTATTTTGTATTTTATTTAGAGGCAGGTCTTACTGAGTTGCTTAGTGCCTCACTGTTCCTGAGGCTGGCTTTGAACTTAAGATCCTCCTGCCTCAGCCTCCTGAGCTACAGGGATTGTAGACATGTGCCACCACGCCTGGCCCACTTTGTTTTAATGTGTTTCAAAGTAGGTTGCAGACACTGGTATGCTCAACCTCTAAATGCTTTTGCACTAACTAGAGCTCAAGATTTGTCTTTTAAGGTGTTTTTATCCTGATTATTTTAGCATTTATTTAGAATTTATTTTTCATTCCACCCATTGGTTGATGACCATTCGAGTTGTTTTAAGATTTGGGATATTTTGAATAATCTGTTGAGAAAATTTTCTTATTAAAAAAAAAACTTGGTTTGTACAAGTTTATTACTGGTGATGCTGACTTGGCAGGGCAGGGGAGGCACCTAGCCCAAGAGCCCAGGAGGTCAGATGCGTAGGGGGCATCTCTGGAGGGAGGACTCTGAACCTTGGGGCTAGAAGTGTCAATTTTGGGGACAGTAGCAGTTGGGCTGGCCCTTGCTCCACCTGGGAGGGCTCTGGGGTGTGTTGAGCTGGTCCCTGGTTCTTGACCTTGGCTGTGCATTAGAATCACTGGGAGAGCTTTCAATGATCTGCATGTCCAGGCCCATTGGTTCACTTCCAGGATGGGCCCTCAGTGTCTCTGTCCTCTTCGGAGGACACCAGTGGCAGCCAGGATGGAGGACCACTGGGTAGAAGAAGGAGGCTCCAGGACAGATTGCAGAGAAACACTTTTAAGAAGGTGGAGGAGAACTGGGCAAGGGGATGGGGAAATGGAGAAGAGGAGGAGCACCAGGAGAAGGAGCTTGTTCATCAGCAAGGACAACACCCACAGCAGTGACACCTGCAGAGGGCTGGGAACGAGAGCCCAGGGTCGCCGTGACCCGGGGGGCCCATTTAGGGTGGATGGCAGAACGTGAGACCTCATGGTCAGCGAGTGTCGTGGGGGTCTCAGGAGAGAGCTCAGGTGAGGACAGAGGGAGGTCAGAACCCAGACCTGGACCCTCCTCCGTGCTCCCCTTTGCTCTTCATGGTGAACACTGGCCAACAGGGGTGGGTGACAGAACCCTGGCAAAGGTCTGCTTCTTAAGAGCCGAGGACCAGCAGTCTGCCTGCCCCAGGACTCCCAGTGAACTTGGAAATGACTGGAACAACTCTTAGAAAACATCAAAGACAAACTGATAGGGCCTGGACACCCAGCAGGTCACAGTCAGCCAACCTCCGTCACCAGGTCAGGTCTGTGCTGCCTGTGACGGGAGGAGATGTGGCTCCCGACACTGGTTCCCGCGGTCACCTGCCCCATCTGC
Organism: Spermophilus citellus; assembly: GCF_964194105.1. Classification (NCBI taxonomy): domain Eukaryota; kingdom Metazoa; phylum Chordata; class Mammalia; order Rodentia; family Sciuridae; genus Spermophilus; species Spermophilus citellus. The sequence continues at coordinate 215,609,815 of NC_138185.1, read as the reverse complement.
CCCACCATCCTCATCTGTGCCCTGGGGACAGAACCCATCCTGCGTTCACTGCTTTTATAAAGCATGAAGCGTCACATAGACAGACGGAGGGACACTGGGGTATCCAGACTTTTGGAGCCAGCAAATCCCAAAAGTTGACAAGATTGACTGGGATTCTGAGACAAAGGCCTTCCCACATGGTCGACTCCCTCTCAACAGGAAGTGAGTGAAGAAGAAACAGCATCTGACTCTCAACTTCTCAAACCAACCATGGGAAAGTTTTGAAATTATTTTTAAAAGATTAATTCATGGTAGACTATATCTACAAATGCCACCGTTTGGACCTTGAATGTCCCACAGAGTCTCAGGTGTTCAGAGGTGGGGCTTTGGGGAAGTGATTGGATCCGTTGACCTTGTCAGTGGATTAATCCGTTGATGGCTGAGGGAGCCACTGGGAGGCAGGACCCAGCTGGAAGAAGTAGTGAGTCACTGGGTGTCTTGTCCCCAATACCTTCCTCTCTCTCTCATCTTCTTAACTGTCTCCTCTGCTCACGTTCCCACCACCATGGGCTCTGCCTCACCTCAGGCACACAGCAATGCAATCTGGCGACCAGGGACTGAAACCTCTAGAACCATAAACCTTCCTGCCTCCACGTTGCTCTTGTCAGGTATTTTGGTCACAGTGATGAAAAGCTAACCCCATCAACTACAATGAAATAAAATAACTAGGGAAACGCAACAAAAATCAGTTTCCATCAAATTGCCATCAATGTGTATATTCTCCCTCAATTTCTGTATTTGTCTCACTGCAGATGGAGCTTGGGAGCCAGCTCGGGTGGCAAGATCACACCGACCTATCTTCTCTTGGCCTGGACCGGCTGCATCCTGGGAACTTGCTAGAACTGCAGTGCCTGGGGTCCTGCCCTCTCCTGTTGACCCAGAGTCTGCTTTTTCACAAGATGCCCAAGCAATTCACAGGCGTGCTAAGGTGAGTGGTGGCCGCCAGGGTGGGTGGAGCACAGGATGAAGGAATTAGCCAGAACTTCCATCTCCCAGACACCATCTCCCACCACACAAGAGCAGAAGACAGAAACCGTCTTCCTGAGCAACAGGACTGCCTACATAATTTACAGAGCCCAGTGCAAAATGTGAACATGGGACCCCTTTCTAAAAGGTCTTAAGAATTTCAAGATGGCGACACAAGCAAGTGGGGGCCCTTCTGACGGGGGTGGAAGGGACCACAGGTCCCATGTTCATGGAGCTGGCGAGGTAAGAAAGGTCATTCTGGGCCCCATCATGCTAGCCAGATACATCATTTGCTTTATTCATTTCCAACCATTGTAATTAAAAGCTCCAACTTCTCATCCTTTTTGACGTTTATTTTTTTTCTCCATATGCAAATAAAAATGGTTTTCAATGGCTCTTATTCCAGTGTAATTCTTTCAAAAAATACAAATATGTAGGTCTATGAAAACATGAGTGGAAGTTCTGTGTAGGGAAAGACAATTTGTGGTCACTTATTTTATTGACAGTGTACAGACTTTTGATATATTGCATTACAATACTGACCGCCAGATTTCTCATAAAGGTTCAGTTTGTATTTACTCTAGATTTTTCTTTACAACAAAAGTAAACTCATGCCAGTGTTTAGGAACCAAGAATGTCAATTCATTCAAATTTAATGTCAGTTTTATTAAACTAAGAATTTCATGTCACAGAGCATTCACAGTGCAGGAGGTCACAGTTATTGAAAAAATAAATAGCGGCATAAATATATTTATTATTTACAACTTTCCAACCCGTTGCTCCTGCTCTGAGAGAATGAACAAATATAAGGGTGCAGCCCAGCGCGCTCAAAGTGTCTTGTGGGGGACCCAGGCCATGTGTGGCCTGCCCTAGATGTTCTTGGTCTGCGCTGTTTTTTAACAAGGTCCTTTCAGGACCCAAGACAACCCTGATCACCTGCTACTTGGTAAGTCAGGAGGGCCCTAGGAAGATCCAAATACCTGGGGGAAGCCATGCCCAGCCTGCCTCTTGGCACCTCGTAGTGCCTGGCCTCTGCACCTGGGTCCTTGCCTTGGTGATCCTGCATCTGCCCACGGGCCTGGACCCAAGTGGCCAGCAGCCTCCTCCTCTCTAGGGAATCAAAGCTCCCTTTGTGCGCAGACACCAGCAGCTACTCCCAGCTGGAAGGGAGGTGAGGCAGAGGGCACCCTGCCAGGGAGCCTGTGCTCTGAGCTGGAGATTTGGGATCCTAGACTAGCAGCCACCCACAGGGATTCCCCCAAAGAAGCTCAGCCACATCTCTGTTTGCTGGATCCCCAAATTCCCTGGTACAAGCCTTGGGTAGTGTGGACAGTGTGGTCACAGAGTCTACAGCTCAGAGGGTCAGGGATGGAAGGTGAGACAGGATGCCCAGTGGTCAGGGGAAAAAAAAAACCCTAGGAAATTTTATTTGGAAAAACAGAAAAGCCTTGAATTTTCAGGGGGAGGAGAGGCCTCCTCCTGTTAAAAGGGGACCACGTGTCCCCTGGGGGATTCCCCTGGAGTGCTGGCAGGAGGGCTCTGCTATCTGGGTCCCTCCCTCTGTGCGCAAAGGCTGGTCATACCAAGCCCTGCATCTAGAAACCAAAAGCTGCACGTTCCTCTGGTAGCTTTAAAATGTTGTTTTTCGGAGACGGGGTGGGGAGGGCACATACTCCCCCCAGAATCAACAAGTTTGTTGGCCTTATAAATGGAAAAGTCCCAACCACCCAGGTGCATAAGGAACAGTTGCTTGGATTCTGGCAACACTGTGGGATAGGTGTGGATTATGCTGGAATTTGTCACCGGGCTTTTAAAGAAGGAGTAGCCAATCCCCAGCCCCGAAAATCCAATGGATGGGAACAGCCACACGGTTGAGGCCCTGCCCTTCAGAGATGCTTCTTGGAGGCTACAGGGACTGGAGGAGGGTGGGATTTCAGGTGGACATGAGGCGGGATAAAGATTCACAACCTGGACAACTGGATACTCACTCTGTAAGAGTGGACACAATGTCCTAGAAGCACGAAGGTCAAAGAGGACACCAAGCAGGGCCACTAGTCTCTAGCGGTGTGTGCCTAGGACGTGTGAGGGCTTGGCAGCAGTGAGTAGAACCCGCAAGCCATCTGTGATGGAAAAGTCAGGATTTTTAAAAATCTTCATAGAAGAATCAGAGCTTGGATACCACTCAGCTGGCTTCCTGGGAAAGACTGCTCCACCTGGGGTGGAGAGGGCGTCCCTCCCGATCTCACGCGGCACCCACTTGCTGGAGCTGGGCGGCACTGTGACAAGCCCCATGTCCACCCGCTAGCAAGCTGCCAGGTTCGAGGTGAAGTATGAAGCTAGCATCCAGTTTCAGGTTTCTTTATTAACAAGCAACTACAACAACCTAAATGGAAATGCCTTTTAAAAATCTGCACCCGTGGAATGGGCCCTGTGGGGAAGAGTCCTTTGCATGAGGCCAAGGTTCCCGTGACAAGACCTGGCGGGAGGCCGCGGACCCTGGTTCTCCGCCTTGTAGATCTGTACTGTGAAAGACCCCCCTCTCGTTCCCACACAACTGACACCGTGGGGCATAGTGACCCAGAGAACAGGAAGCCCCTGCCCCACGGCTGTAGGCCTCACGCTCCAGGGGCTCATGTGAGGAGCCGCAGAGACCAGAAACCCCAGGAGGGAGCGCTCTCGCCTGGCGAGGGCTCGGATGCTCTTTGGGCGAGTCCATATGGAGAGGGCAGTGGGTCCAAGGAGTGTGGGGATGAGGACCTCCTGCCACCCAAGAGCTAACCAGAGAGCATTTCCAGGAATTTCTAGAAGTTTCTAAGGACACGACGTGGCAACAGGGCTGCTCCAGACAGGAACCACAGGCATCCCGGATGCATCTGCTCCCTGCTAGTACTGGGCTTCTCTCCCACTTTCCCCAGAAGCAATGAGCTGACCCTCTCCTGTCCTTCTGGCCTTCTTTGCCCCCATCTTGAAGAGAGGGAGGGGCCTTGTGGTTCCAGGAGGAGGAAGGCCAAGAGGAAAGACAGGTGTGGGGCCAAGATGCCACCTACACCCTTCCCGAGTTCCTGCCTGCTGGGGAGTCCAGGGTTCCCTGAAGGGTGGGCTGCTGCAGTGATCGAGCTTGCAAATCCTTGTGTCCAGGGAAGAGAAGGTCGGAAAAACCTAGACCCCAGGCAGCCCAGGCTGGGGCTTTTGGTCCCTGTCTTCAGGACTGTGCTTGGGTGGTGTGCAAACCCTGGCGAGGGCTCTGGGAAGGTGAGCGCCTACCGGCTGCTCGGGTCTGTAAAGGCAGGGGTGGACAGGCAAAAGCCAGGAAGAGCCCTCACAGGTGGGGACGGGAATGAGCAGGTGCAGACACACACCTGTAGCCAGGTGTGTGCACAGGTGCTGTACTGTCCACAGTGCCCTGAACCTTCCATCTCTCACAGCCGCTGACCCAGAACCTTCCTTCAGGGTCAGGTCCCCAAGACACTTCACACTGTCCACCCTAATCCTTGGGCCAGTAAGGACAAATTCCAGACCAGAAGCAGGAATCACCTGCCCCTGTTCTATAGACACTTTCTACCTGAGTACATGGTTCCTTTTGCTTTTCTGACCCCCAGAGAAGAGCTTAATGTATTTTTTGTCTATTTTGTAGCAGAAATAATTACCCCATGCTAATTAGCTTTGGAGATAAAAATAAAGGGAGTGATCCGGCATGGGCTGAAAGCGTAAGTTAAAAAATGAAGGCCTAAATCATCAAGCAACTGTTAAACTTGTGATGGAAATATATATAGTTAAAAACAGAGTATTTTTCACCTACACTGTTCATAGAGTATTTTAGGTTTGATAAATGCATAGAGCCTTTTAAGGACATTACGTTGGCACATTAAAGTCCAAAGAACATTAGCTAAGAGGAGCATACTACGTATTAAAAACATGATTTCATAGTCTCTAACTGCAGCTGTAGTCGACTTTATAACCTCAAATGGATTCTGCAGAGAAGAGGGCGATTAGGATATATTCTCTGAAAGTTACACAGGGACTCAGTGAATTGAAAACCAACAGGGACATCTTCAGGGACCATGTACCTTGGTCCTTGTCATATCTAAAAATGATTTTTAGTCTTTTTCAGAAAAAGAAAAAAGACTTCAGATAAGAACAGATCTTAGGAGATGATCTGGGGAATCCAGGAGTCAGTTAAATATTTGATGAGGTTCTGACTTAAACGAAAAGAACCAACCACAAGTGCAAACTCACGCCCATGCCTGCTGCCCCAGGCTGGCCAACCCACGTGCACTGGCTCAGCTGGGGAGGGGCGGTGGCGTGGCGCTTGGACAAGCATGCTACCGTTGGCCACTAAACTAGATCACTTGACCTGCCCAAGACTAAATGAATATGTGGGAAAAACTATCCCCGTGTGTGTGTGTGTGTGTGTGTGTGTGTGTGTGGTGTATGTGTTTTGAACTAAGCTATTCAGACCCAGACTGGTCCCCAGTGGCTCTGAAACCTCTTGCAGCTAAGTTTCTACTGCTGCATGGGCTCCCTCCCATCCTGCTTAGCCAATTTCTTAGGAAAATCCTTTTTTTCTCGATTTGAAGGCCCCTGAGCCCAGGCTCTGGGTAGAGAAACAGAAAGAGAAGCATTGATATGGTGTCCCTCTAATACTGATGTGAGTCCTGGATGGGAACTGGTGCCGGGAGCCAAGTCCCACCACAGGGTCATGCTTAAGGGAACTTGGGGACGCAGGCTCGAACACTTCCTCCTTTTGGAATTCCGGAGGCCTTACAGAGCATAGTCACAAATTCCAACATGGGTCATGAGCTTGGTGTCTCAGGAGGGGGTTAGCTACTGGAGTTAAACTCATTGCCAAGTTTAAAGCGATTTCTGGTGAATCACTAAAAACCTTTCCTCTGACATCGACAGGGGTGGCTCCCACATCTTCTCCTGTGCAAAATATCTCAATATTAAAAGTGCATCAGATCCGGTAGACTTTTGCGATAGAAACGTTAAAAAAATAAAAGAACACTCTCTATAGAAAATTAATTTGTGCTTGCTTTTGAGAACCCAAGAAAGGTTTGTGTTCATAAATCTTTTCAGTATACATTTTAGAGCTACGAAGCAGTTGAACATAGTTCCATGCTTCTCTATTTTTTAATCAGTCTCCTATCCCCGGCCTTTCATATGTAGTAAACTATGAGTTTCAAGAAAATTAGCTCTAAAAATTCCAAGATATGGTTTTCAGACTTGCCTCCAGCTAACGGGAGAGCAATTCATGGTTTTGAAGGAAATCTCTCTTCTTGTCACTAAAACCATCAGTTCTGAAATTGGCTGGGCATATAAAGAACTGCGTCTTTCCACAAGGGGGTTATGAAGCTAAAACATTAAAGAAATGACAAACCTGGACAGACAGTGCATTGCCTCACACAGAAGGTCTGGAATGTCAAGCAGTGAACTGCAGTCCTCACTGTGTCTCTGAGTTAGCACCTGTTTCCACGTGGGTCCTTCACCTTTTTCTATATTCCAAACCAAACATCTTCACGTCAATGCAAGACGAGACACAGAGGTTTCATTTTTGTACAGGGGTGACCTTTTTGGGTCCCCATCATGATCTTTTAGTGTGGAATGATATTTTTCAAGTATGATGATCTGTCGGATGTTTTATTTTTTAATATTTCACTGCTCATTCTCTGCATCAATAAAAAGGATAAGAGTATTTGCGTTTCTCTCTTCTGCTGTGAAAGAAATGTTTCCATTCTTCTAATTTTTCCAGAAAAAGGAGTGGAATTTCTGCTGTCATGGTCTCCAACCCCAGCAGGGTGACGCCTTGCCTCTTCCAAACCGTGAGTGCTTCCGGCAGAAGTCAGAGGCTCTTGGGGACACATGTTGCCTGAGGACCTCACTCCTCTGGCCCCGAGCTGACACTACAGAGTGGCACTTTTGTTTTGCACTTGCCCAGAGAGACCTCGTGGGCACCGACCGCCTCGTTTCTGAGCCTGCCCATGGAGGAGAAAGACAAGCTGCATGCAGAAGTGTGCAAGAGATGGGACACTCCATGTCCCCGCGGCTGGCAGCTCAGGGGCCTGTGGAGCTGCTCAACTCGAGTACCGCCAGGACCCTGCCTTGGGGGCTGACTCCAAGGAGCAGGCCAGCAGCCTGGGCTGGGACCAGGCAAAGACCACTATGGCCCTTCCTTCCAGCTCATGAAAGGTCATATGGTGGTGGCTGAGGCAGGAGGGACCTGTGGCAGGGGAGGGAGAGAGAAGGATGCCAGTGTGGTGGGCGGCCAGGAGGCGCGGGGTGGTGGCTCAGCTCTAATCGTCTTCTCGGCACATGGGCAGGTTGACGAAGGTGAAGACGTTAAACTCTATCATTATGGAGAAGCACAGGAAGATGGCGTAGAGAACCAGCACGTAGACGCCCAGCTTCCGGTCCAGCCGCCATTTGTTGAGGTGGATGCCGAGGACCTGGGGGGACAGAGTGTAAGAGTTGGGCTTGGGGAAGAGGGACACAGAAGGCGTAATGTGTAATTCACAAACCCTGGAGCTGCAGAACGGAGACAAGGGCAAATGGTCCCTGATGGGCTTCTCCTTGGTTTCACCAGAAACAGCCCTGAGTATACATGCCAGGAGCAGTCTATGGCCCAGTCCTGCTCACTCCAGGATACCCAGCAGCCACCCTCGGGGCACTCACCTTCCCAGGCAGGGCCACCTCCTCAGGTGCACAAGTCCCCCAGCCCAGGCCTTGTCGAGAGACAAGCAGGTCTTTATCTTGGCCTCAGAACGTGGCCTGTCTTTCTTCCTTGGCATATTTCCCAAGGCTCCCATGGACCCATTCTTGGCAAACTGCAGCTTGGGGCATCCCTTTCTGTGTGTGTGTGTCCCGCCACTGCATTTGCGGGGGTGGGACACGCTTGTGGCGGGGCACGCTTCCCCCCACTGTCTTTCCTGATGTCTGAATCAAGGCTTCCAAGGGCTGGACCGGTTACCTCTGCAGAGCACAAGGCTCTGTAAATCAGACCAACCTGGTTTGAATCTTAGATTTGCTGTTTCCTCAGTCTGTGACCTGGGGCAAATTACTTACCCCCCGAGCCTCGATTTCTTCTGCAAAATGGGAATGATACCTGCACTCCCCTCATCAGGGAGCAGCAAGGATCAGAGAAGTAACGCAGAAGTAAAGTGCTCAGCTCAGGCCTAGGCACATGGAGTAGGGAAGCCTTAACTACCAAGTGTCATCCTGAGGCCTGCCGTACCCCCTCTTGTCAGCTCAGATGGGAAGATTTTCTGTCCCCTGGCACTAGAGAGCGCACTGGACGAGGCAGCAAGAAGAAAGGAAATGTAATTCACTTCCCCTGTGACATCTCATCTGCTCAGGAAAGTGCTTAGTAGTGGTGTGGGTGTACACCTTTCTCCATTTGTCTTATGCCAGGGGCAGGGGACAGGGAGGTGTTTGGAGTCTTGCAAGTCTTGCAAGACGAGGCAGAAGCTGGTGAAATGAGGCCTGCGTGAGGCTTCTCCTTTGGAACTGTAGACACTCACGGTGAGCGCGACGGAGCCCAGCAGCAGCACCACAGAATAGACCAGACCCCGGCTGTTGATCTTGACCTGGAAAAGCAAACACAGGGGCTCTGAGCCTCTTGGCTGCGTGGCCAATCCACTGTGAATGCCCAGCGCGCTCAGGTTTATTCACTCCCTGCTCAGGAGAACACAGGGTCCTCCGGTAAGCACATGGCCAGGGGGTCTGGACAATGTGGGTTCAACCTGGACTCTGCTCTCTGAGGAAGGGGCCCGGGAGGGGGACAGGCTGAGATAAGAGGTGGAATCACTGAATAGCCCTCGGCAAACATGGGATCCCTTATTGATCCCATTGATCCCCCACCCCAGTCTGTTCTGGAAGCTGTCAAAGAAGGTGTGTGCCCCATTCATGATAAAAACACTTAAGACGCAAGGAATGGAAGGAACCCACCTCAACATCATAAAGGCCACACGTGAAAAACCCAAAGCCAACCTCGTAGTAAATGGGAAGAACTGAAAGCATTTCCTTTAAAACCCGGGACAAGACAAGGACGTCCACTCCCACCCTCCTGGGTAACATAGTGCTGGAGAGTCTAGCCAGAACAATTAGGCAAGAGAGGGAAATAAAATAGGAAAGGAGGAAGTCAAATAATCACTGTTTGCAGATGATGGGATCCTATATCTAGAAGATCCAAAAAAACTCTACTAAAAGACAGCTTGAGCTAATAAGCAACTTGACAAAGTAGTGGGTCAATAACCAACATACAAAAATCAATAGCTTTCCTTTATATCAACAATGAAGCTTCCAAAAAAGAAATCAGGAAATCAATTCCATTCACAATAGCCTCAAAAAAAAAAAAAATCTAACCATGGAGGTGAAAAACCTCAACAATGAAAACTACAGAACACTGAAGAAGGGAATTGGGGAAGACCTCATAAGACAGAGAGGCGTCCCATGTTCCTGGATGGGCAGGATTAATGTCGTTAAACATCCATGCCACCAAATGCAATACACAGATTCAATGCACTCCCCATCAAAATACCAATGGCAGTCCTCAAAAAATTAGAAAAAAATAATCCTAAAATTCATTTGAAAGAATAAAAGACCCAGAGTAGCCAAAGCAATTCTAAGCCCAAAAAGCAACCCTGGAGGCATCACAAACCTGACTTCAAATTATTCTACAGAGCCATAGCAACAAAAGCTGCATGGCCCTGGCCCAGAAACAGACACACAGCCAACGGTACAGAAGAGAATTCACAGGGAAAACCCACACATCTACAGTCGTCTGATCCTTGACAACGGTGCCAAAAACACACACTGGAGAAAAGACAGCCTTTTAAACAAATGAGGCTGGGAAAACTGGTTACCTGTATGTAGAAGAATGAAACTAGACCCTGTCTCTGACCCTGCACAAAAGTCAACTCAAAATGCATCAAAGACCCAGGAATTCGATCGGCAACTACACAACTCCTAGAAGGAAAGTAGGGTCAACGCTCCAGCACGTGGGCACGGGCAACGGCTTTCTCAATAGGATCCCCGAAGCTCAGGAAAAAAGTTGATTAATGGGACAGCATCAGATTAAAGAGCTTCTGAGCAGGAAAGGAAACAGGAATGTGAAGGGAGAATCTACAGAGTGGGTGAAAGTCTTTGCTAGCTACTCTTCTGACAGAGGATTCATATCTAGAATATGGAAAGAACTCAAAACGATTTACACCCAAAAGTCAAACCACTCAATTACTAAATGGGCAAATGAATTAAACAGACACTTCTCAAAAGAGGAAATACAAATGGCCAACAAATATATGAAAAAATATCCAACATCGTTAGCAATTAGGGAAATGCAAATCAAAACTACACTGAGATTCATCTCACATCCCTAGCCAGGTGGCAGTCAGCAAGAACACAAACAATAATAAATGCTGGGGAGGATATGGAGACAATGGAACACTTTTACGCTGTTGTTGGGGGCGTAAAATCCTATTAGTACAACCACTATGGAAATCAGTATGGAGTTTCCTCAAAAGACTAGGCATGGAACCACCGTATGACCCAGCTGTACCACGCCTCGGTATTTACCCTAAAGAATTAAAATCATCTTATTACAGTGATACACGCATATCCACGTTCACAGCAGCAGAATTCATAACAGCCAACTATGGAACCAGCCTAGGGGTCCATCCGCAGGTGAATGGATAAAGAAAACGGACTCTTACTCAGCCATAAAGAAAAAGAAATATGCCATTTGTAGGAAAATCGATGGAACTGGAGTCCATTATGTTAAATAAAATAAGTCAAACTCAGAAGGTTAAAGATGGAATGTGTTCTCTCCTAAGCTGGAGAGGAAAAAGGAAAAGAAAGGTGGGGGTGGTGGGGACCTCCCGCAAACCAGGGAGACATCAGTAGAGGAAAGGAACCAGGGGGTGGGAAGAAGGGAGGGAGGGGAGAGGGCTGGGGAGGGACATGAGCCAGATCATGTTGCTATTTTGCATGCAAGTATGAGTATGGAACAACAAATCCCATTCCTACGTACAATTACAGCGCACCAACAGAACATACGTGAAAAACAAAGAAGGAGGGTGCCAAGGTGCCAAGGATGGAGACAGGCATATCTCCTAAACCCTGGGCTAAGTGCACCCACCTGTTTTCCCTGGGCACTGGGGGGACTTACCGTGGATCCATAACTAATGACCATGGTCTGCAGGCCCCACGGGATGCCGAGCCCCACCAGGATGTCGAACACATTGCTTCCTATGGTGTTGGACACCGCCATGTCACCAAGGCCTGGGGACCACCAACACATTTCCGTCATCAAGAGCAGGTCTCTGGAAACCCGTGTTCTTTCTCACAACTGTCTCCTCAGTGCTATTCCTTAGAAAGGGATCCCCTCCTCATGGACCCTATTTTCCTAAGACCTTTCTTGTGAGGTTTAAGATCTTCTCCCTTCAAAAAAAATTTTTTTTAATATTTATTTTTTTTAGTTCTCGGCGGACACAACATCTCTGTTGGTATGTGGTGCTGAGGATGGAACCCGGGCCGCACGCATGCCAGGCGAGCGCGCTACCGCTTGAGCCACCTCCCCAGCCCCCCTTCAAAAAATTTAAAAGACCCTGTTACGGGCTGAATCGTGGCCCTCAGACTCACTTGTTAATGTCCTAACCCCCAGTTCTCCAGGGTGGGACCTTACTGGAGGCAGGGCCTCTGACAAGGTAAGAGGTTAAGATGAGGTCATTAAGATGAGCCCTCATCCAATGTGACTGGGAGAACCTTGGACACAGCACACAGGGAGAAAGGCTGAGGGGGAAGACAGCCCAGGAGGTCAGGACAGCGGCCTGGGAGGGATTCTCAGAATCAACTCTGCCCACACCTTGACCTTGAACTTCTGACATTCTCTGAGGACCCACCATGAGCTCTGCCTCACTTAGTGCTCCAGTTGTGCTGGGGAACTGGGGACAAGATCATCCTCATGGGGCCGATGATGAAGGGCACAGTGTGTGAGTGGCCCGTTGTCAGGACGCCTGGTCGGGCACCCTTTATGACAAGCCATCACAGTCCTGTTTGTGGCCCAGGCAAAGGTACCTGGCCTTGGCCAGGATCACAGGGTATCAGATCTCATGCCTTGGTTGTTCCTAAAGGGTAAACTTTCTCCAAACAGGACAGAAGCATCTCAGAGGCTGGGGGCCATGCCCACTGTCCAGTCTCATGCCAGCTACGCCAGCTGAGGAGCTCAATCTCTTGAGGGGATTAAAGTGCAGAGAGCAAATTCATAAATAAGACTCGTGCTGGCTGAAGTCTGTTCTAACTTCCCATTCAGCCCTCATTTGACACACACCAAGGTCTGCAGAATGAGCAAACCTGGCACACGGTACCTATGCCATGACACTGCTTGGTGGCTGGACAGCCTGGCAGCTCTGACCAACATCTGGACGAGGGCCCACCCCCTCCTGTCCTGGCTGCTGTCATCTGCTGACTCCTGCACACGAGGCCCCCCAAGGTCTGCAGGGCTGGGCGGACGCTCCTGCTCCTTCCTGCCAGGCGTTGTTCCGAGTGACCTCAGAGTCTTGGCAGCTTGGTCCTGTGAGGGGCCGCAGCTCTGGGAACCTGGCCTCCCAGGATCCTAGTCTGGCAAAACTCAGGAACACACAGGACTGTTCTGGACCAGCTGCTGGTGCCTGGTGAGGACACGGGGCTCCCCAGACAGGGAGGGAGGAGAAAAGGTGCGGGAGTTTGGAGAAAAGACAGGTGCTCCTCAGGGTTGCTGGAGTCCCCACACTACGCAGCATCTGTGGCATCTGGTGTGACTCCTCGAGGACTCTTAGGGCCATGACTCAACCTTAATGAGCATGCAAATCACCAGGGGGTGGGGGGAGGTTCTGTTAACACGCAGATCCAGTTTGGTGGGACTGGGGCAGGGCCCAGAGGCCCCATTTCTCCCAGGCTTCCAGGTCCATGTCAGTGGGCCACACTTGAGCTGGGAGCCTGCAGGGAGCTCAGGGTGCAGGACCTCCCCTTTAAAACAAGCTGCTGGTCTTCTGCGTGGCGCAGCAGACTCCTAACACGGTTTCTATGCCCTTTGCCGTTGAGAAGCTACCTGATCTTACCATGCCTGTGGGGTTCTGTCAATCACAGCAATTCTGCCACCCTTATGATGCACCCCCAGTCCGGGTCTCAGGCTCCCCACTTTTCTGTACGCCTACAGTTCATTATAGCCACTCTGTGACGGTGTCCTTCCTCAGACCACCACAGGTGGGCCAAGGAGACCATCTGTCCCTTGTTCTAAAGAAGACCTGCAGTGACTTCACTGGGACCCCTACTCAAACCCTGAAGTTTCTCGCATCATGACCCCCCCCCCCCAGGGCCAGTCACTTAAACTGTGGTCTCTTGCCCTCTTGACCTCCCACTGTGTCCACTGGATCAACCAGGAAGTCCACTCTGAGAGGCCCCCTCACTGGCAGAAAAGGAGCCGTAGAGAAAAGCGGGACTTTGGACGGCTCTTAGTTGTGCCCTCAGAGCCCGCACAGCAGCCCTCCTCCTGCGCCACGTGGCCACTCAGCAGGCTCACAAGGAGACCACTACGGCAAAACACTGGTTTTCTGAAGCCAGAGGAAGGGGGACGAGCTGGATGAAGAGGGTGCTCATTTTCCCTTCCTGGCCCTGGGACACGGCTCCTGTCAGCTTGCTGGCTGTGTGGAGTCTCACTTTGGAGGTTGGAGGTCACAAGATAGATTCTTTTTTTTTGGGGGGGGGGTACTGGGGATTGAACTCAGGGGCACTCAGCCACTGAGCCACATCCCCAGCCCTATTTTGTATTTAATTTAGAGACAGGGTCTCACTGAGTGGCTTAGTGCGTCACTTTTGCTGAAGCTGGCTTTGAACTCACCATCCTCCTGCCTCGGCCTCCCAAGCTTCTGTGATTACAGGCGTGTGCCACTGGGCCCAGCTTAGATTCATTTTTTTGACAACCACTAGAGTGAATGCTTCCAGACACCTCCAGGAGCTCACCATGGGACTGCTCTCCCCACGGATGGCATCTAAGATGTGATGCTTCCGGATGTGACCATCTCCCTTGTACCAGGACCGGACAGCTGCCATCCTCAGAGCCACACCTGGCCAACTACACTTGGGCAGGAAGATGAGGGGGCCACAAGGCACTGCTGGTGGCTGCGGGGACCAGACTCAACCCATACCTTGTCTGGCCACGATCAAGCTGGCCATGCAGTCGGGGACACTGGTGCCTGCGGCCAGGAAGGTGATGCCCATGATGACGTCAGGGATGCCCAGGGTGTAGCCGATGATGGTCACCTGCAGGAGAGGTGGGGAGTGAGCCCACCCGACACCTCCGAAACTGTCCCCACCCTGTGAGCTTTTAACTTGAACATGACGTTGCTGTCACGGAGGGGGAAATCTGGAATAGGGTTCAGTTTTAAAAGTATCTCTTGAGTGTGCTTTTTTCCCTGATTGAACAAGTACTATGTCTCAAAACATTTACAAAATAAAATACAATGACCTCCCATTTCTTAAGACCCTCAGACAGCCACTGCTCAGCTCTTAGGTCAGCCGTGGGCCTCAAACTCGAGCATTCAGGAAACCCCTGCAGGGCTGGTGCCCATGCAGACGGCCAGGCCCCACCAGAGTTCTTGCCTTCCCAACAAGGCCCCGGGGTTGGTGTGGCTGCTGGTCTGGGCACAACGTTTCAGAAGGTTCCAGACCTTGTTTTTGGTGTGTGTATATGTCAGGAAAAATGACATCCAAGTACACCACCAACATCTCTTTTGTGACTGTTTCACATAATGACCCTGGGGACACCTTTCCGTTGGAATCGTCATCTACAACACATTTTAGCTGACACTTACATTTCACTGTATGGCTGTAAAACGTTAGCCAACTCCTCCCTGCTGGATATTTAGCTGTTTTCTTTTTGGCTCTTATAACATCACTGCCTATGACGGTATTTATTGAGCACTTACTGTGTACCAGGTTCAGTACGAGGTGTTTTCCACAATCTCATGTACTCTATCATTTACCATTTACCACCCACTGATGAGGGAGGCACGATTGTTATGCCAACTGAGGGTCAGAGAGGTTAAGCCACAGTGCCATGGACACACAGCTGGCTATCAATGGAGCAGGGATTCTGAGCCAAGTTTCTGCCCCTACAGCTGGTGCTCCAGCCTTTCCATCACGCTGTCCATCTTTGGCTTTTTGCCACCTTAGGGTAACTTCCAGGAGGTAAAACTTCTGGATCAAAGGATCCACAGGCTCTTAAAGCTCTTGGTGCACAGTCACACACTCTACTAATGAATGTGAGACCTGGAGGGATGGTGGGGTCGGAGCAGCTGTCAGATGGAAAGCCCTGGAAGCATTTGGACCACCCTGGCTCACCAGGCCCTCAGCTCTGTTCTGCCTCTCCATCTAGAGATCCAGACAGTGGCACCCGAGAGCCCATCACATCTCAGCTACCAGTTCCAATCCTGCGAGTGGCTGTATGACCCTGGGTGAGCCAACTTGCTCCTCTGAGCCTCAGCCCCCTCACCTGTCAAATGGGCTTGTTGACAAGGACAAAATGAGAAAATGCAAGGTGACAGCACCTGGCTCATGGCAGATGTCCACGGTGGCATCTCCCCTTCTGCTTCAATCATTTGTTTGCTATCTTTGGGGGCAAAGAGACTGGGGATCAGGCTTCCTGGGGCTCAGAGAGCCCTGGACAGGGCAAACTTTCTAAGTGCAAAGCTCGGCTCTGGCCGGCAGCCAGCATCTGGTCTTAAAAGATGTCCCTGTTAGGGGAAAGTTTTTCTGAGGGGTCTGAGGACAGCAGACCCACTAAGAGGGTTCGCTCAGTGCTACTTGAAGTCCCTCCCTGCTCTCGAGTGAGCGTCACTTTCTCAGATCACCCTGTGCTGATGAGATTGTTCTCAGCCATGCACAGAGGGAGAGAGTGGGGGCAAAAAGGAAGAAGGAGCCGTCAGTGATTAATCCATGCAGGCTGTGAGGGGCTCTGCACAGGCCAGACCAGGAGGGGCCAACAGGTTTCTAATTGGTGACTCTGGACACCATCAGCACAGAAACTGGGTTACCCTGGGATTACTAGGGCTTCCCCCCCCTTAACTACAGAGTGACGGGGTCTAGAATGCAGGCAGCCTTTGCGGGGTGCCACAGCACCCAGCGTGTTTAGGATCAGGGATGCCACGCGAGCCCTGCTTCAGCCTGGCTCCAACCCTGCGGCCTCTGAGCCTCCTGTGGCTTAGGCTTCAGAAAGAGAAGGAAAGCCATGTCCAGAGCCCCAGGGCAGGTCCCAACTCTGTCCCTGACTACCTGTGTGACCTTGGTCCTCAGTGTCCCCAACTGTGCTGGGGAAAAGGGTGATCCACTTCTAAGGTCCCTCCCTGTGGACGCTCACACTCAAGAATTATTTTCCCTGAAGCTTTGGGGGCGAGAGAGGGAAAAGGCAGGTGGGGGTCTTCAGTCCTCCCTGGCACCCTCACCAGGGCACAGTGACAGCAAGGGCATTGCTCCCAGGCCAGCAAACCTTGCTGGCACTGTCAGACCCCCCAACCAGGCCCTCTGAAGTTCAGAACCACAGGTAAGAGGGCTCCAGCCAGGTGGCCCCTGACCCTGGGCCAAGCCACCACGTCTCTGGTTTAAAAAACAGCAGTGGGATTCGTAGGTGAAGGGTGTGCGGGTCGGGGGTCCGGCCCTGCAGCTGACCAGAGCGGAGAGACCCAGTCCATTGTTTTCTGTAACTAGAGAAGGAAGATTCCACACCTTCATTAATTTGATCTTCCAAATGCCACAAAACCCTGTTTACCTGGGATGTTGTTTGGGGAATACACGTAAGAAAACCCACTGAGTGCTGTGTTTAAATATAGATGGGCTGGTGGGTAGTTTTGCTTCAGAAAAATTAAGATGTTCAAATTCAAGGCCCAGTGTTTGTGCTCTCTGCCACCTCGTCCTGGGGGTTTTTCAGAGTAGCTCTTTCCAGTTCTTTCCAACACAGGAAAGCCCCCTTCCTCCTGCCCTGCATGACAGCTCTCCAGAGCTACTCAGAATCCTATTGGACTCCTGCCTGGGCTCGCACACTTTTTGGGGAGAGCAAGGAGGGTGTGATGGGGTTGGCTGGTGTTGAGAGCCACAGCCAAAGGGGCCACAGCAAACTTCCAGCTGCCAGCTATGATTGGCTCACAGCAGCCCCAGCAACATCTAGCTGATTGGCTCCTCTGTGGTGATGTTCATTGGGCTGTTTCCCTGCCCTTCAGACTGCCAGCTGATGATTGGCTCACAGAGGCCCCAGCAACATCTAGCTGATTGGCTCCTCCACGGAGCTGCTCATTGGGGGACTTCTTTGGCTCCACCCACGCAACCCAGCCAATCGGCCTCAAGAACAGGAGGATTGTGGGAGGTGGTGAGGGTTGTGGGGGGGTGAGAGGCTTGTGGGAAGCCGGTGGTGGCAGTTGGGCTCTGAGGGTTTTTTCCTGAGGAGCTGTTTTGTTTGGCGTTTGTAGTTCTAAAAATAAAGTTAGTTTCTTTTGACAAGTGGCTCCTGAATTGTGCCCAGCCAGACTGCGGCAGGCTGGGAGCAGAACCAGGTTGCCTGTGTGCCTGAGGCATTAGGCTCTATGAGGTGTTCCCCGAAGCTCGCAGGTGAGACAACGCAGAAGGCTGAGAGGTGAAATGACTGGGCTCTGAGAGCCTTAACCTAATCGGTGCATTAATCCACTGATGGGGACTAACTGGGTGGTAACTAGGCGGTAGGGGGGGATGGAGGAGGTGGGTCCCTGGGGTTTATATTTTCTTGCTGGTGAGGGGAGCTCTCTCTCTGCTTCCTGGGGGCCATGTCCTGAGCTGCTTTCCTCATCCCCCACACCCCTCCCCCACGATGCTCTGCCTCACCTTGGGCCCAGAGCAGTGGAGCTGGCCATCTATGAACTGAGACCTCTGAAACCGAGAGACCCAAATAATCTTTTCCTTCTCTAAAATTGTTCTTGTCAGGGTTCTTGGTCACAGCAGCTGCTAAAACAGGCTCCAACAGCCTTACAAGACAGCACGGGTCACTCACTTCACAGAGGGGGCCACCTTGGCCCAGGCCAGTGGCTCCCAAGAGGTAGGACTGGTGTGACACCCCCCCCCCCCGGACCTTTGTTCACACTGAGCTGTGTGGTTCCTCTGGAGTTGAGGGAGATGGCCCTGTGACCACAGGGGAAGCCACCTGGCTGCTGCCTCTAAAGTCAAGCCTCGCTTGTCTCCACCCAGATGTCTGGGGAGAATGCAGTGACCCAAGGGGGCCACCAAAGCATGAGTGGGCAACAGATGAGCTTCACCACTCATGGGAAGGCAGCCACATGGATACCTTCTCCTTGCTCCTGGGCTTCCACTTGGGCTGAGGAGGAGGACAGGGGCCCTCTGGCTGGGACACGCAGCTCCAGGAGCATGTTCTGTTGCAGCCTGGCCCAGCCAGCGAGGGGTTTGTACAGGGAGCTGTTGAGTGTGGCCCGAGGAGCTTCCGAGAAGCTGCAAAACCTCCATCCATGGGCACGGGAACTCCAGGCATAAAGTGAGAAGCAGCTCTTGGTGTGGGTGGAGGCCACGGACCAGGAGGCCGATATTGGGGTTCTAATCCCACCTCTAGCACTCACTGATGGTGTAACCTTGGGCGAGACCCTCACTCTCTCTATGCCTCAGTTTCCTCATCTGTAAAACGGGGACAATACAGTACTTGTCCCATGGGGTCGTCATGAGGGAGTTCACATGGGGGCGCTTACAGCAGAGCTGGGCACAGGGGAAGGGACAGGAGCACTGGGGGGTCCTGGGGAGAGCCACCTGCGTCCACCATTATCTCCCACAGCCCCGGCCCCTTTGCTTCACATTCCCCTGGGGAACCCAGAAGTGGGGGGGCCTGTGATCAGCTGACCCCGTCAGAATCCTCCGTCCATCCCGCCGTTCACCTGTGTGAAGTCCCTGTCCCTCCCGCACGCCCGCCTCAGAGGTGAGCACAAGCTGCAGCCAAGCCCCTGGCACACAGCACAGCGCCCGCTCTGTGTTTAAACCCTTGTCCTCTGAGCAATAAGCCACTGGCCCTGAGGTGGCACAGCAGTGCCTGTGAGGGCCTTGAGCCCAGCCTTCCTCCTCTGCTGGACAGGGGCTGGCTGTCCAGTCCCCCCGCCGCTCCCACCACTCACCAGCCACACCATGAAGTAGGAGAAGACGGCGATCCACAGCGTGGCGGTGACGAAGGTGACCATGAACAGCTTCTCCCAGCGGGGCTTACTGCAGTTGGGGATGGTGACACACAGGAGGAAGATGAGGGGCCAGGTGAACACCCACTTGGCCTTGTCCCCTCGTGCTTCTGCAGGGGGTGGGGAAAGCAAGGAGGGAAGGGGGGAGAGAGACATGGAGTTATACACCTGCGAGCCAAACCAAAGAACATCACCTCCCAGAATCCCGGGCTTCCATAATGTCACTCTGGAAGCAGCAGGGCAAAGCAGTAAGCATGTGCAGACTGACTAACTGTAGTCTATTCAAATCCTTCATTTGTTAGGACTCGGGAGGTGAGACCCAGAGCAGGGAGGAACCTGGCCAGGGAGCTGGGATGTGGATGTGGTTGAGCCCCGGAATCCCACGGATGGATGGGCTGGAATTCAAATGACCTTGAGTGACCCCATCAGTGTCACTTCCTTCCCCGAGGAATACAGTCATGCAAATACAACAATGTGGCGATAATCAACACAGCGCTGGCCGTTTTGTAGACTATTCATTTCTTCATCTGTTAAGTAGGAACAAAATCTCTCGGTTGTTGCAAGAATGACGGGACGCAGTCTGAGACCTCGGCACAGAGCCCAGCACACAGTCAGTACTCTGATCTCCGGCTTCTTCGACCAAGGTCACACAGTCAGCCTATGGCAGGTACAGACTAGCCTAAGGTGTGTGCCTTGGCTGGCGGTCCCCAACACTGGACCCTGCCAAGGCATTCCCACACAATTCAGCCAAGGAAAGGTGGCCTCAGGAAGTCACCGAGCGCAGCAGTGTCCTTAATGAGACACCAGGTATGGGTGTGCGGACGGCAGTGCAGGAAGGACCTTTGAAATTCTCTGTAAAAGCAGTGGGGACAATGGCAAAAATGGTGACAATCTTTTTTTTTTCAGAACTCCAGAAATCAGTCAAAGGCTTGTGGCAATCCAGGATGTCTATTTAGGACATCAGCGAGATCCCAGTGAGCTGTGGGGGTTCTCACTTTCCCCATTTCCAGTCCCTCTCACCTGCCAACCAGCAGCCTGCAGTTCCACTTACGGCCACCAGAGGGCAGGTTGTGACTGACGTTTCCAAACCTGTGAAAGGGCCTCCAAGAGCCTGCATCTACCCTCCTAGGAAACCTCCGCAGAGCACTTGGGAAGCCCCCCACCCCCACCCCCAGAATTACTGTTATGGACCTCTCTGGTGCTTCTTGGAAGTCCCCACTTTCAAGACTGTCTACATATCTGAACCTGGTGTGAAGAGCCTTTTCCTGGGGGTTTTGGTGAAAACAGTCAGAAGCAATCATCAAATCATGTGCCCCAAGTGGCAGATCACAGTTAGGAAAACCAATAGGGAATGAGCCATTGACAGGGGTTTGGCAAAGCTGCCACGTGTTCCCACAGACCTCAAGGACCCAGCGCATGCGCAGCGCTGCCGGGTGGTTCCCAGGGTCAGGAGACTTGAGGTCGCCCTAAGCTCTCACCTCTGTTCTGTGATGGCAAAAAGCAAAGGTGAATGCAGAGTCGGAAACTTCCTGTCTAAAAGTTGAAGGCGACCCCAAACGACACGGAGCCCCCTGACAAAGACAAGGGGTGGGGAGGGGGCTGCTGAGTTCAGTATCTAGGGAAGCTCTGCCTGGTTATGAGCCTCTAGTGTGACCCGGCACAGACTGGGTGGCCTGGCCCAGCCAAGAATACACATTTTACAGAATTAGTTCAGAAGAATCACTAAACAAACAAATGACAATGATAACAGTACAACAACAATGTCACACCCTGGAAAGCGGGAAGAAAATGATTTCTAGATTTTCCACATTTTGTTATTTTAAATATACGACAATACATTGTTTCTATAACAATAACAAAAATTTATGAGTCATGCAAAATAATATTGCCCAGACACAGGGAAAAGAAGAGCCAATATGACCTTCACAGAGGAAGTCCAGAGGTTGGGTTCATAAGACAAAAACTTAGTTGGCTATTGTGAAATATACATAGGGTTTTTTTTTTTTTTTATGTCTACAACAACTAAAGAAAAGCAAGAGAATGATACTAGAAAGTACGAGAATCTCACTGGAAAATATGAATGAAGAGATCAAAGTGACTTAAGAAACACAGCAATTCTGGAATCAGGAAGTAGAGTAACCAAGATGAAAGATCCACTAGAGGGGTTCCACAGCGGATTTGAGCAGGCAGAAATTAAAAAGTCAACAACCTTGAGGATGATCCAGCCTGAGGATCAGAAAGACAAAAAGAAGAAAAATGACCAGGCCTCAGCGACCTGTGAACACCAAGCAGATAAACAGGCGTCCTGGGAGGCAGGGGGAGGGGAAAAGGAGAGGAAGAACGAGAACTCATGTTGGAGAACCCCCCATCTGATGGAGAGCATTGATATATGCATTAGAACAGTCTCCGGAACCTTCTCCAGGCCAGCCCAAGTGTCAGGCTGCGAGACAAGAGTCAAGGCATGGGGACTGACATCGGGGAGTGTGTTCCCTGGCCACAGTGGGATGGAGTCGGTGATCAGCAACAGGGAAACTGGAAGATTCACAGTTGTGTGGAAGCTAAATAGCACACTCCTAAATCACTGTGATGGAGGAAGAAATCACAGGGAAGATTTAAAAATCCTTTGGGTTGAACAAAAAAGCTCTGCTCTTATCCCTTCTATTCAGTCTGGTCCTCAAGGTTTTAGCCAAGGAAATGGGGCAAGAAAAAGAAGTAAAGGTCCTTCAGATTGGAAAGGAAGAAATAACACTGTCCCTCTGCATAGATGACCGGACTTGCATATGGAAAACTGTAAGGAATGCACAACCACACACGGAATGAACAAGCTCAGCCACGTTGAAAGATATGAGATCAATATACAAAATCCAATTCACTTGTATACACTGACAACGAATAATCCAGATATGAAATTAAGGAGACCATTCCATGTATAGCATCATCAGAAAAAATTACTACTCATATTTGTGTGACAAAAGTACAAGATTTATAAGTTGAAAACTACCAAGCATCATTGAAAGAAATTAAGAAGACCTAAATAAATGGGTGATGTCCTGTTTGTGGACTGGACAATGTAATCTTTTAAAAAAATATTTTCATTAGTTATATGTGGACACAATGCCCTTATTTATTTATTTATTTATTTATTTATTTAATGTGGTGCCGAGAATCGAACCCAGGGCCTCACACATGCTAGGCAAGTGCTCTACCACTGAGCCCCAGCCCCAGCCCCAGCCCACGGACAATTGTAATATTATTAAGAAAGCAATATTCCCCAAAGGGCTCTCAGAGTTGACGGGATCCCCATTAGAACCCCAAGGGGTTTTTCTACAGAAATTCTCAAACTGAGCCGAAAATCCACATGGAAACACAAAGGACCCAGACAAAACAAGCTTGAAAAAGGACAAAACTGGAGACTTTACACACTCTGAGCCTAACACTGACTACAGGGCTCTACAAATAAGAGGAGCTGCTGGCACGAGGGAGGGGGACTAGAATTTAAAGCCCAGAAATAAGCCCTTTGTTCAAGGTCAGCTGACACAGGACAAGGGTGTCAAGACACCTGCATAAATGATGGCATCTGCTGGTAAATGGGTGGAGCTGGAGATGACCAGGCTGAATGGAATAAGCCAACCCCCAGACCAAAGGTGGAGCGTTCTGACAGGCGGATGCCAACTCCCCGCTAAGTGGGGGGAGGAAGAACAGAAGGTTATTGGACTAGACAGAGGGGAATGAAGGGGGGGATGGAAATAGGAAAAACCGTGGAATGAATCAGGCGTGATTCTCCTATGTTCATATAGGAATAAATGCCCATGTTCAATCACCAGAATGGGAAGTTGTATTCCATGTATGCAGGATATGTCAAAATGCACTCTACTGCCACTGATACCTCAAAACAATAACAACAAAGACACATTTCAATAGGGAAAGAACAGTCTTCAACAAATGCTGCAAACTGGATATCCATGTGCAAATGATGGAACTGGTTCCCTACCTCACACCATATTAAGGTTTTTGTTTGTTTGTTTGTTTTAAAGATTTTAGACCTAAATATAAGGACTACAACTATAAAACAACTAGAAGAAAACATGGGAACAGCTCTTTATGCTATAAGATTAGTCAATGGCTTCTTAAATGACACCCAAATCACAAGCAATGAAAGAAAAAATGCATTAGATTTTATCAAAATTAAAAAAGTTAGTGATTTATAGGACATTAATGAAAAACTGAGGGGACTCCTCCTAACTCACAAATCATATATCTGATAAGGACCTAGAGTCCAAAATATATAAAGAACCCTCATAAATCATCAATTGCCTAAACAAAACAATACCCTAATTTTAAAGATGGACAAAGGGATTTGAATAGACAATTCTTCAAAAAAGATACATGAGGGCTGGGGATGTGGCTCAAGCGGTAACGCACCCCCCTGGCATTCGCGGGGCACTGGGTTCGATCCTCAGCACCACATAGAATAAAATTTAAAAAATATTAAAAAATTTAAAAAAGATACATGAATGGCCAATAAGCCTATAAAAACAAAAAACAAACAAACAAACACGCTCACCATCTTTAGCCACTAGGAAAATGCAATTCAAAACAGTTTCACACTCACAAGCATAATTACAGTAAAAAAGATAAATAACAGGTGGGTGTGGTGGTGCACACCTGCAACCTCAGTTACTCCAGAGGCCGAGGCAGGAGGATCACAAGTTTGAGGCCAGCCTCAGCAACTTAGTGAGGCCCTGAGCAACTTAGAGAGACCCTGTCTCCAAACAAAACAAAACAAAGGGCTGAAGTAAGTGCCCCTGGTTCAATCTCTGGTGCACATAAAAATAAAAAGATAAATAAAAAATATTACTGAGATTGTGGAAAAATAAGAACACTCATTCATTGCTGGTGGGAGTGTCAAATGTCTTCTTAGAAAACTCAAAGAGTTAACCAGAGAGTTAACCAGAGAACTGCTATATAATACAGGAATTCTATTCCTATATACCCAAGGGGAACAAAAAATGTTGATATGAAAGCTTGTATGCAAATATTCATGGCAGAATTATTCATAACAGCCAAAAAAGAAACGGCCCAAATAGTGCAAGTGATGAATGGATAAACAAAATACGGTGTGTAAACACAAAGGAATATTACTTGCCCATGAAGAGGAATGAAGTACTGGCCCAGGCTGTCTGTGTGAACCTTGAAATCATTATTACAGGGAAAAAGCTAGACACAAAAGGTGGCTATTAGGAATGTCCACAACAGGCAACTCTGTGGAGACAGAGTGTAGTCTAGTGGTAGCTAGGGAAAGGGAGGAGGAAGGAGTGGGGCCATTGTTTGTGGGGTGGAATTTCTCTTTGGAATAATGAAAATGTCCTGGAATTATGTATTAGTGATTGTTACACAACTTTGTGAAAATAGCAGAAAACCCTTGAATGTTTAAGGGTGATCTTTATGGTATATGAATTAGATCTCATTTTTAAAAATTGCAAAGTAGGCCAGCAGTAGTTGCTTCAGCTCTGAACACCTGTGCTTTTAATCTTCCTAAATAATTAAAAATACATTATTAAGAAAAACCTCCAGCCAGCTTGTGATAGTGACCTCAGGGAACACAGTTAGCTTGACGTCGGTGAGTTGGGCTGCGGGTCCCTTCCAGATGCTGCATCTGAAACACATTGCCTGCCTGGAGCTTCCTCTGCAGACGCTTCTGCACCTTCTCATCCCAGCTTGTGCGACATCTCAGGCTCTTGTCAGCCCACAGTGCAGCTTGTCTGGGCCGCAGTGAGGCCTTGGCATTTCTAGAATCGACCTAAACTCTGTACACAGGAGCAGAGTTCGCCATGGGGAACTGTGACCCCAGACACCTCAAAGTCCAGGAGCCTCTGCAGACGGGCACTAATGACACAGGTAAGTTTCTCATTTCACAGACACCCAAGTGGATCAGGGTCTTGCTGAGTTGCTTAGGGCCTCACTAAGTTGCTGAGGCTGGCCTTGAACTCAAGATCCTCCTGCCTCAGCCTCCAGAGCCTCTGGGATTACAGGTGTGGGCCCCCATGCCCTGCTCAATGGACCCTTTGTAGTGTGTTGGCTTTGGCCTTGGGGGTGGTTTCCATGGCAACACAGGGTAAGCAAAGTTGGATGGCATCCCTTGGTGACTGGGAAATCAATTAGTGGACGGCAACCAGCATTTTCTTAAAAAGAAATGGAAAATATCAGAGCGGTCCTAGGCAGTGAAGGTTAATCACTATTCCATGACATTTGTTTTCTTTTTATAGATGTCACATGAGAGAGAGGTTTATTGCTGAGGTCATGGTCATGGTCAAAGTGTGGAAGGCTTCCACGATGCTCATGCTAGGCCCCCACTTCCGTTCACTTGGCAAATCCCCAGCCTCCCCATTGTTCTAATTCCTCTGGAAGCCGTTATCCGCCAGCCCATGGTGAGCTCTCTCTTTGGTAAAGTTTTGGATCTTAAAGATATGAATGATTGAAACTCTACCCAAGTTGACCTCGTACCTGACCGCCATCCCCGCCCCTCCTTACCAGGGTGCAAACACAGCTGGTAACAGCTCCCGGGGCCACCGCGCCAGCCTGGCCACACCATCAGGAGGTGGTACACCCTCCTGCTTTCCAAGAGTCTGCGCTGGGTAATTTGGCACTTTATTGGCTGTTTTGTTACTAATTGCTCTAAAGTTGAAGTCCAGTGGTCAGAGGCCAAGGACAGGACAGCTAATGGCAAAATTCTGGTGTCTGACTCTGTCAAAATCCAGTCATTCCTCCGCTGTGGGCACTGGGAAAGCAGTTCGCGAGCCTCATTTTCTTACCTTAAAATAGGGAGATGATAACACACTGGGGCTCGGGGACAAGATGTCAATCTGAGTAAACGGCCCGCCCCACCTTACTACTGAGGCGGTCTGCAGGACGGACCCGTGGCTCTCTGAGTTTGTTACAGTTTGGATCTAGAATGTTCCCCAAAGGCTCGTGCTCTGAAGGCTGGGGCCTTCACTGGAAGAGCCCTTTAAGTTGATTTTCTCAGGTATCTCGTCACCGCGATGAAGCTGACGAACACAGTTTTTGTACAAGTCTTGAGGCTCGGCGGACAGCCCTTCACAGACGGGCAGCTGTGGGATTCTCCTCCAGCCCCTTTCGAGCCCCAGCAGAACTCAGGACTCATCAACTGCAGGGGAGGCCCTCAGGGCCCCCAGAAAGTGAGGACAAGATCAGGAAAAAGATCGTCAGAAACAGAAGTAGATTGGAAACATGACCATCCTGGAGGAGAGAGTCACTGTTTGAAAGCCCAATTCCCGGCAAAGAATTTCTACAAACTACGCGGATGACGTCAGATGCTCCTTCAACTTGTGCCAAGGGACCAGAACGTCGCCAGGAAACACCACTGAGATGGAAAAATTAGAGAACCTAATCACACCTGGCCGAACTGACGGCCCGGATCTCCTGGAAGCAGGGCCTCGGGCCTGGCTGTGCCAACTCAGGCCACCTGGGCCTGGGAGCTTGGATTCCCTAAGGACCTGGACACCTCTGGCAGCACTTGCCCCACTCCCCTTAGGAGGGTTATTTTCAGCCACGGCTTTGCTCTACACATGAGCAGCACGGGGGTGGGGGGGGGGGGTGTTATAGTCAGACTGAGCCAACCCGTCTGGGACCAGTGTCCGTGTGTGTCTTGGATGATGAAATCAGGAGGGGAGGAGAAGTGGGTCTGAGGGACAGGGACCGGGATGTTTCCTGGTTCCAGCTCATCCTGACACCCACCTCTCCCAGCTCCAGGAGATACTCTCCCAAGGTCCCCTTTCCTGCTCGAGCCAACACAGCTTCTATCACTTATAACCAAAGGGTCCCAAGCCAAAGTGTTATGAAGACAGAGACAGCAGGGAGGGGTTCCCACCTGCCACCCTGGCTGAAAACATCCCGTTGCTTTAATTCCAGCTTCACTCTTGTGCAACGTCCTGCCCCAGGGTTTGGTCTCCTGGCTTGACCGTGAGCCTGGGGGCTTGCTCACACACAGGTCCCTCAGTCCTGCCGGGACTCTAAAGCGTCTGCTTCCAGACCCTCGATTTCCAAAGTTATGCTGAGACGCACATTATCTTGCCAAACCCACCTCCGTCTTAGAATTCGTCTTGATCAGGCAGGACACACGGACAGGCGTGGCTGTCATGGGGAAGGCGTGTCCAGGTCTCTAGCGGCAGAGGCAGGGCACCAGGCAGGGCCACAAGGGGAGCCCCAGCACAGGCCAGGAGGCAGGTGGAGGGGAAGAACGTGGGCTCTGGCCTGGAGGGTGGTTTCCATGGCAACACAGGTAAGCCGGGAGGCCGAAGGCTGAGTGGTTTCTGCGGGGCTGACCCCCAGTGGGTACATTTCCCTGGGATGATTAGGACAGAGGAACGTGATCCCTGCTGTCCAACCGCCAGGTTTGGGTGTGGCTCCGTTAGGGTTCTGGGTGGTGGGTTTGCCTACAGAGGGCAGGCACCTGGAAGTCGGCCATTTGCTCTAGGAACCAGCCAGGCCTGGAAGGGGCAGTGTCTCCCAGAGAGGGGCCTCAGACGGCAAAGCCTGAGGCACAAAGAAAATAAGGAAAGTGGTCACCTATGACATGCTGCTCACTTCAGAAAACGCTTCCGGGTCTTTCCATCAGGTCCTGGGAGTTTTGCTAACGTGAGTCGGTCTCTCAAGGACTCGAGCGATTCCAGGTCTCAGAGGGCAGTCACTGTTCTTGTCTGGCCAGCAACATGGTGACCCTTCACCTCAACTGCCAGCTAATCTCCCTTCGGGGAACACTCCTCCATCCCACCTGCTGTGGCCTAGGCAGGACTGACCCTGCTGTGGCTCGGCTAATCACGATCCCCACACTCACGGAGCGTGTTCCTTCTTCACCCTGAACACTGTGGTAGGTAGGGGGAGCCAACAGCGCACAGAGGACACCCTGGCCTGCCATCGCGGGGTTTACCCAGGTCCTGGGCTGCCACAGGACTCCGCAAGCCCATTGGGGGATTTTGCTGGGAACAGCACCTCTCCTTCCCAGGGCCCCTTGCCAACAGAGCGCTATTTTGCTTGGGACAGTGAGTCCCTATCTGAAATCCTTAATTCCCTAGGTCTCCGTGAAGCTTGAGATGGGGACGGACAGTTCTGAGTGGACGGTGAGTCTACTCTGTGGAGCCTGCAGGAAGCACCCCTGTAAGACAGGCCGACCTTGGCCTGGGCCTCGCTGCCCGCCCCTGCCTGGCACCGAGACATGCTGGAGCTCAGGACCTGGCAGACCCCGAAGACAAAGCCACCTGCTGAAGATGGCTAGGGGACATGGCTGCGCAGCCAAGCTGCAAGACCGTCCAGGCCAGGGCTGCTTATTACATGAGAAAAAGAAATCCCCTGAGCCTCAGGCTCTGGCACTGAGCTTCCTGTTTTAGCGGCTGGATGTGATCCTCCCTCCGAGGCGCCTTCTGTGCCCCGGGCTGACCCAGTGGGATGGAGGCCATCTTTGCCAGCTGATGAGACGGAAGCCAACCTGCACGGCTTGGGGAAGGTGAGTGTCTCGTGCCCCTTCTGAGCCCCTGAGTGGTCCCACGGTGATGGGGCTCTGGCTTAAAGCATCCTGAAGGGGCTTCCCTGGATGGACTCAGGCCTGGCAAAAGTGCCATGGAGCCACAGGAGTGGTGGCACAATGCCCGACTCAGGGGACACCCCCCTGATGCCACTGGAGGCCCCCTGGCCCCCTACTCCTTCTCTCTGGATGCAGCATGAGAGAGAAAAGCTCACCCCAGGCTCCTGGCACCAAGGAGGGCAAAGGGCCGTCCTTCCCCACACGCTCGGGTTTCTCTTTGGAAGCAGAACTTTACGATGTCACTGTGGGACAACAAGCACTTAAGGTGCTGTGTAACAGAACAGATGGCTGGCCACACGGCAGGAGGAGAGGGAACAGATGCAGCTGCTGCCAGAAAACCTCCAATTAATTTGGACAGTTAACTAATCAGACGCTGCAGCCAAGGCGGGGCTGCCCTGCGCACGTGGGAGTGTCGGTGCCACTGGGTGACACTGGGTGACACATGGGCTCCCGAGGGCCCCAGAGAGGGGCGGCACCACCTAGAGAGTGCAGCCCCTGGACTCACAGCCCCCCAGAGGTGAGACCCCTGGGGCTGATGACTCGCAGCCTGGAACAGGGCTCCAAGAATGTGCACTTCTTTATTTTTGATGAGACTGAGTCGCCCTCAGTTGTCCAGCTGGCCTTGAACCCTGGGCTCCTCCGGCCTTAGATTCCTGAGTAGCTGGGACCCCGGGCACGTGCCACCACACTCGGCTGGAGAATTCAGGTTTCCAACAAGTTCCCAGGGACCCGGAGGCTGCGGGGCCACTCCAGACCACACTTTAAGAGCCACGACTCTGGGTGAACTCCATTTGAAAACAGCTGAGATATAGCATATGCAAAAGTGGTGTGAATACCACCCCTAGAAAATTCTAGATGACTTCATTACCCCCCATAGAAACCCAGTGCCCAGTTGACGTTGCTCACCCCCTGGCCTCCAGAAACCACTGACTCATTTTTTGGCCCCATTGATTGGACTGGCCTGGGTATTCCATTGAAATGGTATCGTAACATGTGGCCTTCAGCATCCGGCTTCTATCACTTCACAGTGTTTCCAACATTAGTGTTTATAGCAGCTAAACTATGGAACCAACCTAGGTGCCCTTCAACAGATAAATGGATAAATAAAATGTGGTATATGTACACAATGGACTACTACTCAGTCATAAAGAAGAATGAAATATTGGCATTTGCTGGTAAATGGATGGAACTGGAGACTATCGTGCTAAGTGAAATAAGCCAACTATCGTGCTAAGTGAAATAAGCCAGTCCCCCAGAATGAAAGGCCAAATGTTTTCTCTGATATGTGGATGCCAATTCACAATAAGGGTGGTGCTGGGAAAGAATAGAGGGGCTTTGGATTAGGTAGAGAGGAGTGAAGGGAGGGGAGGGAGAAGGGGGTAGGAAGGAAAGTCAAATGAATTGGACATTAACACCCTGTGTGTAGATATGATGACACGACTGGTGGGACTCCACATCACGTACAACCAGAATGAGAAGTGATACTCCATTTACGTATGATGTCTCAAAATGCATTCTACTGTCATGTATTAGAACAAATAGAAAAAAAGATCCTGAGCCCCTTCTCCACGAAGCCCTATTAGCTCTTTTAAAAGCTGCTCATAGCCAAAGGGTGGAAACCAGCTAAATGTCCATCCACTGGAGAATGTACCAGGCGTGGCCTACCCAGTGTAAGGGAATATTACGCAGCTATAGAGGGACAGAAGTAAACAGGTACTCCAAATGGGGACACCTGGAAAAGGCCAAGTGAAAGCTGTCATTCACAAAATGCCACATATCACGTGATTCGTTTATATTGAATGTTCAGAAGAGGTAAGTCCAGGGAGACAGGAAGTCGATTAGTAGCTGCAGGGACTGGGGGCAAGGACAGTAACTGCTCATGGTTATGGGGTTTCTCTGGGGTAAAATGTCCTTGATTGATTGTGGAGGTGGTGGCGTGACTTGGTGAATACACTAGGAGCCACTGGATTGGGCACTTGAAAGGGATGAATGTGACCCCAAGTGAATACCATCTCAGCACAGCCACCTCGTGGGCACGTAGAGATGCTCGGCCACCGTGGGAGCTGGCTGATTCCTGCCCTGAGCCCGAAGTCGTGCTCAGTGATTGACAGGATGCCTCTTTGGAATCCTGGCCTTGACTCACAGGGTCAGGAGGTGCTCCATCTGTGGTGGCTCCCACGACCAGGGCAGGATTGGTCCAGGACCCCACCATAAGAACTCTGGAGCCCGGGCCATGCGGAGCCCGAGTGGAGCCACCAGGAGCCGTGGCATCAGCAGGCTCCCTGGTTTTCCCAGCTGGGAGGTGGGGGGGCCATCGAGGGCCATTTCTGCAGTGCCAGCTTCCTGGGCTTAGAAGGACCCAAGACCCTCTCCTCCTGGCCGGCACGGCGCTCAAGAGCCATCCAGAGCTGAGGAGGGTGGAGCAGGAGAGGGAATCTACTGAGCACCTACTGTGTGCACAACGGTGTGCAGCGACCGTGCCTACATCTTCACATCCACTGTCCAGGTCAACCCAGACCCTGGGGGCATCAGCCTATTTGTGGATGAGGAACAGAGGTTCAGGGAGGTGACGCTGCTGGTCCAGGGTCACATGGGGGTGAGAGGCAGAATTAAGATTCAAATGCAGGACCTGGGGCCTGGAGTCTGTCCCTGCCGGTCCCTGGCAGCACAGGAGAGCTGACATGAGTCTGGCCATGGCCCATCCCTCGATTCCTCGATGCTGCATGGGTTCCCAGCTGGCCCCGAGGATTTCCCACGGCCTGGCCCTGGTTTTCCTTCCCTGGTTCTGTGATGCCTTCTGAGGACCCAACTGGGAGACTCAGTCCCACCCACCCCTGTGGATGCTCCATGTCCCCGGCCACTGTGCAATGGATAAGCCATGAGCTAAGATGGGTGTGGGGGGTCCTGCCACTGGATATGCGGGATTTCCTTGGCCTGGGGTCTCGCTAGCTGGCTCTGGCTTCCTGTGCTTCCCTGCCTGTGCTGGGGTCCCCGTCCCCTGGCTGCCGTTGGCACCTGAACCAGCCGCAGCCAGCTCAGGCAGCAATTCTGCCCCTGCCCCCTGCTCTGCACACGGAGAGGGACAGGAGGAGGAAATGACCTGTGGTTTCCAAGGACACACCTGGAATCCCATCTGTGGGGACAGCAGGGGAGCTGTCCCTGGGACCCAGGAAGCCAGGCCTGTTCCGAGGGCAGAGAGTCGGGCATGGCCAGGGAGTTCCCTGCACTCGGCTCACTGAAGAGCCAGGCCCAGGGGAACTTCTGGATCCTCTGGTTTGAGGAAGAAGGTGGGTCAAAAGGGATGCACTCCCCAGAGGGCAGAGAACCCGGGGACAGGAGTCCGCGGCCATGGGTTCCAGCCCTCCGGGATCAGCTCACTCTCTGCCCTGGGAAGCAGCTCATCTGAGACTCATGGCCGTGTCTGAAGGAGCCCAGGTCCCAGGACAGGAGGTGGGAGAGGTGGCTGGTCCCGGGGCCTTCCTGCCATCCCAGTAGCTGGAGGCTTGAAGGAGTCGGAGGCCAGCTGTCCTTCCACGTGTCTGCCCCACTTTACAGAGCAGGATCTGGCCCAGGAACAGGCCTGGCCCTGGCTTTCCTGTGGACCCCGATGGGGGCTGTACTGGGGCCAGATTCAGATCAAGTGGCCGGTGGTGGGTGGTGGCTGTGGCCTCTCAGCCCCTCGTCTGTGAAATGGGGACACCAAGTCCCACCTCACAGAGTGCAGGACAGGTGTGCAGACCACCAGAGAGCAGCCGGCCCCTGGCCCAGCCCCATCGCCTGCCCGTTTCCTGGAGCAAGGCTGCCTTTCCATGGCTGTGGCCACAGCTGTCCTTGGCACTGGTGTCCAGGCCCCAAGGGACACAAGCTCCTTTGGGTGCTGAGGGTTGAGTGCCTTCAGTCAGCCCCATGTACTCAGCAGAGGGACCAGCTGCCCGCAGGACTGCCAGGGCTGCCAGGGTAGCACCCAAGGACACGTCTGCACCTGTCAGGAACTCAGGCCTGTCCTGCATTAGTGACCCTTGAGTCAGTCCTCAGGGTGGACATGCTGCCCCCCCACCCAGGACCCTGCCATGTGGAAATACTCCCTCACCTGGCGACTCCATAGGGGACCCAGGATCTGGAGACCACCACCTCCTGCAGGGCTCAGTGTCCAGATGGCCCCAGGGCCAACAGCCACCCAAGTCCAGTGTGGCCTTGCTCCCACCAGACCAGGCGGGTAAGCAGGGCTCCCGGGCAGGTGTGTTGATGTGCCAGGATGCACAGGGGTGGGGTTAGACGCCAGTCCCCTTGCCTGGCCAGCACAAGGGGCCTTGGGAGGCTGAACCCCAGTGCCAGACTCCTCTGGGAAAGGCTGGGAGGTGCTGACCAGGGACAGCAGTTCCTAACTCAGCTGGTCCCAGGAATCACCTGGAAAAGCATGGACAATGAGGATCCCAGGCCCTGCTCCAATCCCTGAAGTGCACCAGTTCCGAGCTGGCCCTGGGCTTTGGGAAGAGCCTGCCGGGGGCTACGAGGGGCAGGTCCTGAGCCTCCAGTCCAGGAACTCCAGGGAAACCCCGTGACCCACAGGAGCCCGTATCTTCAAGCCGCAGCCAGGGACACAGTGACACAGCCTGATTGGCTTGGGCCATCTACGTGGAGACAGGAGCATTTCCCCAAAGATGGGGTGGGGCAGCCCCCATGCCCCCAGAGTCCCCCTGAATCAGTGCTGGCTGAGCCGATGTTAAACAGAATTCTTTTCAGGAAAAAACATCAAGTTCTGGCTTTGAAAGTTCTGGAATTCTGCTGCCTTGGAGGATGGCAGACACCAAGACAGAACCCCAAGAACAGGCCCCCAGAGCTCAGGCCTCGTTCCCCCTCACAGAAGACTGGGTAAAGCAAAGGCGAGGGGTGGGCCTGGGGTCCTCCTGCACGTGAGCTCCTGAGTTCACCCATTCCACAGAGAGCCACTAAACACCTGTGAAGCCCGGTGACACCGATATAGCAGTGAGCAAAACAGACAAAGGTACCTGGCCCTGGAAGCTACCCTTTCAGTCGGGGAGACACACAAGAAAAATATAAAGTATCTTAAACAAGGTGGTCTGGGAAGGCCACAGCGATAGGATGTGTTTAAGCAGAGCCCTGAAGGTGGCCAGGGATGAGCCAGCGGGTAACTGGGGGTAGTTCATCCCAGCAAAGTGTAGTGCAAAGGCCCTCAGGCAGCCTGGAATGGCAGCAAGGACACCAGTGTGCCACAATGCAGATGACATATTCCTTGAGGATGTCCTAAGCACTCTGGTGACCGGAGGTGGCCCCTTGGCACCAGCCCTCCACCTCCCTCGGGGATCCAGGCCTCTGTGCTGGAGACCAGGGCTCGGTCCGGATGGAGCCCATGGAGGCATGGCTGGAGCACCCAGCACCCACCCAAACGTACCAGGCATGGAGAAGGGGGACAGGAAGGCAGTCTCCACCGGCTCTGGCTCTGGGGGTGGCGGCTGGGGTGGCGGCTGCTGCTCCTGGTCCTGCTGAGGGTCCTCGGGGTTTTCCACGGGGACATTCCCGTTCTCGATGTTCTCGTGTGTCCCGTTCTGAAGCGGCTTGCTGCTCACACTGTTGGCTGAGCTGATCAGTCTCTGCCGCTGTGTGGGCGGGAGGCAAGGCAGACACCAGCAGGTGACACGGTGTCACGCACCTGCCCTGGTCCCTGGTCCTATGTACACCCAGCTGACAGGTTTCCAGGACAGAGTCCCCAGGGTCACACTCAAGGAGTGTGCACGGGGCCTGACGGGCAGCCACCTGGCAGAGACCATAGCAGGCAACGCAAGGAAGGACGAGGGTTATGAAAGAATAAAGACGTAGGAAGGAGGGGCTGAGCTGGGTCGACCCCCAGGTTCCCCCACAGGCTCCTTCAGAGTCTAGACTGAGACTGGCCTGGAATCTGCTGGCCCCTCTCTAGTTGTGTGGTTTGGTGAATGACTTCACCCGACAGACACCCCGGAACCATCCAGTGATGGTCGGTGGGAGGATCAAAGCTCTAACGTAGGAAAAATGTCCAGCATCTTCCTGGCACGGAGCAGGCGCCCAGTAAACTGTGGCTACTTTTACTAGACATGGTCAGCCTCAGGTGCAGCCCTGTGGGGGCCAGGACAGAAAGTCCAGGAACAGCCTTGGAGAAAGCCCTCCTTCTCTGTGCCCTGAGTACCCAGCCTCTGCAAACAAGGACCCTTGTGTCCCCTCCCTCCGTGTCATAGGCACTGCTGCCACTGAATGATTTGAGCTTTGCAAACCTCTCTGTGACATTGTGGAATTAAAATGACAGAAGAAAAAACGAGCCCAGAGGGTCTTAATAATCAATTTTGAACTGGGCACCTGGGGTTCTTATTCTCCCCCTGCCATGCCACAGTGGGTCCCAGAAATCACAGCTTCCGCAGCAGGTGTGTCCTGCCAGTGTGTACCCCTGAATCTTCAGAGCTGGACTCCGCCTGTCCAACAGCCCAGACAGAGAAACTGAGGTCCAGGGAGATTGAGTTAGTGGCCAAGGTGAGATTAAAACTCTGGATTCCCTCCTCCCGAGCCCAGCCTCTCTGGTCCCCACGCTGGCTAAACCTGGTACAGGGAAAGAACATTCCCAGTGGCTTCTAACCGTGGGCTAGGATAACCAGTATTCACCTGCTCATCAAGACCTGCGATGCTCCTGCCTACAGAGGCCATAAAAAAATGCTACAAACCCAAATCCCCAAACTCGTTGGTTAACAGCCCCCCCCCCCCCATCACACTTAATAAAAGTGGGCAAGATTCGCTACAATGTCATCCATACAAATTTTACTCCTTTGGATCAAAATGATTCAAAGCTTGGCACAGTGTTTTCCTTTCTTAACATACTTTGCACGGAGAGGGCCACGACGTATTATATCAAAGCACAAGTGTTGACCACAGAACCTTCGATGGCTGTGAAGGTGGCTCTGGCCCATAACCTGGTGCTCATCGCAGCCCCTGCCACTGCCTCCGAATAAGGACCTGAGTTCCCACGCGCACACAGACAGCAAAGACCACAGATGCCGGCCAGACAGATGCCGGCCAGACACATGCCTGTTGTTTCTGAAATACTGGTTAATAAATACTTTTTAAAAACGGTTTTGCATTTATCCCTGAAGTGCCCAAGGGCTGGCTTGGATGGCTGGAGGGACCCTTTGCTGCCTGTGGACGATTCGGGCCTCTGGAGGCCCCAGGGCTGCCCTGTCCCTGTCCCAGTCCAGGGGGACTCACCTCATTGATGATGATCCTGCTGGCCATGCGCAGCCGGGTCCTGGGCCCAAACTTGTTGGTGATCATGATGCGCAGGCCCGCCTCGGGGAAGTTGAACTTGGGGGGGCTGGAGCTCAGGATCTCGTCCACCATCACCACGGGGTTCTTGCCGTACTGCGGCTTCTCCTTCACTATGGACACAACGCCAGGGTGAGTGCTGACCTCCCAGAGGACGGCAGCCAGGTGCCGGGGCCACGGACTCCCTCTGGCTCCGAGGGCTTCCTGGCACCTGGAAGTCTGGGGGCCTGGCTGCAGCTCCTCCCATTAGTCAAGGTGGGCCACTGATTCCCAAAGAGCCACCTGGCATTTTTGACGGCGCCCAGCGGGGCCTGCAGAGGTGGTCTTGGGCAGTCCTCTGCATCTGGCCCCTTCATCCATGGATGTCCATCTCCCTGTCCTCTGGGGCCAGCCTGGGGCGAGTGCAAGGGTCTTTCAGGCCCCACTAAGCCTCACCAGGGACGTCCACCTGCAGTAGACAGGTCCCAGAGCCTGTCTACTTTCCTTTCTTATCATACCTTGCATGGAGAGGGCCCTGACGTATTATATCAAAGCACAAGTGCTGACCACAGAACCTTCGATGGCTGTGAAGGTGGCTCTGGCCCATAACCTGGTGCTCATCACAGCCCCCACCCTTACTGTGGCAGAGCCTTCCTCCCCTGTCTTCTCCCTGCTCGGGTGAAACTTTACAGACTGGCAGGGACGCTTCTAACCTTGTTTCCCGCAGGGAAGCTGCGAAGTCGAGGATGGGGATCCCGGACCCCGGACCCGGCCCAGAGGCTGG
Source organism: Spermophilus citellus (assembly GCF_964194105.1). Taxonomy (NCBI): domain Eukaryota; kingdom Metazoa; phylum Chordata; class Mammalia; order Rodentia; family Sciuridae; genus Spermophilus; species Spermophilus citellus. The sequence continues at coordinate 215,572,929 of NC_138185.1, read as the reverse complement.
TGAGAGGAGCTGCTGGCCAGCCCAGTGTCTCAGGCGAACCCTACATGCCCTCTCTTTCTCCGGCCCTTTCCTTCCACTCAGGGGCTGACCAGAGCTCCCCAGACCTGGGCTTGTCCCTGGACACCTTCTCAGATATGCTCGGTGTTAGTATCCTGGGGGATGGACCCTGGGCTCCAGATCCCCGGGAGGGCCTAGTAACCGAGCCACTCATGAGCACAGCACATAGAAGAAGCCCACACTGTCCCCTCTGAAGGGCTATGAAAATGGGCAGCTGTCACACTGCACCAGGTACCAGATCCCACCATGTCCTTCGCGAGTAACAGGGTAACCAGGGGGCAGGTCCAGGAAGCACCGTCTTGCAGGAGTTAATGGCACAGAAACGCACAACCCTCCCCACACACACCATGCACACACACACAGAGGCAGCAAGGCTCAGCAGACAGGAGGCGTGTGGTTAGAAATCAGCTGGAGGCCCGTCGGGGTGCCACGGACACTGACCTCCAAGAGGCGTGCAACGTGGTTTTACTGGTTGTTTAGATGCACGTGTTACTGGGGGGTGACAGCAGGTTACTTACAGTTCAGGAGAGTTAGGGAGCAGAGGCCAACAGATTGGCAGAGGTGATTAGCGTGCGGTGGAGCCTGGGGCGGCATCTTGATGGTGGCGGAGATGCCAGGGGGTTATTTGAAGGAAGGTGTTAGTAGCAGGCTCCCTCCACGGGGACCCTTGATCTTGGGGCTGCCATCTCAGAGGCAGGGGCCGCCACAGAACACCGCTGGCTCCCGGCTCCCTGCTGAAGCAGCAGCCCCGCCCCAGGCACCACTTGGAGAGGGATGGGACTCAGAAGGAGGGAGACTATGGAGCAGGAGCCATGACCCCTGCTTCCTGGGACACTTTGTCCTGGTGCCACCCATCAAGTGAGAGCATGCCGTGGCACGGCCAAGTTGCCGCAAAGGTGACTTCATTATAGCCTGTTTCTTTGGCAGTTCAGAAGCACAGGTATCGCCCCTCCCCTCCTGCTCCAAGCTCAAGTTGTGCCCAGGGCCAGGGCAGCCTGGAAGGTCCCCTTGTGAGTTCTCTGGGCAGGCTGGCTTGCAATGGCATGGCAGCCGATGGGCAGGTGGCCCAGGCTGTCAGGCTATGAGCAAGGTCACCTGAAAACCAGCCAGGACACTGATCCACTAGGTTGAACTAGGACCCCCGAAAACACTCAAGTGCATAAAGGTGTTTGCAAGGTGGGGAAAAGGTCCCCCACGAGGCTGGGTTTTTTAAGTTTTTGATTTTATGTGGGAAACGCTCCGCTGAGAAGAGCCAAGTCAGGGTTGAGAGAGCAGGGGCTTGCTTGCTTGCTGCGGGGCTGGGGATGGAATCCAGGGCCTTGCACGCACTAGCCCATGCTCTACCATGGAGCTGCATCCCAGGCCAAGAGGGCTTCCTGAGAGAATCCACCAGCTGGTGGTCCTTGGAATCCTCGGTCGCCCTGTGGTCACCAGGGACTCCCACCCCCGATTTGGTCAGGTCTATTCAGGGGACAGCGCACAGTGGCACCCCACACAGGGTCCTCGAGGAGCCTTTCATGGGCAGCAAAGACTTGGGCTAAGACACCCCAGGGTCTAGGTCTCCAGCTCCAGGAGTGCAGGCCTGTGCCTTGGACCCCCACCTCCGGAACCTCATGCCCTTGCCTTTACTGATGGCCAGAGCGAGACCTGGTCCTCCCTGCTCCCCAGGGATTGAGGGCAGACTCATGAACAGTCTACAGTTTTCTAGAAACTACCCTGGACTTAAAGAGACTGGGGGAGATAAAATCATGGGGAAGCCCTTCTGCTGCAGACACAGAAGTGGTCAAGACGCCATGACTGAGCTCCCAGAGGCGCCACGTGTGGGGGTGACAGATCTCCCGGGAGGTGAGAAGCTGAATTCTCCCACTGCAAACAAGGGGTGCCTCTCACCGGGCATGGGGGGCGGCCTACTCTGCCAGCCCCCGGGACAGTAGGCAGCTCTGGGGACTGGCACCTGGGGAAGTGGGCATGTTCTGTTGGTCTGAGTGACCCTCCATGTGGTGCTTCTCTTCTTTGCTATGAAGGTCCAGGGGACCAGGAGTCAATCACCATGTATGTTCTGGGCAGGGGCCAGCCTCTGTCCCACCAGACCTTGGGAACTGTGATGGGCAGCTCAGAGCCACTGTGACGGTGGAGCTGAAATCCCCACAGTGGCCAACATGGTCCTGCCCCTCTGAGGACATGTCCGGGAGATGGGCTCCCCCTGGGACATCCTTCTGGGCATTCATGAAACACCCACGGAGAGGGAGGGGCAGACCCTCAGGTGGGCAGGGCTCTGGAGCCTGGCTCAGGAGGCCTTCAACACCCAGGGGCAACCACAGGGGGCCACTGAGCCCTTGCCTCTCCAGATACTAATGGTGACAACCACCAGGCTCAAATGCTGTTCTGGAGCGGGGCAGAGTGAGCTTCCGGCTGGATCCAGATGTCCAGAACCCCTACACTCCAGGAAAGGGGGGAGTCCAACATGAGCAGAGGTGACCAGGCTGCTGCCCCGGGGCCCCCTCAGGGCTCTCTAGGGTGGGCCAGGGACCCTTTTCCCAGCCTTGCTCTTTCCCTGGGCAACTCTCCCTGGACAGACTCCTGCAGGCCTGGGCCTGGCACTGCAGAAACCCCAGGGAGGACAAGCCTCTGTTCTCGCAGCCCTCAGCTTCCTGTCACAGGCCCTGACACTGTCGGAGACGCTGTGGCTCATCAGAAAAGCCAAAGCGGCCTCCACCTGCTGCGGGAAAACTCCACGCTGTCACTCTTGGCTTTCTCCTTCCTGGTACATCGTCCCTCCATCCTTCTCCCATCTATGCAGACAGGCGTCTGAACCACGTCTCAAACACAGACTGTCCCTTCTCACTGAGGGTGTATGTGACCAAAGGTAAAAGGGTGACCGTATTGGGGGAGTGTGTGTGCGTGTGTGTGAGGAGAGAGAGTGGCTTCCATGGCCAGCTTCTGGCTCCTGTCTGCTCAGCCTTACCTTTCCTCAGCAATGGCACCGAGGGGTCATCATAGCTACCGTCATAGAAGTCATTACCATCTTCCAGCTCGTTGCTGACCGGGTTGCCGTTGGCAATGCTCTTTTGTTTGGTTGTGAAAAAGGCCTGCATCTTCACATTGTACCTGGGGGTCGGGGAGGATGGGAGGTCAGAGCAGCACAGGGACTCCCACTGACCAGGTGGGGGTATCTGCTGTGGTCAGCACAGTGCTGGCCAAGGCGGGCAGCCCGGGAGGGGCTTCACCCAAACTGACAGCCATCCCAGCAGGATCCTTGGAACAGTGTGCGGGCTGGGGGCACCTGCTCCTGTTGAGCTGGGGGCTTCCTGGCGGGTCAGAGACCTCTTGCCCAAGAGAATGACTGAGTCCTGCAGCTGGACATGACAAACCTGCCCTGATAAAGGACTTCCAGCCCAGCCCATGGGTCAGGCCTCTTGCTCACATGGGCTACGTCACTCAGAGGCAGCAATGCCATCCCCCGAGAGAGGAATCTCTCACCATCCCCAAGACCCCCAGCTGGCTCCTTGCTGAAGAGCCGCCCGAAGAGACTCCTGCAGTGTGACAGTTTATCTCCCATTCTTACAAAACACAGAGGATATTTTATATCAATGTGAGGATTCTCAAAAAACCTGGAGTGTGGCCTTTCTAGAAAACGACCCATAGAGGTGTGAGGAAGAAGAGGAACCCGAACGACTGTCCCCTGCTCTGATCAAAGGTGGGAGCAGGACATGGAAGGGGGTGCCCACAGCTCAAAGCAGGAGAAGTACTTACTTCATGATCAGAATGTAAAACCCGTACAAGACGATCAGCACCAAACCTTCCCACCTCAGAGAGAGAGAGAGGAGAACGCGGTTAGAACCCGGAGGCCATGGCCTGGGGACCCAGGGACAGGATGGCTGGGCAGGCCAGGGAGCAGTGTGTCTTTCCCGTCCCATCCCAGGGCCCATCCCAGGACATGGGCACACAGGTGGGATGGGCCCGCTTGAGGCTGCTGGCCAGGGGGAGTCCTCTTGGTGATGGATAAGAGAAGGCCGAGGGGGGATCATCTCAAACATGGGGGTCTGCAGGACCCAGCCGAGCCCCACCGGAAGCCACCAGGAAGGAGGAAGGTGGGGCAGCCACCTCAGGGAGGCAGGGGCCTGGATTCCACTCTGAGAACCTGTGGTCACTCGAGAGTCTGGTCAGGGACCTGAAGAACTAGGGTATAGGCAGAAGGGACCAAGTCCCCAGGGAAGGGGTGGGGCAGGGCGCTAGAGCCTCCGGGGCCACCCACTGGGCATGTGATGGAGTAGTGGGGAGTCAGCCTGGAATGTTCCCTCTTTGCTCTTTAGAAATGGTCCAACCCTGGGGGAGGGGGACTGTGTGGGTTTTGAACCTCTGACCACAGGCCTCCGGGAAGCCATAGTCTTCTGTGAGCTGGGCATGGGCTGCAGTCATCTGAGGAACTTCCTTTGCTAACAGGGAGTCCACAGGCCAACAGAGTCAGAAAGGGACTTGCAGACCACCCAGCCATCTGCCCAGCTCCTTCCACACTTGAGCGAAACGAGACCCAGCAGTGGGGAGACTCCAGGGCTGCATGGTGGGCTGGGGCCAGGGAGGGACCACACCTGCTTTCTCCAGGCCCATAGCACACAGCTGCTCTCGTCAGGAAGCGGACACCCCGAGGCTGACCATCTGGGGACATTCCCTAAAACAGACACCTACAGCATGCAGACTCTGAATCACGTCCAGGAGCCGGCGAAGAGCACGGCTCTGCCCCAGGAGACACCGTGCCTAAGGTATGAGGGGAGGTCTCCACCTGTCCCTTGGGAGTTTGTGCCTTACGTTATCTTAAGAAGGAATCAATTCCTGCCTCCATGTCACAAAGAGGAGTCCCAATATTTTCTTCTGAGTTCTTTTTAAAATTCTGTTTTTTATAGTAAGATTTGAATTCACCTGAGGTGAGAGGGAGGGAGGTCATGGGGACTGGCCATTAAGGCACCAGCCCTAACTCGCTGCCGTGACACCTCTGACGCATCCCACCCCAGACCTAGGCCAGTAACGTCTCCCACGTCGGCCCGAGCTCATCCTCGTGCAGGCCACCACACTGCGGTTCTTTTAGTTTATGATCTATTTTGATATCCGTCAGGTGGACATATCGGGGAAACACCTTTCTCACTTTGAAAACACGAAGGCAAGATTGCTCGGCATGATATCCTTCGACGTTCACAGACGAACAAGCTCAGGTTTGAGAAGTAATTCTAGGAATGGTTCAGTGAATCCAACCACCAAGGACACAGGAAACCAACAAAAACAAGAGAAAACCCCCCCAAAGAAACATAGATTTTAAAGACTTACCACACAATTTCTTCATCGTATATGAACTGGAAGGCAAAAGGAGCCAAGGGAGCATATTTATTCCAAATGAAAAACAACGCAGACCCCTACACACCTAGGGCCACCCCCTACTGGCCTGTGACCTGCTCTACAGGAAGCGGGCTCTGCTTCTCTGCTGCTCACTATAGCAGGTGACCCTTCCTCAGCTGGAACCTGGGCCAGCGGTGGGCTGCCTCATGTGGCCCAGCTTTGGGTGGCTCTCTCAGGACAAGTGGCCCGTGCTTCTCTAAAGCTGCTGGGGCTGACCTGGCAGGAGCCCCGTCATCATGCAAATAATTGCTGAAATCATGGAACTTCAAAGACCAAAATCTACCTCCATGTCTACACATATGTCTACACAGAGGGTGTGTGTGGCAGGGTGGGGCTTCAGCTAAAAAAATAGAGTGGCCCCTTTGGGAATGCCAAGGGGGAGGTTCAGCTTGTGTACTTTGAAGGCAGCTGAGGGGTGACAGTGGGGACAATGACACTGCTCCATGTAGAGGTTGATTTTAGGTGTTAACTGGCCTGGGTTGAGGGACGCACAGGTTGGTACAATATTATTTCTAGGTATGTCTGTGAGGGTGTTTCTGGAAGAGACTGGCCTTGGGGTTAGTGGACTGAGTAAGGAAGGTCCACTCTCACCCAACATGGTGGGCACCGCTTAATCAGCCGAGGACTGGAGAGAACAGAAGGCAGAAGGGGGTACATCTGCACTCGTCTGCTCACCTCACCCCTCCCTCTCTCAGAGCCGGGGTACCCTTCTCCTTCCTCTAGGGACTGGAACTCCAGCTTCTCTGGGATTTTGGACTCCAGCACTCATAGTAGTGGCCCCCTAGATTCTCAGGCTGTGGGTCTAGGATGAGCCACCCACCTGGGTCTCTTGATTACAGGTGGCCTATCGTGGACCTCTCAACCTCTGTAACCACCTGAGCTAATAGCCTAATTAATCTCCCGCTCATCCACCTACTCACCCACCCATTTCCTGGTCTCCTATCCGTTATGCTTCTCTGGAAAACCCAGATTAATACACCCAACCATGCCCTCCCCACCCAGAGTCCCTGGCACAAGTGAATACTGCTTCTGTGGTGGGAGGGGGTGCTCCTGCGGCCCCCAAGCATGGCCTGGTGTGGAGAGGAAGTGGATGGGCTGCTCCCACATATCTGATCTTGGGGACACAAAGGTCCCTACGTATGGTGGCAGGAGAGGCTGGACTTGGGCCCACTGTGCTACCCTCTCCCAGCCATCACAGTGGGCAGCACCCACAGGACCAGCATCTGGAAGCCATTTTTGAGGAGGCCACCCCAGCCAGGCACAATCCCGAGCTTCTGAACTCAAGGTACTGAGGAAAGGCCCTCAACAGAAGGGGATGGGACACTACAGGAACCATCTTCGTCTTTCCTACTGGCATGCAGGGGCAGTGGAGGTCAGGGAGGGGGGCCAGGGAGGCCAGGGGGCATGAACCGCGGGATACAGGTCTACAGGGTCAAGCTGTCCTATTTGGCACGTCTGAAATGTCCTGATGGATGTTCTAGCAACTGAAAAAATAAAAAAACAGGGACCTATGCCTTGAGCTTATAAATCTTGATTTTTACTAATCAAAGTCATTTTCAATGGTTTCTGGTAAATACTTAATTTGCTGGTGAGTCCTGGGAACTGAAGGGCGCTCTTCAGAACTGTGTCGGGAACCATCCCTTGTTCGGGGAACACCGTGATGCTGGTGGCCCCTTCAGCCTGCCACTGTCATTGAAGGGCCCAGAGCTGCTCTGTATGGGGCGCCTGGCTCTTCTAGAACCTTCATGCCAAAACATTTGCTTATGGGAAGCTGCGTTCTTTCACAAGGAATTCCTTCTACTCTCCTTTGTGTTTAGTCAGGGCACTATGGAAACTATTTTTTTTTCTTAACTTGAGTGTAGGTAGATCGTTTTGCCTATCAATTTCATTTCGGGCTGTGGCAGACAGCCCCTAAGATGGCCCCAAGGATCCCACTGCCCTATGTTCATGCTCCCCAGCCCTGAAAATCCTTGCTGTTTTAAGCTGCTGAGTTTGGGAGAAATTTCAGAGCAATGGACAACTGATACAAGGGCCCAGCAGCCAGGTGGAGTCGGCTCTAGGTGAGGCGAGGGGCAAACTGTTGTGCCAAGCCACGTTCCTTCCCTAAGATCTAGGTGTGCCGCACACCTGCCCTCCCACCACGTCAGAGCTCTGGGTGGAAACTGTCCTGCGGAGGACTTGCTCCTTGGCATGATGCCTCGCTGTCATGTGCCATGATGTCACCCAGCCCATGGAGCCAAGGGGTGCAGCCCACAAAGGGATGAGGCCACACTGGAGGCCCCAGGGACCCCTGTCTGGACTCCTGTGCCTGTTCCTCCTTCCCCCAGCTCCCACCTGTCCTCTCTGCTTTCAGGTGGCCCTCTCTCTCTTGCTCGCTCTAAAACCAGGGACTCTGCTCCCTAGAACAGGGTCTGCCACAGTAGGGACAAGGGCTCAGTGGAGTGCAGGGCCTGAGTCCCCCACAGGGACCACTGGACACGTGCTCTGGCTTTTCCAAGGTCTCTCAGTAGCAGAGTGTCCAACGTGAGGTTTCGGGGGAGGGAGGCATGTGGGTAGAGGTGTGAGGACAGGGAGAGGTGGCACCTGCCATCGCTGGGTCAGGGACAGGCAGGCAGGGGTCTGTGTCTCTGCAGGAGCCTGACCAACCCACACCTGGGGCAGGAGGGGGACTCACCGCAATGAGCACAATGACAGACAAGGTGTAATACACGGAGTCCCGGCATACGGCCCACCACGTCAGACGCACCACCTGCCGAGCACAGGGCCTCAGCTGCTGCTGGCTGGGGTTGGAGGCAGGGAAGAGCTTCCCAGGCCCCTTGCAGGTGCAAGGACATGCCCCGGGATCCTGCCAGGCCACCCGGCCCTCCCTCACACTTGGGGAGGAGATGGGAGCCAGGGCATGTGCTCAAGAGTTGGTTAAACCTCCCCCTGCTCCTCAGAGGTCGCAGCATGGCCTGCCTCTCCAAGGTCAAGTCTAACGTCCCTCCAGGACTCCGAGGACACTGAATGGGGTGTCAACAACCAGCCAGCCTCAGGCCTGCAGGAGGCCAGATGGTTCCGGAATCTCTCAGGGCCAGGGTTACAGGAGGCACTCCTTAAATGGCTGCGGTTGTCAAAGGAAAGCTCGGCCTTGGACTGGCCACGGTGGTGACCCTGTACATCCCAGGCCCCAGAGTGTCGGAGGACAGGGAACCCGGGAAGCTGACATGCTCCAAGCCACCCACCTGGCCAGCAAAGAGTCCACAGACTCCAATAATACACAGGATGTTGAACACGGCGGAGCCCACGATGGTCCCCACCCCGACGTCGCCGTGGGTGATGAAGACACCTAGAAAGGAAAGAGCCCGGGCCTGGCTGTGTGGCTGCCGGGAGAGCAGGTCCTTCCCACCCCCCAACAGCACCTGGACGTCAGCGGGAATGGGGAACCCGACGGGTGGAGGGGCCCCGGATCAGCGGCTCCGACGCTCCCCGCTTTGTGAGGGGTTGTATTGGGGCGTAATCCACAGGCCATAGGATTCGTTGACCCGGCCCAATTAGAGAATTGTGCAGCCAAAGCCACAATCTAATTGTAGGGTGGTTAAACCTCCCTAATGGGTCAACCCCACGCCCACCAGCTCCCCTAAGGCACCAACCTAATCTAGCTTCTGTCCCCCACTTCTGCCTTGGGATTGAGATGAGAACGCAGCTCAGAGCTAACATGCAACCCCGCTGCTCTGGGCACCAGAGCCCTGTGGACCCTGCCTCGCGGGCTGCCCGGGGTTCCTCACCAATGACCGAGGCGAACAGCTCTGGCGTGGAGCTCCCTGCGGCCATGAAGGTGGCTCCTGCCACGTCCTCACTGAGGTGGAGTTTCTGAAACAGAAGGGACCACAGGCCCTCAGAGTGGAACACGGGGTGCTGGACATCACGAGGACATAGAATCAGGGAGCTCCAGGGACATGTGCTGGGGAGCCCAGCTCCCGGCTGGCAGCCTCTCCTCCCTGTGTCCAAGCGTACGCCTCCATGCTCTGCCAGGCCTCTGGACACGAGCCCCTTCTCCCATCCTGCCGTCGGCTTTCTGCTCATCTCCAAGGCCCCTGGGAACTGTCCCCTGGATGAAGCTCTGGCACCCCCAGAGCCAGCCAGCCCCCATTAGACTCTGTTATTGAAATGTGGATTATACAGAGAGGGTCTGCGGTGCCTACGGTCACCCTCCCTGCTGCAGCCTGAGAGCGAGACTGGCCTGTGTCACCTAGAACAGGGTGGGGACTGCAGTGGAGCCCACCAAGAGCCCACAGTCTAGACACTGTCATGGAGGCCCTGTCCGAGAAGGTGGGGGTTGGCACCTAGGGGTCCCCCACAGCCTGGTCTTACATTCAGGAGACACGCTCTCTGTGGTGAGTCTTCTCGTCACCCCAGCTCACAGAGGCCCTGTCCCCTGGAATGAGCTGACACCAGACAAGCTGGGGGCTCTCCAAGGCCCATTCTGTGTGGGGAAGCCATGCTCTGGCCGTGGAGGGTCGCCCGGATGTAGAATGCAGGGCTGGGGCTTAAGTATCCCTCCCAAGGAGCCTCTGCAATCCTGGGCTCTGGGGCCACCACGCCAGCCCTGGGCCACGCCCCTCCTCACTGACCAGCTACTGAGGGGTCCTCAGAGGGTCAGAGGTTTGGGCCTGACGCAGGCTGGAGCCACAGTGCTGACCCCCAAGGTGGAGGCCCAGCCACCATCAAAGAGGAGGGGTTCACAGAAAGGCTCTGCCGCTCCCTGCTCTGTGTGACACCAAGCTGTCTAAGCTGGGCCTGGCAGCGGGGGACGTTGTGGGCAAGTGCCTGCTCCTAATAGCCATGTTCCCTCCTGCCACCATCATAGCAGCACGGCACCCCCAGGGGCCTCCAGGGGCTCAGATCCCCACTGTGACCTGCCACCTACAGGGAATGAGCAGCACTGGGCACCCTTGCCTGCCAGGTGGGACACACGCGTGGCCACCCAGGAGCCCGACATCCTACAGTAGCGGCTTCCGCCAAGAGCCGGAAGAGGGTGCCCTCAGCCAACACCGACTGAGTGGCTGCAGAGAAGCGTCACCATGGGACCAACACCAGCTGCTTAGAGTGACGGTCTTTACCACCAGAGCGTTCCCCAGCCTTGTCACCCTGTCATTCACAGGCCACGTGTCCTCATCCCTGTCCCTCCCACGTACCTCACAGATCTTCTCTAGGGACGGAACAAAGAAGTCGTCGCACACGATGGCCAAGGCGTAGAACATGTACAGAGCCTGCCAAGGGAAGAAGATACATGGGGTCAGTGAGGGCCCCTGTCGCAGCCCAGCAGAGGCCAGGGGCAGATGGGGGCCCAGAGGAAACCCCAGCACCCTCAACTCCTCCCTGACCCATGGGAAAACTGAGGCCCAGAGGAGCCATACGTGCAGTGAAGAGGATCAAACCCGGGCTCCCCGGGCCTGTGCATCTTCTCGTGGGATGCTGTCCCCGGTTCCTGGCACACAGCCCCTAAAGCCCTGGGTCTATGGTGTCTTTTGTGGGCTAATGACATGACTGGTGGCAGGGCCCCTCAGTAGCTTCTCCTTGGGGGATGGATTAGAGGTTAGGGACCTCACCCCCTCCCCCCTAACCTGGGGGCCAAGGCTGACGTAATCAATCTTGCCTATGTAAGGAAGCTTCCAAAAACCCCGAAGGGCAGGGTCCCAAGAGCTTCAGGACAGCGGAGGGTGCACCCAGGAGATGGCGGAAGCTCCTCTTCCCCACCCCTCTCCCTACGTCTCTCCATCTGGATCTGCAAACAAGGCTTCGTAACACAGGCAAAGCGTTCCCCTGAGTCCTATGAGTTGTTCCTGCAAATTACTGAATCTCAGGAAGACGCGGGAGCCCTGTTTCTAGCATCGATCAGAAGCCCCCAGGGACTGACAGGCGTCAGAAGGGAGGACACTCTGGTGGCCGAGCCCCTGACCTGTGGGTCTGACGCCATCCCCAGGTGGACAGCATTGGGACTGAGTCAAACTATGGAATACCAGCTGGTGTCTGCTGCTTGGAGTGTGGGACCCCCTGGGCCCCCCCCCCCAAAAGACACACATTTTGTGACCAGAGAAGAAGGACAGCGTGCACACTGGGACAGCAGGAGACACACTTTGCTTGTCCAACCCAGACGCCTCTTCTGAAAGAAGCGGGTCTCTCCTAGCAGCAGAGGCTGCCCTCAGAGGCAAGACCAAGAAGGAGGGCGTTCCAAACTGCCTCCCGGAACATGCCAATACGCCTAGCCTGCAAGCAGCGTCCTTGCTACTGACTGTCCACTCTCTGCCAAGAAAAAGGGGGACTCTGGTCACCCTGTGAGCCAGCGTTTCCTGGGTCCTGCTGGCCTCTGCACACATGGAAATCCACAGTCCCTCTGCCTGGGGAGGCTCACAGCACCCAAGAGCCCTGGTCCTAATACTGGTTCTGGGACTTCTGTGCCACATGACTTTGGACAGGTCGTGGTCCTGGGTCTCCACTTGTTCTCTGTTTAACGACGATGCATGAGCAGATCAGTGGTTTTCAAGTGGTTGTCCAGCTGGGCCCTTTCCCTGCCCATCTATCCAGTAGGGCCTACCTGCGTGCCAGGTGTGGGTGCCTGCAGCAGGGATTTGGTGACAGAGCACCAGGCAAAGCCTCTGCTGGTGGTGACCGCCTTACAGCCAGCGCAGAGCCCTGAGGCAACAGGGTGCTTGACAGACCAGCAAGGTCAAGGTGGCGGCAGAACAGAGTGAGGAAGGGGAAATGGAGGATGGGGGAGGCAAGGCAGGGGGCCCTGGGAGAGGAGGGTCTGCTGCCCTCTGCTGGGCAGGGATGTCCTGTCTGCAGAAAGAGAGGAGCCAGGAAGCTCCCGCCCACACGCCCAACACCCGAGGATCTCACAACTCATCTGATAAAATAAAGTGGAAGAGACACTATCTAAGGCCACAGCACCCCAGGCAGGTCTGTCTACTGGAGTCCATGGGTGACAGTCCCTGGATGTGACTCATCAGCTTCTGGACAGAAGCAAAAAGAAACCAAGTGTGGGGCTGTGGACAGAGGGGAGGGCAGCAGGAGAGACCCTGCCACAGACCTCGGGAATCTGGCTCGAACTGGCACCCGGGGCGCCACATGGTGTCTCTTCTATGACACCCACAGGAACAGAGAAGAAAGAGGAGCCAAGATGGTGCCACAATTTCCATTCCAGGAGGGCGGGAAATTTCTAGTACTGCAGACCCCTGGTTCCCCTGCCTGAGGTGCGCATTCCCTAAAGGAGTCTGGAAAATTCCCTCCGTAGAGGGTTAGATGATAATGTTTTTGACTTTGTAGGTCCAAGGGTCTCCATTGCAACTCCTCTGTTCTTCGAGAGCCAAAGCAGCCCTAGAAGGGGTGTGGCCATGGTCTAATAAAATGTGACTGGTGAGAACAGGCTTGGGCTGGATTTGACCCTCCAGCCAGAGTGTGGTAAGAGTCCTTGCAAAATTCCTGAAGTTGTTTTGTCTTTGCTCTGCCAAGACTTCTGTGGGACAGGGCCACAGAGCTATGGGGCCAATCAGCCAAACTCACACCACCTCAGTCAAAGGGGAAGTGTAGAGTCGGAGTCACCAGAAAGATAACAACTCTATTACTACAGAAATAATATACACGCCCGCCCTTCAAACTCTGCCTGTAATCCTCACTCTAACCCTTCATTTTCATTAGAGGTTTAGCCTATTAATTGAAATTTCACTCACTCATTCCTCTCCGGTTGTCGCTGTCAATGTGAGAATCCCAGGTTTTACTTTCTTAATTATCTCTTTTAAAAGACTAATGTCTGCCTGGGATTAAATATACAAGCAGATGGTGCTGGGCGGTTGGGCTGTGATCAGAAGGGAAATTTGCTGTGGTTGATCCAAAGTAGCAAAGCGAGCCTTGCCCTGCTTCGTCTCCCAACTCCATTACACAGAGTCAACAAATGGTTTCTGGGAAGGGCCAGAAAGTAAATATTTTTGGCTTTGGGGGCCACTTAGATGCACCACAGCAGACGTGGAGAGCACAGAAATGAATGGAGTGCTGTGTTCCAATAAAACTTTATTTACAACAACAGGCAGTGAAACATGCATGGCTGGGCCTGGAGTTTGTCTGCCCCATTACGGAGGCACCATCTATGATTTCAGTTTGAACCCATTATTCCCTTTTTGACTTGCTATTTGAACTTCACCATGTGTTATCAGGGCCCGTCTGCACATGGAGGGAAGTTTGAGAGGAAGTGCAAGGGTTTCAACTGTAGGTAAGTAAAGGTGGGTAACTTGTCTGGGGTGGGGGTTATATGTCGTGCAGGGGTTGATACCCTTGACCTGTATTTATTGGCTCATGGTTACACATCAGGAAGAGGTGCTGTCATGCACCATTAGAAAAGCAGAGAGCAGACAGGACTGAACCACTTTCTACATTGGAGATATCACCTCTCAGTGGGCAAAACGGTTTTTGGTATTTGCTTTTTTTCTCAGGGCTGTGACAAGGACTAAATGGAATCTCTCAGGGGCTGTGGCAGACAGGTTTTAGGTGTGTGACATCATGCCCGTAAGGACCACTTACACCGAGGATATGCAGCAGGACAGCTCCGTGCTGTCGCTCCTTATTGGAGAACAGGTCTGTGGGGAACTCGTGGATGGCTGGAAGACAAGAGGAGAGAACAGAGGGTTAGGAATCAGTGGGCCCCCAAACCTCACTTGAGACCTGGGAGTCCAACAAGGAATTGTGGAGTCCACTGGCTTCGGGCTGACGAGCAAGAAGGTCAGCTATTTCTCAGCCCAGGGCAGATGAGTGCTCTTAGGAAAAGGTGCTGGAGACTAGATTATACCCAGCTACTCTAGCACCTTAGAATCCATCATGTCTTAGATATTTTGAAAAACTATACAAAATACTTTACACATACCAGGATGGCTACAGTCCAAAAGACAGAATAAATGTTGGCAATAAGGAGATATCAGAATCCTCATACCATGTTGGAGGGAAGGTGACACAGAGTGGCTTTGGGAGTTCATCAAAAGGTAGCAGTGACCACAGGACCCAGCAATTCCATTTCCAAGTGTACATCTTAGATAAATGCAAGTGCATGCCCACAAACTTATGCACAAATGCCCATAGTTGTATTCATAAGAGCTAAAATATGGATAATAATATGGAAATAATCTGAGGCAAACACTCAGGGTTCAGGCACCATCCCCTCCCAAGCAGCCCTGAGCCACTCATCAGCCTCTGAATGCCCTGGGAATGGAGACTGATCCCTTCTCGTCTTCCCACCACCTGAGATGACCAATGGGGGAGCACTCTCACAAACACATGCCAAAAGGACACTCCCAGACCCCCTCCAGTTCTTATCACACTAGATAGACTAGAAACTTCTGAAAGACAGTGACCCTCACTGCCCAGTTCACCACCGTGTCCTCAGTGCCTAGGCCAGGCCTGGCACATGGGTTCTTAATTGACTTTATCAATCAATTAAATAAGCAACGACAAAATGTTAACCAAAATGACAATCTATGTTGTTTCATCCTGTGACAATGCTGTTAACCTTGCCAGCCCTCCAGGTACCTGGAGTGACAATAGGCTCATAATAGACACTCAATTAATGCTTGCTAACTGGACGTCCAGGACAGAAATCCCTTCTCTGTAAATGTCATTTGCCATAAGCTTTGACAATGATGGTTTCTCCCTCATACGGAAACTTTCCTGATTTGAACATCAGATTCTACCAACAACAAAGAACAGCTCCCCAAGCACCTAGAAAAGAATGGATTCTTTCATCTCTCCCTCCCTCTCTCCCTCTCTCCCTCTCTCTCTGTAATCCAACTCCCTTAATACAGTTGCTGCTGCCAGTTCAAGGGCATGGATCTGCTGCAAGGATTTTCTGCCTGGAGATGAGAATTACTAAGGGAGAGATTCAGCCGTCTCGCTGCCAGGGTCTTATTTCCAGGATGAATGGAGCTGCCCGGGATGGTTCAGTGCAGATCAATAGACATTTCTGCCATGAGAATTTGAGGCATTTCCCGACTCTGCAAACCATTGTTTTGAGAGCTGGCGATTTATCCAATCCTGAGACGTCTCTGAGAATCAAAATAAAGTCACGCTGCTGAGGACACATCACCTGGCCTCCAGCAGGGAGGGGATGTGGGTTATAAGTGGCTTTGCCCTTGGTCGGATCCGACTCCTTGCTCACTCTCCCGCCTTGCTCAGCTCCCCTGATGTACGCTGGAGGGCCACAGAGGTGTCTTGACATTGCCATCAAGGGCAGCAGGTATGGCACCCCCAGACATACCCGCCATTCTCAGTGCCCACCCGAGTCTTCTGATATACCCTGAACCCAGGGGGCTGGCACTATGGCCTTATGCATGCCTGTTTTTGGGTGAGGCTCAGAGAGGGACGTGACCAGCTCAGGGAACCCAGCCACACAGGCCAAGACTGGGAATTATGGTGCATTGTGGATCGGAGGCTGGCTTGGCCACTCATAGACTTAAAATGGCCTGGTCATTTCTCCAGTCCGTCCCTCTGTCTCTTCAGTGGCAATCTGCTGCTCCTTACTGGGTGTGGCATGCCCTAACCCTGATGTCCAAGACTGCAGCCCACAGAGGACCACTCCCCACTCCCAGCCGGTGGCTGGTAGCTGGGACCAATCCTCTCCTCTCTTTAGGACTTGAATCCTCCAGCAGCCGGCCAGGTGGCAGGGGATCCCTGTCCCTCCCACCTTGGCCACCAAGAGCAATAACTGCAGACTGCAAATATGTTGTATGTTAGGCACTGCAGACAGAATTAGGTTTCGGGAAGTGCTTCTGCCCTTATGACCTGCGTGACCTTGGCAATCTGCTAACCCCCAGGGCCATACCCTCTTGGAGCCAGGATCACAACAGACCCTGGTGTCCTGAGGACTCCGTGCAATGGCTCTGAGGATCGTTAGCTCATGGGGGACGCTGACCCCAGAGCTCTAGAGGACACAACTTTGTACAATAACAATAGGGAAAGCAGAAGTGGCCCGGAGGGGAGAGGACGGCAGGAGAGCAGAGAAACCACGTGGCCCGGGTTCCCAAGGAGACCTTCCTCCCCCCCCCCCTCCCAGGACTGGAAGCCCCATCCAGGTCTGAGAGGGGCGGAGCCTGTCCCTGCTGCTCAAATCCCCGCCCCATCCCCCCCCCCCCCCAGGAGAAAGGAATGAGCGGGGCACACACATGGCTCTTGAGGTCATACACATGGCTTTTGAGGTCACACACATGGCTTTTGAGGTCCTGCCTAAGCCTTTAAGCTGCAGGAATCCAGGGGCATGGGGACGGGGAAGGCAGAGATTTGTCTGCAGGTGGAACTGAGCTCAGGGAACTCAGGGACACAGGGATGATCCCAGGCTCTGGGAGGGAGGAAAAGGGAGGGGACAGGAGGCAAGGCAGCTGCTCCCTACCCCCCTGTTAAGGTTCTTGCCTTTGCACCTTGGTACCAAGAGTGACTTCTCTTCCTTCTTGGCCTTGGACACGCCCAGGTGTCCTTGCAGGCCAGATGTGTGCCTCCCTCCACATGACGGGCCTGGACTGTGCGCAGCACCCAGGGCACTGCAGGCAGGTGGCTCCTGCCAGCTGCCCTCCCCACATCAGAGGGGAGCCCTAAGGGCCCTGGACAGAAGCATCTCCAGTGCCCCCAGCACCCTGCACACGTGCACTCAGGTCCTCAAGGCACAGCTGAGTTTTCTTCACTCACAAAAGCTGCCCACGTGAGGCTCTGAACCGCCCCTGCGAGGCTCTGCACCTCTGCCGACATCGCTGCTAGTTGTCAAGTGCGAATTATCCAACTGATATTTACAGACCCCCCCTACCCCCGAGACTGTGTACCCTGAGCCTCCCTGAGCACGTGGCTTCATCTCAAAGGTGATTTGACTTTCAGAGAGCACTGAAGCTGCTCCAAAGGCAGGAGGTCATCAGGATGGAGGATACCTTGATCCTGAAAGGGCGGGGTCAATATGTGTTTCTTGAGCATCTGCAATGCACCAGGCACCAGGTGAGTGCCGTTTCCCAGATGTGGCCTTACTGTATGCTTGGCCTGGTGCAGATGGACAAGTAATAAAGGACGGACAGAGTAGGAAGCTTTTCATGATGGCGAGGAGTGGACTGGGCCAGCAGTCACTGACCAGGGGAGGTGGAGGACATGCAGGGAACCGGCTGGTAAATACAGCGACACCCATGTCCAGTTCCAAAGGTTGCGTTTCTAACTTTTCAAAGCCCCTTGATCTCTCAGGCAATCCCGAGAAGCTCACTGTTCCTACTTTACTGATGTGGACACAGAGACCCTGAAAACCTCAAGTATTTCCTAGAGTCACACAACCAGGCAGCACAGGCTCTTCCCAGTGAGCATCTAACTGATAACAGGCGCGTGTCTCGGGGCGAGTCTCTTTACCAAGCGGCTCTGGCCCTGGAAGCTCTGAGGCCATGGCCAGCAGCCAAGTTCCTAGAGGGAGGAAATCAGCTCAGTTCTGCCCGTGGCCCGGGACCCACTCAGACAGAGGTCAAGACACCTGTCACTCACCTTCCTTCATCTCCTTGAAACATTCAACAGAACAAACCACTTCTTGTTCACATATTAATGAATGTACGTATGAATGGACAAAAGGACCTGTGGACTGTCCATCTGTCCATGCATATTACACCCATATTACATTTACATACAGTAAAACTCACTCCTCAGGCTGCAGCTCTATGGGCTGTGAGAACCGCATGGACCTTCACATCTGCCGCCACACCCCCAGGACACTCCATCCCTTCCCAAACTCCCTGTGCTGACCTTTTTAGTCACCTCCTCCTGCTCCCCAACCCTGGCCACCAGTGATGTCTGCGTTCTCTACACTTTGCCTTTTCCAGAATGTCCTATGGATGGAATCGTGTCACGTGCAGCCTTTCTGGTCGCATCTTATACATAGCAAGATGCCTGGACGTCCACCGGCGTCGTGTGAGCCCACCTCGCGAAGCGTTCTTGCTTGGACCCTCCAGCCCCCCCTTGCCTCAGTCTCCTGTAGGGTCCCCTGAATGCTGCTGCTCCTGGGGCCTTGTCCCCAGCCCTCTTCTCCCTCTTCTCGGCTCTGACCTTTAGTCTCCACAGGCCTCTCTCAAACTTTGGTCTTTGCCAAGCTCAAGACCTAATCTCCAGGCAGCTGCTAGACACCCTTCCTTGGCATCCTGAGCACCCGAAGCCCAGCCCCAGGGAATGGCCCACCAGCCATCTCAGGGTTCAGGAGGGAAATGGGGGAGCTGTCGCTGAAGCCTACCCCTTCCTCACAGCTCATGATGGGGGGACAGCCACCTAGTGCTCAAGGTCCATTCCCACTTTCTCATGTGAACCTGCCAAGGGGGCATAGCTATGGGGTCGGGCTGGGTGCTTCACGGTCACACGTGCTCAGCCCTGTGTCCTGCTCTGAGGAGCCTCAGCTCCCTGGCAGCCCTGGCCCTGTTGACCCAGGAGACTCTGGGGGCAGGAAAGAGGCAGCACACTCTTCTTGCTGCAGTTGGTCCCGGAGACCAGGGCTACGGAGAGGGCCAGGAAGCTCTGCCGGCAGGAGCACCCGCTCCCTTAGTCGGCGCAGAATGTTTTTAACTTGATCATTCCATTGCCCGCCCATCCGAGTCCATGTGGGCTGCTATAACAAAACAGGCCAACCTGGGAGGATCAGGAACAATGGAAATTGATTCTCATGGTTCTGGAGGCTGCAAGGCCAAGACCAAGGCCCCAATCTCTGCGTCAGAGGTGTCTCCTCTGTCCACACGTCCTGTAGGGGACACATGCCAGGCACCCCTGGAGCATCTCCTATGAGGGCAGAGGCAGAGCTATGACCTGAGCACCTCCCAAGGACCCTCCTGACACCACCCCATGGGGGGTCATGCTTCCCCATGGGAATTCTGGGGGACACAAGCCTCAGACACAGGGCGGCTCCTTCCGCCTGGGATTCTGTAAGTGCCTAATTCCCTGCATTCAATCCTTTCTGTTTAAAATACTGAGGATGGTTTCGATGTCTTGCACCGAACACGGACTGATACACCCAGCACCCGTCAGTCCTCAGACAATCTCCCTTCCCAAACTACTCTCAAGCCCACTCACCCTCCACCTGCACCCCCAGCAGCATCTCTCAGGGACCACCCCACTGAGCCCACCCCAGCCTCCCCCAGCCAGCCCTTCCACCATGTGGTCCAGCCAGGCGGCTTCTCAGCACATAAGACCAGAGCCAGAAACCCCAGGGAGACCTTCGAGGCCTGCCCAGCGGCTCTGCAGGCCAGGCTGACCGGCCTTCCCGGAACCAGCACTTCCAAACTGCTGCTCTGCAGCCGCACGACTCTGCAGACAGCAGCGCCATGCTTTCTGGTAGATGCAGATCTTTCTTAAACCTTTCAATTAGCTGATTCTCTTTAGGGAATGCAAACTGTGAATTGAACTTTTTTTTTTTTTAATCTGCCTCCAAACATGTCATTCTCTCTTTGCTTTCTACTCTGGTTAAAAATAACCTCACATTCTAAGCCCTGACGTTTATTCTCAAACTATGAAAACAAGACTGCAGGGCTGGGAAGTCGTTTAAATAGCTTCGAATTTCTAGCATTTCAACTTACATAAGGTATGTGGTTTAGAAACCACCCAAGCACCAGGAGCCCAAAGCAAAAAAATTGTGATTGTTTTTTTCTCTCCCCAATTCTATGGTTTAAAATAACTTCGCTAGGAACCTTCTGCCTCTCATGGGCAAGAGTCAGCATGTGGAGGTTTTAGACCATCACCTCCTGTCCCAAATAGGAGTAAATAAAATTAGATCAAATCATCAGCTTCACCAGCACGAAAAGGAGTTGACAATCCTATCTTTCTGGACATTCCAAGAGATTATGTGCTGCAAAAAAATAAAAATATGATCAGCAGCCTCGGCCACGGGATCACCCACCACAAAATCTCACAACTGGATGGAGCTCCTGATTCTACGTGGCTCAGCTGTTTCCACCCAGGAGGGGGAGCAGGCTCATCACCATCCCTGGGTTTCTAAGTGGTTCCTGCATCTGCACCTCTCTGCCAGCTCTGATGCCAAAGATCCTTGACCCCGACCCCCACTTTACAGGGGAGACACCAATGTCCAGAGAAGGTCAGATGCTGTAATCAGCACAAGTAGGTAATCACAGGGCTGTGGGACCTGACAGGACAAGAGGACACTGGACAAACTCTCTCTGCAGCAGCCATCTCAGGAAACCAGACCACCACCTCATAGCCACCAGCCCAGATTGGCCAGGCCTGGTCAGTGATGGCCAAGGACAGTCAATTGGCTTCCAACTCAAGGCCAGCTGCCCGAGTTTGAATCTTGAATGTCCCTGAAAGGTGCCTGTGTTTAAAGCATGGTCCCCAGTGTGGCATGTTGGGAAGGCGTCTCTCAGAGGTGGGACCCAGAGGGAGGTCCTTAGGTCCTTAGGGACATATCTCCAAAGGGAATTGTGGGACCCAGTCCCTGTCATGAGCTGAGGAGCTCTGTGTCCCCACAAGCTCCGGCCAGGGTATGCTGTCCTGGCCCTGACCAAACACGGGGCCAATCAATCGTGGATTAAACTATGAGCCAAAAAAAATACCCTCTCTCTCTAAAAAATACCTGAGATAATCAGCTCATAAAGTGACAGGAGTTGACTAACACACCAACCAGAGAACGCTCCACTGTCTCCCTGAAGGGAAATGAATTGTGTCCCCCACATTCGAGTCTACCAGGATCCTGGAGCGTGACCTGGTTTGAAAATGAGGTAGCAAGACCCTGCAGGTCAGAGGCTGTAGGTCCAAGGTCAAGGTGCTGCCAGGACTGGTTCCTGGTGAGGTCTCCCTTCCTAGCTTGCAGGTGGCACCTCTCAGGTGGGTTCTCTTGCTGTCTCCTCCTCTTGTTAGGAGGGTGCCAGTCCTGCCCGACCTTAGGACTTCACTCAACCTTAACTACCCCCCCGAAGGTCCCCTCACCTTAGGGACTAGAGCCTCAACACACAAACCTGGGGGACACAACTCAGTCCCCAACATAAGGTCTTTGCTGTAACTAGTTAAACCAAAGCGAGGCCACGTAGGACTCGGTGGACACTGATGGCCATGATTGGTGACCTCCTAAGAAGAGGAGAGAAGATGCAGAGAGCAGGGCCGTGGAGCAACGAAGGCTGAGACTGGAGTGATGTGTGCACAAGCCGAGGACACCAGGCCACAAGTGGGAGAGACGCACGGACAGGCGCTCCTCAGAGCCTCCGGAGGAACAAACCTGCCAGTCCCAACACCCACTCCAAACTTCGAGCCTCCCCAGCTGGGAGGGCATAAGTTATGAGGTTTGAAGCCACCTGGTTGGTGGTCCTGAGCTGTGGCAGGCCTAGGGGGCTGACAGTCCCCACTGAGGACACACATGTCCCTTCCAGTTCACCTGCCCCGGCCTCCCCGTCAGTCACGCCTGAAGCCTCCTTCCCCACTGTGTGAGCTGACTGTTCACCTCTGTGACTGAAAACACCCAAGGAGGTCAGCTGAGAGGAGGAAATGTGGATAGGAGCTCCCAGTGTCGGCGGTCCAGTCTGAGGCTGGCGGATGCCATGGCTCTGGGCCTAAGGGAGGCAGAGCTCACGGTGGAGGGCGAGGTGGAGAAGCTGCTCTGTCCACCAGGAAGACAGACCACGCCAGCGCACACGCCCAGTGACGGCCTCCTGCAGGCAACCCCGCCAGCTAGTCCATTCCAAACAGTTACCAGGTGAGTCCACTCAGGCGAGGCTGGGCCATCAGGGTGCAGCTCCCGGTGACCTATCACTCAGCCTCTGAGCACAGCGTGTGTGGGGACACCTCACCCCCACCATATTCTTCCCAGCCCCCTCGCCCGACGGGTCTGCCAAGTGCAGGTGACAGTAGCTGACCCCAGCTGTTGACTCTGAATAGGTGCCTGGCTTTGCCTTCCTCTGGGTGGCCTTTGTTTATTCCCACAATTAGCCACGCCTTCCGTCCGACCGTCTTTCCCTTGCACTGGGTCACGTGCTCATCCCTGTACTGCTGGGACCTTTGCCAGCGGACACCAGAGGGAACAGTCAATGACATAATGTGCTTATATCCAAAGTGAATCGGGAACCGAGACCCCGCCCACTATGCAGCAGACTGGGGACCAGTGGGGGGGGGGCACAGCACTACTGCTTATCAAAAGGAGGAGGATTATTAAGGAGAACATTGCTATTTGGAAAACAGGTACAATGAGCTTTTAACACACACACACACACACACATGCCGGGTGCTCTAAAAACTTGCTATAGTTTGGATCATAAGTATCCTCCAAAAGTCTGTGTAATAAACACTCAGTCCCCAGGGTGTCACTATTGGGAGGGGATCAAGCTTTCAAAGGTGGGACCCAGTGGGGGTGTCTTTAGGGCATTGGTGACACGCCCTTGAAGGGGACTGTGGGACCCCCATCTCTTCCTCATTCCTCTTCCTGAGGTGAGCAGTTCTGCTCCACTCCCCCTTCCCTCCACCATGTGCTGCCTTGACACAGGCCCAAAAGCACCAGGGCCAATTTATCACAGCCTGGAATCTCCAAAGCTGTGAACCAAAATAAACCTTTTTATCCTCATAAGTTAATTGTCTCAGTTATTTCATTATAGTGATAGAAAACTGACGAGCCAGCACTTTTACATAGAATTATAGAATTTCATTTAATCCTAACCCACCTTGGAAATACTATCATAAGTCTTATTTCACAGGTGGGTAAACGAGGCCACAGAAAGGTTAAGTAAGTTGCCTGAGGTCCCACAACCAGGAAGAGGCAGAGCCACAACTAAAGTCTGAGTGATTCAGCCCCCAAGAGCCTCTGGCTATACGTCAAGAGCCAAGAACCTCAGTTCAGTGATTTGACACGACCTTTCTTCACATGGAGCCTGTTCAAAGGTTATCATTGGAAGCCTGAGAAGAAAGTCACCCGTGTGGACTGCTTCTAACACCTCGGATTGAGACAGCAGAAGCCACTCAGTCATCCAGGCTGCCGGTCACACAGCCGTGATTTGTCCCTCTACTCTTCCACACATGTCCCCCTCAGCCAGCACTGCTCCAGATCCTGGGGACACCCGTGACCCAGCGGGCAAAAGCCCCTGCTCTCCTGGCGTGTTAGACAGACGTCATCTCTGGGGACACTCAACACGCTGGGTGTGGGAAGGACGCTCATCCCAGGTGAAAAGACGTCATACACGTCAATCCACGGCGTGTGCGGCTGTGAACAGAGGCACACGCCAAGAACACGGTGGAACCCATGCCCACCCAGGGCGCAGCAGGGGGAGTTGGGGCTTCCGGGGGTCCCAGTACCCTGCAAGGGGTCCCACTGTTTCCATGGCAAACACGCGAAAGTCAATTTACTATGATTCATCGAAAAAGCCCGAGGCCTAAAAGCCACTGAGAGAGACTCCGGGGCTCAGAGGCGGAGGGAGAGCAGGCCGTTTCCCGGATGCCCCGGAGAGTTGAGAGGAGGAAGGAGACGCTGGGGCGGGAGGGGCTGGGCAGAGAAGTGACAGGGACTTCAGGTGATGGGAAGGTTCTAGATCACAGGTGGTAGCTACAGGGTTATGGTCATGTGAACCCACGCTGTGCCCTTAACACCCGTGGCCTTCACCAACTCAGCTCTCTCCTCACAGCTCAGGAGCAGGGGTGTCCCCTGACCACAGAGGGTTCGGCCTCCTTGTCCCACCTGGTGAGGATGAATGAGCAGCAGGTCCCCAGATACACACATCCAAGTGGACAGTGTCGGCCATCGCTGCACCTCCTGGTGAAGTCGGGGACAGGCTGGACCGTCCTGGGCTGCTGAGCTCGTTGGAGCTGGAGGGCAGCTGCAGAAGCCCAGGGAGCAGTGGACCTGACCCGGGCCCCACTCAGGTCACTCACACCATCAGGCCATCTGCACCCCAGGAACAGGACTGCAGAACAGGACTGAGCCATCTGGCCACTGCAGGTGACAAGAAGGGAACCAGGGTCCCTAGGGGATCAGGCCCTGCGTGGCGAAGGTCCTGTGTGTCCTTGGCTGGCAAAGGTGGCCACCAGAGTGATCGCAGCCACGTGTTAATTCCGGTTGTCCAATCAGCCAGCAGAGATGGTCACATGCTGTCTGACCAGGACCTATGGCCGGTCTGTGAACGTCACAGGCATGGACTTCGGGGGCCCTCAGGAGAACAAGCGGATTCTTCCTGGCACTTTGGTCCAAACCTGGCACACACGGGGCACTTGGCACAAGGTTTTAATAAAGTGCTTCCTGGGCCTGTCGTGAGAAAGCACCAGACACTAAACCCCCCTGAAACCCGGTCCAGGTGGGACAGTCTGGAAGCCAAGGTGCTGACAGGGTCAGCTCTTCTGAGACTTGGAGAATCTGTTCCCGCCTCTTCTAGCCTCCAGGGACAGCAGGCCGTCCTTGGCCTTTCCTGCCTTGCAGATGTGTCACTCCATGGTCAACTCTGCCCTACTGTCTCCATGTGGCTTTTTCGTAAGGGCACCAGTCATTAGGTTTAAGGCCACCCTCGTGCAGTGTGACTTCATTGTGACGAGTTACCTCTGTGAAGACCCCACTTCCAAATAAGGTCATGTTCACAAGTTCCGGGAGTCAGGACATCACCAGATCTCTTTGGAGAAGCAACTGGACCTACCACCGTGCTGGCACTCACTGATGTGACGAACCTGTCACCAAACACAGGCGCTGAAAACACCTGTGTCCATGAGCTCCAAGGCCAACCAGGCCAAGGTCCTGACGCCCACCTGCTGTTCAGAATAATTACCAGCGTCCCCTCTGCTCTCAAAAACGTCACCGTTTGGATGAGATAATTCGTGGTCACTCAACCCATTAGGAGTACAATGACCTGGAATAAAAATCAACACCGATCACCCAGGAGTGTTCAGACTAACTCCTGGTGACGCGCCGGGAAAGGCTGCCATCGTGCCCGCAGAGACGCTGGGTCCTTCCTTGGCCTGGGCAGCCTCAAGTGCAAGCCGGTGGGAGGACGCAGGGGGAAGGGCTGGCGCCAAGCAGGCACCCCCTGCCCTCCCCCACGCGCTGTCCTGGGCCAGACCGGGCTGTGGGCCAAGCGGCGGTGGGCTCCACGGGCCTCCAGGGCCAGCCGGCAGCACCCCGTTATTCAGCCAGACAAGCAGCCGGAGCTCTGCGGGGTATAAATGAGCTGAAGGTCTGCCGCGGCGGAGCTGGGGCGCAGAGACCACTCAGATCACGTGGGTGTGAAGTCCACTCCACACAGGTAGTCACAGGCCTTAGGAGTCGAAACTGGGGTTTCTGGGAGAAGGGATGCTGCCTCAAGCTGCAGGTCAGCTCCTGCCGTGCTGCCAATTCAGACTGGCCCTCCCACGGCTCCTTTAAGGAGTTAATTCCTTAAAGCAAATCTCATATGGACACACACACACACACACACACACACACACACACACAGTGCTGAGGTTTGGATGAGCATCACTCCAAGGTCCACACGTCAAAGGCTTGGTCCCCAGGGCAGCACTGTGGGCGGTGCTGCTGACCTTGAAGGGGTGGGGCTAGAGGAGCTCCTTAGGTAATTGGAGCCATATCCTAGAAGGGGACTGTGGGACCCTAGTCTCGTCCTCTTTCTCTCCCTCTCTTGCTTCCTGGCTCCTGCGGTGAGGATTTGTCACGAGCCTCCCACTATGATGCCCCAGCCTTGCCAAAGACCCAATGCAATAGGGCCACTTGATCTTGGGCCGGGATCTCCAAAACTGTAAGCCAAAATGAACCTTTTCTCTTTATAGATTAATGACCTCAGACATTTTGTTATAGTGACAGACGGCTGACGCACACACAAACCTATTCTGTCAGTGTGGACGTGTGGATTTCTATACCCAAGAAGAAACACAGGGCACACGTGTGTGTGCCTCCTACTGACTCGGCTTCTCTGGAGAACCCTGAGGGCTACAGTGGGCCGTGGAAAGTCGGAGCCGGGATGTGAAGAATGAGGAGCCACAACTTCCCGGACAAGGCCGAACCAGGAAGCCAGGCTGGCTCTGGAACCAGCACTTTAGGGAGGGACCTGATAGGCCACCATCACCACGTGCCACCCGTATCTGTGGGCCGGGCCACCCTCCCTCAGCACTCAGCCCTTACCCCACTTCCTCTGGGGCCCCGTGTGCTCGGCAGTGTCCCCCGTTAGCCCTGTCCCACCTCCTCCCACACCTAAGTCTTGTTCTCTCCTGAGCCGCACAAATGAGAGCAGCACAAATGAGAGCAGAGTTCACTGGTGACTTTGGGGAAGGCCCTCTGAGATCCTTCTGGAAAGGACGGGACAGCGTCTTTCAGCAGAGTTGCCTGTGCAGGGCGGGCGTCATCACTGGCTGAGCAGATGCACCGCCCCATCAGCCACTAGGGCCCAGCTAACAGGATGGAGCAAGAGCACAGGTGGAGGAGGGGACAGGCAGGTCTGTCCGTCATCAGCAGGGCTGAACCCACACGGCTGTGATGGGGACACATGACCCCTTTTCCCTCCAAACTCTCAGGAGAACAAGAGAGTGCAGGATTCCTTCCGGGTCCTCTCTGACGTCCCCCTCGGCTCCGATGGTCTGGATCTCATCCTTCCCGCCCTCCCTGAGCTGGAAGGAGACCCGACCCCCTGGGCTCCGCAAGAGCACCGCGGGCTTGTTGTAAACAGAAACTCACGGCCATCCCAGGGTAAGACACGGGAGGCCACTCTCACTCACTGGCCTCTCCCGGGGCATGTTCCTTCTGGTCTGTCACCTGGATTCCAAACGCAGACACTTCCCCCACCGTGTCTCCCTCTGCTCACAGGCCACAGGACAAAAGGCGAGGGTGTCAAACTTCCGAGGATGACCAATCGGCACCGCTGAAGCTGACCTGGGGCCAGCTACACCGTGCTCTGTGTCCAGCGCGGGGCGGGCAGGGATCCTCTCTCCAGTGGGACTGACCTCCAGCTCCAGGGGGAGGGAGCAAAACCCAGGAAGATTGACGGGAAGCTCCGCTCCAGCCCTTCCTCAGGGAAGCTAAGCACCCCGAGCTCCACAGAGGTGTGGGACCCAGGAGTGGCCTTGGCCCACCTTCCACAGGGACGAGTCACTCCTCGGACACGCACGCCCAAGGGAAGAATTGCGTGCCAAGCATCAAGACCAGGTGCTCTCTGACCTTACCCCGAGTCCAGGGCTGTGCTACAGTGTCGCCCGGGGACCCTCTGTTGCCCACCAAGACAGGAAAAGGACGGATGAGAACAAGCACTTAAACCCACTGACCCTGCCAAGCACGGGGTCATTTTCCTGGGCATTTACTCTTTAGTATTTTATAAGCAGATAAATCAAATAAAAATCAGGTCTTTCACCAAAGGCGAGCGTAGGAAGCATCCACACAGGGACAGGGTTCTCAACCACAAGTGACGGTGTGTCCTGCCTCATCCCCAACACCTGGAGACATTTTGGTTGTCACAACAGGGGAGGGTGAGTAGGGACACTGCTAAACTCCTACAGTGCTCAGGACAGCCTCCACAGCAAAGACTCATCCAGCCCCACATGCCCACAGAGGTCGCGTGAGAAACCCTGGTCTAGGAATAAAGCAGATTTTAATGATGGCTGCTGTCCTTGCCAATGAACACTGATGCCTGCCTCACTCCGCCTCCTTGTAAGGGGACCCTGGTTCTCGGTCCCCATGCTGTCAAAGCACACACTCTTCTTCCTCAAGAACTCTCTATCCTAAACGGGGAGCTAGGAACAGGCGAGAATATTCCCAATGCCCATGACTGTTACCTTCGCCCCATCTTCTCCTCAGAGTCTCAAGTCACTCAAGCTACGTCTCAACAGCGGTGCGTCTCTTGTGAAGGGTGCAGAATGGTGACAGGCCCGCCCCCCGCCTCAGCTCAGCCTCTGTACTCCACCAGCTGCGGCCCTTCTGTGCCAGTGTTCCGGGGCCACCAGCTCAGCCATCCTGGGTACTGAAGAGGCTCCAGCCAGGGGCATCGACTCTCCCTCCTTCCCACCTGCGTGGAGCGTGGCCTCAGCTGGGGGACTGTGCTCAGGGCCCAGGGGGAGGAGGGACGACGCTGGCCACCTGCTTGGGAGCCGATGGAGCAGGACCTGCATGCAGGACCAGTGCCCCAGGGGGTGGTCACCCAGAGCTCAGCGGGCTGTCCAAGAGGGAAAGTCCACTCCCACTCTGCAGGGTGACTCCGGCCTCCAAGGACCTCCTGGGAGGCCCAAGAAGGAGGGAGACTCCAGGCAAGGGAGCCAGCTGGTGCGGCGGTGGGAGGTGGGGGCAGGTGACGGAGGCAGTGCCCGCTGGCCCAGGGCACTCTGGGAGGCAGGGAGTCTGCAGGGGCAAAAGAGAGGTGTGTCCCAGACTGCAAGGGCCTCAAGTGACGGGGTCAGGACTTTGCCACACCAAGGACACCAGGGTGCACCTGATTTCTGAGCCCAGGAATTCTGAGGACTTGCTATTCCACACCAGCGGTTGGCACTGTGGCCGTCGGCCTCTGCCACCCCTCAGCTCCGTCCTGGTGTGGGGGCGGCAGTCACACGCGCCCACAGGTGACACGTGAGCACGGGAGCGCAACTGCTGCCGAGAAAACTTCATTCACCTTCACAGACAGTGACTTCTGGACCCTTTCAGGGGCCACAAAGTAGTGTTCTCAAAAAAAAATCATTCTGACCATTTTAAAATACAGAACCATTTTTAGCAGGGGGGCCACAGAAGGGTCAGGAGCTGGATCTGCCCGTGAGCCGCAGTGACCGACCCTTTCACAGCATTCCGGGGACAGGGGGATGGGACGGGATGGGAGCTCAGGGAGAAGCTACTGGGGTGACCTGGGAAGGGAGGGGAGGGCCAGGTGCAGACAGGCGGTGGCCCCTGACCTGCACACAGGGCTGGCAGATGGACAGGGATGGACCCGTGGTGCCCACCAGGGCAAGGAGGGCCCCGTGGCACCAGGAACCTAGACAGGTCCTGTGAAGGTGGAGGGGCCGGGGGGCTTGTGGGCTGTGCCCACTCAGTGCCCAAGAGGAAAGATATGTCCAGCCCCAGCGGCCCAGGTCGGTCACTCTGAGAGAGAACCAGGGCACATGAGGTCTCTCTGCTATTCTCAAAAGTGGCACATTGCAGGTCCATACTTCCCAGGGTCCCTTTGTAGAGAGAGGGTAGCTGGGAAGGAATTCAGCAAGGAAGGGCAGGGGACCAATCCTGATGCTTCCCACTGACACCTAGATCCAGCCACACCTAAAGCTAGATCTGAGGTCTCAGCTCAGGAGCCAATCACCTCTCCTCCCTGTTCAATGCCATTCCAGGCTAGGGTTTGCCGTGTGCTACCAAAATTCCCACCTATCTAGTTGCTGTTAGAACAGCCCTGGCGGGGGTGGGGGGGAGCAGAGGCTTTGATCTGTACGTGACCCTGTGACTATCTTAGAAAACTATTGCACAGCCTTGCTCAAAGCTTGGTTTCCAGCAGGCAGAAACCAAGCGAACTGACTTTCTACCGCTGCGGCTGGCCATGACGCGGCCTTGTGGTACAGACGAGTTCTAGATGGTTGATGCTGTGCCACTTGCACATAATGACGTCGGGTTCAAAGTCAAGGGTAGAAGAGCTGCGGTCTCATAGTCAGGCCGGGAGCCGTCTCTCCCCTGGTCCACTCCCCCCGGCTGGCTGGCTGGCTCACCCCACCGCCCTGTGACTGCAGATGGGACCGTGGCCGACTCCTCAAGTTCACGGGGCTCAGGGTCTTCCCCACTCCTCTCCCTCTGCAGTTGATAAATCCCACTGCGATTGTGTAATCATCCAATCTGATAAAAACTCTCCCTGGGAGATTGTGCTGGGCCAGGGGAGGGGGGGAAGGTGGCCCAGTGAGTTCCTGCCCAGTTAGTTGCCAACATAAAGGCCAACAGATGTCACCAAAGATGCTTCGTGATGTCACAGTGGTCCCTGGAAGGCAGGGAGCAGCTTTCTGTCAAAACACGGGGAAACACCTCCTTACAAGTCAAGGCCATGAAACCGATTTCCTCCTCAGGTGACCAACACCTTCATATGGAGAGTAACGGGCCCAGGGAATTCTCTTCTAGGCAAACTTGGTTTCACTGCTTGTGGGAGGAGGGAAACCTGATTGGGGGGCTGCTGATCTGAGCTGCTTGTATCCATCCTGCCAAGTGGGAAATCCCCTTCCCTCAGCAGCAGGTGTCAAGGTCAAGGTGAGGCCAAAGCCAGGCCATGGCAGCTCAGACCCCACAGAGTGACATTTTTAACTCGCTGTGCGTGAAATTAACAGTGTGTTCTTTTCCAGAGAACCTGCATCTAGAGAACAGTGTATACCCCGAAAATGCATTTCAAGATCAATTGAGGCCTGAATAAATTATCAGGGCTCTCCCCAGGTATCGCCCCAGAGCGCTGGCATTTAAATGTCCTCTAACAAGGCTCCGCACAGGCGGTGACGGTTGTTAATTAAGACTCTAAATCTTGCCAGAATCCCCCTGAAGCAGGCTGCTTGATCACCCTCGAACGCTGCACAGTCACGGAGCTGCCATCAGACTTAAATCAACACCTTGAGCATCCCTCCCTGGGAAAGCAGCAGGCGCGGGTGGAGGATGGAAGGAGGGAAGACGGCCAGACAGGCCATCTCTCTGAATCCCCCTCAAGGGCAGGAGGTGTCTGCAAACACTGGGTGAGGCCCAGGGTGTCCCAGGACCCACAGGGACCCCCTCCCCACCTCGGCTGCATCAGGAAGGGGATGTTCTGAGCCGATCCAGGTGGTGGGCTCTGAGGGAGTCTGTCCCACCATACCCAGGGTGGTGGGTCCCAGGAAGCAAAGGGCTGAGCCTAACAGGCCTCTCTGAGGACCTGAAGGACTTCAGAAAGGAGCGGAGGCACCCATGGGACCAGGCCCTGGGGCTGCCCCCCACCCCACCCCATTTTTGCAGTGCTGCATGGAACCCAGGCTTGGTGCCTGCCACCGAGCTCCACCCCGGCTCTGCCCCTTCCCATGTTCCTTTCTCTCCTCCTCCCACCTCCAATACTGTCCCCGTCCCTCCTAGCCTCTTCTCCAGCCCTCTCTAGCGAGGCCTGCTCCAACCTGAACCCGGCTGCCGGCCTCACCTCACCCCCAAGCCCAGCCAGGCCAGGCCCTTTCTGGAAAGCCCTCGGTGGCTTCTACTGACCTGAAGACGCGAGGGGCCCCACCTTGGTCCCCCACTGAACCAGCCCTGTTGCCAAAGGGCTTCCAGCCACCCAGTGCCCCACCGCCATGGCCATCGGACGCTGCCAGCCCCAGAAGTCTGTGCGCGTGATACCCGTCTGGGCGTTAAAGCGATGGGACTTGGGGAGCCTAGAGAACTCGCATTGATGCTTCTGGAGGTGGTGACTGGCGTGTGGGTCAGCCAACTGAGTGCAGGAGGCCGACTGTCCGGGGCAGCAGCATCCCCTGGGTTGGGGCTGGTGGGAGCAGGGAAGTGGTGGAGGGGACAGATCCTCCTCCCACCTGCCCACCTGCTGCTCCTGTTGCCCTCTGGGTCAGACTCGGGTTTCTTTAGCCGTCGGACTCAGGGACATGCACCTGTCATTTGGCCTGGGACTTGGGCTGCCAGCCTTGGTCTGGGGTCCACCATGGGTCTCCCTCTTCTTCTGAGGCTGCTGCTGACTGCCTGGCTCTCCAGCCTGCGGCTGAGCCACAGTGCTCCGAGGGGCCCTCCCCACAAGTCCCCCCTTATGTACACATGCTTCTGTGCAGAACCCGGCACTCCACAAGATAGTTTTTTTTTTAAAGCTTCTATTGTTGTGTGTGGACCCAGAGGTTATCCCCACACCCAGCAGTGGTCCCACACCCAGGGCCCAGGTGTGTGGGGATGTGACAGAGGACGTCATGTCTGCTCAGGGATTGGCCCACGGGGCTTATTTTTGGTTCTATGGCTCCAGCCGATCTGTACAAAGTTTCCTGACTCAAGAATGATTTGGAGCCCAGTCGTGTCCTATGGATCCTAAATATCAGTGTGTTGTCTGCTTCTGTGTTTAGGGTGAGAAAAATAATCCTGGTAGGAAAGCTCCAGCAGGTGGGCACTTCCTTTACTACACCCCGACTTGAGATGCTAGGAGGAGACAAGCAGGACTTTCAGACGAGTCTCCATCCCCCCAGCCCCAGCCCTGGATGCCCCCAGCCCCATCACAGCTCTTGAGGGCCACCCTCCCTCCGACCCCATAGCTACCTGCACACCATGGCTCTCCTTCCTGCTGGTTCAATAACCCCTTGGGAGCCAGCTAGACTTTACCCCCAAGTCCCAGCTACCTGGGAGGCCGAGGCAGCAGGATCACTTGAGCCCAGAAGTTCAAGGCCCCTGGCAAAGATAGGAGACCCCCGGGGGGACCAGAGTGGGGCTCAGCCACAGAGCATGGGCCTAGTTTGTGCAAGGCCCTGGGGTTGACCCCTGACACTGGAAAGAAATAAAGACAATAAGCCCTCTGATCCCAGCCTGGGGAGGCTTCGACTCTGTTCCACACAGTGCTCTCTCCTCCTCCCCGAGCAGGGACGGAGCGCAAGTGACGGGTGCCACTTGGCTCATTTCAGGTTCATCTTCAAGCCAAAGACAGAAACCCAGATCACCCCAGGCCCTGATCATGCACAGTCAGTCACAGATGGTGGCTCCACATGGTGGCTCGGGGACTTCTCCCAGCACCACCAGCAGCCAGGCAGGAGCAGGAGGCGCAGGGCGCAGGAGGGGGCTCATCTTCCCTGAGATTCTGAGAACAGATGGTCCCAACGCAAATTTCTGGGGATCCACTGTGATGGATTTCACAGCACCTCGATGTCAGAGCCACTGAGAACCCGCCACGTGGACTCCCACGCTAAAGGGGCAAAGCTCCATGCTGTGCGGCACACTGAGATGAGGTCACAGCCAGAGGTGGAGGAGGAAACACGTGCTCCCTCCTGCGGCTTCTTACCAGGCTAAGGGAAAATGCTGTCAGCACTGTGAAGGTGCCAGGGACTCCCCTGCAGACCCATCCAGGTGAGCCCCGCCAGGTCCCCAGGTGAGCCCCAGGGTGGCAGCATCCCCCAGAGCCAGGACCCTGGAGCCCCACCTGCTCCAGCGAGTCCTGAGGGGGGACGGGGTGCAGGAACAGCCAGCCTCGGCAAGCCATCCAGATGCTCCCGTGAGCTCTGATGGCATGACACGTCAACACACGAAAAAGAATCCAAACTACTCCAGAGACCCAGGAAAGAACAGATCAATGACAAAGCAGAACATGAAATCTGCAGGTGTGTCACCTACCCAGGCACAGACACGGAGCTACCGGTGGCCTGGAAGTAAAGTGGCACAGAGAAGCAGCCGAGGGCACCCTTCAAAACACACCATGAAGTGTGGGATGACGCGGGGACACATTCCCAGGTTGTCCCCGCTCCTTTCTGGGCCGAGTCTACTCCCCAGTCTCTCATCAGGAGCACAGATTCCCACACGGGTTATTTTTTATTCATCTTTTTACACCATTGCCCACAAAGGAAGTACCGGGGTCACCCAATCTCAACTGTCTCCACTTCCCAGGTGACAAAGGACTCTGTGACAAAGACCAAGCATCACACCACAGCGCACTGTAGGGTGGGGACAGGGCGGGAGTGCAATTTGTTCAAATGAAAATACAAGTTTGAGCCCAATTCTTAGCAAATGATAGGCCCACAGGGCTGTCACCTCGAGGAGCAAACAGCCCTCACCAAACTGAACCAAGAAGCTACACTAATGGTGATTCGCTTCTAAACTAGAAGCAAGAGCAGCGGTGAGGAAAAACCATAGCCATCTCTAGACAATGAGCAGGGGACTCCCACAGCCCACTCCCTCCAACTCTGCATGGACACGTGGGCAGACAGACCTGGGAGCATCAGCAATGACCGAGCGGAATCCAGATTCTTCCAGCATCCTGTGTGAAGGCCCTCAAACTCTAGAAGTGTACTCATTTTAGTTTGCAAATAAAAAGCCTTAGCAAAGCCACCCTTAATAGCTTGCTTAGGTAACTAGCATCCCTTAATTATCTCTGCAAATGAAGTTTGGGGAGCTAGCTATAGGTACCTCCTGTGCCCACAGAGCTATAGAGATAGCTCTAAATGAAAAGCAAGGAAATCACATCCATTTGCAGTGTTTTAAAAATGTGCAAGAAATCCCGATTTCTGGCCTATGAGGGGCCCTGAAGGCTTTTAGTCTAGCCTCAGCCTCAGCTCTGAGAGTCCTGAGCTAGACCTTTTGCAATATGCATCTTCTATGCACCGGGGCTGGGAGCTTTGGCTTCTACACATGCCGATCACAGGCAAGATGAGTAACTCAGGGCACCCTGGCCCCCTGCCCGGGTCAGGCAGAAACCGCTGACTGGCAAAAAAGTCTTCTCACTGCAAACCCTTCTCGTGCCAGGTTTGGGGATCTGTTGGAGCTGCCTCATCCACCCGGACCCACACAGACCCTTCCCACCTACCTGTGTCCCCTGGTCTTATGCCACCCGTGCGTGCCCAGTCACGTCCTTCCCCGGCTTCTGAGTGAACCCACAGCTCAAGCCCCCAGCCTCTCTCCAGTGGCACCTCTCTTGGGTGGAGGGAGCTGGGATTTTGTCCAGAAGCAGAAGTGCCTCGTCTGATGGAGTCTGATTAATCTTCCCTCCTATTTCACCCATCATTAAAAATTTAACATTTAGGAAAAAACATGTGAACGATATTGCCGGCATCCTACATGAGGCATGTGTGAAGTAGGTATTTAGGGTTCAGAGTTGTGTTAAAGGTTATTGGAAGAATAATCAGAATTTCTCCTGAAATCACACCACCCCATCCTAATCTCCCTTATGATTATTTTGAACACAATCTGACGTAGGCTTCAGTGTCACAATAAAAACAATAATATTACAGTCGCGGTGACTTCCCATCTGGATCACTATTTCCCTGCTGGCAGACGTAGGGGTTTCTTGAGCATCTTTAAAACATTGCAAATGGATGTGATTTCCTCAAGCCAAGAAAAACATGCGAATTTATAAAGAGAAAGTGACAAAAAAACCCTGGGAGAATTAAAGATAAAAGAAAATTAGGAATCACAGCGCCGTGTCTATCAGGATGAAACTGGACGCTGAACAGCACTGGACACTGTGGCCGTGGACTTCAGTAGGTGACCAGGCCCCTTTCTGATGACAGCACCCACCTAGACACGCTCCCCTGAATCATCATGCTGCAGGGGACAGATGGTAACCATGGCAGGGACAGTGACAGAAGATCCGAGGACCTCCAGGCAGCAACTATTCCTTAGATACTTCCAGAAGAGGCGCTGGCCATGACAGTCTGGATTCTAACATGAGGGACAAGGAGAGTCACGCTAACTGACTGCTTCACCCTCTCTGCTCTTGGCCACCTAAGAGGGCTCCGCTGTGCCTCTGTTCAGATGTGTCTGGGCCTCTGCAGGCTGCTGTCATAAAATTCCTTCCACCCCGTCACTGGTACATGACAGAAATCTACTGCTCACAGCTCTCAGAGTGGGGAAGTCCAAGATCAAGGCACCAGTGAATCCAGGTCAGGTGAGGCCTGTCTCTCATACTTGGTGACTTCTGTGGGACTTCACAAGACAGGAGTGGCAAACAGGCTCCTATCAGACTCTTCTGGAAGGGCACTGATCCCTCACAAAAGGCCCCCCCTTCTCAAACGACCACCCAGGGAGGAAGTCTCCCTGTGTGAATTCAGGGGTTACGGCGACATCCCTCTGCAGCCAGGCAGCTCCTGTTGCCAGGCCCCGGACACTTCTGCAGGGAAATGCTGGGTATTAGAGGGCCCCCGGCAGCAACCGTGAGCCCAGGCCGAGACGTGGTGTTAGAGCCAACTCTGCCTCCACCACCCACACAGGAGACGCCGCGGCCTCCATATATAAACCCAGGTGCTCCTTACCGTGGAAAATAGCCCCCGAGTACCACGATCAGGGCCCAGAGCCCTGCAAGACAAGGGACAGGCTGAGGGGCTCCAGAGAGACCCGATGAGGTTCCTGTCAGCCTGAAACCCAGCCAGGCTGACAAGACCCAGACTCTCGGGAAAGAAACACATTCTCTGTTTGCATCTCGTCTTTGAATGATCCTGCAGTAGAAACGAGCAATTAACCACCCAAGACTTATCTGTTTCCTAAACCCTGGTCTCCGGATCCAGAAATCCCATCTTCCTTCTAGATCTCACTAGGGTGAGTTTTGGAGAATGTTGAAAGAGAAGGGTCAAGAAAATCAGTAGTGTCCTGGGGAGGAGGAAAGAGCTGGCTGAGACAGGGGCCTGCTGGGCGTCCACGTGTGGCCAGCGCAGGCGGCCATGGTGGGCACAGTGGGCAGCTAGCTGTCAGCACTGGCCGCACTTGGAGTCTCACCCAGCAGCCATCAGAGGCGCCACCGCCCACAGCGCCTCACGGCTGGCACCTCACAGGGAGGTGGGAGCTTCAGCACAGCACAGGAAGGAAAGATGGCCCTGCTCTACCCAGGGGTCCCCTGGCACCAGACCGAGCGAGCCAAGAGGCACAGCTACCAAACAAGACGGGGCGGAAACGAGCAGGAGGGGATGCTGGGGAATTGGAGTCACGGGCCACGCGGGAGCCCAGGGGTGAGGGAAGATGTGAGCAGCAAGTTTAGGAGCCCAGGGAAGGCACAGGAAATGAGACCTGCTAACGAGGTGACGGCAGAGGCCCCAGGGACTTGGGGCAGGGAGGAGGCCACACTTCTGGAGCAACTGAGACAAGGAATACCGGGGAAAGAGTCTCAGCTAGGCACGGGGAAGGTGGCTTTGCTATGCAAGAGCCACGTGACCTGAACGAGTCACTACCGCTCCACCCCCAAGGCCACACCATCACCTCCATCTAGGTCCCTGCAGGCAGGCCCTGCTGGGGGTGGTGAGGGAGGGCCTCTGGTGGGCTGGATTTCCAGGGGCTGAGTTGGCCCTGGCTGGGCAGACCCCCAGGGAGGACAGTCCCCCCAGGAGCAGTAGGTCACGGGGCAGCCCGGTGTTTTGGGAATGAGATCTGGTTCAAACCCTCCTAAGCCTCTCCTCGTCCGGGAGCGCTGTCAGGGAGCCTCTGTGCTCCCCTGGTAAAGGGGGGCGGGGTGTTCACTGCAAGGGCGAGGAAGCCAGAGGCCAGCTTCCAGGGACCCGCTGGTTTACCTTGATGTTTCATAAGGAAGGCACCACATGCGTGTGGGAATCCAGAGCACAGCAGGGTGAACCTCCCCGTGTCACCAGACAGCTCCAGCCGTTGACTGACGTGGATCTGGCTGCACCACACCCTCCGCTCACACACACACACACACACACACACACACACACACACACACACAACTCTGCTGCCTCCCCTCAGCTAACTCTAGAGCAAATCGGGGTTGTCGTGCCATTTCAGGAATGGTGGAGCGCATTTACCTACAGTGAGTCGCCTCTGATGGTGTTTGAAGCAGCAGGTCTGGAGGGGACACGCCCTCTGCTGCGAAGCGGCTGACTGGGTGTCAGATGTCTCCTGAATGCCAGTGTCCCCAGGGCCACCCTGGAATCTGAAGCCATTATCTCAGACACCTGCACACTACCAGCCCTGATGCCCCCCTGACATCACAAGCCCTAGAACTACCTCCTGGTACAGGATTGATTGCCCTGGACAAACAGATGGCTGGGGACACCTCTGACGTCCTCTTTCCTGCTCCTTGGGTACTGGGAGGCAGGTGCACGTCCCTGGGGGCCACACCAATGTAGATGTTAATGGGCCATGAGCCAGGGGAAGGGCCATGCCACGGTCAGCTAAGGTCCATCCTGGAGGACAGATGTCCCCAGTCAGAGCCTGTGGACCTTCTTCAACCAAAAAGAAGGCCAGGAGGCGGCCACCAGCAGCCACAAAAAACCATAGAGGGCAGAGCAGGAGCCAGGCTTGGGACCAGCAGCTGCAGAACCACGGGCCTCACCCCTGGTCCCGGCTGGGAAGACCCCCTTCTGCAGTAACAGGGAAGGGACCCACCCTCAGGTGTCTCCTGCACTCTTCAGATCTAAATCTCACAACATTCTCTGAGGTGCCTCAAGGTTCTCTCAGGTGACAACAGAAGAAAAGCATGCAGGAATGGGACAGCAAGGGAGGCTGGGTGACAACCCCAGGTGAACATTAATAATTACCAATAGCACGCACGGCCCAGACTCCCGGGGACCCAGCGATCCCACTTCTGGGAACTCGCCTAAAGAACTGAAGGCGATGGCTTGAAGCAACGAGAGCTCCGCCCATGAGAGCTCTTCACAGCGCTGTTCACTGCCGTGGCTGTTCAGCCACCATAGACTCAGGAAGATGCTCCTCCAGAGACCCTCGCCATACTTGTTCTTATTATGTTAATAAGAACAAAAATGTCTGCAAAGATGGGCTGGGCTGTGGCTCAGTGGTGGAGCACTTGTCTAGCATGTGTGAGGCACTGGGTTCGATTCTCAGCACCACATAAAAATAAATAAATAAAGGTCCATCAACATCTAAAACAATTTTAAAAAAATGTCTGCAAAGAGCTCAGTGTGCTTTGGAACTTTCTATCTTCTGTAAGAGCTAAGATGCTTTCTCACAAAAGCTAAATTTGCCTGCAAACTGGATGATGTACGAGAATTGTCACTTCTGCTTTCTGTGGTTAAAAAGTTGCACAACCTTGGCCTAACCTAAAAATACGGGACAAAGAGAAACTGTTATGTCACCCACCCACCAACCTGGAACCACCCCACTGAGTATAAGGATTAAAGAATTTCCAGACTCGAGGCCCAGTGATTTTTAGGTGATAGCCACTCTGGACCAATGCAACTAATAGACCTGCTTCCTGTTGATTGCTCGGGTGTCCAGCCTCCTCTGTCCTCCACCAACAGCCTGAGAGGCAGAAGCAACTCGAGTGGCCGTGGCTGGATGAATGGACGAATACCTGGTGTATGCATGGAAGGGAACCATGACCCAGCCCTAAAGTGGAAGGAAATCCTGATGCACAGGACAACCCAGAGCAGCCCTGAGGACAGTACACCAGGGGACACAAGCCAGGCAGGCACCACGGGCCAGATCCTGAAGGTTCTGCTCACTTAAGAAACTTCAAATGGTCCAAACCACAGGGACAGGAAGTAGATTGTGGTTACCAGGGACTTGGGGGAGCTGATGTTTCCTGGGTACATAGTTCTGGAGGCGGTGGTGGTGACGTTGGCCCAGCCATGTGAACGCACTTAGTGCCACTGAGCTGTGCACCTAAAAATGGTTAAAATGGTAAATTTTATGTTGTGCATATTTTACCACAATAAAAATAATAAAAATCAGACAACTTATGATAACCACTGGCCAGTAATTTTAAACAATATCAGTGATTAAAATACTCCTCTCTGGGGACAGGCCACTTCCACAGAGTCCCCTGCCACCCAGCCCCTGGGTACCCACCTTGGGTCCTGCCATTTCCTGTCCTCCCTTAGATGGTGAGGCTGGTGGAGGTGGGTCTTCAGGATTGAAGGCCAATTCCACAGGTACCAGGTACTAGAACCAGCGCAGGGCTCCCTGCCTGAGACGGGAACGTCCCAAGCTTCTTTGAGGATGCCTTCTGACAGCTATGGAGCCTCCACCCACTGACCCAAAATGTCACCACCATGGACCACCTGGAATTTCAACACCAGGAGTGACCCAAGCCTCAGGGTGCAGGCCAGGCCCGGCAGTCAGCCCACACAGGAGGAGTCCTGCTTCTGCCCAGATAATCTGCTCACACGTGAGCCCCTTTAGTAGGATGGCTGGTGTCACGGCTGCCCTTCTTTTCTGATTTTTGCTGGCTTAACTGCCCTTTGGGGTGAGGGGAGAACGAGGTTGGCTTTCAGTAATCCTTCTGGTCAACAGCAGACACTGCTGAGGGCCTGCCATGCCTCGGGCACTGGGGAGGGGCTCCCGGGGTCCTGTCAGCTCCCAGCTGGACCCAGCTCACTGCTGAGTGGCAGGGACACACTGCAGACGGAGAGCTGGGTGCTGCCTGCGCAGTCTGTGAAGCTCATCTGAGCAGCCTAGGGGTGGGTCAGTTATGATCCCATTTTACAGTTAAGGAAACTGAGGCACAGAGAGTCTGGGCAACCGGCTCAAGGCTGCAGGTTCAAATCCAGGCTCTGTGTTGCTAAGAGCACTCCAGGGTTCATCAC
This sequence comes from Spermophilus citellus, assembly GCF_964194105.1. Classification (NCBI taxonomy): domain Eukaryota; kingdom Metazoa; phylum Chordata; class Mammalia; order Rodentia; family Sciuridae; genus Spermophilus; species Spermophilus citellus. Next base: position 215,532,387 of record NC_138185.1, on the reverse strand, counting down.
GACACGCCTTGCCACGCCTGTTCCAGAGGGCCACTCCTCAAACACCCTCTGGGGAGTTGGAAACACCTAGAGGAAGGGAAGATCTTGAACCACCATGGGAAGCCCCCAAAACCCCTCAGAATGGGGTCCTGGAGTCAGACACTGCCCTGCAGAGGGACTTCAGGCATCTTACAGATGCCTTTTAAGGAGTACAGGGTCCATACCCTGCAGAGGGAGCAGCCTCCAAGCTCCTTGGGACAGGAGAGCAGCCACCCAGAGCCCCTCCTCCTCCACCACAGCCCTCCTGTCCTGGTGCAGACCCCTGCCCTCCCCCCACATCCCAGGAGATGGGGTATCAAGGTCAGAAACAGCATTGAGGTGAGGGTGCAGGGCAGGAGGGAGGCCAAGGAGCTGGCCCTGTCCTTGACAACCAGCTCCGTCTCACAAGACAGGGCCCAGGCTCCCCCTGAGCACCCAGGGAGAGAGCTCTTGCACGGAAGCCCTGGGATGTGTCCACATGGGCCTCATGCCCGGTGACCTTGACCACTCGCTGATCGCCAGGCATGGTTCTGAGACCTAAAGGGCTGCTCCTTCACTACCTTTTATCTCTGAGTGCGATCCTCACCCCACCACGTTGCAGAGAGGAAAACTCAGGCTCAGAGAGGTTTAGTGACTTGCCTGAAATCACACAGTTAGCACTAGCAAGAGCCAGCATTCTAAAAAGCAGCGCGCTGCACCCTGCTCAGACTCTTGAATATGCCACTCCTCTTACAGTGGCCGATCTGAGCCAGGAGGGAAGAAAGAGACAGGGGATAGGGAGTAAAGAATCGATGGCTCTCCTTTGCTGGTGCAACCAATGAGATAATTCACAACCAACCCCTGTGAATAGTTTTCTGACAACACGGGTTTAATGGGCACTGAGAGCCTCCTGGTCCTCTAGAGGCTGCCTGGAATGCCCCCTCCAGGAAGCCACCCAGGATTGACCTGTTGAGCCTTTAAACTTGCTGCCTTTTTCCTGAGCCCCAAGACCTCTCCTTACACCTGATTGACAGCCGCCTGCTGGACGTCGGATTTCTTACCCAATTCACCTTTATATCTCCTGCCCCATGCTGCAGGCCTCCTGCACATGCTGATGAAGTTTCTAGAAATCAGAATGAATCTTTAAGCCTTCCTTGTATTAACCCTCCCCGAAACAACATCAGCTCTGGAATACGCCTGAGGTTGTGCAGTGCACCCCTTGCCTCTGGTCTTGACAAACACAGTCCTGAAACTTAAAGTAAATTCTAATTACAGAAGCGAGGCCTCGGCCTGAGAAAGCCTTTCTTATGCTGATAATTTCCAACATTACTTTACCCAGAGGCCCTGCCCACGGGCCCTTCTGGGGACCTGCGGAGTATATTTCATGCTTCAGTTGAGGGGAAAAAAAAACCACCCCGACCAGACAGAGATATTCACAATGCCTGGGCAGCAATCAAAATTCATTTGGTTCAGTGTTTACTCGGCTCCTATCTCAACTGAGTCACGCCAGAGTCATTAAACGGTTTGCTCCAGACGCATCCTGGCGTGGCTTCAGAGCTGCAAGCCGGCTCTCGGCTGTTGGGAGGGTGAGCCAGGCACGGCTCTGGGACACGCTGACAGCAAGGGCCGTCTGGAAGCATCTGTCGCCTTCACTCATTTGTAACTGTTGGCTGTCCTGTGGGCGCCGTGCTGGGCCGAGGCACCTACTCAGGGACTCAGGCAGTCTCCTTCGCCCTTGGCCACTTCCCAGTAGAGCAAGGAGGCCAGCTGAGGAGAGTAGGTGGCCCTGGGCTTGTGCCTGCAGCCGGTGGGTGGGGGAGGGGTTAAGTACAGAGGCGGCAGAGAAGATGCGCTCGTCCCACCTGTGCCAACAGGCGGGTTCCAGAGGAGGGGAGACACACCCGCCTCGCGGGCCAGGCAGGCCTGTGTGCCAAGAAAGGGAGGGGAGGGCATCCACGGCACTTGTGTGGCCGGCTCTGTCCCCAGCTGGCAGTCCCACACTGGAATCCCGGTTCTCTCCGTGCAGACAGGTGTGCAGAAGGAGGGGACAAGCTGAGGTCCCAGGGCAGGGCGTGGGGCCAGTCACAGGGCGCCCCGGCAGCTTAGGGCCAGGCTGTGCATGAGCTCACATCCCTGCTGCTATGAGGACCCCGGGATTTTTATGGGAAAGTGACAGGGACATTTCTGCTGGTTACCAAGACAACTGTGAGGCCATCGGAAGGATGGAGATAGGCAACCAGACAACTGCCCCCTGGTCCACACTGGCCAGTGGAGGCCAGGTCCAGAGGTGGCCAGGGGCCAAAGCTGGCAGATGGCAGCCGCGGCCTCGTTGCTGGTGGGTGGAGAGACTGCCCAGGACCTGCTTCCTAGGCAACAGGTGCCAGGACCCAGAAGAGACGCACTTCCCGCGCCTGCCACTGGAGGGCAGAGTGCCCCAGGCAGGACCCTGGTGGAGCCCCAGGGACAGGTCTGGAAACAGAAGCAGCTCTAGGAAGGGCGTCCCTCAAACCCCTTCCACCAGATGGCATCAGTGTCCACAGGTGACCTACAGAGGAGGCAGCTTGGACCTATGTTCCAGTCCCCACTGTGACCACAACAGCAGCCTCTCAGTGGGTTTCTGCCTCCAGGTTGCCAGGGGACACCAGGCACAGCTTCACTGTAGGGCGGGTTCTGAGCTCAGAGCTCCAAGTTGTGGAGCAAACCCGCTCCCCTTCAGGACAGGAGGGCCTTTGTAGGCCTGGGGATGTAGCTCAGTTGGTAGAGTGCTTGCCTCGGGTGCACAGGCCCCAGGTTCAAGAGGGTCTTTGTATTATTATCCTCGTTATAGATAGATCATTTTTTCTTATTTATGTTCCTTTTTTTTTTTTTTTGTAGCCAGGGTTCTGAAGCCAGAGCATGGAGAAAAAGTAACTCTCTATTTAAAACTTAATAGTTCTGTTTTTATAGAAAATGCAGGTACACTATAGACAATGTTCAAAATATCAAAGAAACACGAAGAAGAAAATGGAAATCACTCAGATATGATCATTCGACGTCCGGGCTACATCTTTATGTGTTTGTTAACCATATGCACTTGTCCCTTGGTGTTGGGAGGGACTGATTCCTGTACCCCACAAATGCCAAAGTCCATGAGGCTCACGCCCCTTAAACAAAACAGGGTGGCATTTGCCCACAGCCCGCGGGCGTTCTCTTTCAGACTTGAGAGCCTCTCCACGTGACGGGCAATGCCTAATTCAGCGTTAAGTGCGTGCAGACACTCGTCAGGCTGTTGTTTTGGGAAGATGGCGAGAAAAAGCAGCCTGTCCACGATCAGTACAGATGCAACTTTCAAAAAATGCTCTGGGCACGCGGTCTGTTGAATCTGCAGATGGAGAGCCGTCCACTGCACAGTGCGACTGGCTCTGTGGTTCCAAACAGGAACTGTGCATTCCTATCTCATTGTCCACGCCACACCCGCCCCTCCCCCCCAATAACCTGGAGCCAAAATGTTCTTTTCAGTTCAGTTGCTCAATGGTGGCATATTCATGTACCGGCACCAACTGTACTTCCACCCAGGCCAGGTCCTGCAAGAGGCCACAGGGACACAGGCTGTCAGGAGGCCACAGGGACAAGGCTGTCAGGAGGCCACAGACACCAAAAACACACACTCAACACTCATCCCCCTTGACGTTCAAGAAGCACCTAGTGGGCACTTCTCATGTGCCAGGCACCAGCCAGGCAAGGGAAACCCACAGTGACCAAGACAGGCGAGGCCAGCTCTCAAGGGTAGTTATAGTAGTTCGGGCGATGAGATTGGGCCAGACTGTGGTAGAGCCACGTGTGACAGGGAAGGCTGGGAAGGCTTTTCTGAGGAGGTGACATTTAAGCTGGGGCCTGGATGACTCAAAGAATCCACCATGTCAAGACCCAGGACAATGGTTCCAGAAAAGGAGAAGTGCAAGGCCCTGAGGCAGAAAGGGGTTGGGGAAAAAAAAACAGCGCAGATTAACAGGCAGGGGGTTGACGGATCTTCTCAAATAACAAATAAGATGGCAGGTATGAACTGCTAGAATAAGTGAGGTTTCGATGCATTTTAAAATAACCTATCTTGAGTTTCCTACTGCTCTCTGGATGGGGATTAATTAACAGTGGCACGCCTGGAATCCAGCCTGAGCCCTTGACCTCTAGATGCTCTGCAGGCCCAGCTTAGCCCTGCTGCTGCACGTGGAGCCAGCCGAGGTGTGGAGCCCTGGCCTGCAGGTCCAGTGTCCTGGTGCCGGCCCAGCTGTGTTCGACCCTGGACAGGCTCCACCTTCCTGGAGCCTGGAAGTCACTCCTGCTCCAACAGCAGGAACCCATGAAGGCTGCCATCCCTCAGCTGTCACCCTGGAGGCCCAGGGGTTGGAAAGCGGCCTCTCTCACTCAGAGAAGCCCCATTTGGTGTGGGGCGAGCCGCCAAAACCCAATCTCAGATCATCACAGATTATCTCAGTGCTGACAGCATCTGCCCAGAGGCCAGGAGCAGGAAGGGCACCGTGCCCTCCCCAGCCTGGGGCCTGGGGCCTGGGGGGCACCAAGGGCTCCCCAGAGCCGAATCCTGCCTGAAGCCAGAGGAAGCCCAGCACCGGCCCCTTCCTAAGTGACCCAGGCCCAGGATCTGAGGGACCCGAGGGAGCAGCCTGTCGGCAGGGCCAGCGCCCCCTGGCGGCCTCTCCGAGTGGCAGGGGTCTGACCTTCGCAGCGGTTCCGCCTTCCACCTGGAGGGGCCGCTCTGGCTTCCCGCGACCCCAGCGGCCCGCAGGGTGGCCACGGGCCAGGTACCGCCAGCAGAGAATCCCGACCTCGAGGGTCTGCAGCGCGGGCAGGACAGGCCACCTGCCCCGGAGCGTCCCCGGGCTCCAGGCCCAGAGCTGGGGGGCGGGGCTTCAGCCCGGGGCCAGGCTTGAGCCCAGACCCGGTGACGGGGCGGGTCGGTGCGGGTGGGCAGGCGGTGGGCCAGACTGCCGGCCTCGAGGGAGCAAGCCCTGGCACCTACCACGATGGCACCAATGGCATCCAGCAGCGGGCGTCCTGAAGTCCCCCCTCTCCAGGGCCCCTGCAACCCAGGCCTTGAGTGGGGAGGGGGAGCCCAGGGGGAGGAGAGGGCAGGGAGCTTCCCGCCACACCCCCGGTGCCACTGTTCCCCAGCTCTGCCCCGGGACCCCTGCAGAAAAGCCAGGAGGTGGCCCTCGCCCCTGCCTGTGGGTCACGGGCAGAGCCGCTGACAGCCTCACTCCGGCCACTCAACCGTCCCCGCCCACGGGCACACGGGCCCTGAGGCTGATTTAGACTCTGATCCCGGGAACCTGAAATCTCCGGGCACCTGAGCTAAAGCAGCTTTAGCCGCTGCCCGGGGGTGGGGGGGGATAATCTCTGCCTGGAGGAATGGCCGCCCAGCTGGGCACTGCCTCCCGCAGCCTGGGCAGGTACCGACCCGCCCGTCCTGGCAGAGGCTGGGGGCTCTGCTGGGCTCCTAGGCAGTAGCCAGGTCACAAGGGAAAGAAAAGCAGTCCCCCGCCGGCAGCCTCCCTATCCACTCCCCCGAGGCCTGAGCACACAGAGGCCAGAGGAGCCGGAGCTCCTCCCTGCCCAGGATATACCTCACCCACGTGTCAAGGTGCGCCAGGCCGGCTCCCCACTCTTAGAGCAGAGGCAATGAAAGTTTGGAAAGGTGACATGCCCCAGGCCATTTGTGGCTGATCTGAAGAGCTTTGTATTAGCAACCCTGTGAGATGGGTTTTATTGGCAGCTCCATCTTACAGATGAGGAAGATGAAGCTCAGAGAGGTTAAGTAACTTATGCAAAATCACAGAACTTGGGGGAGCCAGGATTTGAACCATATCTGCCTCTCTCCAGAGCCCATTCTGCTATTGCACCCTACTGTGGGACAACCCACTTACAAACCCTCCCTCCCCAACTCACTTCTTGGCCTCATGGCAAATAGAACATGAGTGAGTGTTATGAGAATCCAAACTGTCTTTTTTATTCATTTACTTTTTAGTGCTGGGGATCAAATCCAGGAACTCATGCATGCTAATCATGAACTCTACTGCTAAGCCACACTGGGGTGAAATTCACAAACATGAAATGAAACCATTTTCAAGTGCACAATTCAGTGACATTTGGTATTCAAAATGTTGTGCAACCACTCTGTACCCACCAACCAGCTACTCCCCACTACCCCCACCACAGCCCTCAATGACCACCAATCTTTCGGTCTCTGGATTTGAGTGTCCAGGACATTGTGGCCTTTTGCATCTGGCTTCTGTCACTCAGCATAATGTTTTCCAGATCCATCTATGTGGTTTCAGATATCAGGTCTTCAACCCTTTTTATGGCTGTGTAATAGTCCATTGTATGGATATACCATATTTTATTCACCCGCTCATTTGTTGATCAACATTTGAGGTGTTTCTACCTTTCAGCTATTATGAATAATACTGCTATGAATATTTGTGTCCAAGTTTTTGTTTGAGCACCTATTTTCTGGGATTTCAGGCACATATCTGGGAGTGGAATTTTGCAGGATCATATGGTGATTCCATATTTAATTTATTTAGGAACATTCAATTTGTTCTCTACCATGGGGGCACCATTTTATATCACCACCTGCCATGTATGGAAGTTATAGTTTTTCCATGTCCTTCCCAACACTTAAAAATCACAAATACTTTACTGGGTATAAATTGTTATCACCAGACTTGTCACTCAATGAGCTTCATTCTAGAGGTCCTCAAGTCACTTATGGGAGAAAAGGGTTAAACTGTGCTTTATCCTCCCAAGCCAAGTCCCCGGGGAGGAATCTGGTGGCATGGGAACCGCTGGAGGCAGGCCTGATCACCGGTTTCATTTCTCACGTCTCCCTGGTCTTCCGATGGGGAAGTTCTGGGGTAAGGATCCGAAGGGGGGCAAACCGCATTTCTAATCAGATTTAGGTTAGTGTCGTGTGACATGCAGGTCACAGGCAATGAAAAAACGTGCTCCCTAATCTGTTGACATTTTGTTGCCCAGAGGACTCAAACTACATGTGGCTTTTGAAATTTAATAAAATCAACAGATAGGAGCCAATGATTAAAGAGAATTAAAGATCTATTAACAAAAGTAGGTCAAGCGAGCAAATTGCAAAACATTCCACCCGATGTTTAAAGGTCCCCTAACTTCTTCCGTGTAGTAGGATTCGGAAATCCTCTTTTTTCAGGCTCAATATACGCTGAGCACGAATTTAAAATACAGACTCAGGTCTCAAATGCTGAAGGTAACGGGAAATGCAGCAAGACCTGTTGGTGCAGAGGAGGGGAAGGTGAAGCTGGGGAGTCCCTGAGCCCCCTGCAAACTGTGGGGCACCTGCTTGGGGGCGTACCCTGGCCACCGCTGTGTGGAGAAACTTCTGTTTTCTCTCTTTATTCCCACCAACTGCTCAAGTATCCTTGGCCAGCCAGGTGGGTTCTTCCAGATGACCTTGAATTTGATCTTGACCTTGTCCCTCACTGCCTGAGGACCTTGGCACAAGCTGCTTCCCCTCTCTGAGGCCCCGACGTCTCAGTTAAATGGGAGGCAGGTCCCTGGGGGCGGTTCGCAGGGCGAAGCCCAGCCAACACCAGGGCTTCAGGCTGGTAAAGGCACAGTGGGCCCTGCCCGGCTCAGGAAGGGGGAGGTTAAAAAATAAAAGAAATCACACAGGGACCAAACCACTGCCCAAACCAGGGACCTCCAGAGACCTGCCATCTCCAGGACGTGGGCACAGAGGAGAACGAGCAAAGAGCCTTCTGGGGTTTCTCTGAATGGTGGCAGGAGACGCCCTTCCCAAGGAGGCAGCCAAGGCCCAGGTCTGGACGGATGAATGTGAATCCCAGCCCCTCCGTCACCCCTGGGCTTTATTGTCCCGTGGTTTCGCGTCGCCGCGCCTGTCGTGAAGATTCACGGGTTCAGAGGCAACAGCAGAGGCTTGAGGAGCACTTGGTGTATGAGCCCCGATCTCTTCTCTGCTCTGCTCAGAGCTGGACCACGGCGCTGGGCACACCTGGGCACACCCTGCGTTCTAGCCATCCGTGTTCAAGGGCAGACCAGCCGGCCTCGGGCTGAGCACATTGTCCCTTTCTTTATGCCACACTAGAAGACACCTAAGGGACCAATGCGGACTTGGGGGTATTTCCTGGATGGTACCAAGGCATGTTCTCATTTCCTTGCTCCACTTCTGGAAACAGTTCACCCCAAAGCTGTGCAGAAAGCTCCTGGTCAAAACCAGGAGTCTGGGGAGAAATTGACCTCAGAAGGAGGCTCAGCTCTAGTACTGGCCTGCTGCCTACCTGCTGTGTGACCCTGGGCGAGTTACTTGGACTCTCTGTGCATTGAATTGAAAAAGAAACAGAAGCAAACACCCTTCCCTGCCTACGCCAGGATTGTTTTAAACATCTAAAAAGACAAGGTTTGTGAAAACCCACAGAAAAGCACCAAGTGAGAATTGTCACCATCGTCCCCATTATCCAGCTGACAGAGGAATCAAGCCATGTTGGTGTGGATTCTGTCATCCAAGCTGTGCCTGAAGACACTCCCAGGTTGTGCTGGCCCCAGGGGTTTATTTCAAGGCAGAGGGTATTATTTCAGGGCAGGGAGATTCCACCCTCAGTGCTAAACTCACAGGGAAGCCCTCTGCGTACTCCAGGCAAACACTAATCAATATGCTCCCCACTGCCGGAGGACACAAGGTCATTCTCTCCAACAACCGTCCCTGCTCAACAAGGCTGCCCTGACCTTGTCCTGGTGACCTGGGCTGGGTTTATCCTGAGCATGTGGGTAGCAAACTCCTGTGCTTCCAATTGCATCACCCCAAGACCATCTGCCCTCCAGAGGGGTCTCAGTGCACGGGCAGCTCTGTGGCCCCTATATGTGCCACATCCTCTCTTTCTCGGAGGCGTGGCCCTGGGATCAGGGGCTCCCAGGGCAAGACCGAGGTGGCCAGCACCAACAGCAGGACTTCCTCCAACCTCAGCCAGCCATAGCTCTGGTGTCTCAACTTCTCAGTGCCCCAATTGCCTCACCTGTAAAATGGGCATACGCCTGTCCCACAAAAGCCTCGGAGCTGAGACGGGCTGACCTGCCTGAAGGGTTTGTAGCTGTGCCTCCCACGTGGCGGGCTGTCGTCTAACTGTTACTATCGGTGCCTGGAACACGGAAGAAGCCTGTAAGCAGCCTGTGGCGGGATCTGAACCTGGAGCTGCCTGGCTCCATCCTGCCTCTGCGGCTTACACCGCACGACCTGGAGCCAGGGCATCACTCTGCCTGCCTCAGCGTCCTCAAGACTTGTAAGAATTAATAACTGTATCCTGAAATCCCCAGAACAGTGCCCCTCCATGCTAAGTAATCAGCCAACAGGAGCTGCTCTTCTGAGTCATCTTCCACCTGCCTGGAGACCTGGGTGTCACAGCACATGCCTCCCAGGTGGTTTTAAGATGCTGGGAAGGGAGGCTGATTGGTATCACCCACATGTCACTATGTAAGACAGGCCACAAGGGGTCCAAGCTCGGGGGCAGGTCTAGGAGGGAGAGAGACACACCAGCACCCAGAGGCCCGCCCTTGTGCTCAGGGAGCTCGAGAAACCCTCGATGCCCTGGGTAGACCCAGCAGACAGGAAGGCCTTGACTGCAAGCTAAGAGCCCGCCCAGAAGGTTCCACTCCAGAAAGGGGGTCACCAAGGCCACAGCAGGCTTGGATTGCTGGAGTTCTCCTGAAGCCCCGAGCCCAGACCAACCTCACCAGCATCCAGTGGCCTGTGCGGGAATTTCAGTTTAATTCAAACTTCTCACCCCAGCACCCGCCCGACCATGTACAAATGACCAGCGAGTGACCCTTTCCCTCAGGGAGCTCCCCCCAAGACATGGGGTGTCAGCAGGGCAGTGGGAGGTGGGCAGACATGGAGGATGTCCACGCCAAGTGGTCTGGCTGTGCCCAGGGAGGACCTGGGCAGGGCATCCAGGAGGGCCTCGAGGGGAGGCGCCAGAGAAGCTGAGCCGGGGAGGGAGGAGGCGGGCAGAGGGAAGGGCAGGCAAGGCCAGGAGAAAACGGGTGCGTTGGGGAACACGCAGGGTGCGGGGCAGAGGGAGGAGGCCCAGAGATGAACTCCATTCACTGAACGCTCACTGCACAGAGCCAGGCCAGATGCCACCTGAGATTCAGTCACACGCACTCACACAGGAGCCACCTGCCCCGGTCACTGATGGAGCTTGTCATGGGGTGGGAGGTGATGGAGTGGCCCCAGGCTCTTGTGGAGATCACGAGGGGAGGAGGGGAGGAAGGGGATGGAGGGGAAGGGGGAGAAGAGGGGCAGGGGAGGGGGAGGGGTTGAGGGAGGGACAGGGACCAGCTGTGCAGAGACAGGGAGAGCTTCCAGGTCTAGGAAACAAACTGCCTTCCATCTTCCTCGGTTTCCACATCTCCTGAGACTCTGGCAAAGACCTGGGTGGGAAAGGCTGTCTTCTGTGGGACTGTGTGTTCCAAAGTCACTGCTGGTGCCCAGGGCCGTCCCTGTCCCTCCCTCTGGCGTACAGCCGCTGCTGTGTGTACACCTGTTTCCATCCCGCGTGTTTATGGATAACTCTGCGCTTTCTCTGCCTCTTCCTTGCTATTGTCCCCAAGGGCGGTCACCCACCCCCTACCCCACTTCCCCCAGGAGCCTAGCAGAGAGTCCACCCAGAGAGGTCGCCACAGGCAAGATTCAGGCCATCCCACGGAGGCCTGGGACCACACCTCCAACCACGGCTGGTAGGGAGCCGAGGCACCTGCAGCCTGTGTGGACACCGCTAATGGTGATAAGATAATTACGCGGCACGCTAATAATGATAATCTAATCATGTCACCAACGCAGTGTGGAAAACAGAATAACTGGCTGAGCGAGTGGGGGACGTTTCAGGGGTGATGCCGAATCTGGAGGGAAAGTGACCAGCAGAGGGGCTGTCCTGTACAGAAGCGGGATGCGCCTGTGGGCATCGCAGGACACTCGTGGGGGTCAGTGTGGAATCCGACACAGACGGTGGCCAGGCAGCAGGCGCTCAGGGCTGCAGACTGAGAAGCTGCTTCTGCATCTCCAGGGCGAATTTTGGAGACTTTAACCAAAGGCAGAGGTGGGCAGGCAGGGCTCTCAGAGCCAGTGTGCCGGCCGCATGCAGCGTTTGGCCGACCCCAGGCGCTGTCATCTGTACCATCAGCACCGTGTAAACTCACGTTCAAAGGTGCACTGGGCACAGCAGCCACCAGCTGCACTGGAGGCCACGGAACAGGACACACGGGCTGCGCAGGCCTTGGATAGCCCTGGGAGCGGGTCCACTGTGGCTGCAGACGTGCGCATACCCTGTGCAGATGGGCTCCCTGACTCCATGCTCTGCCCCACAGGGATTGTCCTGTCACTCTGGTGGCAAAGGCTGGTCCTGCAAGTACAGACCGGAGCCACACAGGCCCTTGACTCCCGGACCCCATGTCACAGAGCAGCACCTGCCCAGGGGGAAGCAGCCAAATGGAAAGAGTCCCCCCTGCTTCAATTTTGCTTCTCTCTTCTTTGTCGTCAGTTTCTGAAGCCCAGGGCCACCCTACATGAGGGCTTGGCAGAGGCAGGGGACACCAGTGACAGAGTCCAGCCAGGCCAAGCCCTCTTCTGATGCTCTTCACAGTATGCTGCCTCCTGGCACAGTGTCACGCATACAGCAGGTATCCACTGTTTGCTGAGTGCCTATCAAGGGCATGGTGGATTCTGCCCAGGGCAGCTGCATCTCTCTGCACATTTTGCAAAAGCTTTTGACAAAAACGGGTTGACCTGATTGACCTGGGGCCAGGCACCAGGAAGCTCTTCGGCCCAGCAGAGGAGAGACGCAGGCTGCCAGCACTGCCTGTGGGCACTGTCACCGTCACAGGGGTTTCCCTGTGTCAACTAGCAGCCAACTCTGACATGACCCCAAATACTTCCTCTAGACAAGTCGGTCAGCGCCAGGAGGTCATCTTGGTCAGTGGATGTGAATTTGCAGAGAGGTCTGGTCCAACCCCAGCTGCCCTGCTGGCTGACCTAACCCGGGGCACCTCCTCACCTGCTTCAGGGCCACAGGAGGCCACAGTGAAGAGCCCGAGCAGGGACCAGGAGGGAGGGAGAGCAAGGGTAGGAAGGGGCTGGATGCAGGAGAGGGACCAGCCTGGACAGAGGGGTGCTGAAGCCTCACCACTTAGGCAGATGGAGCTGAGGACTCCCCCCCCCCCAGAGCCCCGGGAGGCCAGGGAGGAGAGGGCAGGGCCTGAGCAGCAGAGCCCAAGGAACCAGAGAGACCTGGGGTCACAGGCCAGGGCCAGACCAGCGGGGGCTGCACAAGGAAGCCTCGGCTGGGGGTTTATTTCTGGCCCAAGCAAGGAAGGACAGCAAGTTCCACACATCATCCCCCAAGTACTTGGTCAGGAAACGGGGCCTGCTCTGACCTCCAGTGCCCCAGGCAGCATTCACGACTCCCACGGATACTTCCTGGGCACCTTGGACCCGGGCATTGCTTAGGAGATCTCCTCTGGGTCCCCAAATAGGGTGTTTCCCTTGCTGCAGTCTTTCCCCTGACCCAGAGATTCTGTAGCCCGCCCCCCACTCTCAGTCGTCCTTGGTTCCATTTCCAACACCAGAGGGACACTTGGGTCCTCCTTGGAGCACCCATGGAAACCCCGGGCTACACACTCGAGCTGCCCCATCCTCCGGCTCCATGCCAACGCCAGCTGCCCTCCCCACACCACCACAGTCACTTGTCTCCCCTCTCCGTAATGCCACCTGCTGTGTTTGTCCCCCAAACACGGTGCCCAGCACATTTGCTCACTGCCCCCCTCCCCCCGTGCACCCAAGGGCTCCTTTCTATGGCTGTCCCCGGCACCGAGCAAATCTCCCATTTGAATTTGTCACCAATGGCTGGAGCCATTCTGCCCACCTTGGAAACCTCTCTCCCTCCCTCTTTTCCTTTCCACGTTGACCTTCGTGGACTTTAAAATTTTCACAAAATGACTGAGATGCATCCAGAAATGCAGGCAGCTGGTATCTTATGGTTAAGAAAAATTCATCCAGCTGCCCTGTGCCTCTTACCTGTCGGAGCCCCCCCCCTCCCCGATCCTGCCTCTCTCTAGCCCACGTCACATGCTCCAAGGAGGATTCAGGAAGCCTAAGGCATTTTTTACAAAACTTTTTTTTTAGCTAGAGCAGAGAACATTTTTGCACTTTTGAATGCTATCTTCAGCAAAAAAAATTCCATTACATAATCAGCCAACATCCTTTGAGCTGCAACGCGTGCACGGGAACAATGTCAACTGTAGGGACACCCCTGCTTCACTCACGGCCACAGGTGTACTTTGGCCACCGGTGCCTGTGGCTTCGCACATCTCAAGGCTCCAGTGCTTGCTGGGACGCGGCAACACATTCTCCTTAAGATTAAAGGGTCTCCTTTCATTCCAAATGTGCATTTTAAAGGTCGATTGCTTGGTTCTGTTTGTGTACAGAGCATCCCCTCTTCTGGAATTCATGGAGAACACTGTGCAGCCCGAGTTGGGCAATCCAGATTTTTGTGCAGTAGGAACTCTTGAGGGGAGCCTCTGTGGTCACCTCGGTATCTCGATGCAAAGGGAGAGAGGGCCAATCAGAGCGTCTGCAGCACCCCAGCTGGGTCGCTTGATTCAGGAAGCAGTTGGAGCCAGAGGACACGCAGTCTGTCGGGTGCCACAAACACCATGACAGGACAATCTTCTTCAGAAGCCTCACATCTCCTCCGTGGGGACAGGCAGAGCAGTCGCCAGTAACAGACTGCCCACGACAACTTTCTCACCTGTCAGATGGGGTGTGCTTTCATCTATAAGCTGACACAGGAATCTTCTTCCTGCTCATGGGGCTTCTGCGAGATCCCCTGTGGGGAGTCAGGGTGTCCAGGTGTTGGAATCCTAAGCAGCACAGACCCGAAGCTTCTGTTAAGGTCCCGGGTCAGCTTCTCTGTCTTCTCCACCAACCAGTGGAAAGGTTCACGTTCACCTTCATTCAATATTTTCTCCTTTAGATATTTTTTTCCTTCTGGACTTTGGAGGTTTAGATTCTTCAAGATGCTATTAAAATGCAGATGATTTGGAGAAAATTAACTTATATTTCCTATTAGCTCAACAGTGGACAGGAGGGAAAACTGTGCCTAGGCCCATGGAGGTTTCAGATGTGGCTGGGCTCAGCCTGGGAGGGATGCACCCCCAAAGCAGGACCCACTGGGAGCCGAGCCCCCAACGCCACAGCCTCCCAGTCCCTGACCAGCCTTCACTCAGTCTGTTGGACAACGTGGTGCATATGCGCCTGGACAGCCACAAATCCCCAGGCGGAAGGAGCAAAGGCACCCATTATTTGCTTTAATGAAAAGAGAAGTTACAAGGTTTGAAATGAGAGAACGATTCTGATAAATAGTCCTGCTTTCACACAGAAAAGATCTATTAAATAGATCGGCATATGAAAGAATCGTAGCACCAGTAAACCATTCTTTCATATGCTGATCTATTTAATGTAGTGGACTCATAATTAAAAATGGGTCACCAAAGTGTTTAAAAATGAGTGAATGTTATGTTCCACAGGGGGCAGACTGGCACGGTGCTATTGGAAAGTGGTTTGACAGATCAAGGCCTTAAACATGGATTGTCTCAGGAACTCCATTTTCAGGAAAGAATCCTCAGGAGTCATTGTAAATGTTTTAAAAAGGCTTTTCCATAGACGACCTTTATCTTAACACCATGACAGTAAAAAACAAGAAGCCAAGAAATTTAACAGCTCAAGTAAACAGTTTAGTTTACTCCGTGGCCTAGTGGCACAGAATGCAATCAGGAAAAGAGGTCTTTACAGAGGTGACGAAATTTATTTATGCGTTATATGCTATGCAGAAGAAAGAAGAAAAATCAGGATAGAAAATGATTCAATATTACTAGCTATGTTTCAAAATGCTCAAACCCAGATCTTAATAAGCACTGATTGGTTTGTGGGTCATTCCCCCTTGCTTTTTGAAACCACGTAACTGTTGATTGCAGTAAACTTATTTCCCAAACTATGGTCCACAGAACACTGATGGATGGAATGTTACTAACTGGGGCCAAAGGTGGGATGTGTCCATGCAGAGCCAGGAGGTGTGGGCTCCACGGGAGAGCTGTCGGCACCCCTCTTTCTACCAGTGTGCACTGCGTCTCTCCAGAGTACACAGATGTACGTTTCCCAAGATCCTTCACCAGGAAAGGATCAACCAGCATCGGGAGTGACAAGTCCCTGGGATGCAGTAAACCCACATGCTCACTGGGGACATGGGGCTGGAAAATCCCTCGGACATGGGTCCTCCCTCCTGCCCTTCCCAAGTCACATTCTCAGAGCTCCCGTTTCCCACGAATCCTGCCCAGACACAAACCCCAGCTCCTGCCTGTCCCGTTAGGTGTCCTTGAACATTTCATGTCTCTCTCATCATTTTCCTCATCTACTCCAAATGTGTTTTTTTTTTAAGAATTAAAGGATTTCATATTTGTTAAAAATATTTTTTAGCTGTAGATGGACATAGAAATAAAGTCAATGCCAAGCCACCTGGGATTGAAGGGGAATATCGGCATGACATGATTTGCATTTTTAACAGGTCAACCTACCTTACTGGACAATTGGTTTGGTCCACCAGAAAAAGTGACATTCACAGAAATCAACAACAGGTGACCTGCAGACAGTTGTAACATGAAAAACCACAGAATTTTTGGAAGATAGAGTAGGCGGATACCTTCAAGGTCAATAAGGAATCAATCATTAACAAAGCACAAGAAATTTTAGGTATTAGGAAGGTCGGATGCATCGGACTATATCAAACCTTTCTCCTCATCAAAAAAGATACTGTTAAGAGCAAAAAGGCCAGTCATGGACTGGGAGATACTTATAGCAAAAATCAAAGCATTTGTATTGAAAACATAAAGACTTCTGTGGATCAATAGGAAAAAAAACCCCAGAAAAAAAAGTGAAAGATAAAGAGGCACTTGGCTTAAGAGCCCAACCAACTGCTGCACTGGGGAAAACGGTGCCGGATCTTCTGAGACTACAGGGGAGAGATGATCACCGTATGAGCGAGAGCGAGTGCAAAGGCCGGTGACACTGACGTGAGCCTCCCACACGGCAGCACTCCCCGCTGGCCACCGGTTCCCATAAACATGGACCAGAACTACAGATAGATTTTTTAAGTGACGGAAAGTTTAAAAATGTTTAAAGACGTCAAGGAAGGTGACCACAATGGAACACTACTGCACACCCTGGAGAAGGGCTGTAATTTCAACAGACCACTGTTGTGGCTTCAATGTGGAATGTCCCTCAGTGCCACATGTGCTGAAGGCGTGGTCCCCAGGGCAGCAGGGTTCGGAGGTGGGACTTTGGGAAGTGACTGGATCACAAGGCTCAGACCCCATCAGTGATCAGCTACTGAATGGCCCACGAAGGGGGGTGAAAGCCAAGGGCAGCAGGGAGTGGCCGCAGGAGGTAGCACTGGGGGGTGGGTCCTGGAAGGATCTCAGGCGTCCCGCCTCCTCTCTCTGCCCCTGGCTGCCTGAGCTGAGTGGCTTTCCTCCTCCCAGCCCTTCCGCCAGGATGCCCTCCTTACCTCAGGCCCAGGGCAATGGAGCCGGCCGTCCAAGCACCGAATCCTCCAAAACCATGAACCAAGATGGATCTTTCCTATTCTAAGTTGGTTTCCTCAGGCCTCTGCCCCAGTAAATGGCGACCACAGTTGCCATGACTCATTTCTGGTGAAGTCTAGAGCTACCAGAACTCACAGATACAACCAAGGCGTTGCAAACGGGTACAAACGCTCGGGAAGCTGCTTGGCATAGGAGCCCGCAGCCCCGGTTCTACGTGTCACTCCACAGAAACATAAGCAGGTGTGCACCAGGTCCCACGGGGGAGGAGGATTACGGAGCACATAGGAAACCACCACCCATACCTAACAACGCTGGTGGATGAACCGCACAGCTCCGTGTGTGAAAACATCAGAGTGGACATGAACTACAGCCCCCAGGAGACCAGGAACAAAACTAAGAACACTGAGTGAGAGAACACGGCGTGTGTTGGCATTTTAGTTTAACTCCATTCACATAAAGGTTTTTAAAGGTAAAATCAAGCTAGCTTTACCTGCGTTAGGAAACAGGGGTACTGGATACTTCCAGGTGGGACAGAGGTTTCTGGGGTAGACAGGGGTCAGGAGAGCAGGACAGCTGTGCAGGGCCAGGCAAGGCCGCTCCCTCCTCAACCTGAGGGGTCACTACATGGGTGCCCACTGGCCACACGTGCGGGAGTGTTGTGTGCTTCTCTGTGTGTGTGATGTTTAATAGTTTTAGAAGGGCCTGAGAAGCCACCCTCCCTATATTGGAGAGTGGGGGAAAGGAAAGCAGGAAGAACATCTGGACGTCTGTGCCAGGCCAGACAAGACCACAGGGCCAACCAGAGGCTCCTGCAGAGGAGTCCCTTGGACTGGACAAGCCACCCCAGTTAGATCTGCCCCCAGACGACATGACAGAGGATGGCCCCGGGGCCTGGGCAGCTGAGAACAGCCGTGAAGGGAAGCAGACAGGCTGGGGATGTGTGGGGTGGAGGCAGATGGGGCAGACAGCCAGAGGGACAGCAGGAGATGTGCTACTTATCTGGACAGCTGGTGATGAGGCTGGGATGGCGAGGGCTGGCCAGGATGGGGGAGGGTGCAGGAGATGCAAAGGGTCCCTCATGGACCATGTTAAGTTGGGGTGCTTACTGGACGCCCGAGCAGAGGCATCCAGAAGGCCAGAGGATATGTGAGTCCAGAGCTCACCACACCATGGGTAAAGGTGGCCATTGGTACCCGGGGCGGCTCCCCAGCAGCTCCCTCGCCTGCACACTGGCCCCCAGCACCTGCAGAACACGGGGGGCTCAGCAAGTAGCCGAGGGTTCCATGTAGCGGGATTTCAACACATGTCCTAGCACAATTGACCCAAGCATTACAGCCATCACTGCCAAGGGTCACCTTAATTAGAAATAAACATGTTTCATAATGGGTCACTACTCTGCTCTTTAGGTGAAGAAAAAAAAAATCTATTCCAGTTGCAGGTGTCTAACGGCCCAAACGAACATCCCGTTTTCCTCTTCCAGTTCCCCACACAACGGTCCCACCTTCTGGCCCTCTGGGCAGGACTGGAGCCATTAGTAAGAGGAGAATTTTTTTTTTTTTTTTTTTTACTAGAAAAGAACCAACTATAATTCTTCTCTCCACTCCACACTTTTTGGCAAAGCATCCTCAAAGCAGGAGCCTACCTGAAGCATGTCCTCAGAAAGTGACTTCGGGACAACAAATGCCCACTGGGACGCATGCATGGGCTGGAAGGGGTCCTATTGGCAACACTGGCTGCCGCTTAGCTCCCTCCACCAAGGCCGCCCGAGACGCCTTGAGGCAGGCTTCCTCTGCGAGCCGCAGTTTTGAGATGCAACACATATTTTTCGTCTTTTGAAAGTTGTGGCATTAAAGTGCATTCACATGTTGTGCCACCGTCACCCCCATCCACAGCCAGGACTCTCTCACCTTCCCATGAGAACCTCTGTACCCAGCGCACACACCTGTCCTCACTCCCCTCCAGCCCCCTGCAGCCCCCATTCAATTCTGTGTGAATGCGCTGCTCCGGGTGCTTTACATAAGTGGAAATAAATAGTATTTCTTTTCACGAGTTGCTCATTGCACTTGGCATAACGTCTGCCATCTGTGTCGGGACATGTGTCCGCAGGACCTTGCTACTTAGAGCTCAGTGACACTCCCACGTTGTCCACTCCACACTTGTTTATCCACCTCAGGGGCTTCCACCTATTGGGGATCAAGCTGCTGTGAACATGATGTACCAAGGTCTCAGGTCTCAAAACGCAGCAGTTACTTTTCAGAGTTAAGTTTCCCAAGTGACATTTAATTAAGCTGTAGGATTTCCGTTCTCAAAAAAAAAAAAAAAAAAAAAAAGGTTACCTGTTTTCTGTTTCTTTCTTGCAACCCACCTTCCTGGGCAGCTATTTATGGACTCACTAGGTTGTTCTCCCTAGACCTTAACTATGACAGCCCCGCCACAGAGGCCTGTAATGTCACTGCTCCAAGGAAATAGTCTTCGCCGAGAAATAAATGGCTCACGTCTCAAATAATTGGGAAATGCTATTCCAATACCAAAGGAGAGTGTCACTACCTAACTAACGCTCCTTGAGGTAGAAATACAATTGAAACAAAGTAAGGAGCTCCATCCAGTCCAGCACAAGCAAACACTCCACCTGCAATTACCCTGGAAACCTGAAACGCTCCACGGAGCATCTGTGAGATCCATGCAGCCCTTAAAGTGGCTCCCGGGACTGAGCCAGGGGTGAGGGTTTTGGTTAGTGTTAGACCCTCAAGGACCTGTAATAGCCACACGGAATGTGTGAGGGAGACCAGCGCACCTGGGTCATCCAGCAGTGAGGGGCCCGAGGAGGAAGGCAGGGAGCAGACCCCAGGGAGAACTGGACCCTCCACTGCATCCTGAACCTCATCCTCTAACCCGGGACCCACTGAAGCTTTGTCAAAGAGACAGATGTGGTCCATGTCACTACAATTTACTGAGCAGGTACAGAGTGCCAGGCACCGGGCCGTGTGATTTCTGGGGACCGATTCCTCACGTCAATCCAGCTTGGAGATTCCACCCCTGTCTTTTGCCCTCTCCCCCCGCCCAGTCTGGGCTTGGAGTATTTGAGCATCACTAACCTCCCAAACCCAAAATGCTCCAAACATCTACAACCTTTCCACAGCATGCTGCCACAAGTAGAAAAGTCCACACCTAACCTCGCGGGACGTCAAAGTCAAAATGCAGATGCACCAAAAATATTATGGAAGACTGCCTTCAGGCCATGTGTAGAAGATACGTAGGAGAGACCAACCAATCTCACGTTTAAACCTGGGTCCCATCCCCAAGATAGTAGGTATATGCAAATATTCCAAACTGGACAAAAGCTAGACTAGTTCTGGTCCCAAGTGATTCTGATAAGGGATACTCAGCCTGTGTTTCAAAATAACAGGTCAATGTCTGCATGAACGGAAAAGTTCCTCCGCCCTGCACCTTCGAGCACAAAACCCAAGGTCGAGGGCCTGGGCTGCAGGGCCAGCTTTGAGCCTCTGAGCAGGTGGCCTAAGCTCTTCAGCCCTGGCTTCGACCTGAGAACAAGACCACACTGGGGTGTCATCAGTGCACACAAGGAGGGTCCACTGGTGTTACCATGACCTGTACGACCCAGTGCCACATCTGCCCTCTTCCTCAGCTCTATGCCTTACCTCCAAGTGTTCCCCACCCTACTCTAGCCACCTCTCCTCCCCAACCAACCAGGCCTTACCTGCCACTTAAGGCCCCAGAGTGGGCTGTCCCCTAGGTCTTCCAGCCTACCTCCTCTTTTCCCCACCTCCTTGGCCACATGCCACTGTCTCGGTGAGGCCTTTGCTCAGAAGCCCAGGTGATACTCCAAAGACCCAGACCACAGCACTGGGGGTCCCTCACCTGCACCTTCCAGGGCCTTGCTGCCCACAGCAGTGAATCTCCACCCAGAAGCTCATCAGAAGCCCAGAATCTAGAACCTCCCCGAGATGCTCAGAATAAAATTTGCATCCTCCAAGTTTCCCAGGTGATCTGTGCACACTGACCCTTCGCTATCAGAGATGCGGATGCTGAACTAGGAATTCTGTTCCAGCCCTTTGTGTACTTTGCCCACAGGTTGTGTCTGTTTCCTCCCCACCAGACAGTGAGCTCTGTGAGGGCAGCATTTAAAAGTACCTGCTCCACTGTGTGCTTCTGCACAACGACAAACCAATGAACCAAAGGGGTCAGGTCAGTAACGCGGAGTCGGATCCCTTGCAGGGCTGGACAAGGCGTTGGGCATCCCTATGTCTGAGCCCACTAGAAGGGAAGGAAAAACCAGGAAATTCTCTTAGCCACCGATGGCAGATTGCTCTGGCACTGGGCCAGCACACCAGCGTCTCTGTGCTCTCTGGGCAGCATACAAGAAGCTTGCTCAAGGGCTGTGGCAGGTGCAGGCAGGACAGGTGGATCTGAGTTCTGAGCTGTTGCAAGGTCACAGCTGCTTAAAGGATCCTGAACCCGCCAGGCCCCTCCCTGGCTGAACTAGACTTACCTTTGGGGAACTTGACCACGGAATTCCCTTTCTGACAACACCAGAAGCCCAAAGAGGGGGCGACTGATTGAATATTTGCAGAGAAAAAGCTCACAATCAGTAGCCACCTGAGAGAGACCACAGATGATTCAAGCAGGATAAAGGCTCAACCCCGCTGGTTGAGATGCATGATCCACCCTCCAGCCTGCACTGGAACCAAGTGTGATACCGTCACGGGGGCGGGGCCCTGTCCCACTCACCTAGGGCTGGCGGGTCGGAGGTACAAACTTGACAGAAGAACCATTTAGCACCATCCGTGGAAGTGACAAATTCGCACCCTCTGATGGAGCAATTCCATTTCTAAGCCGTCCACTGCAACATTGTTTCCTATCCTCTATGATCTAGGTCCCTGAGGAAGCAGTTAAACTGCTCACAGCCTTTCCTACAACATGATACTATGTAGCAGATTAGAGGAGGGAGGCACTTTTTACCCCTGATCTGGGCCTTCAGCAGCCAGGAAAGAGACCCAGAAAAACCCGTAGGCCACGCCCCTAATGGTAGCATGAAATCCGAGTCATCACGTGACCCATGTTCTGTGGATGCCTGGTCCAGCAACGCTTATCCAAAGTGTTCAAGACCAGAAGAGTTCCATATTTCAGAGCTGATTTTGGAATATCTGCATAGACTTCACCATTTGAGCACCCCTAACCAAGAGTCTGAGATCCAAAATGTTCCAAAATTCAAAACTTTTTAAGTGTCATCTCAATACTTAAAAATTTTCTGATTTCAGAGCATTTTGGATGTCAGATTTCTATGTTAGGGTTACCAACCCGTATGTCCAAACACTGGTAAAGGGCTTCCTTTGAGGAAGGGGCTGGTGTGGCTGTGGGACACTGGTAGGAGGGGGAATTATTATTATATCAGCTTTAAATTTTTTTTGAATCATATAAATATATCAGCTATTCAAGAACTTTTGAGTTGTTTTTTTTTTTTTTCCTAAGCACCTGCTCCTCTCCAGGGTCATCTTAAAAGCACCACCAGGAAATCAAATCAGAACATGGGGGTCCCAACCAGAATCATAGCATCAGGCACCTGGACTTACTCTGCAGATGCTGATGACATTTCTAGAGGAGGACTTCACCTTGAACTCAGCAGTCCTTCCTTAGGTGCTTTTCAGGGGGCGCCACGTAAGTCCTTCCAACTCTAACCTGCTCTGATGTAAGCTGGAAGGGACTTCAGATGTCATCTGTCACCTCCCCTCCGGCAGATAAAGAACAGGTCAGCAAGCAAATGAGTCTTGGGACCACCTCTGGGATCCAACATACCTGGACCCTGACTCCTCATTCACAGAATGAAGATGGTACCACACGTCTGATGGCCAGAGTCTGAAAGCAGAATCTATTCTCATGGCATGCAGAAACCAAGGAGGTCAGTCAATTCTGTCCCCTGGGCTATAAGGGCCTGTTCCAGTCCCTGCAACCTCGTGGTCTCACCTGCCATCACCTCCCCTCATCGCTCTAGTCCAAACACTGCCAACTCACCTGTGTTGCAGTGACATACCACAATCTCCTCTACCCCAGGACCTTTGTATCTGCCTCTTCCTTTCCCCTTCATCTAGTAACTCCTTGTCTTTGTCCCTGCTCTGGGTAGCTTTCCTGCACCAGGTCATTCCCATTGTACACTCTAATTGCTTCTTCACTTAGACACAGTGTCTCTCATTGTCAGCTCTGCTCAAGGTCCCTATCTCCTGGCAGACCTGTACTCTCCCCTGGGGGTAAGGACTCAGTTCATTGCTAACCACAATCAGGCTGATCAGACAGCAGGGTCTCAATCGTGAGTTCCCTCCTTCTCCTGTCCACTCCCAACACCTGCCATACTAACTGCAGTCTCCCTAAGGAAAACTAAGCCTGGGCCCTTCCAGCCAGAGAAGGAACCCTTCAGGATGGCCACCAACAGAGGCAGAGAAAGCTGAGCAGCTGGGCGCAATAGCAGTCGCCTAGAACCCCAGCTGCTCAGGAGGCTAAGGCAGGAGGATCACAGGTTCAAGGCCAGCCTGGGCAACTTAGTGAAACCCCATCTCAAAATGATTTTTTTTTAATAAAAGGACTATGGAAGTAGCTCAAGTGGTAGATGCTTACCCAGTGTGAGGCCTGTGTTCACCCTCCAGGCATGAGAGAGAGAGAGAGAGAGAGAGAGAGAGAGAGAGAGAGAGAGAGAGAGAGGGAGGAGTTGGGTGGCATTTTTTTTTAACTTAAGGACAGCGGAGGCTGACTTCTGTCACAACCCCTAGGGTGGGCCTTATTACCTCCATTTCACAGGTGGTGACACAGAGCTCCCAAAAAGCCATCCCAGGGCCTGCAGTTCACAGGCCTCAGGGCCAGCACTGGGAGGCCCTGCTGTCCTGCCAACCACTGGTATGTCGGCTGCCAGGCATGCTGGTTCTCCTCCCAGACAAGTGATGAAGGGGTCTGTGTAGTTTGGGCAAAGCCCCAGGGACGGGTCGGTTCACTGCCCTGACCAGGAATTGGCCCACCAGGGGGCGTATCTTAATTTGGATTGAGATGACGAAGTGCCACAGACTGAGTGGCTTGTAAATGACAGAAATACCTGTCTTCTGGTTCTGGAGGGTTCCTCATGGCTGGGTTCTGGGGAGGCCCCTTCCAGGTGCAGACTGTTCATCTCTGTATCCTCACCTGGTAAAAGCAGCCTCTCCTCACAGGGCACTAACCCATCTGCCAGGGCCCCACCACATGACCTAATTACATCCAAATGCCATGGCACTGGGGATTGGGGTTTCAACACAATGAATCTGTTGAGGCGGGGGACTAACTTTCAGTCCTCTGTAGGTAGGAAGTTCGCATAAGGATTGGCCAAGCTCCAAACTCTGGTTTCCCAGCAACACCAGGTACTCTGCCAATCTGCATACTCATTCAGGTTTGCTGATAACTCAGTGACTTGGTAATTAGCATACTGCATGTCCCAAATGCCATCAACACAATGTCATTTGATATATGAGGACAGGCTGAGATATATGAATAGTCGTCCCCACCTTGGGTGACTGGGGAGAGAATTCTGTGTCCTCTGTCCTCAGGGATGGAGCCGGGGGCCCATCCACGAATGGTCCTGGTTTGGAGGCTCCAGGTGTCTGATTCTGACAGAGGCCCACGGAGCCCTGACATGTGGCATTATTGGTTCTCTCTTGAGTCAATCCTTCCTGTGAGTTGTGCTGGGACACCTGAAAGGACGGAGTAGGGGGTTTCTTTGTCCTTCTCAAGGTCATACATCGGTGTGAGGCACTGTCTGACTGACCCCTTGCTTTCCACAGCACCCGACAGCTGAGTTGCTGGGGGGCAGCCCCCCCCCAACCTGCCACTCCTAGCAGCTGCCCAGATAACGCACCTGCACATGACCCACAGATGGCCGCTGGTTAGCAACAGCCATCATTCACCGTCGTCTAGTGATAGGGACTTGAGTCGCTGGAACACGCTCACAGTCCTGCAGCCGTGCACACAGGGCATTCTGCTGACTCCTGCCGAGTGCACTCTGGAATCCACTGATCCACGGAAGGAAGATCTCTGCGCTCAGCCCCAAGGGATCCGTGAGGTGAAGTGGCCAGTGGGACCAGTGAGTTGCTCATCCTCAAACCCACCAGAAGGGCCACTTAGGAGAACAATCAATGACAAATCTCTCTGAGCCACAGTCGAAAGCGGAGGCGTTTTGTTGTTGGAAACAAGACTTTGAGCCCCAGGCAGCATGTGAGCTACTGCAATGGCTGAGCCGCTGTCTGGTGGGCCGCCTGCCGGACTCCCCCCAGAGTTGACATTTCCAACCACCAGTAGTGACACGAGGGGTTGTGGGGGTGACGGAAGTGTTCTGAACCTGACAGTAAACAGGTGGCTGTGGTGGTACACCACAGTCTCTCAAGACATTGCCATCGGGGAGAGCAAGGTCAAGGAATCTCTGTATTGATCCTTACAACCGAGTATGAATCTATAATTATCTCAAAATACAAAGTTTAATCTGAAAAAATACTTTAAACCAAAACGCTCTATATCCCCAAGAAATACCAAAAACCTGGGCAGGGTGGGGGAAATGTGGGGAGGGGCGGGAAGAGCAGGCCCCCATCAGCCTTCTGACCTGGACGAACTGGGCCGCCTTCATCTTTCCCTTTTGTCTTGGGATGGTTTATTTTATGACATTTCTGGACCCTGCAGCATGATTCGGTGCCTCCCTGAGAGCAAGCAGCTCCCCGATCAGACGCTGCAGTCAGCAGAAAAGCCTTAGGCAAAACCTCGTCTCCATCCCAAGTTTCAGTTTTCATCCTTGGTAACCAATATCCCAACCTTGACAAGATCCGGGCTCCACCCCTGGGCTCCAAAATGCCTTCACCCAAGGGGGCTTGAGAACACTTGGCTTCAAACGGATTTTCTCCATGCACATCAGAAGATCAGGCTCAGGGAAAATACGTGGGCGTGCTGATTCTGTTTCCAATTTCTCACCATGAAACCTTGGCCTGGGGGTGGATCTTGGGAAAAATAACCCAGAAAACGAATAGATGGACAACAGAAAAGTAATTACTGAGCAATCTCACTTTCTGGGGGTGTGCAGTGTGGGCCCAAAGGAAGCGCCCAGGGACTGGGAATTGAGAAACTGCCAACCAGCTTTGTGACCTGGAACGGGGTGGGCCAACCAAAACCCGGTGCTAATCAAGTTTGATTGAAACACTTTCACGTACAGATTCCTTCTAGTAGCAGTTGCCACAGAGACTCGTGGCCCGTAGAGCCCGACATATTTACTATCTCTATGAAAGGAGTCTGTTGACCCCTGATGTAGAGTGACACTCATTATAAAAATACTATTATGTCACTGTTCACTAAGCTCCAGGCACCGGGCCAAGAGCCTCACACGCCTAAGCTCATCCAATCTGCACAATTAGTCTGCAAAGCTGGGATTGTCTCCATCCCGTTAACCAGGAAACTGAGGCTCAAGGAGGTTCAAACCCGCCAAGTCCACACCCACGGTAAATAGAGCACCCAGCTCCCTCCACCCCGTGGTCTCACCTCCTGAGCAAGGATTGCTTGGCTCACAACGGCACCCTCACCCAGGGATGTCAGGATGAGAAAAGATGCTTCAACTTCTCTCCTGTTATTTTGGATAACAACTCTTTTTCAATCAGATATTTAGGCACAAGGCATGATTATTTTCTTTAAAAGTATTTTATAACTCATTTAGTTCCAAAAAGGCTTGAAATCAGAGTAAAAGGTCAAAGGTTGAGTAACAGTTTGGAGAAGTAATGGTGGGGTAGGAATAAATAATTATATATTTTTTAAAAACTTCGAAGAAAGTCCAGCATTGAACACCTTTAAGCTTCCTGGCAGCCAAAGCGATAGGGGAAATGATATGAACGACAAGAATCTTGCTGCCTAGTAAGAAGCATCATGCCTTCCTGCCTGCTATTTAGCCTTGAAACTCCAGTGTTCCTGACTGCCTTTGCCATTAGTGAGGTTTTATGCCAGGAATTGACACACTAGTCCTCTGGTACCTTTGGCTCCGAAAAGTTCAGCACATACAAAATATATCAAGAATGCATCGCACTGATTTCCTTTAACATGTCAGCTAAAGGTCATCAGTAACTCCTCAGGAAAAAGAAACAGGAGGCTGATATCAGAACCCACAGAAAAGCCTGTTTTTACTTTTCTTTAGTAGAACGGAGGGCCACTTGTAAAGCACTCTCATTTTTATGACACTTTTTTAGGAGGTTAAAAATAATGTCACGTCCTACTGCATAAGTGAGCCATGCTAGAAATGAGGTACAAAGGAGGCAGCTCGGTGGATCCTGGGATTCACTCTCAGGATTGAGTGATCCGTATCCTACAACACCCGGACTCTTCCAGGGAAGGGAGGCCACGCCCCACCCAAACACACACACCGCAGCCTGGGTCCACACTCAGGATCCTGGTGGGTCTGGGGGATGGCCTGGGTATCGGCATGTTCAGAAGCTCCCCAGGTGACTCCAAGGAGCAGCCAGTGTTGCAAACTGCAACCCAGGTTCAAAACGCCAACCAACGCAGCTGTGCTGACCCTGTGCTGACCCCTCCCCCTCCCCTAGGGAAACTGCAGGGCCCCCCGACCTCCCATCACCCTCCCCAAGGCTCCCAGGGGCTTGTGCTCATCACACAGACTTCTGCAGCCTGAGGTGCGTGTTCCCCGTGACCGTCCGGGGAGGTAGGGAAGACCGTTCCCGGTTCACAGGTGGAAACCCCGAGGCTCCAGGAACAATCCCAGGTCTCAGACCCTCTATTCCCACACTACTGTCCAGTGCCACGTCAGCAGGACGGCCCAAGCTCGGCCTGGAAGCAGAGGCTTCGAATTCCTAATAGAAAGAGGAAGTCTCCCCACGGGCCCGCTGTGTCCCAGTCACACGGGCCGCCTCGCTGCTTCCAGAACAGAGATGCACACGCCTCCTCGGGGCCTTCACACTTCCTGTTCCCTGGGCCAGAAACAGGAAGTGCAAAGTCCCTGTGGTCTGCTTTCTCCTCCAGATAGCTTCACATCCACATCCAGGTCATTATCTCCTTACCCCAAGATATCATTCCTCACAGTATTTATCACCTGGTTAAATACGTGGTTACGTATTTACCTGTTTATTTTCTTCTCTATTCTCCACTAAAACACCAACTCCCAAGGGAAGGGATGTTTAGTCCACTGCTGCTTAGAATAATTCCTGGTCGACAGGGGTGCTCCGTAAGTAGCCCCCTCCCATGACACCAGCCCTAAGAGAACCACTTTGGGACAGTCACCATCCCCTCCATGGGGAAACTGAGGCATGGGAAGGTTTACACATAACTCACCCGAGGTCACTGCCGGGAAGTGGCAGGGCTGAAGCTCAGCCTCAGGCCACGTGCCCCCAAGGTCTCTCCTAACTACACTGTGGAATGAATGACTGGCGACAGGTTGGTGCTACTGAGTGACGGAAGGTAAGGCCAGAGCCAGCCCTGGCCCTGAGTTTTGCTCCTGGCTGAAGGCACCTCTGACCCAGCGTCCCATCTGTCCCTCAGACAGGCCTGTCGCACCGTCACCTTCCAGCGATTCACACAGCAGCAGAACTTCAGGAGGCTTCAAGGCATGGGAAGAACCCACGTCCACCCTGCACCTGGCCTGCCTCCCCAGACAAGCGCACGGCCATCTTTTCCAACAGGCAGTGCTGGGACACTCGGCCGCCCAGATGGAGCGTCTTGGGCCAGCCCTGCTCCCCTACTGGTGGGGGTCCAGCAAGACTGAGCTCCCTCCCTGGCAGGGAACTGGCCTCTCTGCCCCTCAGTCCCAGGAATCACAAGTCTCCATCAGTCTGACCAAGACCAGTCCTGCCCTCCTGTCCTCCTGCCTGGATTTTCAAAAGAGCCTCCAACACCTCAACAGAACCAGTTTCACCCTCTGCCCTGAGCTGGGGGTCACTGTCCCAAAACATATCCTTCATCCTATCAATCCCTGGCCCAGAAGCCTTCACCAACTCCAACTGCCTCAATGAGAAATCCAGACCCCCTGAGCTGCATGACAGAAGCCTGTTGTCCTCTAATTCCAAGAAGACCTCTCTCCCCTCAACAAGTTTCACACTGCGCATGAGCAAACCACACAAGTCCACTGCTGAGGGGCTGTATCAGCCAGCTCTTGCTAGGTTATGCTGCAGTAACAAACAATTCGAAAAACCATCAGAACATATGATACACATATATTTCCCATTTGCCCCACAAGTTGCCATTCAGGGATGGCGTCTCCTGTCTTCCCTTTCTAGAGCCCAGGAAGAAGGGTCAATGCTGTCTGGGATGCAGTATCCTCGTGGAAAAGGAGAAAGACCAAGAGCTGGCAGCAACACACATGGCTTCTCAAGCTTCTGCTCAGACACAGTGCAAGTCTTGTCTGCTCACATGTCACAGGCCAAAGCATATGCCAGTCCATGCCCAATGTCAACGGAGGGAACACTCTCTATTGGAAGTCACACCCCACCTACACAGAAGAGCTGGGAGTAAGTAAATGCAAATGATAACACAGGCCACCACTGAAAGCCTGGCCTCAGGGCCTTGGTCCCTCCAGCTGGCTCCATCGCTAGGGTCAAAGGTCATCCACACCTTCAAGACCAACACCTCCATGGAGGCCTTGAGGAAAACCCCCCTTGCTCCTCTGGACCATGACAGGCCTCACCTGTTGCTCCTGCACGTAAATCTTCCCTAGAGCGTGTTTGACCGACATTTCTTAGTTCACCATCCTGGTCCGATGACACTTGGGGAGCCTTGAACATGGCACTTGGGGTACTCCACACATGGCCGGCATCAAAGCTATGCTTCTTGGGCCGGTGAGTGAGTCCACAGAGGGAGACCTGGCTCCCACTGGCGTCAAGGGGTGGGTGTGCCTGGGCCTGGGCCCGAGTGTGACTCTGCTCCCTCTGAGCCTCTCTCCGTTCATCTACATTTGGCAAAGTGCTCCTCGCCTCACAGGCTCTTGGAGTTCTTGATAAATAAACGAATGAGTCAATAAACAAGCCAGCAGATGCCTGAGCAGACTTCAACCGCCCGAGGCAGCAGGGGAGGTAGGAGAGGAGAACCCCATCCGCCTGGGAGGCAGGGAGAAGCAGGCCGGGAAAATCTGGCCTCCAGGATGAGCTCAACCTGAACATGACCATGACTCAATCCTGTGGAGATGGACAGGGAATTTCTAATAAGTCTGCAAATGACTCCTTCTGCCAACTTCTCCTGAAAAGGAATCTCAGGGTGCTACCGCTTGACAACAGCGTGTGTCCAGAAAGCCAGCCTTAAGAAGAGACTGCAGACGGGGTGAGGGGAAGGTGAACAGACGGCAGTAACCAGCCCTCTCTGGCAAACAGTGAGGCACGGCGCGGAGGCCACCGTGTCCTTTCAAGGGTTGCGGCTACACTGACATCATCTAACATGAAAACAGGGAGGAAGACCAGAAACTGGAGTTTCAAGGCAGGTGAGCTGAGCAGCCGACGGTGGTAACAGCTCCCCAGGGCAGAGGATCAATCCTGACACTTCCAGGGCTCAGAAGTCAGAGGGCCACTCCCAGGCAGGCCCACCCTTCATTTTACACCCAGTTCAGTGGATGCTTGTGAGAAGCCCAGCACGCCTGATAATAAAGAGGGGGACGCCACCTGGCTCTGCACTCTGCATACTAAGGACCGTCCATCCAAATTATTTTTGCAGTACTGGGGATGGAACTTAGGAGGATCTCATGCATGCCAGGCAAGTGCCCTACCACTGAGCTGCAGCCCCGGCCATAAAGCCACCTAAAGTCTTTGAAAGGGGAATAAGGCCAAGAATCAAACCATTACCTTTGCCATGGTTTATTCTCTCAATTTGGTACTGCAAATCTCAGCGCAGTCAACCACTCAGGGACATCTCTGCAAGTTTGCTCAAAGCATGTCCGTCACGTTCTCCAAGTGGAAAGAGCAGCAGGGATAGTCTATCACCCCATGACACTGTGGCTGCATGTACCCAACCAAATGGGGATTTGCAAGTCCCCTGGCTCTGCTGTTTGGCTGGGGACTGGTTCCTAGGTTTGAAGGGAAATGTGGGCTCTGTTGCCCTGGGTTCACCAGCTCCGCTCCTGCAAACAGCCCAGATTCTCCTGGTGCATACCATGCCCGGCCCCGAGCACTGCCTGATGGATGTGGCACACCACCATCAGGACTGCGGAGGTGGCTGCTTTATAGCCAGTGGTTTCCTTGAAGAAGACCTCAGGATCATACACTGCAGGACAGAGGGGACCGAGTCGGAAGACTTAATTTGGAGTAAAAACAGACTTTTGGCTTGGTTTCCAAGGCCCATCCTCTGCTTTAAAAATAATAATGTAAATGTCTTGAAGTCACTTCTCTGCACTATTACACATCAGACTAAAGTGAGATCAGGCCATTGAGACCACCAGACAGGGCTGGCAGATCACTAAACAGTGGCTCCCGAGGTCACACACACCAAGGAAGGTCCCTGCTACAAGGGGGAGGCCCTGATCACAGGCCAGGGCCTGGTGGCTGGGTGTGCAAGGCAGGGGCACCTCTCCATCTCGAAGTGACAAGGAGAAGCAACAGCAATCATCCTGGGATGAGAAATATTCATACTGGGGTGTGCTTGGTGTCCCCTCCCTGCCATCAAAAACTCATCCTCAGAATGAGACTGGCTCCTGCAACTCTGAGTCAGTTCTGCACGCTGCGGCAGGGCAGGCCTGATGTTTGGCACTCGATGGCATCCTGTCTCCTATAGCATGTTGGTGCTTCCATGAGCAGACCTGCTTCCTGGCTGGGTTCACCCTGTGTGGGCAGGACCTTCCCCAGCCTCCCTAGTAGAGGTGGACGAATGGACACTTGCCTCTAGCAGGTGGACCTACAGGAGCCGGAGGCCAAGGTTACTGCTGCTCATCGGCCGTACCCTTGCTCCATCCTAAGCCAATCTCACCTCCCTGAGTCCTGGCGGGCCACCAGGAGCTCTAGCACAGGTGGCTGATCTGGGTGAGGGTGACTCCGGGCTGCAGTGTGTGGAGTCCTGGGACTCAAGACCCCCGAGGTCTTGGCCTGGCCCTGTACTGCCACCAGAAGTGAATCCAGCAAGTCTACTGGCATCTCTCCACCCCAACTGCCCGCTAAGCTCATCAGGGAGGTTGAAAAATAATACCTCTCCCCAGGTCCCAACCTTGGGGAGCCTGATCTGACGGGTTCAGGGTGGCACCTGGGCACTGCCATTTTTGTGGAGTTCCCTGGGTGATTCCAATGCACAGCCAGGGCTGAGGACCTCAGTTTTTTCTCTGGATTGTGACCTGGAGGGCTGGCGTAGTGATTGGAGAGTTTGATATTTTTCCACTCACTCAACTCCCTCACCCCCCAAAATGCAGCGAATACTAAGTTTACAAAAGCCAACAGCTCAGACAGACAACAGCAGCATGATTCACAAGTCAAAAAGTGGAAACCCCCAAGGTCCGTCAAAGGATGGACAAACAGAATGTGGTCTCTACATACAATGGGATGCCATCAGCCCTAAAAACAAAGGCGATTCTGACGCAGGATGGGCTTTGGGGACATCATGCCAAGTGTAGCAGTCAGTCACAAAAGACAAACATCGTGTGTTCCACGTTTAGGAGGGGCCTGGGGTAGTCAAATTTACAGAGATGAACAGTAGAAGGGCGGTTTCCAGGGGTGAGGGAATGGGTGCTGAAAGGGTACAGAGTTCCGTTTGGGAAGATAAAAGCGTTCTAGGGTGGGTGGCGATAGTCAGCTTTTTCATTGCTGTGACCAAAGGCCTGCCAAGATCAATTACAGGAGGAAAAGTTTATTTGGCTCAGGGTTTCAGAGGTCTCAGTCCACAGATGGCAGAACATCATGGCAGAAGGGTGTGGATGAGGAAAGCAGCTCAGGATACAGCAGTCGGGAAGCAGAGAGAGGGCTCTGCTCACCAGGGACAAGAAATGTACCCCAAGCCAGGTGCCTGTCCTCCCAGTGCTCAGGAGGACCGAGAGTTCAAAGCCAGCCTCAGCAACTTAGCAAGGCCCTAAGCAACTCAGTGAGACCCTGTCTCCAAATAAAATATAAAAAAGGGCTGGGGATGTGGCTCAGTGGTTAAGTGCCCCTGGGTTCAATCCCCAGTACAAAAAAAAAAAAAAAAAAACATACCCCAAAAGCACACCCCCTGTGACCTGCTCCTGTCACACAGTACCTGCCTACAGGATCACCCACTTAAACCATCAGTGGATTAAGACATTGATTACCTTATGTCTCTTATAACCTGATCATTTTACTTCTGAACATCTTAGCATTGTCTCACAGGTGAGCTTTGAGGGCACACCTCATGTTCAAATCATAACAATAAGCCACTATGATTTAAAAAATGACTTCTAAAGTTGAAAGCTTTCTTAACGGCAGAATCTCTCGGAACCTGGAATTCATCATTGTGATCCAACCTGCCTCCAAGAGAGGCCAAGTTCGAAGTCTTCTCCAAAGTCATCTCATCAGGCTGCTTTGAGCAGGGGATGGGGAGGAGGGGAAGACCACCTTGTGGAGAAGCACCCCTTGCAGATGCTCCAGAGCTGGGTTCTCTACCACTGACATGGGTCCAACGCTAGGCAGCCAGCAGGCAGGGTCTCATGTCATTCTGCCTGGGCCCCCACCAGTTATGTCCTGTGATCCTATTTCATTGCAGAGAAACTGAGTCTGTAGAGGTCAAGGAACTTGCCCAAGCCACACAGCTCACTGGTTGAGCTGGGACCCAAACCCAGGTCACAATTCAAAGTGCGGCTTCCCGACAGGCAATGCTCTCAGCACCTGGGAGCACTTTAGAAGCACAGACCCTCAGGCCCTGATCTAGACCCACTGCGTCTTCATTCTAACAAGGGCCTGGCTGATGGTGCGACACTGATCAAGGAGAAGCAGTGCTCAGAGCTGCAGCATGCGCTGCCTTCCTCTAACAGCTCGCAGGTCCCTTCTGACTCGCTCACGGAGACCGTGAGCTCGGGGCTGCAGAAGCAGCAGCACTCTCCATGGGTGTGTGTGGTCTGCCAATTAGGTACCCTTGCCCCCACCTTTCCCCTCCTCCTAATGCATATGGGTCACCCAAAGCCCGCAAGTCATTTAGCAACGCGAGTCACAGTGCGCCGTATTGGGATTTTTGCCAGCTAAGGAAAACACAAGCAAGGTTCAGATGATCAAAGGGATTTCAAAGCAATTCTTTCAAGGACTTGCCCCCTCCGAGACCCACAGAAGTATTACCCGGAAATTAAAGAATGAAAAGATGCACAGACACAGCGAGTCAGTTCCACAGCCGGCACCAAATCCCCCTCTAATAAGCCCCTGGTGCGCTGCTCGTCTAATTGAAACGTCCTAGGTGATGGGATTTCCCTGCAGCTTCCTGGGGAGCCACTGAGAAGGCAAAGTTTCATTCCAGAGGCACTTAGCAGAGGAGAGCTCCATTCTGCTCCTCCCTGCGCAGCCAGGTGCAGCCCCCCCAGCCAAGGGAGTCCTCCAGACAAGCGCAGCGCCCCTTCCTGCAGTCCTCCTTCACCGAGGCCCAGCTAATAAGCAGAGCTGCTTGGCTTCTCCAATCTTGCTTATAAATTATTCTCTCTACTCCATGAATCACCTTTATCAATGCTCCTGCAGGTTTCTGGGGGCTTCTAGCCGTCTCTGGAAATGGGTATCTTCAGGCTGAAGCCCTTTCAGCATGGTGACCCCTATTTTGGGCTCTCATCTGTGTCTTATGAACTGGGGCGTCCCGTGTTCCCAGAGCTCCCATCTAGCCCCTGTGGCTCCCTGGGCTCAGCACCTAGGTAGGGAGCTTGTTCAGCAGTAGGAAGGCATTCCAGCCGCACCTCAGGGGGTCTCCACCCAGTGCCCATCTCCAGCTGGGGAGACAGACAAAGGCCACCAGGCCATGAGGGAGACTGGGCTGCAACCACCCTACCTGGTCCCCTTTCAGGCTGCCCCCTTGCAGATTTGAGTGGGGGAGAGGCAGAAAAGGACACCAGGATGAGCCTCAGAGTGTGGTGTCCCCACAGCAAGGGCCACAGGCCTTGTCTGTGCTCTAGATAATACTCGGTTTCATAAGCTTTTCCCTATTATTTTGTTTAAATGCCTCCAACGTTGCTTATAGCAGATGCCTCTGTGCAATCCTACGGGGATAAGCCATGCTGGTTAAAAAAAAAAGTGTAATAAACCAGCTCCTGCAAATGGATAAAAGGAGCTCCAGGATGGGGGTGCCCAGCCTCACCCCCACTGCACTTCTCCAGGGTGAGAACCACACCTCCGCCATCCCTGCCGCTCCCACCCTGCCTGCCAGGTGCCCCGGGTGCCTCTTTCCTACTCCTGGAACCTCATGTGAGCCAGACAGGAAACAGTGCCCGGGGAACTTACTTGATCTGGCCTCAAAAGCCACCAGGACCTGAGCCCAGGACCAACTGGAAACACCTCTCTCACCACTGATGTAGCAGATTCTCTCTCCCCATCCCATCTCTGCGGTCACTGCACCAGGACGTCCCGCCCTCCCCCATCTGTCCATCAAATACTCACAGCAAAGCACACTTCAGGTGCTGCACACTCTGTGAAGCCTTCCAGCCGTGCCACTACAGGTGACCAGTACAAGCCTATGTGGTCCTTCCAACCTGCAGGCTCACTGGGGACAGGGATTTCTCTCTTTAATCCTAGCATCCCCCTAGTGTCCCAGCCATGGAGGCTGAAGGGTGTCTGTCAGATGCACACTTGAGAAGGTGGGATGCAGGATAAAACCCAGCCATCAAGTGCAGGAAAAGGCTCTTCTTGGACAAGGGTCCACATAGAGCGGAAGAAAGGAAGGCACACTTTCCATGCTCCTTCATGGAAAATGGCAGGGCCACAGACCTTGGATGTCACCTGTGATCAGAGCTGACAACTCCTACCTCCTACCTGGCATGCCCACAAGATTAGACCCATCTGTTCACTCCCTGACACACTGCAGGAGACCATCCCCTCTGCCTAAATCTCTCTGTGGTAGCTACTAATTGTTCTTTCTTCACTTTCTTTGGCCCTGAAATGCTTATTAAGCATGATGCTAAGAACACGCACAGATCCTGATTTGAGCCATCCCACACTGCCCACCAGCAGGGCTGTCTTCCTAAAACACACAACTGCTCAGAAATCACCACCAGTCCCCCCTGCCTACAAGGCAGAGCGTGAATCCTCTGAGTGTTCAAGGCTCTTGGTCTCTGCTTACATTATAGGTGACTCACCAGCCAAACCCACCTTGACGCCCTCTGTCCCAAGATCACCCAGCAGTTATGCTCCCTCAGCCAGAGGACCCTTCGCCTTCCTCCTCCAAAGAGCAGACTCCAAAGCCAGGCTGCCCAAGTGCAACCCCTGCTCAGCCAACTCTGAGCTAGGAGACCTTGGACAAGATTTTGGTTTGTTTTTGTTTTTCATTATTTATAAAATAATAAAATAATTCTGTAATCAAACCCACATAGATAGGACCTTACAGATATAATGCAGTGTGTTATCCCTGCAAAATGGAAAACACTTAACTTAAACCTTTCTAGACCAATATGGCTATCCCCTGCGTAGACAAGTTATTTAACCCCTGCATACCTTCCTGGTAGCTTTTGTAAAAGGAGATAGTGACACCCCCGGACCCCAAAGTGCTGTTAAAAGATCATCCAGGCAATGTGTGCAGAGTCCTTAGAATAGAACCACTTAAGTGTCTACTCCATCATCCTTCAAAAGCATCTTTAATGCTACCTTTGATGTGATGCCCTCTATGACCTTGACATCAAGGACTTTAATTCCCTCCTCTGCAATGAGCACTAGCATTGTAGCACTTCCACTCCCCTTTGTAACGCAGGATGGCTTTGTAGATTCCCGTCCTCTCAACTAGAACAGGGGCTCCCCGTTGTGCTGGCAGGGTGCACAGCTAGGTCAGTTTTAATTTCCCCACAGGCCCAGCAACAGGGGCACTCAACCAGCGGTCACCTAGTAAATTCGGGATGGCTTCCTACCAGGGGGCCTCCTGAGTAGGGTCATTTTTTGCCTATGTGGCTCTTTTAATAAACACATATTTTAGTGCAGAGCCAACCAGCCAGCATGGGATCTGCCCAGCGCTCACTGAACTTGGCATGTATAATGAAATCAAAAGTCTGACATTTGTAGCATGAAGTGAGATTAACCAATGCTGGGGTCATGAGAACGAGCGTGTGCAAAGATGTCTGAACACCCTTCTTCCTTCTGTTCCAGCCGGACATCCCAGTACTGAGATCTTTGCCTTCCAAGAGTCAAGCACAACGCTCCCGCCAAATCTTACTCAGAAAAGGATCAAATCCAAAAGGCTGCCAAATAACTAATTTTCTTTATAACACAAAGAAGGCTTGTTCTTTGGAGTTGAAGCATCTGGCCCACGGTGCAAATGTTGTCACCACCCACATAGCACGTGGCATTGAGTCCTTCAAAGCCCATAGGCTGATGCCCGTTCCACAGCCAGCAAACCCAGGCTCAGACAGCCAGTGACTTGCACAAAACCACACAGGTTGTCAGGGCATCAACCCTGGCCTCTCTATTCCAGACCTCCTTCCCCAGGTCTCAGGTGGCCAGTGGAAAGCGCCAGATTTAGTACAAACCCACGCCGGGTCCTGCATCTGCATGGCCTGGTCAGACACAGAGTCAACAGCTCTGGTCCTCAATGAACAATAATATGCACATGCAAGCTCCAGGTAAGAAGAGCCCTGGGAGGAAGGTACCGTATAACCATCACGAGCTCACACACACCAGGCATGGTTCCAGAGCTCAGGATCCATCCGTGAATAAAACAAACCTTGCCCCTTCCCTCAGGTTAGAAAGTAAATGAGTTCAAGGCTACAGAACTAGTAAAGGCAGGATCACCCCCTCCCTCAAGAAGCTCACAGGGAAGGGGAAAGTCCAGCACATGTGCCCGTTGCTACGGCTGCCACCTGCCACGGGCTCTCACTGAACCAAGCACACCTGCAATCCGAGGCATCCGCTCTAACTATGGCTTAGCACAGCCACCAAGAACCATTTCCCAACTTCATCCTGGGCAGGTGGCAGATACCCACACGTCCCAACCACCAGCCCCCCACCCTTGCACTTTAAAAAAAATTAAAATCAAAGTAATCTGATTCCATTGTAGCCCGAGCTGAGCACCGACTCCCTGATAAATCCCCAAAGCCTCATTACTTACTACTGTGCCGGTTCTCTTAGCTGGTGTTTGTTTTCTCTTTCCCCTTGGACAACCAATGAGCAGGACGCAGCGGTTGCTAGTAAGCACTCCTCCAGGTACAGAGATGATGCTCCGATTTCTCAGGAAGCACTCTTCACTGCACAGTACTATCTGCTTAGATGTCCCTCCGTGGCCAGCAACTGCCCTGTGAGGCCAGGCTCAGGGGTCCTCACTCTGGCCCTGAGCCATCTCTCTCCTCCCCAACACCCTCCTTGGGGGACCCTGCTCCATGGTATCTGCCACAGGCAGCTTTGTCTTTGAGCTCAGGCCTGTCTCCCCGCCCCCCACATCCCTATTCCATTTCCTGTCCCCTGACAGTAGGCACAGGGTCCCTTTCAGCTCAGAGCCTAGTGCACCGCAGGGCGTGTGCACATTCAAGAAATGCATGCTGCATTTGATTTCTTGGGCAATTACCATGAGAAGCAGGGAGCTGTAGGACCAGAAGCCAGCTGGCCATGGGTCCCATCTGCAAGGGGTAGATCCCCCGAAGAGTGTGCCTGCCCCTCTCAGCCACACTGTGACCTTCTGTGCCTTTCCCAAGGGGGACATCCACTACTTTCTTGGGAAAAACAGTAGAGTATTCCAGCACAGTGACATGCCATGCTCCGATGGCCCCTTGGGTAACAGACAACGTTAGATCCAAACATCCCTTGTCAAGCATCCAACTCTTCCCTTCCACCCAAGGCAGCACATGGCAATGCTTAATGAGTTCCATTTTTAACTCGGGGAGGAACGTTCCTCAGAGTTCAAGAGGAAGCCGAGTGGGCGCGCTCTGGATTGCGGGAGGCCGGCGTGTCGTCAAGAGCGGAGAATCTGCAAGTCAGGGGGTAGCAGATGGCCCAGCAAGGAGGAGAGATGCTAGCAGATGGCCACAATAGTTTGGATAAGGGGGGGAAAAAACTTTTGATTGCAAACAAACTGATATGAGAAACAGACCGAGAAGCAGCCACACTAATGTTGGCTGGGCCACGAACAGGCATTTCCCGTTTCTCAGGGGGGACACCGGTGACAAGCCAGAACTCACCACAGAAGTTCTCATCTCTAAATCATCTTTTTTCTACCTCCTTAGTTAATAATGATGGATCATGATATACACTCATGATTCAGAATACCCAAATTTTTCAAGCCTGGCTGGCCTGAAATTGAGTTTCTGGTTGGTGAAATTATTGTGTATGATACAGTAATGATGGATACAAGTGTATCAAAACCAGGACCTACCATAGGGAGAGTGAACTGTGGATTTTACTTAATAACAATGTATTGATTTTAGTCCACCCATTCAAACAAATGTACCACCCTAAGGCAAGATGTTAATAATAGGGGAACTGATAGAGGGGGTAGAATAGAGGGGCTCTCTGTTTTCTGTAAACCTAAAACTAGTCCAGAAAATTAAGCCTATTAGTTAAACCCACACACACTTACTTGATTCTTTGTGTTGGCTGGGTGACCTTGGACTAGTTACTTAACCTCTCTTGGTCTCTTTTTCCTTATCTGCAGAATGAGGACCATAATAGCACCCACCTAACGGGTTGTTATGAGAAATAAGCAAATAGATGGAAACACTTAGAACATCCAGCACGTGAAACCCTGGTTCGGCCACGGCAATGACACTCATAACAATTACCTCCTGTTCCCGGCTCGGTTTAGGTACTTCCGTACGTCATGTCGGTTAGGGCTTGGAGCAGCAAGGGAGACAGGGAGGGAGGGCTGCTATCCTCACTTTACAAAAGAGAAAACCTGAAGCTCAGACAGATTATGTAACTTCTTCAAGGTCACGCAACCGGTGAGGGTTGAGCTGAGTCTCCAACCCACATGTCTGTCTTTACCGCATTGGACCACCAGCTCTAGGACAGACGGACAAAAGCCTTCCCTGGACACTGAAATCTCTGTATGTTAAGAGAGAGAGGGGAAGAGAGGGAGGGAGAAAGCCC
Organism: Spermophilus citellus; assembly: GCF_964194105.1. Lineage (NCBI taxonomy): Eukaryota > Metazoa > Chordata > Mammalia > Rodentia > Sciuridae > Spermophilus > Spermophilus citellus. Next base: position 215,492,536 of record NC_138185.1, on the reverse strand, counting down.
CAAATGCCCGCAGGTGGGATCTCGGCACAGGGGAGACTGGAATCCACACCTTCCACTCCCCAAGCCACGGGATCACGTGACGCTGCTCCACCCCCCCCCCCCAAACAGAAAAGCGTGGGCACATTGATGACAGGCTGCTGTCTTCCTCAGCCTCCGTTTGTGATCAGATTGGTGGCTCTGCTAGGCCACTTGTAGGTGGCTCTGCTAGGCTGGCTGGTAACACTCTGTCCGAGGAGCGACGGGCTCTGGGGAGGTTGCGCTCTGTGCAGCCAAGCCCCTTCCCAGCCTGGGAGTCCGGCCTCTGCTGTCGGGGGAACTGCGCGCTCCTGCCTCCAGTGTTAAGCTCAATTCTTGCTTTTCCAACTCAAGATGTGCCTTTATGTAACAACCTGAGAACCCGAGATGTGTGACTTGTCTCTCAAGCGGCTGCAGCCGTGTTCCAGCGTCTTGCCACCGCACCGTGCACTCCCCGCCCACTTGCCCCAATGTACTTTGTGCAGTTCTGGGTCCTCCTCCTCCTGCTCCTGATTTGTCCTGCTTTTTGTACCTCCGCTTCCCATACAGGGTGTCTATGGAGACCCCTGTCCGATGGCCTTCTCTCCTCCCGGCCAGCCTCAGTGCCATCTGCACCAGGGGTCCCATCCCTCTGACTCTGCCAGCCTCTCTCTTCCTCAGTGGCCTTTACAGAAGAAAAAGCCGGGGTGGACCAGAACCAAGAGGCCACGGAAGAGCCTCCATCCAGTGCCTGAGTCAGTCCCCTGTGCTCCCCTGAAACCCCCCTCCATTCTCAGCCTCTCCCAAGCAAAACCTTAAAGAGGACTTGAACCCCCTGCAACTATGGGAGGGAACCAAGCTCCTACGACATCTTCCTCTTCAACATGGTGCATAGGATGGACTCAGTGGAGGAGGAATCACTTACTCACTCTCAAATGGGGGGAGCAGCATAAGAATAGAGGAGACCATGCTAACCCCAATTAAAAAGCCCAAAGTGGGCCAGGAGCGGTGGTGCATGCCTGTAATTGAGAGGCTGAGGCAGGAGGATCATGAGTTCAGAGCCAGCCTCAGCAATTTAGCGAGGCCCTAAGCAATTCGTTGAGACCCTGTCTCTAAGTAACATATAAAAAAGGGCTGGGGATGGGGCTCAGTGGGTTAAATGCCCCTGGGTTCGGTCCCTACCACCACCAAAACAAAAGCCCAAATTAACACCTGTCAAGATATAAAAATGGGGTTTCTATGCAGAAACAGGCTTTATCAGTGTGGCATCCTCCAGCACCCCAAATTCTCCAAAGATTAAAAAACATAAAGCCAAGAGATGTTTGTTTCCAGAAGAGGAAAGAAAAAAATGTCTGATGAGATGTTTACTTGTTCACTTGTCCTCCAAATTCAGTTGACAAATAGTTTTTTGGCACCTATTATCCACTGGCTTTGATCAGCGCCGGGATAAACAGATGAGAAAATTATGAGAACAGAAGCTGAGCTCTGAGCACGTGCCGTGTGCCAAACACTGTCTTAATTCATGTAATTCTAACAACCTGAGGAGGCAGATGAGCCATCAGCCCTGTGTCCCATTTTACAGGTGGAAAAACTGAAGCGTACAGCGTTCGCCCGCCACATTCTAGCTGGGAGAGGCAGATGATCCAGAACTGGGGCTTGCAAGGAGCTGAGCCACGATGGCTCTCGACCGCCAGCGACTGCGAAGGCGACATGGGATGTGGTAACCAAGGAAAGCCTTTAGGATGTAGAGAGACCAGCAAGAACCTGCCATGGACGATCCAGATGGAAAGGGCATGGCTTCCAGAAGCTTCCACAGCAGCCCTTGGAATGCATCTGTGGCTGCTTCTGATTTCAGGGTTGGGGCAGGGCCAAGGCGTCTGCATTTGTCAGAGCCCCCTGGTGTCACTTGCCACGTGGGCTGCGGTTGAGACATACCAAGTTCCAACCTCGGCTGTCTTCGGACACTCCAGTGGCCCTCCCCTCCCAGTCTGCCCACTGTGGACATATGCCACCAGGGTCTGCGTGTCTTGGTGACCGCCACAGCACAGAAACTCACTGGTTCTTTCTGTGGACCAAATGTTTGCATTCCCCCAAATTTTATGCAAGCCCTAACCCCCAATGTGATCGTATTTGGGGGTGAGTAGAGCTATACAAGATCATGAAGGTGGGGGTCCCAGGGTGGCATTAATGCCCTTATAAGAAGAGAGACCAGAGAGCTTGTGCTCTCTCTCTACTGTGTGGGCACACAGCAAGGTGGCAGCCAACTAACTGCAGGCCAGGAAAAGAGTCCTCACCAGACGCCAAGTCCGTTAGCACCTTGATCTTGACTTTCCAGTCTCCAGAACTATGAGAAGTAAGTATCTGTTCAAGCCACCCAGACTGTGGCATTTTGTTATAGCAGCCCAAGCTCAGATGGGTCCCAAGGGACTTAAAGTCACTGCCACTTATTTCTATCTCATGCTCTATGCACACGGGACTCACTTGGTCTCAACAGACCATGAAAACCAACATCTAAGGCCTCGAGGCCTGGGTCGTGCCTTCAGATCTCTGGAAAAGAGTTATTTATAAATTTTCCAAAGACATCACTGGTCAAAAACGAAACCAATTGCTTTAGCTGCCCTATATCCTCTCCCCACCCCAAAAGAAAGAAAGAAACAAGTTTTCAGGAAACTTGCTGTTAGACAAAGTCTTAACTCTCACTCAGAATTCAGATATTTATTGCATGCCTTCCAAGCAGCCAGCAGCATGCTGACCAGTTCCTCTTGGCCTTTGGTGAATCATGTGGGGACCTTGTCAGAATGTGGATTCGAATCTGCAGGGGGAGGTCGGAGACTCTACATTCCTAGCAAGCTCCCAGGTGATGCCCCCACACTGAGCAGCAGCAGAGCTCAGACCAGGTGAGCATCACCTGTCTTCCAGTTGGAATCCCCTAGGCAGTTCTATATATATATATTGTGGATGGACACTATACCTTTATTTTATTTATTAATTTTTATGTGGTGCCGAGGACCAAACCCAGCACTTCACACGTGCTAGGCATGTGCTCTTCCACTGAGCCACTGCTTGGGCCCTTTAGGGAGTCCTTTAAAAGTACAGATTCCTGGGCCTACACCAAACCAATTAGGTCAGACACTCTAGGGGTGGGGCCCAGGCATTTCAAATATTTCTACAAAGCCCCGGGGTGAACTGCACTTGTGGCTAGGACTGAGAACCACTCTCCAGGCACAGAGTAGGTAGCCCTCAAGGCTGGCAGATAACAAAGTTATTTTAGAAGATAACACAAGGCAGGGGTGATGGGAGCGTGTCTGGGGCACCTAAGCCAAAACACAAATGACAAGATCGAGACTTCCCACAGAGGTGGCAGAAGTACAAGTCAGGAAAAGAGCACCTTAACCCCATGGAGTCTTTTGGGATGACCAGAGCAGCTCCTTGTTATGCTTTTAAGTGAAAGTTACTCCACTCAGAAAACAAGAGGAGCCTCCAGGAGGCTGGGGGAAGGAGTCTGATCCCTGCCCAGAGGCCCTTACAAAGATGTGCACCAGCGCTTGCTGGACACCACCTGCAGGCGGGGGGTTGGACAGTCGGCCACTCTGAATTCCCCTCCTCTCCTCTTCCCTAAAGAAACTCGTCTGGGAGAGGAGCAAGAGGAGCACCAGATGCCCTCGGGTGGGTGGAGAAGGGTGCAAGGCAGAAGCCTCCAGAGGACACAGGAGCTCATGATGCCCCGGGGGAAACCTCTCAGCTATGCAGAAGGGAGGCAGCCAGCAAGCCACCCTCACCACAGCCTGAAACTCAGCACGGAGCCCTGGTACCTTCTTCACAGAAGCAGCCCCAGGCTGGGCGCCTCTGATATCCAGTAATAAAGACTCAGCTGGGGGAGGTGGCTATGCTCTCTTCTCCAGAGGCACAGCCTGGGACCCAGGTCTAAGCCAGTCCCCCCAGCCCAAGCAATTAGGGTGGCCACACATTCAAGCCAAGTCAACTGCAAGCCCTGGCTCAGGGCTCCTGCCGAGGAAGCCCAGCCTCAGGTGTACTTTCCCTGCATTTTTGAATTTGAGAGAGTGTAAAGTTGGACCTCTGCTCACCACCTCCCCACACGGGAACAACCGAGTTCAGAGAGAGAGAGAGAGAGAAACTGGGTCATGGACACCTCTTAACCCTCCATCCCACACTCCAGTTACTAAGTAATAATTTCCTTTGGGGGCTAAACCCAGTTTGGGGAAGTTCCTGTGGTTGCAATGGAGGCCAGCCTCAACTGTACCCATGACAGCACAGACCCCCATCAGGACTGCTCCTCCTCTGAGCACCCAAAGTGCCACCCAGACTGCTGATTAGAGACCTCTGTGGTCCTTGGTCATCGCCCATGTTCTCCATGGGAGATCTTGTCGGCTCTACTTGGTCATAAGCCACTCCCTGGCAGGGGCTGCACCATGTTTCAGCTTATATTCCCCAGCCCATGCCACACATGGGCCAGACACACCTCAAAGGTGGCGTTTGCTACAGATGTGAAATGGAAAGGGGCAGAGCTGCTCACGTGCAGGGGATGGGGAAGCTGGGGGGAGCCCAGGTGCTGGTGCAATGGAGTGGGCAAGGCATGGCTTCTGGAGCCAGATAACCCAGGGATGCTTCTGCTGATGGAGAGATCTTGGGAAAAGACTGAGCTTCTAAGCTTTGTGTTCCTGTCTTTGCAAAAACATGGTAAGGACTGAAGTACATAATACGTGGAAACGTACTTCATTCCATCATTCCACCAACATTTACCGAGTCCTTTCTACGTCTCAGCTTCTACTCTGGAAGTAGTCAACGTGAAACATAGTACAGATGTTAATCATTGCTAATGATATTTCCCATCTCTCCCTCCACAGGAGGGACAAGGCCAGGCCTTCCTGTAGAACAGGACAGACTGCTTCATAAGTCTGGGGAATACTTGCTGATTTAACAGCAGGCTGAAGACCTCAGGGCCACACTGGGGCATAGGAGAACTCCAGCCTTAGAAATAGGGTCCAGTCTAAGCCAACATGCTCGTATCAAAAAGTGACAAAAGTTACTGGGCAAGGGCACAGCTGGCCCCAAATGAGGGTGCCAGTGAACTAGAACCCAGTCAAAACTTCCAGACATCTGCTGCCCTGACTTGGGTCAAGGGGCATTCATGACATGGTGAACAGGTGTAAGGCCAGGGACAGCCAATGTTGGGGCCCATCCTGTCACTTTAGGGACCTGGATTGCTACAATTGGCATCAATCACGGGGGGGGGGGGCATGTTAGGACTTTGGAGAAAAAATTAGGCTAGGGAAGTTCTGACTGGGTTCTAGTTCACTGGCACCCTGGAGTCTTCAGAAGATGTGCTGGGTGAGGTTAGGCACCAGGATGGACGGGACTGCTGGGGGGGGGGGCGGTCCCAGCACTGCCCTGCAAGCGCTCATCTCCCCTCCACGCCTCAGATCCTCCACAGAGGACCCTGAGGGAAGTTAATGGTATAGAAAATAGCACGGTGCCTTTGAGGGAAGGCTCAGCCTTCACAAATCTGTGGGACCAACAAAACATCTCTGTCACACAGGCCTGGGTTCCAAAGCCACTAGCACCACTTAGGAGACTTGTGACTTGGAGCAACTGGGTCTCCTCCCTAGACCTTTTGTAACCTGGAAAATGGGGAGATGGCCTCACTGAGGGGGACCATAAGACACGTGAAGACTGACATCCAAACCTTCTCCTTTGCCTGGCTATCCGTCTCCTTTTAATCCATGCAGAGACTTACCAGATGCTTCCAACAACCCCAGAGCAGGCAAATGTTCTGCCCATTCCACAGGTGAGAAAATAGACAGACAAGGAGATTATGTTTTGCCTGACGACTTGGTCAAAGAGCCACCGAGGATAAAATCCCCCAGTTCCCTCGGGGTTTTCAAACACATCACCCCACTCGATCCTCCTCACAAAGACCCCAAGAATCGGCACCAGAGCTAATGCCTAGAACTGCCCCACGGGAGACCAGGGCAGCTTCCAGGTGCCTGGATGCCTGCTCTTTTCTCCTCCTGAGAATCTTCTTCACTCCCATAAGTGAAGCCTGCCTGTGGCAGGAGCACAGACAAGATGTCATCATTGGGTCCCTACCTCCGCTGACTCACTAGAGAATTTTGAGGAGAAACATCAAAACCACTTCAAGGGAAAGCAGAGTCTATCTCTTGGAGAGGAATGGTACACTAGGGACATCCATCTCAGAAAAAGGGCCCCATGCCCCAAGCACTCTTCCTCCCCCGTGCCTTCCCCAGTGCTCTCTGACCCCGGTGGGCCATCCCTAAGCATCATCCACCAGAGTACCTAGATCTGCTGGCCCCAGACCTCTATCAAGCACATGCAGTGGCCATAGGGGAAGAAAACAGACACACAGACAACCAAGGGGACCCAGGGGATGGGGATACTTAGCCTTTAGGAGCACTGTGAGAACAACAAACAAACAAACAAGCAAAACCCTGGAATGTGACCTTCTGAGTTGTTGGATAAAGAAACCACTTGTGTTGCTTAGCAGTGTGACAGATGGCTGTCTGCAGGTTATCTTCCAACACGGTGCAGGTACCCTTTCTTACTAGGGTTCATAAAACCAACTTTCCCAGCTCTGGCTGGAGCTGTCCACACAGGCACCACCATCCCCAGCAGGGCCAGAAGCCTGCAGGGCATGGTGGAGGACCTGGGGGGCAGCAAGGAGAATCTACGTCTTACCCGGCTCTGTGCAGTTCTTCAACAACTGAGTCCCATTCACGGGAGCCATCAGCTTTCTGTTCCGCCATGCGTCTGGTAGAGCACGTTTGCTAGCAGAAGCTGTTTTGTGTCCTGGATTGGAAAACAAGTCAGAGATAACATTAGGTCAATGTGATACCTGCATTCTCAAAATGACCTTACAGGTACATACCTAGCCATGTCAGCAACAGACCTGTTTGGCTATTTAGAGACACCTGTAGAGAGTGAGCTAATGGTTGGAGATATATCACCTGCTTACCCACAGTACTCTGCTTCCTGGGACTAATTCATTGTTTCTAATCCCAGATAGACCATCGAGTAATTTGACCTTGGACAAGACTGAGCTGATCTCAGCCCCTCATTGGTGCAATAAAGGGTTTAGTTAGGTGACCACTGACTTCTCTTTCAGTAAACAGAGTCAGGAACTCCGTAAGTTAGCAAGCCAGACAGTTGGTGGGGAATGGCCTAGGGATTCTCACACAAATCACCTGGGGGTCTTGTTGAAATGCAGATTCTGATCCAGAATGGGGTGGAACTTGGGATTCTACACTGACAGGCTCCCAAGTGATGCTAATGGTCCAAAGGACACACTAAGCCCATGGGAGAAGGCAAGGACGCCAGGTCCAAAGGCCGTTAAACTCCTGACCTAGCAAATAAAATGGTTCTCATTTTAAGACCTTTAAAGTATTCATTTACCTCTCCTGAGGTGCACTGTTTCCGCTGGGTAATAATACCTCTTCTAGAATGCTGACAGCTAAGAGCATCTGGGCATTTTTAAAATTATTATTTCTGGTGTGTAATTAAGGGGGGGGAAACCCCACTTGCCCAATTTGCAAAGTACCGCATTAAAACATTCAAAACAAACTCTCTGGGTTTCTTTTGAAAGAGTCACTTTTTAATACTCTATCCCAAATCACAAAATTTGGGTTTTGTATGGCAGTGGTTTTTAAAAAAGAAAAAAAAAAACTTTGATCAAGTTTCACTTGATTTTAACATGCTGCTGTAAACCTCTCTAAATGAATGGTCTTTAGACAAACGGTCTAACTTCTCAAGAAAGTACCATCCACTGGGGAGGTGGTGCAGGCCAGCAATCCCAGCAGCTCAGGAGGCTGAGGCAGGAGGATCACAAGTTCAAAGCCAGCCTCAGCAACTTGTCGAGGTCCTAAGCAACTTAGTGAGACCCCATCTCAAAATTAAAAAATAAAAAGGGCTTGGGATGTGGCTTAATTGGTTAAGTTCCCCTGGGCTCAACACCTGGTACAAAAACAAAAACAAAACAAAACAAAACAAAAAACTGCTGTACCTCCATGTCTCAGTTGCAAAATCACCTACATTTCTATTTTTCTTTTACATTAAGAAACATTTAAAGGTTCACAGTATCCAACTTGCAACCACAGCATCAGGACAAGAATGTGCTCTGAGGGTTCCACATGGACTCAAACCCCAAGGCATACGTTTTACCAAGTTTCTTCTTTCCGGGTTCCATCTGAAATTAGCAATAACATAAGTGACTCCCAATTCCCTGTCCTTCTTGGAGAATCACGGCCCCACCTACCAGCCCTCTCCTTCCGTGGGAACTGAGAGGAGTTAAGGGAAGCGATGCTGAAATGTGGCAGCAATCTCCCGCGGGGACAGACTGTCCCAATCCTTTTAGTGTTTGGGGAAGACGCATCAGGAAAACCAGGGAACCGCTTTGGACTAAGGCGAGGGCGAAGGGAGAGCTGAGACCCTGTGGCAGTTTCCCGTTCTGAGGCTGGGTTTTCAAGGGACGTGGAGAACAACCCTCGTAGCTCTGCAGAATAGCAAAGCGGACCGTTCAGTTTCACCCAACCCAGAGCCGGAGACTTCATCCCTGGGCGCTGCCGCTGCCGCTGCGCTGCCCATTCTCCCTGCGCTCCAGGGGTAGAGGCGGCACAGGATTCAATCTTAGTAACACACACCTACAGCCGCGTCCTGAGCCCCCGGGGGCCGCGCGCAGCTCGGCGGAACCGGCTCCACAGTTCAGAGCGTCCTCCTGGGTGCGCACTACTTGCCCCGCAGGGAGGGGGCTGGACAAACCCTTGGAACCAGCCTAAAGAAGAGGGAGCGGGAGCTGTCTCGAGGCTTCCCAGCTCAAGTCCCCCCGACTCCCCCGCCCGAGGGAGCCGGCACCCGCACCTACCCAAGCTGCTGAAGAGGCCAGACGCACAGCACACCAGGGCCAGCACCGCGCACACGAAACCAACTTGCTGCGGCAGCATCTCTCGCCTCCTGCGAACTTTGCGCGCCCGGAGGGTCCCGCGGAGCGCCATCTCCGAGCGCCTGGGCGCTGTCGCTGGGAGGGGATGGGGAGCTTCTGGGGTCAGAGTGCGGTATGTGGCCAAACAGCGCCGGGGCTGGAGCCGGCGATGCGCAGCTCAGAGGCGAGCGACTCTGGGCCAGAGCTTCATGGCCCGTGAGCGTAGCTGGCCCAGAGCGAGGGTCTCCCGAAGGAAGAGGAGAGGTGGGGGCACGGCACCGTCGGAGCTCAGAGTCCCGCGCGTGGCTTGCACTCTCCGCACACCATTGCTCGGTGGCGAAAAGGCGACGCCGGCACGGTGGCGCTGGCGGCTTTAGCTAGTAGGCTTGGCGCAGTCCGGGAGCTGGAGCCGCTACCTGCCCGCTCAGGCTCAGCGTGCTCTCCCGGCTGAGCCCGCCGGGAGCACTCAGTGCACCCACGCGCTCCACGCCGCCGCGCCCACTGGCAGCATCCTCCTCCTCCAAGTTTAGCCGCTGCCGCCCCGACTGCCAGCCCGCGATGCTCCCCTACTTCCCGGCGAGCGGAGCCCCTGGGCGGCCAAGTGTGCGCAGCTGGTAGGCAGGCTGGACGCGCGGGACCTGCGACCCTCCAGGCGAGAAGCCTCCAATCGGCCCTCCCGGGGGCGAGCTCTCCCCGGAACTTTCTCTCGGGTTCCTCAGCTGCCGGTGCTTGCGTCTGCGAGGCAGTGGCGCCTCCCGCTAGCTGCTTTCGCCTCCCCACTCCTCCCCTCCCGCCCGCCTCTCGCCCTCCCTCCCCAGCACGTGTACTCCTCCCCTAGGGCGCACTCGCCTGTGCGCTCCTCCCTCCCCCCCCCCCGCGAGGCCCTACTACTGACCAAAGTAATCCCTTTCCTTGTCCCTTGTTCTCTCCTTCCTTCTCTATGGAACCTAAATTAGTCCTTTATTTATCTTCTGAAGCTGCTGCAGAGAGAAACAGGTTATGGCACCGTCAGGGAATCTGCGGAGGGTTTGCTCTCATTCCGGCTCCTAAGACCCTCCGGGAACCCTAGGCCAGTACCTGGAGCGGGGGATGCATCAGAAGATTAATTGCTCGTGCAGAGCTAACAAGCCGGCTGCACCAAGCCTACAGGCGCCCGCACCCTCAGGGACCAGCTCCTGCAGGGCTTTCGCTGGCCTCTGCTAGCCGGGGACCTGGGTGAGGAGTCGCCCCACCAACCAGCAAAACGCTGGAGAGTAGGCAGACAGAGAACCTGAGAACCTGGAGAGTCCTGCAGCTCAGCCATCGGGAGTTGAGCTTTTGATGTTCCAGAGCCTGATGGCTCCGCAAGATTTTCTGGTTTTGTTTTTCCTCCTCTTCTCAGATCAATCCTCTACTGTAAACAGCTTTAAAAATGGGTTAGGAGAGACATTTTCAGAAAAGCAAGGAGGTGTATAGTCCAGGTGCAGGCCTGGGAAAGGGACCTCTAGTTCTGACTTCTTCCTTGGCCAATTTATCACGTGCAAATTTAGGGCCTGCCAGGTGTTAAGTCCACTTAAAATCCTTTTTGGAACAAGACCAACTCTGTTTAATTAAATAAATACTTACCCATTATGCGTGGGCCCTGTGCCAAGTGCCAGCCAGGGAACAAAGCAAGAAAAGGTGTAAGAAAGTCCAGTCCCTGCTTTCCAGGAACCAAAAGGGAGCCAGACCCCTAGATAAAACCCCCAGAAGTTGTGAATCTAAAAGTCACCCTTCTGTGGATGTGCAGTATGGCCCCGGTGATTGGCTGGATACTTGTGAGATAGGAGGACTCAGTAGATCTACCCCAGACCTACTCAGTCAGAATGTGCATTTTAAAGAAGATCCCTGGGGATTTGTGTGCATAATCAAGTGTGAGATGAGTTCCCTCTTTGAACCTGTCCCAATGCCAGGGATGGGCCACCACCTGCCAGGTTCCCTTTGGACTGAGTAAGCAAGGTTGTTCTATGCATGTTAGCCTGGCACAGGGCTGCAGGCCAGAGGTGCCCTGGAGGAGAGGGAGGGAGAAGTTACACTAATTATTTTGAGCAGCTTCATCTCAATATCAACAAAGATACTGAAGGTCTGAACACAAAACTAATTGCAATGGAAACCCTGAGGACACAAAATGGAAAAGGCCAGGGTTGGCCTTGGGTGGAATGGCCCAGGGTTCTCTTCTGGTCTGTAGAAATGCCTCCACAATGAGGCCCACCCTCCAGTGTAGTGACTCTACCAAGCCCAGCAGCACCTGAAGAGGCATCTTTTCATACCTTTGCAGAATTTTCTTTTCACTGACCAGAACTTCCAAGTATGCATTCATTAATAACAAATAGAAGACCAGAAAGCATGTTATTTGGAAAGCTACTTGATAAGGGCCCTTGGCATCAAATTTAAACTAAAGGAGAAAGTTTGAGAACACGCGGTCGTCCTATTTATAAGACAGAATTTTGGTCACATTGGTCAACGCAATGCCAATGAGGAAAATGGAAAGTTGTTTCCAGGATTTCATATTTTCATAAGACTTGTGTCCATGAAGCTTACCTAAGACTGGTGAAAATAGAAAGGTTTTGAATCCGCAATGGGTCACAGGAGTCCCTAGGTGAAAACACTTAGCCAACTCTTTAACAGAACGTTTCTTCTCTTTGACATTTTTCACCGGCTCTCAGTTAAGAGTTAGAACCCTTGGAGTAATTTCACATGCACAAATGGATTCCTTTTATTTGACAGTTTAAAAAGCAATTTGTTTGAAATTGTACTTTTTGCCTTATTTAAATAGTGCCCATTACCAAAGAGCCTCAGCGATAGCACTAATGACTCACCCTACGGATGAGAGAATTGGGTTTTATGTATTTTTGAGATTCAAAGAATTCAGGAGGCATTTTCTAAAACGGCAAAGTCATGGGCACAGATGGAAAGTGCATTCCTCAGTTCCTCTTGGGCCCTGACTTCAAAGCTGTTGGATGCAGAGTGTCTCTTTCTGCAACAGAGTGTTTTCTTCTGAGTTGACACTGTAAGAAAGAGCCAGTTTTAGCCATTTTGATAGGATGGTTCAATCCTTGGGGGACGGGTATGATGATTTTTTTCCCCTTAAAAATCCTTTTCTATGACATGATGAGCCTCGCTAATTAGTATCTTACTCAGATTTTTAATGTTTGCTAGAATGACCTTCTCCATAACTTGTCATTCCTCCCACTCTTAAGATGACTGTATCAATCCGTATCGACTAGGAGGCACTTCTCAGCTGAATGTGTCTCTGAATCCTCTAGAATTTTTGTTAAAACTCACACCGCTGAGCTCCACCCTAGAGTTTCTGCTTCAGTGAACTCACGGTAGTACCTGAGAATTTGCATTTCTAGCACATTCCCAAGTGAAGCTGGTCCAGGGACCACACTTTGAGAACCACTGGGCTAGGTTATGCTATGGTGACTGAAACAAAATAAAATCACAAACATTTGTTTCTGGCTGGTGCTTCTGGTCTGTCAAAAGGAAGTATATCTTAAGAAGGGTCACTCGGGTCCCTGGGGGCAGCCACAGTCTCAAACATTGTTACCTGCCATGCCAGAAGGCAGAGAGACCTCTGCCTTCTCTGGTGCTGGCCATCGAGTGCTCTGGTCAGCAGGCGGCATGCTCACCACTCCTGGGCCATGGCTAGTCACGTGGCCTGAGGAGGTCCCAGAGTGTCATCCTTCCCCTGCTGCTGAGTCCTGAACTCTGCAATGGGCAGCCCCAGTGATCCCGTGTTCAGACGGACCTTGCCTCCCTTCCTGGCTTTCTCAGACCTTCCCTGCCGGCCCTGTGCTTCTCCCTAGCATTGGTCCTGCTGTGTCCCAGATCTGCTGGTGCGTGTCTCCATCACAGCATTTCTATCGTGTGATTTTGTGATATGAGCGAGAGTATCTGTCTCCTCCTTGGGATTAAGGGCCTTAAAGACTTGACATTTTATCCACAGCCTACAGGGCCCAGCCCACTAGGTCCTTAGGAACCAGTTTATGGAGTAAATGAATAGGACAAAAAATCGTTCCCCCTCTTTGGTGGTGCCCGCTCTCACCAGCACTTCACCCCCCGCCCCAGGTCTCCGACCATCTTCACTGAAGCTCTTCAATGACAGGTGGCCACCTCTTGGCAGAATCCCACACTCTCCTGCAGCAGCTGCACCCTTACCTATGACAGTACCTGTGCTTGCTTTTCTCGGCCCAGCCCTGCTCAGCCTGTTGCAGGCACTTCCCTCCCTCCGTCTCCTTGGCTCCGTTCCGGGACCCCTTGTCTTCTCCCGTCTTCCCAGGAGAGCCCATCCATGCTCCCTCTGCTGCTGATTCCTGAGTCTGTATCTATAGCAGGAATCTTCTCACTGGTTCTGACCTTGTGTCCTCCCACTTCTTCCCTGTCCCCCATCCAGCCCAACATGAACCAGGCCACTCCCATGTCACCACTGGGGGTCCTTTTCTCACCTGGACCATGGCAGCAGCCTTCTGAACCCCTTTCTGTAACCCCAGTCTCCCCACCACTTTCCCTTCTGCATGCAGCAGCTTGAGTAAATTTCTGGACAAAGAAAAATCTGATTATGTCCCTTCCTTCAAACAAAGAAACAAACAAAACAGAAGCTCCCTGTTACTCTCAAAATAGTCCCTCCTGTTCTTTAGCTTGACATATAAGACCATGGTGACCGGCACTTCCCACAGTGGCTGCACGTTAGGATCACCAGGGAGGCAGGTGACCAGGAGGGCCTAGACATCAGTATTTCCTCCAAATTGCAGCCAGTTTGGAGACCCTTCCAGACCCTTCCATCACGCTTGCCCTGCCCTCCCCTAGGACCTGATCATCGTCTATGTGGTCACCACACACAGCCAAGCAGGAAGGAGGACCGAGTGCCCACTGTTGTAAATCCCACACCCAGAAGCCACCCACATCACTTCTTCTAGCCCACTGGACCCCTGCCATAGGACCACATCTAACCAAGGAGAGCTGGGAGATGGGTAACCAGGCAGCGTGTCCCCAGTCAAGGTTTAATTACTGTGGAGACAAAGGAAGATTAAGGTGAACAGCCACCAGCCTGCACCAGAGGTACGGATTGTGACTAGTGACAAGGTTCCCCAGGTCACCAAGCCAAGCTCCGGGCCCCAGGTGCAGACCCCAGAGTGCCCTCCAACCACTGCTCCCAGGCTCTCGTGACCCTTGTCAGCCTGATAGTGGAAGCAGGGCAAAGTAGGAGGTCACAGGACAATAGCAAGGGCTCTTTGACATGAATTTTGGCTCCAAAGGTGGCCCTCCATTTAGACCCTTGATGATTTTCTGCTCTTGGACTGAGCTCTTCTTACCCATACATGCTGTGACATGGCACAAAAAAATGAGATTCCCCTTCGAGATGCTGCACCTTGAGGCCCAAGGAGGAGCAGCTTGGGTTTGTCTGCAAATGTGCTCTATTGTGTTTTCACGTTGCTTCATTTCTAAGGGCTCAGAAGTCACCCACATCACTCTGCTCAGGCCCCTTGTGCCTCTGGAAATGCCTTAAAGCATGGGTAGAAACGACCGTCATGCCTGGGAGAAAAACAAGTGCCCGGCGAGAGAGGCACTTTCATCCAAGGAAGGGGCAGTCTGTCCCCAGGGGAATTACCAAACATAGTGGGCACTGCAGGGACAGAGGCATGGCTTGCTCAGGCCCAGACCCTCTGTGCCTTTGACTCCCACCAGAAGCCAGTCCCATGTGGTGAGCATCTTTCAGACGCTGTGTTTTGTGAGGAAACGGGTTTTAAGTTTTCAAAAGGAAAAGCATTTGCTTTGCCCACTTTGGAGTCTCCGGTGCACCCCAGCCCTGCTAAGTCCCCTTCTGGGGGTGGCCAAGGCTGGGAACATACAGATAGACAGAGCTCTGTGGACCGAAATGATGTATTTTTGAATCTGAGTGACTGCCTGGGTGACCCAAGTAGCTCCCTGTGGCATCTGAGTAGAAATGTCACCCCACTGTCCAGGAAGCGGGGGCAGTCGGCCCAGGCGGCCAGCTCGGGCAGCCATCTGCAGGGAGCTTGCCAGATACCAGGCCAACACTTTCCAGACATATGAGCTCTTGTCCCCAACGAGAGAACTGGGAGTCCTCTGGTTGTTACCCAGATGACATCAGAATCTTGGAGTCCAGCAATGAAACCATTGTAACCAGGTTCAGCGCCTCTGGGAAGGTGTCTCAGCCCAGACTTGTTACCTAGCCCAGGGCCCCAAACCCACTGACTTATCGCTTTAGAAGATTATTTCTCACCCACATGAAGCCCAGACGGGGAGTATCAGCAGGTGGCTCTTCTCCAGCTGGATACTGAGAGATTCTGGGTGCTTCTTTCTCCCAGCCAGGCCTTCTTCAACACGGGGCTTCGGGGGCAGCAAGTTCATTTGTACTGAAATAGCAGAGGGGGAAGATGTGGAAAACACTGTGTGGAAGGTTTTTACAGGTCAGGTCTGGTAGCGGCAACTTGGAACCCAGCCCTTGGCCATGGCTGCCAGGGAGGCTGGGGAATGAGGCTTTTATCAGGAGGAGCAGAGAGGACTTCCACCATGCCCAAGCAGTCATCTTGTGCATGGATCACGTTTATCCATCCTGACCAGGCAGTGTTCAAAGTCCTGGTGTCCATCGACCCACTTAATCCTTCCAATAATCCTATGAGATGACTGTCATTATAATCCTAAGTTTGCAGATGGTGGAGCCCACAGCTCAGAATAGTTAAATAACTTGCCCACAGTCACACAGCTAGTAAGTAACAAAGCTGGGAGGCAAAGCCAGATAGTGTGGATCCTGAATTCCTGCTCTTAACCATTCTGCTAAGAATGAGCTTTCCTATCCAAGCCATTCTTTTGGGGAAACTGAGGCCCCCAAAGACAGCAAGATGGAGACATAGATCTGTTCTAGGTTCAGAGCTCCCTCTCCTGCACACTTGGGCTCTGCATGACCATGAACACGTTAATGAATGAACTGACAGTTCTGCCTTTGCAGATGATCCAAAGTGTGAAAAATATCAACACCTCTTTCATGCTTGTGTGGTCCACTGTCCTTGCACGAAGGCCATCAGCTGAATAGAAGGCTGGGGTGAGCCCAGATTCAGCCCATTTGAAAATAAAGTAGTAAATTGCAACACTTTGGAGGAATTAAAAAAAAAAAAAAGGCCCAGAGGCCCAGAGGAGATTTACCACTGGGTTGCATAATGAAGTACCCCCCAAAGTAATACTAATACTTTAATGGCTGTTATGCAATGTTATGACTCAGCGTTTCAAATTAATTTACAGGATTTCTGGTGCATGCTGTCAGTTAGCTTTAGGGGTTTCTCCCCTCCTCGCCCTTGTTAACCTGGTTCTGGAAGCAAACCATCTAGCAAATTCTTACCTGAGGGGAGGAGCTATTTCAGGTAGGAAGATGCAAAGTACTTCCAAAGATATCAAAGGAGGCAGACAAGAGCTTGTGGCTCATCGAACTCATCCAAACAGCATAGATTAATGTCCACCTCTCTGCCAGCGGCTGAAACCATCCTCCTCTGGGTCATGCGTGTGAGTTGTCATGAGGCTGTTCAAGCCCAGAGAATTCTAATCCCTCGGGCTGCTGGTAAATAATAATGTATAAACTTATGATTAATATTTTGTTTCAAAGGTCAGTGATCAAAAGACAGTTAGCAGACAGGCAGACTGGTGAACTTTAGAACCCTGCTTTTGAATTCCCACTTCACAATCTCCCTCTGCAGGTCTGAACTGCTCACCTGTCGTTCTTGATTCCCTAAGAGCCTTCTCTTGGTCCTCTGGGGCCATGTCTGTCTGTGCAGGCCGCGCTGTGTGACAGGGGAGGGGGCACCTGCCGCCTTGCTTGGCTTCTCAGCGTGGCTCTCCGGTTTGCACAGGAACCACGTGGTGGAGGCCATCTCTGAGTGAGAGAAAAGTCCAGCCTTGAGGAGACACATACTTTCAGGACATGTGTGCCCTTGAGCAACAATTTAATAAATGGAGCCCCGGTGACCTGTAAAAGATGGAGACTTTCAGATACAGCAGTAATTTTCTCTCTGCCACAAAGCATTAATATGCAGTAGCCAGATTTCATAAAGGAGAACCACGTGGTGGTTTTTAGAGGCAGGCACACTGGGACCAGGGAGGAAATGAGGAGTCCACAGCCCGCCTGGGGAAGAGTGGCTGCCCGTCCCTCTTGTTTTCCGTATCTTCTGGCCCTTTTCTGTCGTTCCTGTCCCCCCCCCCCTTTATCTCCCATTAAGACGTGAAAGTATCATCTAGTGTGTTTTCACCTCCAAAATCCTACAAGATCAAGCTTCATCTCCACAGAGATGTTACCTGGTAGGAGCTTAAATGCAGTGTTTCACCATTGGGGCTCACAGATGTCCTTGAAAATCCAGTGGCCCCTAAAAGTCCTGTCATCTGGGACTGTGCACAAACTAGCTGTGTTAGACTTGGAATATAGTTTCTGGAAGAGTAGAATCTTTTCCCTAAAACCCACCTTCAAAGGGTTTTTTTGGGGGGAGGGGGGGTGAGTTCAGGGGCACTTAACCACTGAGCCACATCCCCAGCCCTTGTTTTTATTTTATTTAGAGACAAGGTCTCACTGAGTTTCTTGGTGCTTTGTGGTTGCTGAAGCTGGCTTTGAACTGGTGATCCTCCTGCCTCAGCCTCCTGAACTGCTGGGATTATAGGCAGGCACCACCTCACCCAGCTCCTTCAAAGAGCTTTTTTTTGAGAACTCTGAATTTAAGGTAGATCCTCACCCAAACCTCAAGACCTCACCAAGGACTCTTTCTATTCTAGAAATAAACTAAAAGACCAAACAGCCTTAGATACTCAAAAAAGTAAAGATCAATTTCGTGTTGCTTCTCCAAGGAAATAAAGAGAATTCTAATGCTGACCCCGAAAGAGTTTAGGGGTTCTATATTTAAATAAATTATGAAGATGCCTTATGCTCTAATCCCCTTTTGGAGATCTGTAAGGCATATTAATGGCTCTGGCAAAATCCACAATGAGGCATCTTTGATTTTGCTGCATTCAGCATTTCTCAAATTTATTTCACCTGGAATCCTTTTTTGACCTGCCACCATTTAATATCCCCCTGGAATGTTCTGTGAACATTGAAGGGGGACTGTCTCCCCAGCCTCTTCTTTCCTTGAGAGGAGACTAAAGGGCAGGACGTACAGACAGCTATGCCCAAGGGGTCACTGTCTGTGGCCCTGATGGTGGGGTCACTGTCTGTGGCCCAGGTATGATCTCAGCACCCCTGCTGGGTCATCACCACCAGGAGCCCTGAGATGCTTGTGGATTTTATTTCATTGGTCACATTTCAAGGACCTGGGGGTCTTGTGATAGGGTCCCGGCAGCACTAGCCCAGATTACAGAACAGGGAGCTGTGGGGGGCAGCCCTGCCTCTTAGGGTCCCTCTTACAGATTGAGTGACCTCAGCTGAATCACTAGGGAAACCCGACAGGCCATCCCTAGGAGCACAGGGGGCAGAGAAGCCCCCACCTCCAGTGCATGCCTTTGTGGCCAGGAGACCAAGCCCACAGGAGCAGCAGTGCTTCGACCGCTTAGTGGCTCAGACCCTGGGTCCCTCTAGGAGGCCGGGGGAGACGCTCTGTACCAACCGTCTGAGGGACGAGCCTCGCTCTCTGTCTCTCGGTTTACAGTCTTCAAGTGATGGGCTCCATCTCTTCCCTGCTGTAGAGCCTGGTTAGCAGCTGGAAGTGGGGACCCCATGCACACCTCAGCAGCACCTGTCACCCTGGAACACCTGCTCTCAGCATTCCCTGGACGCCCTCTCACAGCCTTTCTTCCACCTCCCGAGGCCACCGGTATCTTTTGGCTTGTTGCTCTGGACGGAAACCATGTGATGGTTTACTCAGAAGTCAGAGGATGCTGAGGGCCGTAGGAAGTCGAAAGGAAATGGTCTGAGGTTTCCCCCTTGAAACCCTTGCTTGCAACTCTGCAGACAGCCCACTTTACTCTGTGTTGGTAGAGACGAGAGGTAAAAATAGCTCCTTTGATGAAAGAAGATAACGCTGCCTTGCATGGGGGTCCTGAGCTGTTCTCAGGACAGCAGGCGGAGCCCCTGCTTTCTGTGGTTGAGGGAATCTCAGCCTGTGGGCTGCCTGAGCACTGGCCAGGCCCTCCTACATGGTGCATCTGGACCCCATGGGACAGAAAGCCCGGGGCACCCTGAGCGCAGGGTTGGGGCTGCAAAGAAGCATTTGCTGCCTGAACAAGCCCTAGTTCTGGTCTTGGCTCTGTCACAAACTGTGGGATCCTTGAAAATTCGCTTCATTTCGATGCTCGCTTCATGTCATTTCTAAGTGATAGGGAGCCCCTGCCAGTTCTATGGGGCACCCTGAGCCCCTCCTGTACTGAATGCCCCGTGAAGGAAGAGCAGAGTGCTCGGTGGGTGACCTCTTGACCCCTGGACCGCTGTGATCAGCATGGGCAACCCTGTGCGCGGGTACCCAGCACCCACTTCTCAGCAGCCTCTGCCGTGTCGGCTCGCCCTCCTCCCTGACAGCAGGCCCACGGGCTTTGGCTCTGAACCCCTAAATTGGGAAATGTTCAACTGCAGATTGTTTACATTGTGTATTCAGAGTACGAAGTGGTGTTTGAGAAGGGTTGCCATGGAAACAGTGAAGTGAGGAGGCAGCTAACTATGAAGAGAAATAATCCAATGTTCACACGTACAAGGTCCGCTGTTGGGCTGCTGTAAATGAAATATCACATTACTGGGCAGGCATCCACCATCCGTGAGCCTGGTCTTAGTCTTAAAAAATGAGAAGAAATGACCCCTGGGATCTAACTGGTTGAGGAAACCATAGCACGTCCTAAGGCTCCTTGACCTTGGGACAAGGTTCTTCCCGGCTAGGCCTCAGGCTCATAGCTGTCTAACTTTGTTGACTGGGGACTTACTTGGATCCCAGGGTCCACTGCCCCATCCAATCCCCATGTCCAGTGGGCGAGGGACCCTGTGATGATGTGCCACACCACTATAAAGCAGATTTGGGGAAGCCAGAGGTGCGTGCACACATCTGCATTTGTCAGAGGGATGCAGACAGTTGAAATGTGAAGTGTTATCTGTAAGAGTGGGGCCTGGTTATTGGGAAATTGTGGAACCCCCAAAGATGCATGCAGAATAGGCACCGTACCCTGTGCAGCATTCACCAAACCACCCATGGCAGACTCCACGGCTCTGACTGGCCCTGAACTGACAGTAACTCATAGCCCAAGAGCAGCACTCAGAAAGCCCAGCCAACCAGAGCCAGCACCGAAGAGACGCCGGCAGTGCCATTCCTTCCCCCAAATTGCAGGATCCCCAGCCGTGTCTGCTGCCAAGAGCTGGGTGGCAGCCAGACTCCTCAGCTGAATGCTGACTCTGAGTCCTCAGTCAACTCCAGTGAGAGGCTCAGCCTACTTTATAAACACTGACTATTAGAAACTCTCAATGCTCATTTTTACTAAGGAACTTTGGTCACCTGTGACAATGTGCAGTCTTTAGGACAACTGGAAGAAAGATCAACACGTTTGCATCGGGAGAGTCCTTGAGGCCTCCCAGGGGTGGCAGGCTGCTGAGAATCATGAGCAGCAACATCAGGTCAGGTCTGCTTGGGGCTCCGTCCTCCTCTCACCCTGAGTAGCAGGCATGAGAATTGTCATTGCCTATCCCTGTCTGTGGGCCATTTGCATTAAAGTCACCTGGGGAGTTTAAAAACAATGCTTCCTGGGTGGTAACTTTGGAAACTGATTTAAAAGGTCAGGGGTGGAGTTGAGGGTCTACATTTTAAAAAAATAAATAAACTGTTTCCAGAGTGGATGAGGAACACGACGTGGAAGCCACGGCTCTGAGGCCAAATAGGCCAGGCTGGACTCTGCTGGCCTCATCCTTCTGTCTGGGCCAGTGGCCTGCTCGGGACCCTCAGTTTGTCCATCTCTTTGCCAAGAAAATGCCTGTCCACGAAGATGTGGGCATCCAAGACAAATGGCCACAGAGCGCTCAGCTCCACCCAGTCCCTGACAGGTCCCCAACAATGTCCATGGAAGCATTGAGGACCTAGGGGTAAGGGGGTCACGGGAGGCATGTAACTGTTATGCCTGATAAGGTACAGGTACTACCTTGACTCTGTTATATGTAACAAATGTTTTGTAGTTTTAAAAAATCTATCCAGGAGAGAGAGAGAGAGAGAGAGAGAGAGAGAGAGAGAGGGAGAGAGAGAGAAACACAATTTGGAGTCAAGACAACCCATGTTCAAATCCCAGTTCTTCTGTGAGCCGTGCCACTAGCTGTTTCTTCCCATTCTAAGCAGCAGTTTGTCATCTTTAAAATGGAAATAATAATCTTTACCTCATGGGGCTTTTGTAAAGGTTGAAAAACAAATTTGCCTTAAAATCTTTTTGAGAGGAATGCAAATAAAACTCTGTGAAGAAAGTCAATGAGGGAAGAAAGATGTGAGAGAGTGCGGCCTCCTGGGCACAGTGCCCCAGGCAGGGCAGGCAGCTGAGCCCCGTTCTTGGCCGGTGCTGACGAGTCCTCCCAGCAAAACCAGCCAGATGGGCGTCAGACACCCCAGATGGACAGAATGGGGGCTGGCAGCTGAGGATCTGCTGGGTGGACAGGGGCTCAGCCGCCCCCACGTCCAAGGAGAGATCCCAGCAGGTGAGCAGAGCGCAGCTTCCAAGAATTGAAAGGAACAGATCTGGAGTCATCAGCACATCTTGCTTCCCAGACGCAGGAATGCAGACATGCTGTTTGCAGCAGGGGCCAGGCAGCAAGCCCACGCTTCGTGCCAACTCGAGACACAGGCTTGGAAATCCCTCAGCAGTGCCTCGGTGTCCCCAGGGCCGATGTCCAGTCCTGGCTGCTCTCACCCAAAGCCCACAAACTTGGAAATCCACGCAGTGAGAACAGAGCCCATAATGCTGCTGGGGTCAGGGATGGCTCTGGCTCCAGTTGCCTGGCAGCGGTGGGTCCTGTGTGACCCAGTGTGGCCCCTCCAGGCATAAGGCAGGGCACAGTTGCACACAGATATCAACCCTGCTCTCAGCATTTGGGGCCCTCAAAGCCACACAAACCCTGAGCGTGGTAGGACTATTGTAGTGTTGAAGCTCCTATTTCCTTCTGACCTCTGGGCCTTGTTGAGAGTCAACCCTTTGATAAAGTCTCCACTGACCTAGAGAATTCTACCATGGGGACTCCATTATTTCCTGCCACCTGTTCAGAGTCACCCCAAAGAGGAGGAGCTAGAATCTTGACCCTTTTCCTTATTGGAGGCTTCTGCATGTATTGTCCAATTTTTTCCCAGTAACCAACCTCCAATCTCAGCCTGGCAATGGCTGTGAGAGGTGGGGGGCTTCCATTCCTTTATATCAATGCAAGATGAATGCAAACCCTGTTATGTCAACTGTCCAGTAAGTCCGGAGCCCCCAGCATGCTGACAGGAGGCCAGTTGAGCACAGGAAAACTTTTGTTTACTTCAAAAGCAGGTGATGGTTGTTGTCTGTTTTTTGTTGCTATCACTGAATACCATAGGCTGGGTAATTCATAAAAAATAGAAGTTATTGGCTCACAATTCTGGAGTCTGATAAGTTTAAGAGCAGGCTAGTAGCATGTGGTGAGGGCTTCTTTCTGCATCAATGGAAGACACATCACATGGCGAAACCGAGCAAGCTGCTGGCTCGGGTCTCCCTTCCTCTTCTTATAGAGCCACTAACACCATCATGGGGGCCCCACTCCCATGACCTCATCTAATCCAAATCACCTTCCAAAGGCCCCACTTCAGACACCACTAGCATCACATTTACACAGTGGTAGTGACTGGGACTCTTCTAGGTCCTGCGCTGGCCCCCAAGGAGACAGAGAATCGGAAGACTTGGCTGCTGCCTGCAGGGTGTTCACAGTCTAAGTAAGGAGACACGTGAATGAACAGCGACATGGGAAAAGTCGGAGGTGAGGCCAGAACCCCAACACCCCAGGATGGTGCTGGGACTGCCGTGGCTTCAGTTCTATCAGGGAACAGGCTTCCAGGCAGTTGCCAGGGAAGACTTTGGTGCAGAGAAAGGCCCAAGCCCAGGTAGGAGAAGCGTGGCCCAGAGAAGACAAGAAGAAGGAGCAGGAAGTGTCCCCAGGATGACTGTGGGGACAGGAAAGCAGGCAAGGTACTCGGGAGCCTGGTGAGACAGGACTCAGCCCTGGCTGAGGGGACAGACTTGGGTGGACCACTAGCGCTTTCAGCCATACCTGTCCTCTGGTCACCTGACACTCACCCAGGCATGGGGAGCTGAAGGATTCTGTCAACAAATGAGATCCCTGAAGGTGGAACCCTAGAGGAGCCAGGCTTGAAAAACAGAGGACCCGCTAAGGCCACCACGTCTTGGTGTCTGGCTCTGCCCTTTTTATCAGCCCCCTGCACTGCCGGGCCCCACCATATGTCACCAGGGTGACCCCTTCACGGCAGCATTTCCTGCTGTCTTGATTTGCTCTCATCAAATCAAGTAAATTGTGCAGGTTCTGGTGGCATTTACAGAAGCACAGGATCCTAACCCAAAGATGTGACAGGAACAATTCTGTTTCTCAGGCCACATACTGAATATCATGTCAAGTTCTGATGACCCCATTTTAAGAGGAGTGTTCACAATTTAAAACACATTTAAAAGGAAGACACGGCTTTATAATAAGAGAGTCCCAGTCACTACCACTGTTTACATGTGATGCTAGTGGTGTCTGAAGTGGGGCCCTTGGAAGGTGATTAGGATTAGATGAGGTCATGGGAGGGGGGCTCCCATGATGGTGTTAGTGGCTTTATAAGAAGAGGAAGGGAGACCGGAGCCAGCAGCTTGCTAGACAAGGTTACTTGGAGGTTGGTTACTGGGGAAAAATTGGGCAGAAAAAATTGAGAGACAATGACAGGTGGGAAATTGTCTGGCTTGAAGAGGAAGACCAAGGAGTGGAAGGCTTGGGAACCACCTTCACACGTCTGAAAGACTGTTACAGAGAAGAGCTTGACGTAGCCCAAGTAGCCAAAAAGGAGGAGCTATAAGAACAGGGTGTAAGATACAGTGGACTTGGGTTCCATGAAGCAGAGGAGAACTAACAGTGAGGCTCAGCCAAGAGTGAAATGGAGCGGTTGTCTGTGAGGTGGTAATTTCTCATTGCTAGAAACATCCACGCAGAATTTAGGTGACCACATGTCTGGGATGTCGCAGGGCATGAGATTTAGTCATTCCCAGCAACAGAGACTTGGGCTTTAATGTACCTTAGCCGGTGACCCTTTGCAAGTTCTTTCTCCTGTTTGAGTTTCAGCTCTAAACTGTTTCAGCTCTAAGTGTGAAGTCCCTACCTCACATACCACAATAGAGGAATTGCAAGGGCCAAATGACAAAATGCACAGAGCACATCTGATGATGAGGATGACGATCACAAGCCCTTCTGCACTTCTGTTATTTATAGGGAAGTTTTAGGGACGCCGAGCTTCCAACAATCTCCAAGAAGGGACTGAAGTTTAACACTTCAAATAGGAAAAAAAAAGTTTGTCAGCAGGGAGTGGAGGAGGAAATGTTTATCTAAAAGGATGTCCTAAACCATCTCAGGCCACCCCACCTCCTTGGCCTTCATTTATGACCAAGTCTGGCGGAAGCCATATTAGCTGGAACTCTGCCAGCCCGGCAGGATGCGCTGTGCACCCTCTGCTCCCCAACAGAGAGCTACCTGGCATTTGAGTCTATTGATGGCGATTCTGCTGGCCTCTGTGCTGTGCTCCAGAAAACCCCCTTCTGGTCACAGCCCAGCTTGGTTTCACTGAGGTCTCTTTCAAAGTTCCCAGCAGGGTGGGGGTGGGGGGCACCTTTGTGTGTGTTTCAAGGCGAGTTTGTTTCAAAGTGGGCTTTGAATACTGCCACCGTGCAGAACCGGGCCATTGTCCAGTGGATCAATGCAGGGCTGACGTCCACGGGCCTATTATCTGAGCTACTGCAGCTACCCGGGCAGGGCCATGGCTGACCATTGTGAAGGTGCGCTTGACCAAAAAGCAAAGCGGGGTGGGGGTGGCGGCCAGCTCTCTGCTGATCATTTTGCTGACTGTGTGACTAGGAGGCCAGAGAAAGTTCCACCCCTGGCGCTGTACAACCGCAACAGAGGGAGAACTGGGGCGGCTCCTGCCCCTGCTCTGCCTCTTGGCAGCCGTGCCCTAAAAGACAACTAAAGCAGTTCCTTGTTCTATATTTTACTGTCTCTTTTCTGTTGGATTCTTAGTCTGCCCTGTTTATAGCAGCAGTGAGTACTCTCTAGTTGCGGCTCAGAAAGTATATGGTGGCATGTTAGAAAGCTTATGTTTGTATATTTCATTAGATTGGTTTCTCCTATTTGGCAAGAAAGATAGGATACTGCATGCATCCGTTACTGGTATCAAACTTTTAATGTTTAGTAGGTTAAGCAAGCCATTGTTACAGATGAGGAAACTGCTCGTAGTCAGATTCTAGAATTCGAGCCCAGGTATCCGGTTGTTATGGCTTGAACCTGGAATATTGCCAAGAGCTCATGTGTTGAAAGCATGATTCCCAATGCTGCAAAGTTCAGAGGTGGGGCTTTTAGGCAATGATTGGATCCTGAGGGCTCCTCATCAGTGGATTAATCCATTTGATTAATGAAATAATCCATTTGATGGATTAATCCACTGATGGCTGAATGGACTACTAGAAAGTAGGACCTACTTGGAGGAAGCAGGTCACTAGGGGCATGTACTCAAGGGTTTATCTTGTCTTTGGCCCCTTCCTCGCTCTCTCCCTCTCTGCTCCCTGGCTGCCATGAGCTGAGCAGCTTTCTTCCGCCAGATCCTTCTACCATGTTGTTTGGCCTCACCTCGGGCCCAGGGCAATGGGGCTGGTGGACCATGGAATGAGAGCTCTGAAACCATGAACCAAAATAAACTTTACCTCTCAAAGTTGTTCTTGACAGGTATTTTGGTCACAGAGACGCAAGGTGGGCACACACCAGTATTCCTTCCAGAATAGCGCTTTCTTTCATTGACGTATTCATTCATTTGTTAGAGAGTGATTAAGCCCCCTCTGTGTGCTCGATTCTATTATAGAAGTTGACAAAAGAATAGTTCATCAGATAGGTGAAGTCCCTGCTCCACTGAGTTTTCATTCTGGGGGTGGGGGAGGATTTATATCCTCTCATACACATAAATGCACCTCCTACATCTTGCCTGCTGCTGGGAGTTTAATCAATTGTTAATAAATATTTAATAAGTGGGAGGGCGAATGCCCTAACCGTGACCTTGATCCATGACTCTTCTTCCCCTTCCCTAGGCCACATGGATGGGGTGTTTGAGCTAATAATGCATCCAGATGAAGGGGAGGTTGCTTCTAGATGGGTATCTTAGCACTATTTCAGGGAGCAATTCTCAACTTTTCTCACGAAACATAAACTTGGAATCATTTCCAAATAGTGGGTGCTGGGATTATTTCTCCAAGGAGAAGACAATTTCCTCTTCCCACTGTTCATCATGCAAATCTTCCAACCACAGTGGTGATAAATAGAAATAGATAAATGAGATCCAAAATTCACATTTAACTATTTGGGGAAACACTGTGTTAGTAAAAAAAAAAAAAGCCATTGAATAGAGCAGGGCACTGGGGAGAAAAGGGTTTGTATCTGAGTCACAGACAAAGTCAAGGTAAAAGTCAGAGCTGAGACGTCAACAGGTCAGCAATTAAGAGATTGGTTTTTCACTTCTAACTTCTAAGGATGGGTTGATGGGTTCTAACGCATCTCAAGGTACCTGCTCCTGTTCTGCCTCCCCCCACTATGGGCTGTTCCAGAACATGTCCCTTTCAACCCTGTTGCCTCTACTCAAGCTGTTTCTTCTGCCTGGAAATACCTACTCCATCCTTCAGATGTCACACTTCTGCAAAGCCTGCCCTTGAATTTAACCCCTTCCTCTGCATTCATATGACTCTTGGAACACACTGCTCCGGTGAGTTCACAGGTCTGTCTCCTCTACAAGATGTTTAGTTCCTTGGATCTTCATTATCTTTCAATGACCCATGGTACCTAAAACTGTGCCTGGAACCCATGACTGTTGAGACAAGAGGACTTAAATATCCACTAGATGTGAGGTGAAGGTTGGGGAAATACTTGTGGGATGGAAAGGACTGAACATTGTACTCAGTTACTAGAGCAGGATTACAGAACAGACTTTTAGGCATCAGTTAGTTTGAGATATGTGAGGGCTTGGAGCCAGCGAGATGCATCACATGCAAAATGGGGGTGAAGATGGATGATGAGGCAAATATCAACTCTGGGAAAAACAAACAGCAAAGAGAGAGGTCAAGGTATTTTTCCTCTCTCCTCCCTGTCTTCCTGGCTTGGCTATAACTCATGCCTGGGCTCCAGTAACATCACTGCCTTTCCCTGCTCCTTTAAGCTAAAGGGTTTTGATGGCTTCCTGCTGTGGTGGGTCACCATGGACCTTTGCTTGCATGTATCCAGCCTTCCACCTTTCCTTCCTTCCTTCCTTCCTTCATTCTTTCCTTCCTTCCTTCTTTCCTTTTCCAGTACTGGGGATGAACCCAGGGCCTTGTGCATGCTAGGCAGGTGCTCTACCACTAAACTACATCCCCAGTCCACTCATACTATTTTTAATATGCCCTTCCAACTTTCAGCTGGGGACTCTGGTTGATGACTCTATTCTTACAACTCCTTGACTCTAGTTAATAGAAAATTCTGGTTAAGGAAATTCTGGGTATCACTGTATACTAGGGATTGTATCTGGCCCACAGCTTAGTTTGATAAATAAAGTTTTATTGGCACACTGTCATATCCATTGATTTACAAATTGTCTGGCTGCTGTCAAGCTACTACTCCAGCAGAGATACGTAGTTGTGACACAGACAGCTTGGTCTCCAAAGCCTAAAATATTGACTCTAGTCCTTACATAAAAAGTTTGCCCACCCTACTCTGCATGGACTGTGCATACTAGGTCATTACTTTAGTGCCCGTTTGTTAAGTGTCTTCTAAGGATTTCTGCTTCTGAGATCTGGTTCTCTCTGGTGTCTTCCTTCCAGTCTCATTGCTTTCAAATCCATTCTTCCAAAGACTTCCAGACAGATCTTACCAAAACATGACTTTGACCCTTTCCTGTCTCTTTCACAGGCTCCACCAAATGGAATCTAAGTTCCAGATCACATCTTTCTCCATTGCCTGCCAGGCAAGGTATGGACAGCCCCTCACCTCTGATGTCTCCACTTGGACACAAGCACAAACTTCCACTTGCTGTCCAAGCCCTCCTGCCTCCTGCTGGAGATGCCTCAGGGATGGTGGAGATCGTTGTTGGCATTCTACCTTTGACCAGAAAGGTGGGAATAAAGCCACCCTTGGGCTCAAGGTGCAGACCTCACTCCTGTCGAATTACTGCCCATGTCTGAGAGCTGAGGAAACAAGGGGGCCCGTGTCCAGCCCCTAAGAAGGAGAGGCCCTCAGATGCCAGAGTACTGTCCCAGCAGCTGTGCTGTGCCTGCTCTGGGGCGCTGGGGTTCCTTCGTCTACAGGGTGGGGATCATTCTTCAGAGGTGCTCTTGCTGACAGCTACAGCCCTCAACCTCTTTCCTTGGCACCATGTTCTGTGGAGCTGATAAGGGGCAAAGCGGTAGGACACGGTGGCCTGGCACAGCTCTGCAGGCACCCTTCAGGAGAGCCAGGCATGTTTTTCTCCTGCCAATGGCTGCATGCACCTGTTCCCTTAGTGCAAACTTCCCTCAGGAGGGGGACCCCCCACCGCCACCTCTCAGCAGCTCTGAGCTCCTCCTAGATCGTGCGAAAATCATCTGTGGCCATCCCTTCTCCCACGTTGTTCTAAGTGGGGGGTGCCATTAGGCAATTCCTAACATCAGAACAGGCGCATTGGTGACCCTGAGCTGGTGAGGGGTCCGTAATTTTACCTAAGCTTAAGGATTCAGGAAATACAAGGTTTCCAGAGAGCTTCTCAGTCGGCGTTTGTCCGGTTCTTCCAGATTCTCAAGACGGAAGCTTGGGAGCCGTCCCAGCTCTACCCTAAGCCCTCTTCCGATCATCAGCAGTTCCATTTTCTACATTTCTTCTGGGTCCACAACCTGGTATCTGGCCCTCCTGTCAGGCCTGTCCATACCTGGTGTCCTTCATCTGATTTGCCTCCTGTCATTTGCCCCTCTTCACCCATCCTTCCATGCTGGCTGCAGAATGGGTTTTTGAAAGTCAAATTTGACCATGTGACTCCCCTGTGGGAAACCCGGGGTCTGTCTCCATTGCCTGGTACTCAAGGCCCTACAACACCGGACCCCAGGGGCTTCCCCGGGAGAGCCTTTGGTCACTCCTCCCCCGTGGTCTTTTCTTCCACACTACTACACTTCCTCAGTTCAGAGGTGAGCCTTGTTTTTAATATGTGGTCACATTTCTGAGATCCAGATGCGTGTGAACATGGACACAGACACTCAGCATTTTGGTTTCCTGCCTCCGGAGAAGCTGATGCCTTGTTTTCCGGGAGAAAGACCTGGGAAGACTCAGAAGGAACAGAATCAAGGGCAAATTGAGAGACAAAGCAGAGAGAAGCTAAGTTTGCTGAGGGAGGTGCTTAGGGAATCACATTTTCTTTTGGATTGGTGCAAAATCAATGAGGGAGGCCATGATAGGAGGACAGAAAAGTCCCATTTAGATGATGTATTCATCCATTTCCTGTTACTATAACAAGATATCTGAAGCTGGGGACTTTATAAAGAAAAGATATTTGTTTGGATTAGTTTTGGAGGTAAAAGCCCAAACAGCATGGCACCAGCTCTGATGAGCCCCTTCCCACCCCTGTGTTACATCAATGTCATTATGACAAGGGAGAGATCACAGGGCAAGGCAAAAAGCCACAGGAAGGATCCAGTAACAACCCCCCCCCCCCCCGCCTCCTCTTAAAGGGCCCACTGCCTCTTAACTTTGCCACACTGAAAACCAAGCTCCCTGTAATACATGGACTCCGAGGGACACACTCAAACCATGTCCACCCCATAGTAGATGATTAAGGGGTGGAGGAGCATACTGCCTGGGTGGTGGCTATTACCCCCACAGGGAGATGATACTCAGTCTAATCCAACGATCTCTCTCACATACCTATAACCTGGCCTTAGAACAGGTCCCTGGAAACAATCAAGCTTCCCTTGAATCACAAGAGACCTCAGATGGAAAAGAAAGGCACTTCCCAGGCTGATGGCCAGCTGTGACCCAAGCTGCCATGGAGTGGCCGGCTTAGGTCTACAGGTTCCAACCCTCTGGAGATGGCATTAGACAGAACAATGCTCTCACCCAGCCAAGACGTATTTTTTTTAAATGACAACGATGTCAAAGATGATAAGTGCCCCCCCCCCAAAGTTGAGTGGACTCTTCTGGAATATTTGATGAGTCCTAATGACCCAATATTATTAACAAATCACTCACCCAATTAATTAAGCCTCCAATTACAAGGAAGTTGTAAGATTTTCTGAATTCTACTTAATAAGGCTTTTAGTTTGAAGAGGATCGTGTCATTTTGTTCCCAAACCACAAAAACCTGCCTTGGAGGAGATTAAAGTAGAGATTCTTCAAAGGAGATAATTTTTGTTGAAGTGCATAGTGAGCTCTTTATACTGAGAGGAACACAATTCATCCTACTTGAAGTTTTTCAAAGGGAAGAGGAAGAGAAAGGCTGAGGGGAAGGGAAGGGCAGAGAGGGGAACAGGATCTGAGAGGGGAGAAGGAGGAAAGACGTTTCCCCAATTATAAAAATTATTTAGAGAAGAAAATAAATAGGGCAAGTCAGGGATGTGGCTGTCACAAAGGGGATGGGAATGTGGCCAAGTGTCCAATTTGAAAGGCCCACATTCTGGTTCTAAGTCTTTTTGGTTTTGTGGGCTGAGCTTGGGCAAAAAGATTCCTTTGTCCCAAGAAACCTCCTGAGGTCCACCTGAGAAGCACATTGACCTCAGTACCCTTACCCTCTTCCTCCCTCATGAGAAACTGGGTTCTTGTGGCCACCCCAGAACCCCCATCGCCTCAGATTCATGTGCAATTTCCATTTCAAACTAATTTGCTCACATTTTTATCATTTGATGCCCAACCCTAAGGAAGTGTCAAGGCAAGAGTGATGGACCTGTTTTATGGGTGAAGAGCCTGAAGTTCAAACAGCTTTAATGTCTTATCCAAGATTCCGGGCAAGGAAGTGGCTGAAGCAGGTCTCGTGGTGGTCAATGCCCTTTTGGATTCAGGAGTTTGATTCATGCCCAGAAAAAAAAGATCCAGTGTGGTTTATCTTCCCGAGTCACCTCTTTTCTGACTCAATGGCATTGCCAATTTCACTCCAAATTTTGGGGGTTCTTCAGGGAGAGTCAGAAAAGTGACACAGAGGCTCAGGCAGGTGACCTCAGCAGGAGAGTGAGGTATCTGGGAGTCGCACTGAGTCAGACTGGCAGGTTGAGGATGCGTGGTTTTGGAGAGCCAAGAAGGGAAGGGACCCGGTCTTTTCCATCTGAGGGACTTTAAGACCCGTCAGGGCTGCCGTAGCAAACTGCAGCAATCCTAGTGGCTTAAAACAACAGAAGTTTATTCCCCCACCGTTTTGGAGGCTGAAAGTCCAAGATAAAGTGGGCAGCAAGCCATGTCCCACTGGAAGACTCTTGGAGAGAACCCCATATCACCTCTTCCTGACTTCCGGTTGTTGGGGACTATCTTGGCGTCCCTTCACTTAAAGCTGAAGCTCTCCAACTTCCTCTGTCACCACACGTGGCCCTTCTCTTTGCATCTTTGTCTTTGTATCCAAATAGTCTTTTCTGTAACGGGGGCAGGGCCACACCAGTTGAGTGTGACCTTATCTTAACATGACATCTCCAAGTAAGGTCACATTTATGGGTACTGGGGTTCAGACTTCAACTCATCTTTTCAAGGGACACAATTTTACCCATAACAGAAACTGACCCCTATTCCATTGCTTCCTGGAGTTTCATAAATAATAGTCAGGAAGGCTTCCTATGATGGACACATCTCAAATGCTTCGGCTTGGAAAAAAAATAATCTTAAGAAATTTGAAAGAAAAATATTTCTCTGTATTTGTGCAAGAAGGAAATTGCAATATCCTCAGGCCTGTTTTCCTCAGCACTACATTACTTATAAGAAAATTGAAACCCCTCTGTTGGAGCACCACCAGGAGGTGTGTCAATCTACTTGAAGCTAAATGGGGTTTAGAAGGCTCTCTGGCATTTGCAGGGTCATCTCACTCTACGCTCAAGATGCCCGTTATATGTAGTTACAAAAAATAAAAAAACAAAAACAGGAGCTTTGGTCTGATCCATTTGATACTTTTCTTAATTCCCACTTTCTGAGAAGATGGGCCTTGACCAATGTCTGCCCCACGAACTGGACTATGTTCTTGCCAGAACTTTTAGGGTCGTGGTGCCTGTCTCACCATGATATGGGCTAGTGGCAAACAAATAAAATCAAGCCATGTAAAAATTATAAAAATTATAGAAAAGTATTTATTCTGATTTTGGTACATGATTTCTTGCACTATCATAGGAGCAGTCTGTCTTCTTGCCCGTCTAACCTGGAGATGTTTGGTGCTATATCCACTGTGTTATCTCGTTCAGCTTTCATTACCACTCTTGATTCATTATATTTCTTTCTCCATTTCAAGGGGGGAAATATATATTGCAATAAATGTTCCTTATTCGTGCTCTTTCCTCGCTCTGTTTTGAGCTTTGAAAGAAATACCCATTTGCCGTTCCTCTGGGCCTCCTGGAAAACCATCATTTCTGCAGCTGGGAAGCAAAAGCTTCCCTCAGGAAACATGCACCGTGGAAGCACCCAAGGCCACGGTGGGTTATGTAACATGGTGGTGGCCCTGCTCTAGCTGCTGATGGGTTTTCTTCCAGACAACACAAAGCACCTCACCTGTGCTGAAATGTAAACAAAAAGGAAATGCAACATTCACTCCACTCCCCCATCTCCTTTCAAATCCATCAGGCACCTGTGAGTGACCCTCAGCATCCCTGTTCCTCTCCCACCACCAGCAGGCCCCTGTTTCGTCTGAAAATCCTCACGAGTTATGAAAAACTTACTCTCCATGATTCCAGCTCAAGGCATGGGGCATGGGACCAGATCCAGCAAGGCTTTCCCCAGCCCTGGCCCAGTCCACAGTGATTGGTTCAGGCATGGCATGTGGCCAGGCAGAGCCACCAGAGTAGACCTCAAGACAAAATGTGAAGATGAAGATGCTCTTTTCCCATTTGGACAGGAATGAAGAATACTGTTTCTTTAAGGTATTGGCAGCCAATTTATGTCCACAAACAGTGCTAGCCTCTGGGGAAAGTTCATGCTCTGGATAGATGATGGAACAGATGGAGGGGCCCTGATAACATCCCTGGGTTTCTGAATCAAAACACATGGCCACTTAGTTACGTGGCTTCATAAATCCTTCACCATTTAGGCCTATTCAAGATGTGTTCCATATGACTTCAAACTGAAACTATCTTTTTCCCTTCCTTATTTCTCTTTGCTATCCGTTTCCATGCATGTCCAAATTCCATGGATAATATATGATGACATGATGACTTGAGGTGCTTACAGAATATTCAGGTGGCAATAACTAGAACTAAGCTGCTGGAACTCTCTTGCAATGGTGGATATGTTCTAGCTACGTTGCCCAACACAGATGCCACATCTGGCTGTCCAACCCTTAGTGCATGGCTTATGCGAATGAGAGACTGAATGCTTAAAATCAGTTTTATTTGAAGAATTTGAACTTAAACAGCTACACAGGGTTAGCAGCAACTGCACTGAACAGCACAGATGGATTTGAAAACATAAACTAGGACATATATTGGATGAAGACAGAAATTCCAGAGTCTCAAAAGTGCTCAGAGTGTGTGGAATAAGAAGACAAGAGAGTGGAGGGCAGCCCTTGGAGAGCAGGGACATTCGAATACAAAAGGAGCCAGCAAAGATACTAAGAACAGAGAGACAAGAGGGAGGAAGAAACACATGAGGCAGAGGTATGTGGAAAGCTAAGAGATGTTACAAGGAAGGAGGGGACCAAGGACAGTGCCACATGCAGAAGGGGAGAACATAGACAAGTGCCAGCCAAGTAGCAACTCAGTTCATACTTGCGTGTCTTTTACCTTGTTCACTTTGGTGCGTTTCTGGGGGACACAGTAACATTTTCCCCCCAACTGCCTCTTTAAATTTTCCCTCAATTCAAATATGGCTCCCGAGAAAACATGGTACCATCTCCAGGGTTGCAATCATGATTCCAATTTCTGTACTGTTGGTTTGGACCGTCAAACAACAATTCCTTATAAATTGCCATTTTCTTTTTTTCTTCCTCTGATATATATTTATTTGAGGCTTCTATTTTTAACCTGTGGGGGGGGGGCAGCAGGAAGTAATGGGAATTCGCAGGATTTATTGCACAAATTACTTCTCTGGCTCCCTCCGACCTCCAGCAAGCCTTCTGACTGGCATTGTATTTCTTATTTATTAGATCTTTAAGTGCTCTGGTAGGCAGTTTACAAGCGTTCCTTAATGTCTGTGCAGCCCAAGTGGACAACAGACACTGAAAATTGATCACAGGTCATATGAGGCCCACCTTTCCATTTAAATCACACGAAGTTTTCTTCAACTCTGAATTGGTTTTCACACAGAGGTTGTTGTGAACCTTACCTAAAAGCCCAAGGAGACTAACTTCCAAGAATAACTTCAAAGTTATTTATAACATTCACACATGGAGGGTCGCTTTGCCTCCATGTTCATGGTCAAAGTGAAAACCAAACAGTCCAAATAATTTCTGCAAAACACTGTACTTCCCACACTAGGTATCAGCCTGGACGCTCACTCCCTAGCTACTAAGTAATAATGAGGCTTCGAGAGAATTCTCCCTGATGTTCTGGATGCAAGAGCTGTCGTCAGGACACAAGATAGCAGGATGGCCAAGGCCATTCTCCTCTGCTGCTGGTGAGCCTCGGGGGTCCCTCTAGCGCTGCCCTGGTTCACAGGTATAGTCACCTCCCACATGGCTCCCTCACCCTCACTGTAGTGATGCTGGGTTTTTGAGCTTGTTGACTTGGCAAATGCCCTCTCTGTGCTTCAAGTGCCTCCCCTGCTCATGCATTAATGAACTCCTATTGGTCCTTCAGGACCCCTACTATGGTTTAAAAGTGTCCCCCAAAGTTTATGTTTTGGAAACTTGATCCTCAAAGCAATAGGGATCAAGAGGCAAGATCCCTCATGAATGGGTCGATACAATCATGGCTGGAGGGGGTTCCTGGGGAGAGAAGGGATTTGGCCCCTCCCCCACCCTCACGATCCTGTTGGCACCCATGAAGTGCCTTTCACCTTGTGATGATGCAACAAGCAGGCCTCACCCGATGCAGCCCCTTGATCTTGAACTTCCCGGCCTCCAGAACCATGAATCGAGTTCATTTCTGTTCATTATAAATGACCGTGTCTGTGGTATTCTGTTATAATAGCACAAAACTCTTATATCAAACCTCAGGAATCTCTCCCAAAGACCACGGTTCCTTCCTGTGGGCACCCACATTCTTTTTATAACTTGAGTACATTTCCTTGTGTGTATTTATGGGTCTTTCCCCACAACTAGATTCTCCCATGGCAGGGGCCATGTCAAGTTCATCTAACCCCATAGACCGGCGCAGGGCATGGTGTGTGATAGGTATTTCCCAAGCATGGCTGGGGGTGGGGGAAGGAGTGTGTGAATGGATGGGTGCTGTCCGTGGAACCCAAAGCCAGGTCTGCAAGGTCAGTGCTAAGCAAATATTTTGGAGAAAATACACAGGGAATGTGAATGAAAACAAAAATAATCTCTAAGCAAAGAAAGCATACTGGAAATAGGTGCTAGATTACAAGCCACAACACAGGGACCCCAGAACTGGCTCCCTCACTAATCTCCTTTGTGATATTAGTGACTTTGGGAAAATTTATTTCCATCTCCACCTTCTTGCAATAAAACAGAGGGTGTGACCTATTGACCCTAACGCACCTTGCTCTAACTTTTTTCAGTCACTTTCAGCAACTTGCTATCTGACAATGCCAAGAAAACATCAGCTCTGGAGAGAGGAAGCCTGGCTTGTTTCCAACATTTGGATAAAGATTATGTCTATACATCTTTGTAAACACCCCATTTTTTTCCTGAGTAGCCCTCTTCAGCACAATATTGACAGAGAGAAAATTCCAAAAATAGCTTCTTTGCTCTACAAATTTGCAAGTTGGCTTCTTCCACATACTAAGGCATCCTTTCATTCATTCATCCATTTATGCATTTATTCAACTATTAGATATCTAACCATTTATCCACCCATCCTTGTATCCATTCAACAAATATTTGAGTGTCCTGATGTGCCCAGAGCCACAGCGAGTCCTGAGGTAGCGTCAACCACCATTTTGGTGTGGATGACAGCCCTCATCCTGGGGGAAAATAAGTAGCTATGCCACTGGGAGCTCTCCGGCAATGGCTCTTTCTCAGATGCCATCATTAGATGGTAGGAGGGTAAAAATAATGTGGTTCTCACCCCCACAGGGGCAGCATGCGGGAGCTTGGGATGGTGGGCACAGAAAAGAGAAAACCTCATATCTTGGAAGACTTTCTCTGCATGACCCAAGCCAGCACCAGCAAGGCCATTGTCCCCTAGAAGTGACAGAGAAGACATCAGCTTATATGAAGGAGCTGGCTAGTAGAGCAATCTGAAAAGGGAAAGGGCTGCCTAAGAAGGTAATGAGTTCTCTGGCCCTGGAAGTGCTTGTACAAGGGCTAGATAATCATCATTTGCTGAGGATGTCACAGAGGGAATTCGATCATGGAATGGAAGAGTTGGACAAGGTGATCTTCAAAGTTCCTTCCCCACTTCGAAGTTGCAGACGTCTAGGAGCAAGACTGTATTGTTTGTGACCTACTCAGCCCACGGCCAGTCAAGGTCATGTCCACCAGGGTTCTCTCCCCTGAAGCCCCTGAATTTTGCTGGAGCTCAGATGGCAGAGAATATAGAGGCCTCTCCAGGGGGTCACCTGGTTAGCATCTATGAAAACAGTCCAGCAGCAGGAATTCTTAGAGACAGAAGATGCTCAACTGGGAAAAACAGAAAGAGCTGTCCTGAGAAAATCAGACGGATTTCAACCCACCCGCCTCTTCAGATGGAATGCATAATGTCAGGCAGAAACTTGCCAGCCGTCTTGGGTCACCAGGAACTGGAAATTCTCCTCAGTAGGCATTTTTGTAGCTTAGAGCCTGGTGGACCAAGTTGGTCTCTTAGGGAGTTAGGTGTTCACTAACAATCAGGCCTGTTGTCCCCTGATAAGTGAGCCCTCTTAGAACACAAACCTGAGATTGTCTTTTGTTTTTCCCCTATTAAAAATTAAAGCTGTCAATCTTCTTCTCAAGTTCTTCGTCCCTACCCTGTCCTTGGTTACTCCCCTTATATCAAAGCAGTCATTTGGCATTTATTTTTTAAGGATTGGCTAGCTTCACTTAGCATAATCTGCTCTAATGCCATCCATTTCCCTCCAAATTCTATGATTTTGTCATTTTTTAGTGCAGAGTAATACTCCATTGTGTATAAATGCCACATTTTTTTATCCATTCATCTATTGAAGGGCATCTAGGTTGGTTCCACAATCTTGCTATCGTGAATTGTGCTGTTATGAACATCGATGTAGCAGTGTCCCTGTAGCATGCTCTTATTAGGTCTTTAGGGAATAGACCGAGAAGGGGAATAGCTGGGTCAAATGGTGGTTCCATTCCCAGCTTTCCAAGAAATCTCCATACTGCTTTCACATTAAACAGGGATGAGAGGTGGGAGGGAAAGGGAGTGAGAAGGGAAATCGCATGGAAATGGAAGGTGATCCTCAGGGTTTTACAAAATTACATATAAGAGGAAATGAGGGGTAAGAGAAGAATAATACAAGTGGAAGAAATGATTAACAGTAGAGGGGATAGAGAGAGAAATGGGGAGGGGAGGGGAGGGGAGGGGGGATAGTAGAGAATAGGATAGACAGCAGAATACATCAGACACTAGAATGGCAATATGTAAATCAATGGAAGTGTAACTGATGTGATACAGCAATCTGTATACGGGGTAAAAATGGGAGTTCATAACCTACTTGAATCAAACTGTGAAATATGATATATTAAGAACTATGTAATGTTTTGAACGACCAACAATAAAAAAAAAAAGAAAAAATAAATAAATAAATAAATAAATAAATAAAATAAAATTAAAGCTGTCAATAGAACAAAGAAAAGAGTTCTAAGTTATCCAACGCTCCCCCGCCCCCACACTGAGAATCTCATTTAACCCTGCAAACAAACAAACACAGGAGACAAATACCAGCAAAGCCACCTTGATCAACAGCAGGCAGAGAGATTTAAATTTTCCCTGGCCCCTTTTTGTGCGTTCACCCACACGGGGATCTGGGCGCATCCGGGCCGCCTTTCATTTCTCCGCAGGAGGAGCAGATGGATGTGGCTGCCTGGGCAGTGGTGTTTATTGGAGAAATAAATCTCTTTGGCTAAATGTGAGCCATGCAGAGGAAACAAAGGAACCGCTTTTTAATGACCAAGGTTTAAATGAAGCCCCGCAGCCTAAGGCAGAACCCCAATTAAGAAGAGATGGGAAATTAAGGTCCCAGAGACCACTTTCCCATCCGTGAGTATTCACCGGGCCCCCACAGTGCTCTGCCAATCATGTTGGGGACAGCGGTTTAAAGATAAACAAGAGAGCCCCCTTGCCCTCCTGGGGCTGGCACTGTGTGGGGTGAAGGGAAGAGGACAGAACAAGGTGAGGAGGATAATCTTGGAATGACATAGTGGTGTGGAAGAAAGTGCTGTTCGACCTTGTCCTAAAAGATGTAAAGAATTCGCAAGAGGAAAAGGAAGCAGATTCTTCCAGACAGAAGGCGGAGCATGTGCCCAGGAGCTGGGGAAGGGTAGGGCCCACAATGTTGGGGAACAATGTCAAGGTCAATGTGAGTCTGGTAGTAAACAGGGAGCCAGATAGATAGGTAGACCAGAGTCAGCTGTGAAGGTCACAGGGCCCATGAAGGCACTTGGACCTTATTCTGTAGCCAAGGGCTCCAGACACATTGACACAGAATAACCTAGGGAGCTTGTATCAAAATACCGACTCCAGGACCCCATCTCCAGAAACCGGGACTCTGTGGGTCTGGGTAGGGGGACTTTGCAGCTGGGACTTCCCAGCCCAGGGGACAGGACCTCAGGAGTCAGGTGGAGAATACATCTTGACAGTGCTGGGGAATAGGAGGAGCAGAAAGGACAGCGCCACACTCAGAGGGTCACGTAGGAGGGTTCTGGCGTGACACCAAGGAGGCCTTTCCCTGGTGGCCTTTCTACATCACCTGGAATGATGCACCCAAGAAAAGTCACCTGGGCCGGGGAGCAAGGTAGGCAGGATCTGCCTGCTTAGTGGCAGTGCCCAGGGGACGGTGGCTGTCCTGGGGGAGCCAGACTTCATTTATGTGTTGTGCCACTAATTAAGCCCAAGGCCCCAAGGTGGGCAGGGCTGGCTCCCAGCCTCGAAACAAAGCTGGAACACAAACAAGTGGGGAGGGAGGGGAATTGGCCTGCCCCTGAGTGCGGCTCCTGCCAGCGCCCTGCCCACCGGTGACGTCGCTGATGACGGCCCAGTCCCCAGGCTCTGCCCCAGCCTGGGCCTCCAGGCGTCCTGGTCTCCAGCTCTTGCCAGCTGCTTGGCACAGGTGACCCAGCTCAGAGGAGTTGTTCTTTCAGTCCTGTGACCTCACGCTCAGGTTCCCCCCACCCATGCCAGTAAGCAGGGCCCCAGGGACCTCCATAGAAACCAACCAAAAGCCCTGACAAGTGGCCACAGCTTATGCCAGCACTCCCTTAGTGTGAGAAGCAGGAGAATGACAATGGCTAAGAAGTTCCCTTCCTTCCTAGAGGGCCCATGGCAACCCAATCACCTGGGCCATGCCAGGTACAGCCACCAGGAAGCCGAGGAAATGCTAAGTCCCCGAGGGAACCACTGCTGACCAGCCCCAGCCAAAGCTGGCACAGGGTGGTGCTTAGAGAGTATTTCACAGCCCCTTGTAGTAGTCCCGACTCTAAATGTATTTAGCACCCCAGTACTGTTTATAAACAGATAATACAGCTAATCAATTCATCCTTTCAAGAGCATGTATAATGCCCTGAGTGCCATGGAGAGATATGAAGCAGGTAAGTTGCAATGATATAGTTTATCGCCGCACTAGAAGACAACGAGGCAGACACCCACACGCAGACCTAGCACTGACTTGCCTCGGTGACGTTCCACAGTGACTCGAGCCCTGGGAGCAGCGTTGCCATTAGAGACACACTTTAAACCTGTGCTGTAAAAAAATGTGTGTTTTCTAAACAGGTGCGTGGTTCTTGGTAAAGTTCTAAACAAAATAGAGCAAAACCTTTCCTCAATTTGATTGACTGTAAAAAAGGGTACATTTGTAATTTGCAAAAAGAAGTACAGTTGTCCCTCAGTATTTGCAGAAAGAAATACAGCAGAAAGAAATCTCAGTATCCACAGGCGATTGGTTCCAGGATTCCCTGGAGATACCTGTGTATAACATGCAACCTATATTTATTCTCCTGTATACTTTGAATCATGCCTACATCATGCATAACACCAAATACAATGTATAAACAGTCTAACAACAGAGTATAATGACTATGGACGTAGTAGATGTTTAGGAGACAATAACAAGGTGGTGCAGACAAGGGGGAAAGTCTACTTGTTTGGTGCAAATGTGACTTTTTTGCTAATATTTTCCATCTGAGGTTGGTTAAGTATATGCAAGTACAATCCGCGGATATGGTCAGCCTACTACACTTTGTGTTTATATGTAAAATAGGAATAGGTGCTAAATTCCTATGATTATGTTTATTTATTTTTTCTTCACCTACATAAACGAACAGAGAACATTAGAAACTCTAAGGGATGTGGGAGTGTTTATTGTGTCCACCATGTCTCAGGAATTCTCCCTGGCTCCTGCCTATGCAATACTGTGGGGTCCCCCAACCCAATGTGTGTACCCACAAATTTCCAGAATGCCCCTTGGGGGGTTCTGTCCCTCTGAGGACTCCTGCTGTGGAGTTCACGAAGCCTTTTCTTGCACCGTCCATTGATTTGAGCCTCCCAAGTGAGGAAGGCAGAGTGACTTCTGAGGTCAGAGAGAAAATGAGGTCCAGAGAGAAAACGCCAAGCCTGGGTTCAAAGGAAGTTGGCAGGAGAGAGGGGACCGAGAACCTCTGAATCTTAAGACTGGATGGTGTTCTGGGCTGAATCACGTGCCCTTCCAAAGTCATATGTCCTAATCCCTACTGCCTCCCAATGTGACTAGATTTGGACATACGGTCTTTAAAGATGCTGTTAAGGTTAAATGAGGTCGTAACGGTGGTCCTCATCCAGCAAGGCTGGTGTCCTC
Source organism: Spermophilus citellus (assembly GCF_964194105.1). Classification (NCBI taxonomy): domain Eukaryota; kingdom Metazoa; phylum Chordata; class Mammalia; order Rodentia; family Sciuridae; genus Spermophilus; species Spermophilus citellus. The sequence continues at coordinate 215,451,098 of NC_138185.1, read as the reverse complement.
TTAAGAAGAGATTGGGACACGACTTGCACAGAGGCAGACCCTGTGAAGACACAGGGCGAAGACAGCACCTACAGCCAGAGAGACGCCACAGAAGAGGCCGACCCTGACAAAGCTTTGATCCTGGACTTCTGGTCTCCGGGATTATGAGAAAATAGATTTGGTTGTGGAATCCACCCCGTCTGTGGTTCTTTGTTACGGCAGCCCGAGCACACTAATGACGGACTTTGCAGAGGGTCTAACCTGACTGTCTGCCGCTGTTTAAATTGCCTTGGAATTCCCAGAAGCCAGTCTTGTGGCTTCCCGTCCACTGTTCTCCGCACACCGCAGAGCTGAGAACTCAGACGCTGCACTTCTCTCTCCAAACCAGATGAAGTCATTCGCAGCCCACCAGGTAGTCCGAGTGGACAGCAAAGCCTGGAACAACCCCTAATTGTATCTCGCACGTTAGCCAGACCCCTATGGCCCAGATGAGACCAAATCAGGCCAATTAATTATCCAAATTACATTAATTACCCAAATCTGTGTGCTGAGGCCTTGCCGACTGGACCAACGGGAGGCTAGTCATGGCCTGGGATCCTCGGGCTCCCCCGGTGTGCTGACTCATGTCTGAAATCTAGCATTGTTGGTGACACATCTTGCTCGTCCTGAGGTTGAAGCAGAAAACTAGGTGGCCCGTGACAGCCAGACTCCCCACATGTCACCCACTGCTGCCTCTGGTGTTCTGTGCCTAGAGATTTGGACCTATGGGCTCTGGTCCCATCATCTTGGGACAGCTCTGAGTTTCCTTCCTTCGGCTTTTTGCTTAAGCAAAGGGGTCCCACAGGAAGGCAACTGAAGCCCCCACGTGTTCTGGGTTTCTTTCTCTCCACATGCCCTTGGACATGATCTCCCAAACACCTGGACAGGGAGGGAGCTAGCCTCAAGATGGGCTTCTTAACTGGCTGCTTTGATCTCCCCATGGTCAACCCACCTGCTACAGTGAAAATCTTAAATGTCCTCCCAAAGCCCCTATGTTAAAGGCTTAGTCCCCAGCCCATGGTGCCACTGGGAGGTGCTGGAACCTTCAGGAGGAGGGGCCTAGAGGAAGGAAGTTAGATCGCTGGATGTGTTCCCTTGATGGGGATATCAGGACCCCGGGCCTCCTTCCTCTTTCTTTCACTTTCCAGCCACCATGTTGTGAGCGACTTCCTCTGCCACATGCTCCCTCCATGATGTGCTGCTTCACTACCGGCCCAAAAGCACTGGGAACATGGCCTGACACCTGTAAAACCATGAGCCAAAATAAACCTTTTCTCTTTCTAAGTTGATCATCTCAGGTATTCATTCACAGTCACAGAAAGCTGACCGACGCTACGTAGGGAGGAGGTCACTGGCAAGTGAGGAGTCCTTGTTCTCCTCTGGTTGGTTCTTCCTGGATTGGAGGGGTGAAGGAAGAGGAGTATTGCTAGGACTTTCTTAATCTTGCCTCAGAAAGGGGCCACCTCATTGCACCCGATGTTGGCATGTGCCCAACCTCTATTTGACTCAGAATTCTCATGGCCTTTGATCCCTAAGGCTCCCTGGACTCCATGTGTAAATTCACACAAGGAACAGAAGCTCAGAGGCGAGGTGCCTCCCACCACTCCCAGCAGCAGCCAGGCCCCACAGCCTGTGTTGCTCCAACCAATGGCCAGTTGTGGAGCTTCACTGTATGTGACACTCAAAAGCATTTGTCACAACAGATCTCCATCCCCCCCTAAACATTTGTCCCTTGGCTGCCAGGTCCCCACCCTCCTCACCAGTCACTCCCTCTCCCATTCTTGTGTTTGCGCCTTGCTGTGGTTTGGATCTCAGTTGTCCCCAAAGGCCGTGTGTTGAGGCTTGGTCACCAGCCTGTGGCACTTTTGGGAGATGGTGGAGTCTTTAGAAGGTGGGACCTAGTGGAAGGAATGTAGGTCATTGGAGGTAAGTCCTTAAGGGAATAATGAGATCAGGGATCCCCCACCCCCCTTCCCGCTCTGTCTCCCCCCCTCCCATGACCACACTAAGCCTTCCTCGGCCATGATATCCTCCCTAGACACAGGCCCAAAGGGACAAGGCAAATGGCCATGGTCAGAAAGCTCTGGAACTGTGGGCCAAGATAAACCTTCCTTCCCTTCAAGTTAGTTTTCCCAGGTATTTTCCCACCGTGACAGAAAACTGACTGACCCATTCCTCGACATGGCCACCCAACATGGACCATGCCTGGGCCTCCTCTTCTTTGCCTGTGCCCAGTCCTTGGTGAGTCTCCTGGTTTTACATACCATCTGCTCATGGATGACTCCAAATTTCTATCTCTAACCCTGAACTCCTGTTTAAATTCTGCACTCCATCATCTTCTGGCTCCCTCAGCGTGTCCAGGAGGCCTCTCAGACCTGACTTGTCCACACTAACCTCCTGCCCCTCCCTCCTCGCCAACAGTTCCCCTCTCGGCCACTCTTCCTCCTACTGAATGCCAACTCCACTCGTCCAGCTCCTCAGAGTCACCCTAACGGTGTGACCTTTGGAAAGTTGCTTAACCTTCCTGGGTTCATTTTTCTCCTGTGTAAAATGGAATGTTTTGTAGAATTATTACAGAATGAAATGAGTTAATATCTGTAGAGGATTTAGACCAGGGGTCTGCAACACAGTTGTTGTGCCACAGTTGTCCTAAGGATTTGATCAGTGAAGTCAATCTTGACTCCTGTCTTCCTCTCACCCGCCACATCCAATCCACCCACAACGTCTATTTGTTGCAGCCATGAAATAGTGTCTCACTACTTCCCACCGCCTCCCGCTCCCTCGTCCAAACCAGTCATTTTTAGTAAACACAGGGAGATGTGCCGCCATCAGCACGATCTGATCTTGGAGCATTTCCATCACGTCTCCTCTGGACATTGCGTATAAATGGAATCATACGTATGTGGTCTTTTGTGTCTGGCTTCTCCCACTTACCAGGATGTTTTGAGGTTCTTTCGTGTTGGGGCATGCATAAGTGGGTTCCACCTTCATGCTGAAGAGTTTCCATTGTGTCACCTCTGCCTGTGTTTGTCATGGTCCCTCACAGGGCTCCCTGATTCTGCCTGTCACTGTTACCTCCTGTCTTCTGAGCACAACAAAGAGACTCTTACACATAAGTCAGTTGAAACCCTCCTGTGATTCCCGCTTCAGAGTAAAAGCCAAAGTCCCAACAGAGGTGTCTCAATCCGCTTATGCCACCATAACAAAATGCCACTGGGTGGCTTAAATAATAGAAATTTATTTCCTCCCAACTCTGGAGGCTGGAAGTCTGAGACGAGGTGGGTCCTTATGAGACCTCTTTTCCTGGCTTGCAGAAGGCCACTTTCTGTCTGTGTCCTCACACGGACTTTTCCTTGGTGAGGGGTTGCTCTATCTTTACGACCTTAATTACCTCCTAAAAGCCACATTGGGGTTGGGGCTTCCACATAGGAACTGGGGGTGGGCAAAATATATCCATAGCTTGAGGCCTACAAGGCTCTGCCTAATCTGGCCTCAAACCAGCACCCACCAACCTCAGGGCCCTGGTCCCTGCTGAGCCCTCTGCCCAGCCACGCTTCCCCAGCTGTCCTCATGTTCCCCACATGGCCCCCAACTCACAGCTCCATACGTCTCTTCCTGACACCTGCTCAGTTACTCAACTAAAACTGTGGCCCCTCCCCACCCCTGAGCACCAGCTACTCTCCACCTTCCCTCTCCGCTTCCTGGCTTAGGTTTTTCCATGGCACCATCTAACAAAATGCAAGTGGTTCCTATTTATTTCTTGTGTTTTATTTTTACTTAGAATGCAAAGTCCGTTTGAGGGCCAGGGATTATGTTGCTTGGCCAGGCTCTATCTAGAAAACCCAGAGCACACAGTAGTCACCAAATAATGGTTTTTTGGGAGATACCATTGCACTCTGGGCCCTACTCGGTCGGTCACAGTGTCTTTCCCCCACACTGAGTCACATCTCAGCATTATCAGTAACTTCCCCGTCCAGCAACAGGGACCAGACTGTGTCCGTCCACGTCCTGGGTCAGTATGTGTCATGGCCCAAAAACTCATTTGTGAGACAGTACAAACAGGTATAGAGAAATGAGAGTCTTAACCCAGTCAGTGAATTAATCCCCGATGGGATTAGCTGAGTGGTAGCTGAAGGCAGGTGGATGTGTCTGGATTAGGCAGTCATTGGGGGCGTGGCTTTGGGGTATATATTTGGTATCTGGTGAGTGGAGACCTCTTTCTCTGCTTTCTGATGGTCATGTGAGCAGCTTCCCCCCACCACACTCCTCTTCAGCCTCACCTCAAGCCCTGAGAAATGAAGCCGGCTGTCTATAGACTGAGACCTCTGAAACCATGAGCCCCCAGATAAACGTTTCCCCCGCTAACATTGTTCTGGTCGGATCTCTAAGTCATAGCAGTGCATTTTTTCCCTCGTCAGAGCGGGACAGCACAGGTCCCACCAGCCTCTGTGGATTCATTCTGCTCCGGTTTCCTAAACCCTGCTGTGTGCCCAGCCTACAGAGATAAAAAGACATGGGGCTCCCAGTCTAGCTGGCCAGGCAGGCCCTCTGGAGGCAGGTAAGGCTCCAGCCAAACCTGTATGACCAGCCCCTGGCTGAGCTGAGCTGGCTCCATGGCATTGGAAGTGGGTCCTGGAAGATGACATACGTGTGAACAGTAGAGTGAGAAGGTGGCATCGGGGAGAACAAGACAGTCCACACCAGCTCACAGAGGACCACAGGCAAAGCAGTCTGAGATTTAGTCTACCAACCAGGGGTTTTGAAACTTTGCTCTGAAGCCTCCCCACCTGGTTTCCCCCAGAGCTTCTCTTTCTACCTGCTTTGAATAGAGGACTGCCACAGTCTGAATATAAATCCAGGGTGCCCCCAGGGCTTTGTGTGTGGGAGGCTTGGTCCTCAGGGCAGTGAGGTTTGGGAGGTTGTTGGGTCACTGGAAGCAAAAATTTCTATGATTAGGGAAATTTTCCATCTCTGCACTGTCCAGTACAGTAGCTGCTAGTCACATGTGATTGTTGAGCCCTTGAAGTGTGTTTAGTGTGACTGAAGAAGTGAATTTTTAACTATTTAATTTTAATTAATATAACTTGAAATTGAAGTACTTACATGTGTCTAGTGGGAAGTATCATGAGGCAAAGAAAATTTAAAGTGGGAGACTAGAACTAGAACTAAAAGGCACTATTATGACCCTGTAGCTACCTTAAGTACACAAATTTATCTCCATTTCATTGGTGAAGAAGAAATCAAGTCTCAAGGAGATCAAGTGACTTGTTTAAGGTTTCAGAGTTATTCAGTAGTTGAGATGGGTCTAGAAGCTAAGCGTGGAAGCCAGCCAGAGACACCGGTACTGAAGAGACATGTCCAGAGGATTTATATAAATTTAATAACTGATAACTATGACTATACCGACACCTCTTGCCAAGTAAAGTAACAGCTGATTCTACCCTGGACATGCCTCAAATTCTTCTTTAGGAATAATGAGCCAAAATGAAAGATTCATGCTTGGTGAGTTTTCTAAAAAAGGATATTTTCCGCTAAAATTTCTTCCAAAGGTCCATTTGATCATTTTTCTGAAATCATCCACTAAGGGGTTTAAAACTTTTGTGCAGGTAATCAGTATTTTGTGCAGATTTTTACTGGTGGTAAAAATCCGAGAGAAAAAGTGGGTTGGACTGCAATATTAATCCCTCCTGGTATCATGCAGAGTAAATTATGTCATCTACCAACATTATTGCAAACAGTGAGAAAAGTTCTCAGTCTTCGAATGGGGTTTGTCGTAGTCCCTTTGTGTACTATAACAGAATGCCACAGACTAGGTAATTTTAAATGAGCATAAATTTATAGGCTCATAGTTCTGGAAGCTGGAGAGTATAATATCAAGGTTCTAGCACCAGTGAGGGCTTTCTTGCTGCATTATCACATGGCAGAAGGCAGAAGGCCAAGAGAGAGAGCCCACAACTCAAAGGCCTTTTTATTAAAACATTAAACATATCCAGAAGGGTGGTACCCTTGTGGCCTGATCACCTCTTCAAGGTCCCACTTCCCCCAAACCATTACCAAGTTAGTTGGCAATTAAATTTTTGTATAAGATTTAGAAGGGGCAAAATCCAAACCATAGAAGGGTTCTTAAAGATAATTTCCTGGGGCTGGGGATGTGGCTCAAGCGGTAGCGCGCTCGCCTGGCATGCGTGCGGCCCGGGTTCGATCCTCAGCACCACATACCAACAAAGATGTTGTGTCCGCCGAAAACTAAAAGATAAATATTAAAAATTCTCTCTCTCTCTCTCTCTCTCTCTCTCTCCCCTCTCTCACTCTCTCTTTAAAAAAAAAAGATAATTTCCTAATGAGCATTTTATTTTATTTTTTTCTGGAAGGTAAAGTAATAAGTAGGGGGAAATATTTCAAAGTCATCCCTGTCTCATTTTTTTCTTACCTGAATGCTTTCTCATCCACCTGTCTCAGCGGAAGGAAACTCCTAATGCTGGGTATAAAGTCAGTTCAAGTCTGCATTTTCAAAGTGTACTTCCAGGCTTCTCTATCCTCAGCATTGCATGTTAGAAGACAGCAAGGGAATATCCAGTTAGGATCTTGCCAATGGAGGATTTATGAAATTTGCTCAAGAGAAGGTAACCTTGTTCTCCATAGAGCTCAACAGAATCTAGTTTCATGTAATAGTCAGGGTTTGCCCAATTATGCTGCAGTAACAAATAACCCTCAATTCTCCAGTGACCTAAAATAACAAAGGGTATCGTTCTTTTAAGTTTCATACCTATCTAAGGTCGACAGGAGGCTTTATTTAACACAGTCACTCAGAGACCCAGATTGACAAAGGAGATACCTTCTCAGACATTGTTAGGAGCTCTGAAGGGTTTTCACTGTTGCCTAAGTGCTCTGGCCTGGAAGTGACCATGTTCACAACTTTTTGGCCAGAACTAATCACATGGTCTCATCCAAGCACATGGGGGTCAAACAATGTACCCATACCACTTACCCAGAAGGCAGAGGGCTGGAGCTGTCTGGCATTGGCACCGCTGACCTCAGTAGGAACAGCAGCTTTGTTCTGTCTACCGTTTGTTATCTGGGAATTCCACCTTCCTCTGGATGACTAATAGACGAAAATGGGTTAAGAGAGCAGGAAATGCAACAGGTCACATGAAAGTCTGAATGGAGGGCTGGGGATGTGGCTCAAGCAGTAGAGCACTCACCTGGCATGCGTGCAGCCCAGGTTTGATCCTCAGCACCACATACAAACAAAGATGTTGTGTCCGCCGAGAACTAAAAAATAAATATTAAAATTCTCTCTCTCTCTCTCTCTCTCTCTCAAAAAAAAACTATTAAAAAAAAGAAAGTCTTAATGGAATGAATGCATCACCTGCAATGATTCTCAAGTCATAAGACTCTGTTAACCCGACTTGTTCCTGGAGGAGATCTGAACACAGAGCCTCCCCAGCCTCAGGGATGAGGATGGGTGAGCTGTGGAGCTGGCAGCCTCAGAGGGCATCCATCACAGCTTTACCCTTTCCGGGATGAGGAAAGGGGTCCCACACAGAGGCTCTCCTGAGGCTTCCTGGGCAGGGGTAGGACTGCGACCCAACTCTTCTGGATCCCATGTCCCTGACTTGCCGACTGTCACCTCCACACAGCCCTGATCTGAAGGAGTAGAGGGGAGACAGGCTGGAGAGCAGGGCAGTGTCCCCTGAGGTGGGCCCCGGGGAAGGTCCAGCAGGTCCCAGACAGGTCTCCCCTTCCTGAGAACACGTGATCAAGGCCTTACTCCCCGAAACCAACGGCTCCTGCACACTCTGGGGGGTGGGGGATTCATTCCATGTCTGTGTGAACTGCTGACAAGCCAGACGCTGCTTCTGGCTTCCCATGAACTTCTGAGAAAACTGCTCATGTCACAGAGGGGGAAAGGGACGCAGAGACAGGAGCAGAGGCAGCAGAGGTGGAGGGGACGACCAACAGTCTGTGAAGAAGCACTGGGTGGGGCCTTGGTAGGGCTGGGCCACCCCTCCAGGTCTGTCCTCTGCGCAGGGCCATCCAGGCCCACTCCCCCAGCCTCATCACCCCACTAGCCCTCTGGTTTCCCACACTCCACCCTAGTCCCCCTGCCCTGAGCTCTATTCGGGAATCTCCCATGGCTCCTGGCACCCAGTGGACATTGGACAGACATTTGTTAGGTTGATTTGTTCCAACCTGGGTGGGGAGGGATTGGGACAGGAGACCCTGTGCCAATGGCAGACTCTGGTGTAAAGCCGGAGATTCACTAAGGTCAGTGCACACGGGAGACGGGAGAACCGCCTGGCGGGTGTCTCTGGGTCCCACCTCCTGGGATCTGGATAGGGGCCGGGGGGACTGGGAATCTGTGTTTCTAGAAACCACCTTCAATGATTCTCATGCAAATTGTCCATGAACCACATTTTGAGAAACTCTGTTTAATGTAATTTGGCTAAAAAGGGGGTTCAGACAAAATGGGGAGGAGCCAGGGGACCAGACTGGGGCCTGGGGAAAACTTCACGAAAGGGTGGTGCCCGAGGAGCCAACAAGGACCAGAGAGGGTGATTCCAGAAGGCTGCCCTCTGCAGAGCCCTTGAGGATGGGAGATGGCACGGAGGAGGAGCCAGCAGACACTGTCCCCAGGCATTCCAGTCCCCCTTCTCCTGAGGGTGCAGCCCAGGCCGTGAGAGGGGTCTACTCCAGTCCTGGGTCTCACCCCTGGCCCCGTCCCACCTGCTTATCCACATACTCTACCAGGTCACTCCCAGGGGGAAGGAGCCCAAAGTAGAAACGTGACAGGGAGGCAGTCATCCTCAAACTGGTCAGATGGCGAGCAATAAGAGAGGGCTGAAGGGAGAGGTGTGGGGAGGATTCATTTAACTCAAGGTGAAAGTCAAGGCTCACTGGTCACCTGTGGTGCTGCAGATCAAAGCCAGACTTCACACTGCAGACCCTGTCCTACGCCCCACCGAGTGCGGGCCCAGGTGCTCTCTTGCTCCCAGCTCCCTGCCCACCCACTCCTCAAGCCCCTCATTCACCCCTCAGCCTTCCACGAGCCAGGGAATGCTCGTTTTAGGGACTGAACTGGGATATATACACTTGTTCTTCTTATTCAAGGATTTTCTTGATCAAAGAGAATAATCCTGGGAGACAAAGGTCTTTAATGCCAGGTGCTATTTTTATCTCCGCTTTATGATTTAAGAAGGCCCACTTCACAGGTCACAAAGATTACTAGTACCGCGGCCACAGAAAGTTCCCCCGTGAGTCATCAGATCCCTCAGGAGAGGCATGTTGCAGCATTTGCAAAAGAGTTTGGAACACCTGTAATTAAGGCCAACCCCTAATTTGTCTGTGTAAAGGCATCTCGACTTAGCTTTACCCACCCCCCACCCCAATCTGAGGGAAAGTGGAAGAGAAGGTGAAGTGCTTTCAAGATGAGGGTCTCCCAGATGTGTAAGCCACGGGGGAAAGATCCCAGCTCCAGTAACGTCAAAATAATAGTCTTGTTATTTCTAGCCAGTTGCAGGCAGAATCCTACAAACTGATGACCTTCCCTGTAAGGTCGAGAGAGCTTATCATGATTGACGGCTCCACTAAGCAGCCGGGGAATCAGAAGTGATGGATGAGACCGTTCTTTCAAAGCGTGGCCAAAATCTGCCTTGGAGGGTGTACTGCATTTCCACAGGTGAAAATGTGAGTTCCGATCCCATCAGCTGTGCTAAGTGATGGCCCTTCGTCCAGGTACATGGACCTGCAGATACTTCGCCCAGGTGCCAGGGTGAGAATTTTAGGAATGTGTTCTCTGCCTGTGTCCAGGCTTCTAGTCACCACCAGCTGCAGGGGTGTCAAGTGGCTGCAGCTGGGGATGCATGCGTGGAAGTCACCCTCAGAAACCAGGTGGCTCTGCTTCAGTTTGATACACAGGCTGAATCCAGCTGCGACCAGTTGTCCTGCGTGACATGATGACATTCTGCTGGTCCCAGGGAGAGCTGGGAAGGCAGTGTGGGGGAGGGGCGGGGCCTGGGCTTCCCACAACAGCCACCTCCTAGCCCCTCTACCCTTCCCTGGCCTCATTCACTCAGCAGCCTGCTGGGTCCCTCTGCCTTGCTCCCCTGTCACTGAAATGTGCCTGTATCTGCAGATGACTGCTACTGGGGGACGGCTGTGACTCCAATGGCCACTGTCCCTGTACTCTGTGTTCCTGACTTCCACGACAGCACACTGGGCCAGCTCCTAAGCTCCAGCTGTGTTCCTCCCTCTTGTCTTCCACCTGCTGCTTAAGTCTTGACTGTCCGAGGGTTCCAACCTGCCCCCCTTCTTACTCGACCCCCAGAAAGCCAAGTGCCACCTCTCTGCCCCATGCACATCCTCAGCCACCCGGTGGGGCCCTCTACTCCCCAAGTGCCCTGCGAAGCTCAGACTTCCCACTGAGCCCATGTTCCCCTCCACCACCAGGGCTCAGTTCAGCCCTCCAGCTGTCAGCCACCCCACCCAGGCAGGTCCACCCTTAGGTCCACCCTTAGGTCCACCCCTGCCTAATTCCACCAGCTGCATCTCCCAGTAGCTCTCTCTTCTTGACCCTCTGCCTGTCCCTCAGGTCTTGCCTCATGGTTTAGCATGGCACTGCACCTCCTAAATGGCTTCTGCTTCCTCTGTCTCCACTCTAACATGTCTCCCCAGTGCCCAAAGTAATTTGTCCAAAATACAAATCAAATCTTGCCCCAAATCCTGCCTCATCTCTCAGGGGTGCCCCGCTCACCGCCCATGGCATACCAAGCCTTTTTATGGCTGATAAAGTTCTCAGGCTCTGGCTGCCCCTGACCTTCTATCCCAGCTCCCACACTCCTACGGGCACCCTGCATTCCAGCCATATAAAAGGACAGTATCCCGGCTTCCCAGGAGGGCTCACCCCCACCTGAATGTCCTTCTCTGCTTTTCTGACTGGCAGGTTTTGTCCGCCCCCTGCCCTGTTTCAACTTTGCTTCCTTGGTAAATCCGAGAAGCAGAGCTGGGATGGGGCTTCTTGTTCAGGAATTTACTGGACGGTCTCCAGAAAAATCAGCGTGAGGGAGGCAGGAGGAGGGAAAAGAAGACCGTGGACTGAGCTGGGGGCCATCTTCCATCTGAGCACCCGAGGAGCTCTGGACCATGAGCTGACCCCACAACTAGCCCCCTACACAGGGCTAGGCCAAGGGGGCAGCTCTTCGTAGCCATAGCAGCCACTGGCCAGGATCTGCTGGGCGGGTGGGAAGTCCCCACGAGGCCGCTTGCTGACAGGAAGCTCTTCTCCAGAGAAGGGGCAGCGATGAGGGACTGCAAAGGGCACTGGGAGGGGCGTGCACACGCAGCTTTCAAAATTTGAGTGGCCCTAAAACTTTCAGGGGACCTTGCTAGCACAGCTTGACGGGCCTGTTCCAGAGGTTCTGAGCCAAGGGTTCTGATCGGACAAGGTGCGTTTCCAGCTGCTGGAACAAACACTCCCCTCAAGTTTAAACCTTCCCTCCACTTCCTCCCTGCCGTCCCCCCTCGCCAGGGTAGACTGATCGCTTCCTCACACAGTTCCCCAACACCTGGTGGTTTGTGCCATATGAGGCCGGCATTTCCCATGCTGGTTTCTGTGGCGGTCCGTGTCCTTTACTTACCTGCAGGGACCCGTGAGAGAGCAGGGTGATCTGGCCCAACTCCACATCTCACCACCCAGCTCAGCGTGGGCCCCGGGTGGGCCTCCACCAACACGTCTCCAGTGAATAAAGTCACGCCTGCCACAATGAGGAACACGTCTTTTCTGCTGCCCCAGGGTTCACAAGCAGCATGAACTGCAATTTTCATGCTGCCTGGCTCCCGGACTGGCTGCAGAAGTCACCTTTGGAGGGAAAGAAGTGCTAATTGTTTTAAGGAAACCACTTCAGTGAATGTTCTCACTGCGCAGAGAGAAAGGCAGGTTGGGGAAGGCGAGAATTAGAAGCCAGGCTACCCTGCATCACGCTACAGCAGCTGGGCACCAGGGGCCTCTGAGGAACTGTGGGGTATTGGTGGAGAAGAGGGGAGGGTGATAGAGGCCTGGACCCCAAGAGGGAGGAGGGCGACCTCAGCACAGGCCACACGTTGACCCACACCTGACACTAGCGGGTGAGGGCCGAGGAGGGTACTGAGCAGTGGGGAGCCTGACACCCGCTGTCAGACGTTATATTCTCCTTCCCACAGGATGATCCCCAGGTCTTCAGGGAAATTACAGAGCAAGAGGCAGCCTGGTTTTAGTGGAACTTTGGAGAAATCAGTGAAAGCAAAGAGGGACCCGCCTGCGTAGGCCTGATGAGGTGGAGGAGATGGGGAGGCTGCTGGGAGGCAGCCAAACTCCCCTGTTTGCCCAGGATGAGGAGTCTCCCAGGACGGGGGACTTTCAGCACTAACATGGGCGAAGTCCTAGGCAAGGCAGGACAGGATGGGCACCCCCCAGATGGGGAGGTCAGGCTGAACCAGGACCCATTTTTAGAATGTGTTACGATTCTCCAGATATTCCCTCGTGTGTCAGGGGCAGAAGTAATGAAAAGAAAGTCCTCTCAGAAAAGGACGAGGCCACTTGGCTGTTAGAGAAAAAGATGACCCTGGAGGCTGGGTACCTGGGGTGAAAGGGGATACCCAAGGTGTTTTGAAAATTCATATCATGGCTAATAATTTTATACCAGTCTTCATTATGCAAAACTACTAGCCAAGCGTGATAGACCAAGCCATGGCCTAGGAATCATGAGGCCTGAGTTCTTAATCCCAGCCTTCTATAACCAGCTATGTGCCCTCAGACAAGTGAATTGCCCTCTCTGGGCCCCCTTTTCCTCCCTTGTTTAATTAAAAAAAAATGAAGGTTTAAACTAGGTCCAGAGCTCTTTTATGTACCAAAGATTTCTTTAGCCGTTTAGTGAGGCTTATGGATCCTTCTCAGAATGGCATCTCAAAACTTGTATATGCATCTATCCCTTGTATATCAGAATAGACAAGGGAAACCAGTTATGCTGTCATAGAATTATCAACTGTTGACAAAATAAATTTGTTATATAATAATATATATACTTTCTTAATAAATGTAATAAAGAACAAGACCCAGCAGTAGACATATAAACTGTAATTTCAAAGTAGTTATAAATATAAACAATATTTCAGATGTCTACGACAATCATGAGTTCATGTGAAAATATTTGTGATTTCTGTGGATGACAACATCACAGGTGCCACTAATGCCATAGGGTTTATTGTCCACATTTTCCCTGGAGGAAGGAAATGCCACACTTCAGCTAGAGGTTAGTGAAAATAGAAACATAATTTTCCCCTTTCCACTCTCCCACCAGTTGTATCCATGAGCCCTGTTATGGGTTCAAATGCATCCCCCCAAATTTGCATGTTGAATTCCTAACCCCCAGGATCCCAGAAAGTGGCAGTGTTTGCAGACAGGGCCTCTAAATAGGCCACGAGGGCAAAACGAGGTCACGTGGGTTGGGCACTAATCCAACGTGACTGGTGTCCTTACAGAGAGAGGAGATTAGGACACCCATGGAGGGGAGACCATGTGAGGACAGAGAGGGCACTGCCCCGTGCCATGCTGAGGCCACAGGAGAAACTGACCCTGCTGGCACCTCAACGGCAAACCCCAGGCAACAGACCCAGGTTAAGAAGCGAAGAACCAGGCGACTTCTACGGTCCTGGGCTCCACCCAGCCTGGCACAGGCCTCGTGCTGCACAGGGAGGGCTCTGCGGGCGAAGGTAAAGGGGCGGACTCTGTGGGCCACTGCAGAGCAAGTCAAGACCAGGAGACTCAGGAGCTCTGGGCCCCTTTGCTGAGGGTGACTGCTGCTGCCCCTGAGTGTTGGGGAGGTCTCAGCCTCCTCCTTGGGAGTGTAATCTGGGAGAGGATCTCAGGGGCAGCCCTGGGCTCTCCGGGAGATCGTCAGCTGGGAGGCTGGATGGCTTGGTCCTGAGGCTCCGTGATGGTTCCTGTCCATGAAAGGACACAGTTCAAGAGCAGAGCTCCTGCCAGTTCCCGGGTGAGAAACTGTGGTCCATTTTCCCAAACTGTCACCTCTTCTCAGCATGGAGGAGCCTGCCCCTGGCAGGTGCCACTGCCCAGCCAGGGGACATTGCCATGGGGGCTGAGAATGGGTCTGGTCTTCCCAGGATCCTGAGCAGGAGGGGCAGCAGAAGGAGGAGAGAAAGAGGAAGACAGAGGGTGGGTGTGGAGGGGGGGAGGATGAGGAGAGCCATTGGAAATGGGGACAGGGAGGGAGGAGGCCATGGGGAGATGAGGAAGACGGAAGAAGAAAGAGTGGGAAGGGAACAGGCTGCTTCTCACTTCCAGTGAGGCTGCCTGAGGCTCCTTGTCTCTCTGGGGACTGCTGGTGACCCAGGGACAACAAACTGGGAGAAGGACACAAACGGGACCTCTTCACACACCACACCACCAAGCCAGTGACTCCCGGTGGCTGGAACCCCAGCTCCTACACCAGCTGTGTCAGCCATCTGTGACCAGATGGAGGCTCTGCCCCTGCAGAGCCCCAATCCTAATTCTGGAGAGTGAGGAAGGGGGCGGCCTCCAGTCTGACCTGTGGCTCTCTTGGGGGACACTGTCTCCATACATGCAACCCTGGGGCTGGCCAGCTGCTCCCGCTCCTAGAGCCCCAGCCCCAGCCCTCTACCTTCTCGGGAAAAATTATTGACACCATTTATTTTCTTGGTGCTAGTTTGTTTTTCAGTCCTAGTAGTCCTGATATGAGGCTTAATACTTCCCTGGAGAGCAAGGTGAAGCCGTTGGAATCACAGAGGTAAATATCTAATTAGGATGCTTCTGAAGGTTATAGTATTTACTTGAGAGAATGTATCTTGGGCTGGTTTGCAATTAGGGAGGTTATTATTTTCTCTGGTTCCGGCAGATCCTGCACTTAAATATGTCATTAGGTGCTGCTTAAAGCATCTGGGGTACCTGGAGGGCATCCTTCATTTATTTTTAAGATATTTGTCTATTGCAACATCCAAAGCTGAGCCACTGGGATGCGGAAAGATGTGCTCCAGTTCTAACTACTACGTTGCTGAGGGACACAAAGCAATAGTCTGGGTCACCATCCAACCAAATAAGTAAATTAGAGACTTAAAGCCAAAAAAAAATCCATTGATTCAACCAAAAATCAAGTCTTTGTCCCAGGCACAGAGTTTAGCTTTAGGATTCCACTTCATCCTCAGCCCAGCTCTATAAGGGGATATTATTCCTATAGAGAGGAAAGAGGTTCAGTGAGAAAACATGCGGGAAGTCACAAAGCTAATGAGAAGTAAGGCCACCACACCAAGAGGCCAATATGATAATGGTCGATTGTAGCTGAAAAAGACACAAGACAGGTGTCTTCTGAGAAAGCCCAGGCAAGGGGAGACCAAAACAAGGCTATAGGCACACAGCTGCATTAAACATTAAACACCACCCAGCTCCAGAAAGATGACCAGAAATCCTCAGGTCAACAGCCGGCTTACTTCAGTCCCTACTGACCAATGCAATAAATACCCAGCTTTTAACCCCAAATGACAAGACATGCCAAAGGCAAGAAAAAGTACAATCTGAAGACACAAATCAGTCATCAGAATCAGACTCAGATATGACAGATGTTGGATATCAGACAGAAAAATTAAAATAAGTATGACTGATATGTTAAAGTCTCCAGTGAATAAAAAAGGTAGACAACGTATAAGGACTATTTATAATGTAATGAGAGAGAGAGAGAGAGAGAAATTCTAAGGAAAAAATCCAAAGGAAATGTTAGAAATGAAAAACACTGTAACCGAAAGGAAGAATGCCCCTCATGGAGTCATCAGAACAAGAAACACGGCGGAGGAAAGAATCAGGGACCTTCAAGATAGATCAGTAGAAAATTCCCAAATACAAAAAAAAAAAAAAATGACTGAAACAAAGCAAAACATCCTAGAACTATGGGTCAATATGAAAAAGTGCACCATACGCATAACTAGAATGCCAGGAAGATAAGAAGAAAATGGAGCCGAGGAGGTATTTGAACTAATAACAAGCATGACTTTCCAAACCACAGATCCTGGAAACCTGGAGAATACCAAGCAGAAGAAATACCAAAACAAACAAAGAACACCCCACATGGAGGCATATCATGTTCAAACCACAGAAAGACAAAGAGAAAATCCTGAAAGAAGCCAGAATGGGGTGAAATGTCTTCCCTTGTGGGAAAAAGGAGAAGAGTGACATCAGACTTCTCAACATAAACAGGGCTGCACGGAGAGGGTGGGGTAAGATATTTAAAGTATTGAAAGGGAAAAAGCACCAACCTAGAATTTTATATCCAGCAAAATTATCCTTCAAAAGTGAGACATAAATACTTTTCTTAGACAAACAAGAACTGAGGGAAACCTATTCTACATGAAATGTTCATAGAGTTTCTTTAGGCTGAAGGAAAAATGATGTAAATCAAAAATTTGAGTTTATATGAAGAAAGGAAGAGCACAGAGGGAATAAATGAGGGAAACATAAATAACATCATTTATTTTTCTTATTGTTAATTAATCTAAAAGACAACTACTTAAAACAATGATCGTAGTCATAACTTGCTATATAAGTACAGTGTCTGAGTAGAGGAAATGAATGACAGCAATGTCACCAGAGATGGAAGAGAGATATTGGGAAATTGTACCGCTCCACAGCAACCAAGGCTACGTGTAACGGTGAAAGAGCAGAAACATAGATGAATGGAATAAAAGAGAGATCAAATCCATTCAACGGAGTTTTGACAAAGGTGCAAAGGCAATTCAATGCAGAAAGGGTAAACCTCCCACAATAGTGATGGACAAATGGACATCCATATTTTTAAGAATTGAACCTAGGCAAAGACTTGACACCTTACACAAAAGTTTATTCAAAATGGATCATAAGTCTAAATGCAAAGTGCAAACTACAAAACTTTTAGAGGAGGGCTGGGGATATAGCTCAGTTGGTAGAGTGCTTGCCTTGCATGCCTAAGGTCCTGGGTTCAGTCCCCAGCACCACCAAAAAAAAAAAAAAAAAAACGTTTAGAGGAAATATAAATGACCTTAGGTTCAGGGATGAGCTTACAATCAAAATCATGATCCATGGAAGAAGAAATGGTTAGGTTGCTGTAGTGGATTGAATGTTGCCCACCCCAACCTCAAAAAAATGTTCACATCCAAATTCTTAGAATCTGTAAATGTTACGTCCTTGGGGAAAGGGTCTTCATGGAATGGTAAGGGTCTTGAGATGAGCTCATTCTGGATCACCGTGGTGGGCCCTAAGTCCAGAGAAAGTGTCCCTGTAAGAGATACACAGGGGAGATGTGACAAAAGAGGAGGCCGTGGGACCACGGGGCAGAAGTGGCAGTCACAAGTCAAGCCTGCAGTGGAGGAGGTCTTTGATAGGATGTGAGCAGAATGGCGCTTTACCCCTGTGTCCTCCTGCCCCAAACCCAGTGTAATCATGAGAAAAGCATCAGGCGAGGCCCCACGGAGAAACAGTCCACAAACAGCTGACCTGTGCACCTCAAGATGTCCAGGTCTTCCAAAACGAGGAAGGCCCAGAAACCATCACAGCCAGAGAGACATGGTCACTAATGGAAATGTGGTGTCCTGGATGGGACCCTGGAACAGAGCAAAGACATTGATTAAACCAAGAGTAGGAAGTGCTGGGGAGTGGAATTGGCCAAATAATATTGTTATGTCGTGTTCACGTATGAATAGGTGCCAACAAGTCCCACCATTATGTACAACTAATGTGCCAATAAAAAAAAATGTGGAATAAAACTGAAAGGAATCTGAATGAAATATGGACTTCAGTTAATAATAATATGTCACTATTTTTTATTCCTTCACTGTGACAAATGTACCCTGCTAACACACACAAGATATTAATAACAGTGAGGCACAGAGGAACCCTCTGCACTGTGTTCACAACATTTTCATTCTATTCCATATCTATTCTAAAATAGAGCTTTAAAAAGTTTTTATGTTAATGAAATAAAGCCTGTTATTTATCACCTAAATTTTTTCAAAAATAAATGAACACTTCTCAAAAACAATATGTATTTAAACATATGCAAGGTGCACAGGAAGAGTCTTTGTTGTTTACCTTGGAGAGGAAGCCAAAGGGGGAGGGGAGAGAGACCACCAGGAAGGAGACACCACCACAATCACTTCTAAGGAGGATGGTGATGGAGAGTCACACAGTGGGGACACCAGCCCCTAACTCTGTGCATCTGAAATCCTTTAGCAAAACGATGGAAGGGAATGGTTCTAGCCAAAGACATCAGGTCCCTCTGTGTGGCCACGGTTCATTTGCAGAACCCTCTTGGAGGTGGTGGGAAGGCAGGGTCCTCCCAGCAGGCCTCTGCTCTCCAGAACTCAGGCCAGTGACCCAGGGACATGAGCTGAGCCCATGGTGGCTACCTCCACCCACCAGGCCTCAGGCAATTTACTCAGCTTCCTATGCCTCAATTTCCCCATCTTTAAAATGAGGATAATTACAATGCAGGCTTCTGAGGGTTACAGCGAGGATTAAAGAGGTAACCGTATAAAAAGTGCTTATATTGCATCTGACACAGAAAGGCTTGATAAATGGTCGCTATTATCCTTTTAAATGCTTTTCCGCATCCAACTTTTCCCTGAGGCAAGATTTGCAATTATTTCTAGCAGGAAGCATGTTTCATTGCCTGCCCTGCCAGAACCTGCTCCTCCAAGGGCAGCCTGCAGGGCCCTTCCCGGTCCAGCCACCTGGTGGGACGTGGAGTCTGACTCAAGGGAGCCGGTCAGGTTGGGTTCTCTCCAATAATTGAGCCTGAGAGGCCAGTGAGCGTAGCTAGTTGGTGAGAATGTGCTGGACTTTCATGGCCTCAAGGATCAAGGTCTGCCTCAGCTGACATCTGGGGAAGTCACCAGTCACGGAGAGACATGGGGGAGCAGGAACAGTGCACCATGTAATTTGTAGAGAGAGACAGAGGCAAAGGTGGCCACGTCCTCCTGAGGTAGGTGGCCTTCCTGAACCCGTAAGAGTTTCTGATCCCTTTCAAGAAAAACCTCTTTCCACATGAGTTTTTGAAATAGGCTCTGCCTCTGACAAGATAACCCCAGCGGGAATATTAATTTACAGGTCTGTTTCACTCACCAGCCTGGGGCACGGGCACTGTCCTAGCATGGGGGACAGTTCTGGAAAGATAACTGCATTTTCAGTGAGGAAAGGAAACAGAGAAAAGCCTGTCCAGGGCCTCACTGTGGCCAGAGTTCCTCTATCCAGCCTGAGCCACTTTTTCTGGCCCCTGGTGGCCCCTCCTACATGTCCCAGGATCCCAAGTGGCCAGTGGAGAAATCTCTCAGAGTTACAGAGCCTGTAGTTCCCACATACACAGGGATGGAGAGAGAAAAATTGCTGACTGGTGTGTCACCCTAGGAGACATGGTTGACCCAGGAGGCTGACTGCTTCCAGGGGACAGGACAGGCCACAAGGTTGATGATTGATGTGCCACACGATGTGCCCCAGGCATCTTCCCACTGGGTCCTGAGCCAGTCAATTCTCCCCCTTGCCCACTCTGCCCTGCATCACAGGAAGGTGACCCCTCCCGCTGCATCTCCCAGTTTCCCTACATCCAGCCATCGAGGAGACGATGGCCACACAGTGGAGGGTGGGAGGAAATGGAGAGAAGGACTACTGCTCCTCTTCCTCTCTGCCCCCAATAGCATCCTGGTTAGGATTGTGTGTGGCCACTGGGCCACCAGGTGGTCCCAGCCCCACCTGGGGGCCAACCCCTGGGCTGCTCTAAGACCTCCTCCCAGGGTTGGGCCCATGGCCTTTAAACCAGTTTCCTGTCTTAAAGTTGCTGTCTTTAGTTCTCTGGGGGTTTTTGTTTCCTGATCAAGACTGTGAAGTTGGTACTGTGTCCAGCCGTCCTGAGAAGACAGACACACAGTCTGAGTGATGAACCACGGGCCGAACAGCTTGCAGTGGTGCTGGATTTGAACCCAGTGCCATCTCACCCCACCTCCTGCCACTACCCTTGCACATCCTTCCCTGTCCAGAGGAGTGGCCTTGCTTCCATCTGCACCTGTGGCACCTGGGGACAGTGTCACAGCCCTCCTCGGACAGCAGACACCAGGTGACTTGCCAGTCATGGCTGGGCTCCTGTTCAGCCCAGATGCATGATGCCAATCTGAAGTCCCAACCTGAGTATTGGGAAGTGTTTGTGCTGCCCCTTTCCTGGGGACGGCAAAGACAGACTGTTCCAATGAGACTTTAAACACTTCCTTGGGTGACTTGTCCATCATCCCCTTCAAGAATGTCAGTCCTGGGGCTCTGCAATCATCTCCTGGCCCGCATAAGAGGGGAGTTACTTTTCCCTGGTGTTTTTCACCCCTGCCTCCATCCTGCAGGGTCCTGGATGTGTGCTATTTAATGTTGGGTTCTATGATCTAGATCTTTGATACTGAGCCTGGTCTGCCGACCAGTGTCATCCATCCACCTGGAGCATGCCCAGGCCTGTGGAATCAGGATGTGGATTTTAACAAAGGGCAGCTCCCCAGATGATCCCTGTGCACATGCAAGTTGAAGAAGTGCCACCCCAGGCTCTCCCATCCATATTTACTAGGCACCTGTTGTGTGCAATTTCATGATAGTGCCACACATTGTGGGGGTGCAGCAAGATGGAACAGTGCCTGACGGGCCATGCGCGCTCTAGGCTTTCTATGATCATCATGATTTTGATCCCTATTTTCTGAACCTCAAATCAAGCACTAGGGGCTCAAATATTAATAGATGAATAAGACGGGCATGCTCCAGCCTTGCAGAGATGCATAAATGCACAACAAATAACTCTGACCAAATGTAGCCTGAGCAATAATAGTAACACACCAAGCGCTCCAGGACCTGAGTTTGGGATTTTGTTTTCATTTTTTGGTGTTGGAGATTGAACCTAGGGGGAGGTTTGGATAGTACTCTGTGATCCACAAACAGTATTCACATATGACATCATTTGAGCATAAGGTGACTTTATAAAGTGACTAACATGACTATTACAACCTCTATAGGAATTGAACTCAGAGGAGCAATGCCCAAAGGCACACAGTGACGAGTCCAAATCTTGTAACTCCAAATCCAGTGCTCTTTCCTCTGTCCCTCCAAGCCCTCCAGAAGAGAAGGTACCTGGTACCAGCAGATACCGGAGAGTTCCAGGTGGGGCCCATATCTTAATTGGAACATGTCCCCAAAGGTTGGTGTGCTGGAAGCTTGGTCCCCAGTGTGGTGAGGTCAAGAGGTGGTGAAACCATTAAGAGGTGGGGCCCAGTGAGAGGTGATGGGTCACGAGCAGCCCTGGAAGGACCCATGCTGATCTCATGAAGTGGGTCAGGCCTGGTAGGAGTGATGACCTCCCATGAGAACAGGCTGCTAGGAAGAGAGTAAGCCCGGCCCTCCTCACCTTCTTGCTTCCTGTCTCTCCATTTATCTCATTTATCCATTATGATGCTAGCACCATACCCTTAAAACACCTTTTCCCTAAAGGACTCAGCCTCCAGTGTTTTGTTATAGCAGCAAAAAAAAAACAAAAAAAAAAAAAAAAACTAAGCCAATGACGTTGGAGTGTACTCCTCAGTTTTCATCCTAGGAGGACAGTGACTGGGGTCGGGACTGAAGTTGCTTCCTCTCAGAAGTTACAGCCAAGTGGAATTGAAGCCCAGGCAACTCCTGGGGGTGCAGGACTATACTGTTATGGTTGCTTGTTTGTTTGTATCGGGAAGGGCTGCGAATTGTGGGGTGTAAGTTGTTTCCTCATTAGAAAGCTGACCTCAGGCTCCTTCTCCAAGCCAAGCTGAGGGAGCTGTGTCCTCCAGAGGCTATTGACCACCTCAGCCCCAGATCAGCACATGGAGTTTTCTCAGTGGGCTCTCCCATTGAAAGGTGAAGACCAGTTGTTCTCAGAGTGTGGTCCCCGGCCAGCCACACTTAGTAGCACCTAGGGAATTGTTAGAGATAAAAACCCTCCCACTCTTCCCCAGACCATGGAGGTAAAAATCGGGTAGAAGCACCTTGCTCAGGTGCTTGATCAAGTCCTCCAGGTGGTTCTGAGTTTGAGAACCACTGACGGTGCTGTCAGAAAGGACTTCCTGTAATGATGGACATGCTCTAAGCCTACACAGTCCCCTGAGAAGCCACCAGCTGCAGGTGGATAGCGAGCACCTGAAATGCAATTAATTCAAATTTGAATATCTGCCCATGACCAGTGGCCACCTTATTGGACAGCACAGGTTTAGAGCATGCTGTCCCTCACCCCCAAGTCACAGATCAGAAACAGCACAGGAATCCCCAGCAAGGGAGTCCTGGGGGAGTCAGGAGAGGAACACAGAGAGGGAGCCACCAGGAAGAAACCTCATGGCCAGGCTCGTGAAGAAGCCAGACCCTGCTGAGGCCCTGCAGAGACTGTGGGAGGAGTGGCCTCTCCCTAGGTCCCTTGGTCCTCTTGTCCCTGGAGCTGGGCAGTAGGCAGGTGGGTCACAAGCTCAAGATTCAAACAGACTGGAGAAAGGCCTCAGAGAATTCATCAAAAGGAAATAGACAAGGGCTGGGGATGTGGCTCAAGCGGTAGCGCGCTCGCCTCGCATGCGTGCGGCCCGGGTTCGATCCTCAGCACCACATACCAACAAGGATGTTGTGTCCGCCGAGAACTAAAAAATAAATATTAAAAATTCTCTCTCTCTCTCTCTCTCTCTCTCTCTCTCTCTCTCTCTCTCTCTCTCTCTCTCTCCTCTCTCACTCTCTCTTAAAAAAAAAAAAAAAGGAAATAGACAAAAGCAGAACAGACCTTGGTCTCATGTGAAGAGCCCTCTGACAGGCGGCTGAGGCCAATCCTGCTGTGGGGTCAATGTCCCTTGGAGGAAGCATGGGGTCATGGACAAGATGCTGCATCCTAGCCAGGTGACGAACATGGGGCTCGACCTCAAGGGACCTCTGTTCCTTTACCTGCAACAGAGTAGCCAAGAAGCCGAGCACCACGTGGCAGTCAGAATAGCAAGGTGAGGAGGAGCTCGGCCTTCTGCAGGCGGCCAGAGCTGTGGGCTCAGCTGAGTGGGTGTCACTTGTCATTCCATGGTCTAATTTCCCTATCTGCAAAAAGTCCGTCAATAACGGAAGAGTCATAACGATTAGATGGGCACAAGAACAACACAGCGCCAGGTGCACAGTAGGAGCATAATAACTAAGGAGCTTACTAAGTGCGCCCAAGTCTTTTATTTATTTATTTATTTTTTAGTTATAATTGGACACAATATCTTTATTTTATTTCTTTATTTTTATGTGGTGCTGAGGACGGAACCCAGGGCCCTGCATGTGCTAGGCAAGTGCAGTACCACTGAGCCACAACCCCAGCCCCTCCAAAGTCTTTAAATGAACTCACTCCTCACAGCACTCCAGGAAGCAGTCCTATAATGATACCCATTTTTCAAAGGAAGAAATTGAGTAACAGAAAGGTTGTGTGCCTTGCCCAAGGCCACCAGCCTGCTGGGTGGCTGAGTCCTGAGTTGAGCTCTGTAGAAGATGATTTCAAGTGCCCCTTGCAGGGGCCCCCACACATGCTAATTTTTGTTGGTATCCACCTAGAAAGCAGCCAGGTATGCCAGGGAGGTCAAGAGTCAGGAGTGGGGCTGGGATGTGGCTCAAGCGGTAGCGCGCTTGCCTGGCATGCGTGCGGCCCGGGTTCGATCCTCAGCACCATATACAAAAGATGTTGTGTCCGCCGATAACCAAAAAATAAATATTAAAATTCCTTCTCTCTCTTTCCCTCTTTCGCGCTCTCTCTTTAGAAAAAAAAAAAAAAGAGTCAGGAGTGGGAGGCCCTGATTCAGTTACTTCACTCAGTGACCCTGAGCCCCACCCTGCCCCAGTGTTCCCGTCTTGCAGTAGAAGGGATGCACTAGTTAGATCTCAGCCTCGGGAGCCATGGATGTCGTTTGGAGGAAATAAGACGATTCTGTTCTAAGTGTTTTAAACACCCCCAGGCCTGCTGGGTCAGAGGAAGATGGGCCCAGAAATCCCTGGAGGCTCCCGAAGACCATTTCAAGGCGTGACCTCATTCTAAGGACTCAGGGTGCTCTGGTGGGAAATGCCAAGAGTGTAAGGAGGAAGTTGAGGCTCCCATCCTGGCTTGGCAGGGTGAGCTTCAACATTTGCCTCCAGGGGCGATTTAGAACATTTGACTAATATATTTTATGTGTGCAGGGAAGTCCCTTTTGACCCTCTGTTCTCGCTGCTCTTTCTTACAGCCAGCTTCATTCTAAATTATATATTTAGTTTCCTCATTTGCCAAATGCAGGTAAAACCACCACGTTCTTGTGCAGATAACATGAGATAAAAGAGTCGAAAATCAGAAAGTAGGGCTGGGATTGTGGCTCAGCGGTAGAGCACTCGCCTCGAACATGCGAGACCCTGGGTTCCATCCTCAGCACCACATAAAAATAAATAAGTGAAACAAAGGTATTGTGTCCAACTACAACTAAAAATAAATATTAAAAAAAAAGAAAATCAGGAAGTATCCATGAGAAGGTCATAAGACTTAAGTGGACTGAAAGCTGATGCTGTTAAAGATGGGGGTGGCATGGGGAGGGGCCTTTTGTGCCATTATAACCCTCTGACAGGTGACGTGATTCCCAAGGAGCTCTTCTGGGGGAAGGAGCCCCCGCGACTGTGCAGATTTCCCTTAATGCTTAATTTGTTACACTTAAGTCTAATTAACAGAACTAAGAAAGCCAATTTTTCTCAATTACAAATTCGATGAATTAAATGTTCTTAAACAATTTTAAAAGGAGTTAAAAACAGTGCATTTGATCCTTGTGAATACCCCAGGTACCTGGAACGGCAGGCAAAACATTCAAAAGATAAGTGTTACCCAATTTATTACTCAGCACACTAGGCCCACCCTAAGACGGCCACACCATGGCCATAATCCGTTTTTCTGCTTGATATATCACCTCCCCTGGATTATTGCTACATCTATTTATTATTTATTACGTTATTTTTATATCGTCCCAGGGTTTCAGTAATATTTTATTCCCTCCAGTGGTTGGAGGGAGATCATTAGTCTTCCAGAGCCAGAAGTCAGGGGACACCTTCTCAGACAAGCAGAAGACAGAGTGGCACTACTGACCAGCTGGTTCTTGACCCGGGGAAGGGGATCTAGACCAAGACAAAGGTGATTCAGACACACATCCCAAGTCTCCAGGCTAGATCCATTTTTGAAACAAAGTTTATTTATGACGGCTTATGAATGTAAAACAGCTATCTCTCTTATGAACAAATTTTTTTAGACGGACACAATACCTTTATTTTATTTATTTATTTTTATTTTTTTATGCGGTGCTGAGAATCAACCCCAGTGCCTCACACATGCTAGGCAAGCGCTCTACCACTGAGCCACAGCCCCGGCCCATTTATGAGTTCTTTAAAAAGTTTTGAAACGTGGTATCTTCCCTAATATGAGGTCATAAGAAAGGCACTTTTCCTGTGAGACTTTCCCCCAAACCCATCACTTCAGTTGAATCGTGAGAAAAACAGCAGCCAGACCCAAACCAAGGGGTATTCTACACACACCTGACCGGGACTCCTCCCAACCGTCAAGGTCATGCAGAACAAGGAAAGACTTAGAAGCCATCAAAGACCAGAGGAGAGTGAAGAGAGATCCTGGTTAATGCACCGAGGTGCCCTGCATGGGACTCCAAGAACAGGACATCGCCAAGAAACCCTGATGAGATGCAAACAAAGCCTGGCTTTGGTCAGCGTGAGGGACCGGTGCTGACCTCCCAGTGCTGGTAACGCGGGAGGTCAGCAGCAGCAGGAACGGGGCACCCTGGGACTCCCTGCAATCTTTGCCACTTCTCTATTAATCGAAGATTGTTCCAAACTGAGTTTATTTTTTAAGATGGCCTCTTGGGCTGGGGTTCCCCAGAAGCAGACTCTGAGACAAGGATAGGAGTGGAATTCATTCTTAGCAAGGTGATTCTAGGAATCACAAGCCTGGGAGTGGGGACAAGAGAGGGCAAAGGGAGTTGGGGTGCAGGTCACCACCATGGGCTCCGTCCTGCCCAGAGCCTAGGAGACAATGACGGTGGCAGCTCAGAGCTAGCCCAGGGGGTGGGGGTTTATCCACCATTCCTGGCAGATGTGGTTGCAGCCTGCGCTGCAGGTGGACACCTCCACCTGACCAAACGAGCCAGGCTGCCTCTGGACACCAGACACAGCCTGGAGCAACACTTCAGAGCAGATGTGTCCAGGGGAGACAGACAGGCCCCCGAAGGGACCACCACTCTCAACATTCTTCCCAGAACAGGTTCTGCCTGTAAAAGCTTCTTAGCTGGTGGCGTCTAAGCCATTGTCCTCTCTTGATGATATTCACCTGGTCCAACAATTTCATTGTCATTAATATCAGACCATGTAAAAATGTCACCCTTACGAGAAGGGATCAAATCTGCCAAGTGTTCCCTTCTGCTAAGACCACTTGCTCACTGGTTACTGGGAACATTCTGCTGAAACTGGCTCCTACCTGCTTACTGTGTCTGTCTGATTGTGCCGTTCAGTGCCGGGTTGGTTCCTGCCTGGATTTTATGTGACCCCCTGGGACTCAGTGACCCTTCCCGGCCTTGCCACTGTGTCTATTTATTCTGGGATTATTTGGTTTGCTCACAGTTCTCGGTGTTTACTCTTCCCTGCTTATGCAGGTAGAAACAATGGCATGTTCTGTCAGCCACTAGGCAGGAAGACGGAGGTCACTTCGGTAATTTACACAGAGGAAATTTGTTGAAGGGAAGCAGTTCTAGAAATCAGAAGCCAAATAGGGTTTTTAGCTGTTTAGCAACAGCACGGAGCTGCTGAGACCCTTGGGCTGGAGGGGGAAAGAAGGAGGGAAGGTGCTAGTGGAGCCCAGGGATGGGGGTCCCCCAGAATAAGCTGGTATCATGGTGGCTCCAACAGGACAACAGCTCTTGGCTATGGAGAAGAGGCAGGGAGGGGCCACAGCCAGTGCTAGGGACCAGAGACAGAGGACCTGGTGTCTCCCTCCTCCCTCCCAAATGGCCAGTGACCTGCAGCCTGTATGGGGTGGTCCCCTGGTGAGCCAGACAGAGAAGAAGGGGGAAGGATGAAGCCGAGGCTGTCAGATCCCCAGTCACTAAAACAGCCAGATCCTTTGCAGAGAAACAAGATGCTCATATCTATTTATACTCCTGACTTAGTAAACTAAACAGTAAACAGACGATACTAGTCATCCTCCTCCAATAATTTAACTACCCTTTTGTACAACCTTAGACAAATTTTTCTCATTTACACATTGCTACAAACTCATGGTCTTCTGTCTGTTTGTGCCAATGAACCACCTTCCTAGGTTGTCGAATGGTCAAGCTCATCCCATGGGTGCCTTTAGGATACCCCTGGCAGCTTAGGAAGCACCCTTCCTTTCGATCAACAATAAAACAATCCAGAACTTTCCATCCTGACTTTCTCCCACCCCAAGATATGGCATCTTCAGGGTCCCAATACTATTAGTGGAGAACAGTGTTGAAGGTTAAAATCCAGCTTTAGGACTGGAGGGGTAGCTCAGTGTAGAGCCCTTGCCTCGCCTGTGCACAGCCCTGGGTTCCGCCCTAGCACCTGCAGGACCAGCATGCCCCACGAGGTGGAGGATTACTGGCTTTAGAAAGGACTGAAGCAGGGCTGGGATGCACTCAGTGGTGGAGCACCTGCTCAGCATGCGGGAGGCTCCGGGTTCGATCCCCAGCACTGAAGTCTGAGCCACATCCCTGGCAAAGCGATGCCCATGACAAGCCGTGAGTGAATGGCGTGCCGTCTGCCTGCCAGGCGTGGATCTGAGCACTTGGTCTGCACATTGTCACATCATCACAACCCTCTGCAAATAGGGCCACCCGACCTCTGGTCCACATAAGGAAGTAAACTGAACCCTGCTCATCCACCTGTCGGCTACATGCTCAGAACCACTGCACCATGCTGCCAGGCTGGGGTCACCTCTGGTCCCCAGATGGTCCTTATACTGTTGGTTCTCTAGACCACCGCCCCGGGCTTGGGACACAGACTCAACCTTCCAATTCCAGCTTGAACGCTCTGCCTCTGTGCCCCTTGCTCCTAGTCACCTCGACACACATTAGAGCCATGTGTGTCCCTCCTTAGGCCATAAGCCCCCCAGGGCAGGCTCACCTTCCTCCATTGCTGCAGGGTCCAGTAGCAAGCAGGTGCTCAAATCACACCTGAGGAAGGAAGAAAGAGAAACCCATCTCTCAGGTAGCTCAGGAATGCTTCAACCCCTAGCACCTGCTGAGGGGCCCCAGCCACCTCCTGTTAATTGAAAGGGGCCTTCCCCCCCTGCATTGTATATACCCACAATAGCAGGAGGCTGCTTCTCTTAAAATGAGCTAGGTTTCTCCACTAAGGAAAACACAGCTCCTGTCTTCACTCTGAGAAGTCTCCAAGGAAAACTAGAGTGAGGTTAAGACTAAGTCTTCCCAGGACCCAGGAGCTGGTGTGATATCCCACTGTCGAAGTGGTACTCTTGCTAACTGCCCCCCTCACCCCATTTTTAAAAATTTTGGGGTACCAGGGATTAAACTCAGGAGCACTCAACCCCTGAGCCACATCCCAGCCCTATTTTGTATTTTATTTAGAGACAGGTCTCACTGAGTCGCTTAGCGCCTGGCTTTTCTGAGGCTGGCTTTGAACTCGCCATCCTCCTGCCTCGGCCTCTGGAGCCCCTAGGATGACAGGCGTGTGCCACCGCGCCCACTCCCCTCCTCCCATTTCTGACTCCCCCTCCCTCCCTATTCTCTCTCCCTCTCTCTTTTTCTCTCTCTCCCTCTCTGCACACACACTGCCTTGGTAACCATTGGTAACTAAAGAAGCCCAAATCCAACCACACTCCCTAAAACGAGAGGTTCTCAGAGCACACACAGGGCATGAGCCAGGTTCTTCGGAAGTGGCTGGTGGCTGGTGACTTGGAGCCCCAGCAAATGTGGAGGCCCACGGCCTGCACCCCGCTTTCTAGCATATATGCGGCAGAGCAGGGCTCAGGACGCCCCGGCTTGAACATTCCTGCACAGTTGGGCAGTGCCAGGGTGGCGTGGCAGACCTTGCTTTAATGAATGCATAATTAGCACCCTGTTGTTCTGCCAATGGCCACCGCTCAAGTCCTTGAAAACAGTCTGTTCCCTGAAATAGGTTAATCTCCCCTCCACCACCACGGTTACCTCGTTTACACTATTGACTCAGCCACAATGCCTATATGAAGGGGGAAAAAAATCCCCAAAGAAATTATTAGTGTTGGCATAGCAACAACATGTTAATTGCATCTTCCTTAAAGCAGCCCAGCAGGACCTCGGGCTCTGGGTTGGTCCAGTTACTGTGCAACCGAAAATAGAATAAAACTGCATCCATGGACCAGAGGCTGTATTTCAAGGTCTCTCCTCCATTTAATGTAAGTTAATAAGGTTTGGTGAATTTTCAATGCTTCCGTGCTAAAATAGAAACAAGCTCAGGCTTGATTTATAAAACTGTCTTGGTGTCGGGACATTAAACAGAAAAGATCATTAGCCTCTTCCTTTGTCCCACCCTCTAACCTCTCGGCTGCACCTCTCAAGTCTAATTAGTCCAGAATAGAGGGCTCCAGAGTTTGGTGGGGGAGACAACTTAATAAAAACAGCTACTAGGCTCTGGGATGTAAACATTGGAAAGCTCAACTCTAATTAGACAGGAAACATCAGCAGCATTTGAGGACATTCAGGCAGGGGCTTCTGGGCTGCTTGATTCTGTGCCTCCAGGGTGTGACAGAGGGCTCAGATCTTTCCATGTCTCTGCTCCTCTGTCTGCATTCCAAGACGGGACCCCCGTGCTCACAGGGAAGGAGCTGAAGGAGCCGCGAGAGACAGAGACAGACAAGGAGAGAATGAATCTGGCGTCTCTTTCCTCCTCCACATCCATTTTCCCAGAGTCCTGCAGCAAAGCCCTTCTCGTGTCTCATTGGCAGAATCAGGTCACATGCCCATTCTGGAACCAGTCAGCTTCCCAGGAAATAGCCTCCAATGCCTCTGGATCACTTCCTGAGCCGAAGTTCATTCTTCCAGCTGAAGTTTGCTCCCCTCTGTGGGAGGGGGGACTAGCAGTGGGGAGCCACCACTGTGCCCACTGCATGGGCACCACGGATTCCAGCACCGCTACCTTCTGCCAGGCACCGTCCAACCTGGACTCACAAGGGAGCCAGCGAAGCAAAGGGAGCCGGAGGATGAAGCCCTCAGTCCTCCTTCACTTGGGGAAGAAGCAGACCCACTCCTTCCCAGGTCACTGTTTAACTCTCAGATGTGACACATGAGACAGGAGCTCTAGGTGAGAGCTGGGCTCTGCCCAGGGGCAGCCACGGAGCTGCATTCTGAAGCCCGGGTGAGGCTGGGTAGAGGCCTCCCCTGGCTCCTTCCAGGCCACGGCTCCAGTGCTCTTTGAGAAGAAATTGTGCTCCTCATGTGTTAAGGAGCGCGCCTCGTCAGCAAACGCCCTTTCTCTGCTCGATTCTCCCTCATCATGAACCTTCTTTATCTATCAAGTACCTGCTTGGAAAGGTACTTCTATATTATGCAAATTAAAAAACACTCTTAACCATATTCACACAACAATCTCGACTATCAAAACCATAGCCGAGGGCCAATAAGCAAGTGAAATGTCATCCTACTAGCTCTGGATACCAGTTTCCAATGTTTCACTTGCCTTTTACTGTTCAATCCTTACAGGAACACTGAGGCTGATAGAAAAAGTAGCATCAACCCCCATTTAATTAGGAGGAGGCTCAAGTGCTTAAATAATTTGCTTTAGCATTGGTGGATCTCATATCCAACAAGATTTCTATCCCACATATGTAAAGAGCTTTCAAAATTCAATAACAAGAAAATCAACAATTCAATTTCTACAATGTCAAAGTTCTTCACCATAGAGGATATAAGAAGAGTGAGTAGTCACATGCAAAGATACTCAACATCATTAGCCATTAGGGAACTTCAAATCAAAACCACAGTGGAGCCAGGTGTGGTGGCTGAGCCAGGAGGATTGCAAGTTCAAGGCCAGCCTCAGCAGTTTAGTGAGGCTCTAAGCAACTTAGTGAGACCCTGTCTCAAAATATAAAAAATATAAAGGGTTGGGGATGTGGCTCAGTGATTAAGTGCCCTTGTATTTAATCCCTGGTACCAAACAACAGCAACAACAACAACAAAAAAAAGATGGTGGAATACCAGTTCATACCACTCTGAGGCTTCCATAAAAGAAACAGACAAAACCAAGTGCAGATTAGAATGCAGAGTAACGAGAACTCCAACGCATTGATGGTATCCATGCAAAATGGTCCAGTGTCTCTGGGAAAAGATTTGGTGGTTTTTTACAAAGTTAAATATATATGTCCTATATGATCCAGCAGTCTCACTCCTGGATTTGCCCTAGAGAAATAAAAACTTACATTCATACAAAAACTTGTACACAAATGTTAATAGCAGCTTTATTCATGACCAGAAGCTAGATAGTCTTCCCCTAGTGAATGTTTGAACAGCTGGACAGAGTACTACTAGGTGGTAAAAAGGAATGTGATATTGACACAACAGTTTGGATAAATCTCAAAGGTATGGTGCTGAGGGATGGAAGCCAGGCTCAAAAAATTGTATACTATAGGATTATTTCTGCATGATGTTTTTTCAAGACAAAAATCCACAGTGATGAGAACCGACCGTGGTTGCCAGGCCTTCTGGGTGCGGGGAGAACATGTCTATAAAGGAAATCTCTCAGGCTGACGGAGTTGTTCTGTGGCCTGGCCACGGTGGTGGTCACATAAAGGCATGTGTTATGTGCAGCACTGTCCACCAGCGGGCGAGGGGAGCCGATTTTCACTGTGTGATAATTGTAGAAACAGTCTTTTAAGTGGTGACTTGAGAGCAGGCCCCCTCTTGGCCCACAGCACACGCCTTGTCTTTAACAGAAAGCCCTAAAAAGTTTCTCTCCCTCCCAGGTTTCCCAGACTGTGAAAGCAAGAAATCAAAAGGAGAGGCTGAAGACACGGAGACCCTGCACGGTGGCAGTGACGCCAGCCCTGCTGGCAGAGAAGCACAGAAATCCAGGACATGCAGACCTCCCAGCTCAAGGCAGGTCCACGCCCCGGACCCTCGCCCCTGAGGCCCGGGAGGACTCACCTGCATCTCGGTCCCACCCTGGTGACGGGGCAGTTCCTGATGGGGAATCTGGATCACAGGAGCCAGCTCCTGTCACTTCAGGCTCCCTCTCTGCTGGGGATGGCACCCAGGGGAGCACGTCCTCACTGTTGCTTGAGAGCAAGGCCGAGCCTGGCTGTGGGGTAGTTTCACTGAGAGCTGGGACGAGAATTTGGACACCGGGATTTTTTTTTTTTTTGACCTCCTGACCTTGGGCTCCGGCTGTGGGTTGTCTGTGGTCTCATCCATGTGGTCATGTCTGTCCTGACACCGTTGCTTCTGAGGGGCCTGACAGGCCGGCCTAGTGGCTCCTCGTGCCACACACCCAGGTCCATTCCAAGCCACCATGGAGCAGCTCAGGACCATGGACGTCGCCACTGGGCCCACTTCCTGCTTCTTGTGTGTCCTTCTGCTGGCCAGTGGGGTCCTGTCACACCTGGAGATCTACAAGAAGCAGGAGTGAAGGGGTGTGTTCTGTCCCTCGCCCTGTGATCTGACCACCCCTGCCAGCCCCTCCTGACCATGTCTGACTCCTGGCTGGCTTCTCCTGGGTCATGTTGTTCAGTTCCGGTCACCTCTTCTACAATCATGACTTCTCAGTGTTTCCATGGTGACATCTAGGACCACTATATTAGCCCTGCCTGGTGGGGTTCCCCGTGTAACAATAAAATCTATTTGAACCTTGAAAAAAAAAATTTAGACACTGGGATGCCCACGAGTTCACCTGTGGATGACCAGCATCTGCCCCTCAATGTGGCCTTGTGGATACCTATCGGCCCAGGACTACCGACCATGGCGTCTGACATCACTGAGCACCTGTGATGTTCCAGGTCCTTCCTTAGAACTCTGTGTAGATCCTTCCACCTCATCCTCCCAACAGCCCTGAGGAGTCACCATCATAAGCCCCGTTTTACAGTGAAGGAACTGAAGCCAAAGAGGTTCAGGGATTTGCTCGTCACCACCCATCAAGTAAGTGGCAGAGCCAAGACAAAATGCCACCAAACACTTCCCCCACCACAACTGCCCAGCCACACTCCCTCAGAGAATAAGCTATGGAATAAAATAAAATTTAAAGAAAAGCACAAAGAAATCTGACTTCTAAAACTTCAATAGAAATGCAGCCGAAGTGAGGACAGCTAAGAAATGGATGTTTCTTTGACAGGAAATAAATATTTGGAGTAAAAGAATGAAGAGTTTAATTTCATGGAGACTCATAGATACGACAGAATTAAGTCCTTCAAAATGAGAAAAAAAAAATCTATTCTTGAAGCTATTACAGAAACGGCTTCAATCCACACAGATGTTGTTGATCAAGTGAGAGAAGATTGTAGCAAAACTTAGAAAGACATTTAGCTTCGTGTGTGAGGGTATTTCTAGGAAACTGGGTCACCTAGGACAAGGCAGCCCCAGGCACACACCTTCACCTTGTAACCTCGGTGTTCTCCATGGTCTTGGGGACTGCACCCCAGAGCAACAAGGGTCTCCTTTAAGGACCCGGGTGCTCTGTGGGAAAACCCCTGGGCGGTGTGGATGATCCACTCTGTGAATCATCTATCCCAAAACCGTGGAAGAGAAAGACCCTGTGATGCGGAAGGGAGTTTCCTCTCGACCACGTGACCTAGAGTTCTGAAAACCCTCTTGGCAGGAGACTTTGTGGTGGAGGACTTTACCATATTGGGAAAACAGCAGGCGCACCACGGTGGTGATGAAGCCAAAGGAATCCCTGATGTGTTCAACCAGAAACCCTGGGAGGCCGCCTTTCCGACTGGTCCCCGATGGTTCCTGCTTCCTCACTGTCACGACTTTACCTAATCTCCTCCCTTTGAGCGTGACCTGGGTCCAGTGGTTTTCTCTGTAGGAAAACCAGAGGGACACCCCTTCCAAGATGAAGTCATAAAAAAGACTGTGGCTTCTGTTTGGGGCCTCGGTTTCCCTGGCGGTACTTAGTTTGGGGAGAAATGAAATGTCACATCCTGCGAGGCGGGGAGTGGGGAGGCCAACCTAGTGAGGGGCTGAGGGGTGAGGGATGACGACAACATGGGAGTGAGGTCAAGACTTCACCTGAGACTGGACCCTGCTGACCCAACCACTTGACCCCACCTCAGGGGAGACCTTGAGCCAGAAGCTTTGAGCTAAGCCATTTTTGGGTTTCTGATCCGATCAAACAGTGAGATGATAATGCTGTCTAAGTCACTATGTTTGGGGGCACTTTGTCATGCAGTAACAGATGACTCACACAGACTGTCCGTGACTGTTTGCACAGTATAAATCAGTAATAAAGAATACCTTCTCGTTATATTCCATTTACCGCCTCGTACCTAAGAAATTTTCCAGATCTCCTCATCCTCCCAGCTTCGGAGACGTTGTCACTTGTTACTGAATTGGCACTGAACATTCAGACCGTGTGTTACAATTGCGACAATGTGACAGATACATTCCAGGTGCCAAGTGGAAAGTTGGGTGCCATATCAATAAATCCTGCCTGATGAGCGCCACATATAATCAAGAAAACCCACAGGCCCCGCCCTGGGGACGGTGCCAGGCACCCCAAGGCCCTGGTTCCCAAGGTACCATTTCATTTTTCACTTTCATTAAAAGTGTGTACGAAGCATACAATAGGATATAGGGCCCTAGAATTTTCCAAGGCTTTCCCACACTGAGTCTGTAAGTTCCCAGGGCCAGGTTTAGGGTCACTGCCAGAAAATCCTGTTCCCTCAGAGAAGTAAGACCCAGGCTTATGGGGCAAGGGGACTGTGTCTACTTCAAAAGTCACTGTGAAGCACCTCATGAAGGGAAGGACCAGGGACGGCCTCAGAACACTTCCCACAGCAACGTTGGCGTGGGCCTCGTCCTCGCCTCCTGTGGGCCTCACCATCAAGAGCCTCCCACTCTGGTGTCTCTGCCGAGCAAAGGCCCTAATTCCTGAGACTCTAGGAGGGAAGGAGGGCTGTAGTGACTCTAGACCAGGCTCGCCTGAGTCACCCTTGATGCCTCAGGTGACTGTTGGCTGAGATTCCTCAGTCAGGCCTGAAGTGAGGAGGGAGAGGGGACCAGAGAGGAGGGGGGACCCTGGAGGAATGGCCACTTCCAGTCTGGGAGAGGCAGACTCCCTGCCTTTAGCAGAGCCGTGGAAGGAAGCCATCTCTTGGCCCCGTTCGTTCCATTTGTTTGGGAATGTTTTTTTTTATCCTCCTTTTCCTTAGTTCAAGTTCATTGAACACACTGAAATGTCTACAATTGGCTGAGATCTGATTTCCTGCTTTAAAAAAAAAAAAGACATCAACACAACAGAAGTCATCCTAACCCTCCCGTGAGTCTCATGGTAATGAAGAGCCTCTGTGGCCTGGATTCAGGTCAGCACAGGGTGGAGTGGGCCTCTCCGAGGCCTGAGGCTAAGGGTAGGTAACCCAGGAAACCTGTGGTCTGTGTGGGACGAGTCCACCCTCAGAGGGCCAGATGGATGGTTGAAGCAGATGGCTTAAGCTGGCGTGACGTGGCTGGGCCTCTCCCCGTCCCAGTCCAAGTCATTCAGCATTATTAGTCACTATTTGACAGAGACACTACTGAGGAGAGGGGTCCCATCTCCTCCCTGTGTGACCTGTCCCTGCATGGTGAGGTGCAAGGTATTATCGATGGATGACGGTCACCCCACCGAGCTTAGGGGCTGGCCTAGCAGGGGCTACAGGGGAGCAGAGATGGTGTGTGGAAAGTAAATCAGTTCATAGCTGCTTATCTAGAATTTTCTCCACCCTGACTCAGCCTTGTGGGTTATAGCTCAGACCTGACAGAAGGAGTTTCTACCTATGCACAGACAGAAAGGAGAGAGCACTAATTTTTATTGAGCCCTGTGAGGTAGGAACGGGGCCACAGCAGGATGGTAATAATAGCTGCAGTCTGAGGAACACACCCCACGTGCCAAGCACTGTGCATATGTTGTGTGGGTCCCGGGTGGATGCTGAGTGGGCTACTGGTGTGCCTCGTCGTGTCTAGAATACCCTGGGGGAGGACCCCAGCAAAGGCTTCTTCTGAGAGATCTCCTAGCAAAGAATTCACTCCAAAGGAAAAGGACAATTGCACCCAAGAGGATGATACCACCCCCTAGAATTAGTTTCAGCTGAATATAGGAGGGGTGAGCCCTCAGATGAACAGCAGCTTAACCAATAATAAAGGATTTTTCTCTTTTAGGCGTAAGAGGCCCAGAACCAAATGTCCAGCATTGGTCTGGAGATTCTGCCACCTCACTAGAGACGTAGATTTCCATCTTTCTGCTGCTATTCAAAGACAGAGGTTTTATCCACAATGGCCATTGGAGCTTCAGCCATCACAAGTGAGTCGGTTGGCACAGAGAGGAAAAAGGACAAAAAGGGATGTACTTCTGGCTGAGTCCATGCACCAGGTGGGTCTGAGCCCTTTTTCTTACATTCTGTTGGCCAGAATGGACGTACTGGGCTGTGAGGGAGGCTGAGGAATCTTGCCTTTGGCCCCAGGTGGCAAGGGGGCCAGGGGAAAATCAGGATTCACTTCTTTTTTTTAGAATTTTTTTAGTTGTCAATGTGTCTTATTTATATGGGGTGCTGAGAATTGAACCCAGTGCTTCACACATGCCAGTCAAGCGCTCTACCACGGAGCC
This sequence comes from Spermophilus citellus, assembly GCF_964194105.1. Classification (NCBI taxonomy): domain Eukaryota; kingdom Metazoa; phylum Chordata; class Mammalia; order Rodentia; family Sciuridae; genus Spermophilus; species Spermophilus citellus. Next base: position 215,414,188 of record NC_138185.1, on the reverse strand, counting down.
ACAACCCCAGGCCCCCAGAATTCACTTCTTAAGGAGAATGGAGATGGTGGATTTCTGAAGAGGCAAAGAACAACTTCAACCCAGGCGGCCAAGCACTGGCGGGCAGTGAGGCTAACTTCAGGCTCTTCCTCTTGGGATTTGACTCTGAAGTGGACTTTCTCAGGGATTGACTTGGCAGAGCACAGTTGTCCTACAACAACCCCCTGCAGAGACTTCCTATGGGTCCCTAAGATGCTAATCTTCACCTGTCTCTGCCCTTGAGGGGAGAGAAAGGTAGAGAGAGCCTGGGCCCCTGAGGAATTTGTGAAATTACCCTATCAGCCCCATATCACCTATCCTCCATTTTACATAAGCCGGTATTATTTCAGGCCTCAGTCATCCGCAGCTGGAATGAATCCTAAGCAGCACATCCACTCATTTGCACACGAGTCAATAACGTGGCTTCCAACTAGAAATGAGACAGGTAGGTGGGAGGCTGGGAGGGGGAAAGGGAGCCCCGGATCCTGGAGGGGCAGGGACAGGTTGTGTACACAGAGCTCCAAGGCACAATGCCTAGAACTCTGCTCACTGGGACTGGTCCTAGAAGACATGAATATGTACCAGTCTTGAAATCAGCAGGCCAAATACAAGCTCCAGGCCTGTCACTCAACAAATCTATACTCTTTCCTCCTTCCTCTCTCTGAGTTTTTGCTTCCTCATCTTTGAAATGGGAAAGAGGTAAAATCCTATCAGAGGATAGTTGAGGATTTCCAATCAGAGGACCTAGAAACACTTTTGTAAACCATCATGCTCTTTACATGCTATGACACTTTTATTGTTGGATTTAGTTATGCAAAGAGGTAAATGGGCTTGTGGGCTAGCTCTGGAACTCAAGTGATATTTGCAACATCGATTGTGATGTGAACTTAGTTCTTAACCTCGGAACCGTTCTCTTGCTTTTGACATCATAGCCTGATGGAGACGGCCCCAGCTGCTGTGTAAGTGTCCAGCTATTCCATATGTAATGGCACATTTGACAATTTGATCAACCGCCAAGGGAGGGGTGGTCTCGCCCTTGACTCTCTTTGGGTGGTTGAAATTCAAAGACTTTGTAAATTTCAGGTTGGATTAAACTAAGACCAACACCAAGATATTTCATCATTTTCATCCTTCTCTGTGTTAATCCCACTGCATCTATAGCAAAGGCCCACAAAATGTAGTTTTTTGTAAGTTGAACAGAAAGCTTTGCCCTAAGTGTTCCTGTCTTTTAATATAATCCTTTGTATTTGCAAATTTACTATTTCTAAAGTGCTTTTGGATGCAATGGGTCATCCAGATTCACAATGACTCATTATGAGGACAGACATTATTTTCCCCATTTTACAGATAACAGATTATTTTAGGAGAATTAAATAAACTGAAACCATTTTACCCCAGTATCACACAGTAACTGTGCAGCAAGAGTAGGACTCAGAGCCACCTCTGTTTCCCTCTACATCTCCACGAAACGGAGGCATGGGGTTGGCTGAGTGGTGCTGAAGTCCCCCATCATTTGGGCAACAGCTTACATTTAAAAGGCAAGGGATTAAAATGATCACTGAGAAAATGACTTTCAAGCTTTGGTTTGCTAAAGGATCACGGAGGAAATTATAGGCTTAACCTGGGCAGGAAAAGGACTTTTCCTGTTATTATTGTTCTAAAATTCTTGCTACTCAAAGTGTGGTCCCAGGACCAGTACCAATGGAAGTTTGTTAGAAATGCAAATTCTCAAGCCCCATCCCAGCCCTACTGTGTAAAAGTCTACATTTGAATTAGATTTCTAAATGATGTGTGTACATTAAGGTTTGAGAAGCCCCATGCCGCATGATTCAGATGCAGGGCTTCTTGATCCTAATTTGTGTCCTGGGAAGAACAACATCCATTCATTCACTCATTCAGTTTATTATTTGATTCAATGAACAAATAATAAGGTAAGGCAAGCAACTAAAATGACATTTATTTATTTATTTGTTGATTTATTACAGAGCTGGGGGTCGAACCCAGGGCCTGGTACATAAGCACAGGTCCTCTCACTGAGTTATACCCTCAAAACAACTTTCATATTGATGTGACAGCAGCAGATAGAATCTCAAAATCAGATGGGAAGCTGGTCTTAAGGGCAAGCCTTGCAAAAGCACCTCCAGCATTAGCTGCCGCCTGCTCAGCAACATTGTCACCACTCCATAGACCGGAAACTGAACCTCATAGAATGGGAGGGACTTACCCAAGATCACACCATGCATAAAGGGCAGAGCCAGCTTCAAACCCAGTGCCAGCTGACCCTATCTTGTAAGGCCCGCATGGTTCTCTGGTTTCAGGCAGTGGCCCTCCAGACCTGCAGCCTCAACATCACCTGGAAAGTTACTAGAAATGAAGATTCTTGGGTCGCATTCCAGACTCACTGGCTCAGAAGTTCTGGGAGTGGGGGCCGGCCTCGCTGTGCTTGACAAGCCCTGCTGGTGATTCTAACACACACCAACCTAGGAGAACCTCGGCCTGCAGAGCCAAAGCTGGGGGATGCAGTGGAAGAGAACCAGGTACTTCCTACCTACCAGGTGTGACTAGAGACTGGGGTGCTGAAACACATCCCAGCCTTCCACAGTCCCTGAGATGCCAGGCCAGGTATCCTGCCCTTGTATGATACACGAACCACTAGCAGCAGCCAAACCACCAGGGAATTTACTACATATCGCAGAGCCCAGGGTCCCCCCAGACCTAGCACAGCAGGATCCACATGTGAAGAAGGCTGAGAGACGCGGGACCATCTGGGAAGTGCTATACTGGAGTGAACACTAGGTCTGGCGTCTGGGGTCCTAAGTGTGAATTCCACTCCCACCACTTCCTTAGTCCTCCCGTCTGAACATCCCAGACTCCCAGTTCCTGACTCAGACATAATACCTCCAGGTCCAAATGGGTCTCAGCCAGCCCCTACCTCCTATGGGGATCCTGCTCTTGACCCTGAGAAATCCTGAAATGTGACACTACCTAGAGTCTCCAGGGAGCAAAGCCAAGAAAAAAAAAAAGATGAAAGATGACTCAGAATGTGACTGAGAGAGACTGGACGGGGGAGCGAGGTGAGGAGGAATGGATGGGCTGCAAGGCCAGGGGCTGGGAAAAGTGAGGAAAGGGGGAGGGGAAGAAGGATGAGGTTGGTGGCTTAGAAAATTCAGTCTACAGACACCAGCGTGCTGGGCGACCCCCGAGGTACGGAACTCACTTGTAACTACTGGATTGGGGTTCTGCCTCAGCCTGGCACTGCGCATCCCGGCCTCTGCCCTCGGCTCACCCTTGAGAGCCAGCCCGATGACCACACAATGCCCCCCCACACACACACACAGCTCTCTTAGCTTCCTTCTCTTTCCCACGGACCCTGACCCTTCCAGGTCCTATTTGCCTGTGGTCAAGACCATCTAAGAACATCAAGATCTTACAGAAATAAGGGACTTGGGAAGGGTCAGAGAAAGAAAATCAGCTCCTCTGGCAGACAAGGAGGGCAGGGCACAGACATCAGAAGTGGCTGAGGAAAAACACCCCAAGCTCTGGGTCATGAGAAGAGGACTGAAGTCAATCCCAGTGGTAAGACCACACAGGCACTTTGAGGGAAACCTAACATGTCCACGTTTGGGACACCTTACAGCATCACAATACTTTCTGGTGGGAGACACTTGATATCCAGGAAGCCTTTGGAATTATTTTAGCAGGCTTGGTCAAACTCTTTTATTTTCGGCATCAGGAAGTTGTGTTCTGCCAGGAGAGGATGACGTGGACATCAGATTGAAAGTCTGTAAGATTCCAGAAAAATCCAACAGGGCCCTAGCCTCGGTGGGACCCTGCTGGCCAAGTTGACCATCCACCCACCCTGGCCTTTGTCTCTGGGTTCTGCTCCATCTGAATCGGAACTCAGTTAGGGCTGCCCTAACACAGTCACAGACTTGGGAAACCATACACAAGAAATTTATTTTTTCACAGTTCTGGAAGCTGGAAGTCCGTGATCCAGGTGCCAGCAGAGCTGTTTCTTCCAAGGGCTCTCTGCCTGGCGGCCACAGCCACCTCTGGCTGTGTCTTCATGTGGCTTTTTTGCTGTATGCACTCTCCTGATGTCTCTTCCTCTTCTCAGGAAGACACCATCCTATCGGATTAGGACCCCACCCTGGTAGTCTCACTGAACCTTAACTAGCTCCTTAAAGGACCTGTCTCCAAATGCAGTCACATTAAGGGTTAAGGCTTCAACATAAGGATTTTGAAGGGAAATTGGGTCCATAACATTAAAGCTGAGAAATCAAACTCATCACTCGGCAAGAAACAGCAGGAGGAGCCTGTTATGTGGAGGATTGTTCCTGCAGGCTACAGCCCTTAGGAGGTCTCCTCAGTTCTGCTCCTCAGTCTTCTCTGTAGAGATTGAATAAGACCCCCCCCCCAAAAGAAAAGACTGCTTGGGGTGCTGGACCCCTTAGATTTTTGTCCTGGCTCTGCACCATCTAGCTGAGCGTCATGTCAAGTAGCCTCTGTATGATCCATTTTTCTCCTATATAAAAAAGAGGTATCAAGTCAACAATGAAAGACTAGCCCACCTAATAAATGGACAAAGGACATTAGTAGACATTTCTCCAAAGAGGACGTACAAATAGCCAACAGGTACACAAAAAGACATTCAGCATCATTAGTTATTAGGGAAGTACAAACAAAACCACAGAGATACCGTTCCGCACCATGAGGATGGCTTTTATTCACAAAGCAGAAAATAGTGCTGGAGAAGATGTGGAGAAATCGCAATCTTTGTGCATTGCTGGTGAGTATGCAAAATGGAACAGCCGGTGTGGAAAGTTTTTGCTCTTTTTGAACTTTCTCAGTCCCTCAGAAAGTTAAACAGAATTTACAGAATTACATGTGGTCCAGCAAGTTCACTTCTGGGTAGACGTCTGTTTCAGTCAGGTTTTGTTTCTTTTGTGTGTGTGTCTGTAGCCAAAAGACCTGACAAGAACAACAGAGGAGGAAGAGGTTACTTTGGTTCACCATTTTAGAAGTTCAGTTCATAGCCAGCTCCATTGTTCTGGGCTTAAGGTGAGGCAGGACATCATGGCAGAGGGGCGTGGTAGAGAGAAACTACCAGAATAGGGAAACTAGGAAGCAGAGAGCTCTGCTCAGCAGGGACAAAATATAAACCCAAAGTCATAGCCCTGGTTAACCATCTCCTCTAGCCACACCCACCTGCATACAGTTACCACCCAGATGATCTATGTTAGTGGATTAATCCACTGATTAGTTTACACCTCTTAAAATCTAATCATTTAACCTCTGAAAATTCTTGCACTCTTACATATCGAAACCATAACAATGTCCACAAGAACTGAAATCAGGGACTGAAACAGATATTGTGCACCCATGTTCATATCAACATCATTCTCGACAGACGGGGAAGGTAAACAAAGCCAGGAAGGAGATTCCGACACAGGCTATGCACAATCTGAATGGAACCTGAAGACATTAGGCTGAGTGAAATAAGCCAGTCCCCAAAGAGCAATCACTGTGCAATTCAACTTAAATAAAATAGCTGAGAAAAGGAAGTTGAATGGCAGTTGCCAGGGCCTAGGGGAAGAGGTTGAGGAACTAGTGCTCAATGGGGACAGAGCTTCAGTTTGGGAGGATGACAAAGTTCTGGAAGTAGATGGTGCTGGTGAATGCACAACAGTGAATATATCTAATGCCACCAAATTGTACCCTTGAAAAGGGTTAAAAATTTTTTTGTTATCTATATTTTACTGCAATAAAATAAACAATAAAAGGGGGCCATTGGACCAAGCCTATTGTATCATCCAGTTTTAAAGTTCCATGCCTTTGGGGGCTAACGGAGCATAAAAGGAGGTTCCTCATTCCCCTCACCATAAGGCAACATCAGATCCACAGCCTCTTTGCAGCGGGTGCTGACCAGACCTATTTGGTAAATAAACACCTGACCAGTACCTGTGGTTGGGTGGGTCAGGTGGGGGAGGGGAGTCTGGCAGAACGTTTGCAGTCAGCCCAGGGCAGTATTTTGTGATCTTGTGGGGGCGGGGGGATTTTTTCCTTAAAAATCAGTGTTCTCAGGCTTTGGGTGAGTCCTGATTACTGTATCTCGGAGCCAGGCGGGGCTTCTGGTGCTTAGATTCAGGAAAAATCAACTCAGGGCCCATCTTATTTGGAATAAAATCATGGGAAGTGTTCAAGCTGATTTGGGGTTTTGGTGGTTTTTTTTTTTTTTTTTTAAGTGAAAACCCCTTGGACCACCATGCAGACGAGTAGCACCTTCAAATGCACTGCCTCATGAGTGCAGGCAAAATATCCCCTCTGCTTTCCTGATCCTGGGCACTCTAACTTCACATGTCTGCCCTTCCATTGAGACAAGGGACTGTCTGTCTCCACACCAGACTCTTGACCCAAGATGCCTTTAAGAGACCCAGAGTGGGAGGGTCCGTAGCTCCTTAGAGGAATGGTTCCAACCTTGAGAGTGCACCTCTGCTGTGCTGATTCTGTTGACATACTTGGTCAGGGCATTAGGTGTGTGTGGATCTCCATCTGCTACGGACTCCAGCTTGGTGCTGGGAGGTAGGTACTTTAACAGGTGGGGCCTAGTGGGAGGTCTTTAAGTCATTGGAACTGAAGGGGACTGCGGGACCCCAGACTCTTCCTCCTTCTCTACTTCACTTCCCAGCCATGAAATGAACAGTCATGTTCTGCCAAGTTCTCCTTCCATGACGTGCTGCCTTGCTAGAAGCCCAAAACGAGCCCAACTGACCATAGTTGGAAACCTCGAAAACAGTGAGCCAAATAAACCTTTTTTCTTTTTAAGTTGCTTTTCTCAGGTATTTGTTATAGCGATGGGAAGTTGACTAATACACCATCCCTTTCAAACTCCAAGACAATGGCTAGAATGATTGCTGAGAGCCTCTATTGACCCCAGAGATGAATAAAACTGGCTCACTGCCCTTGCACCCTCAGCATAGGGGCCCGTTAGGGATCCCAGAGTTTATTTTTTTTTTCTTTTTTATTGGTTGTTCACAACATTACAAAGCTCTTGACATATCATATTTCATACATTAGATTGAAGTGGGTTATGAACCCCCAATTTTACCCCAAATGCAGATTGCAGAATCACATCGGTTACACATCCACAATTTTACATAATGCCCTATTAGTAATTGTTGTATTCTGCTACCTTTCCTATCCCCTGCTATCCCCCCTCCCCTCCCCTCCCATCTTCTCTCTCTACCCCATCTACTGTAATTCATTTCTCTCCTTGTTTATTTTCCCATTCCCCTCACAACCTCTTATATGTAATTTTATATAGCAATGAGGGTCTCCCTTCATTTCCATGCAATTTCCCTTTTCTCTCCCTTTCCCTCCCATCTCATGTCTCTGTTTAATGTTAATCTTTTCTTCCTGCTCTTCCTCCCTGTTCTGTTCATAGTTGCTTTCATTATATCAAAGAAGACATTTGGTATTTGTTTTTTAGGGATTGGCTAGCTTCACTAAGCATAATCTGCTCTAGTGCCATCCATTTCCCTGCAAATTCTATGATTTTGTCATTTTTTATTGCTGCATAGTACTCCATTGTGTATAAATGCCACATTTTTTTTATCCATTCATCTATTGAAGGGCATCTGGGTTGGTTCCACAGTCTAGCTATTGTGAATTGTGCTGCTATGAACATCGATGTGGCAGTATCCCTGTAGCATGCTCTTTTAAGGTCTTCAGGGAATAGTCCGAGAAGGGCAACAGCAGGGTCAAATGGTGGTTCCATTCCCAGCTTTCCCAGGAATCTCCAAACTGCTTTCCAAATTGGCCGCACCAATTTGCAGTCCCACCAGCAATGTACAAGTGTACCCTTTTCCCCACATCCTCGCCAGCACTTGTTGTTGTTTGACTTCATAGTGGCTGCCAATCTTACTGGAGTGAGATGGTATCTTAGGGTGGTTTTGATTTGCATTTCTCTGACTGCTAGAGATGGTGAGCATTTTTTCATGTACTTGTTGATTGATTGTATATCCTCCTCTGAGAAGAGTCTGTTCAGGTTCTTGGCCCATTTGTTGATTGGGTTATTTGTTATCTTATTGTCTAATTTTTTGAGTTCTTTGTATACTCTGGATATTAGGGCTCTATCTGAAGTGTGAGGAGTAAAAATTTGTTCCCAGGATGTAGGCTCCCTATTTACCTCTCTTATTGTTTCTCTTGCTGAGAAAAAACTTTTTAGTTTAAGTAAGTCCCATTTGTTGATTCTTGTTATTAACTCTTGTGCTATGGGTGTCCTATTAAGGAATTTGGAGCCCGACCCCACAATATGTAGATCGGAGCCAACTTTTTCTTCTATCAGACGCAGAGTCTCTGATTTGATATCAAGCTCCTTGATCCATTTTGAGTTAACTTTTGTGCATGGCGAGAGAAAGGGATTCAGTTTCATTTTGTTGCATATGGATTTCCAGTTTTCCCAACACCATTTGTTGAAGATGCTATCCTTCCTCCATTGCATGCTTTTAGCCCCTTTATCAAATATAAGATAGTTGTAACTTTGTGGATTAGTCTCTGTGTCCTCTATTCTGTACCATTGGTCCACCCGCCTGTTTTGGTACCAGTACCATGCTGTTTTTGTCACTATTGCTCTGTAATATAGTTTGAAATCTGGTATCGCTATACTGCCTGATTCACACTTCCTGCTTAGAATTGCTTTTGCTATTCTGGGTCTTTTGTTTTTCCATATGAATTTCATGATTGCTTTCTCTATTTCTACAAGAAATGCCATTGGGATTTTGATTGGCATTGCATTAAACCTATAGAGAACTTTTGGTAATATCGCCATTTTGATAATGTTAGTTCTGCCTATCCATGAACAGGGTATATTTTTCCATCTTCTAAGATCTTCTTCTACTTCTCTCTTTAGGGTTCTGTAGTTTTCATTGTATAAATCTTTCACCTCTTTTGTTAGGTTGGGATCCCAGAGTTTAGTGTAAAATTAAAAGTCAGTCGAGATCTACTCAGTTGGATTGAATATCATCCTGGCTGGTACACAAGGAACATTCAGGATCAAGCTCTCTCAGTTCCAAACAAACTAATTTACATAGCATCCTTCCTCTTCCCAGCTCAGTAACCAAAAGAGAAACACCCAAACTTGTTCTTTGCACTAATACCAAATTACAAAATATCATACAGTGTATTATTTTGATGACCTAAGATTATTAATCCTGAAAAACAAAGGCATTTATATTCTAGAGTCAATGATTAATTTTTCTCTTTTGAATCTACCAATTCTCTCTAGTTTTCTCTAATAAATGCTTCAGAGCAGGAGGTCTATACATATCCCCAAAAGACCTGCCAACCCCGTGTGATACCATTCCACCTTGTACAGCCACCCACAGGCCACCTTGTCCCTAAATATTGCAAGCCCTCCCTCTTGTCACCGGTGTACTTCCAAACAAATTTCTATATAAATTAAATTTGGTGATGCCCTTGTATTGTGTTTTATGCTCATACTTTTCAAAGCACTTTGGTCTGAGTCTGTATCGTTTATTCTCACAATCACCTGGTGAAATCCAAAGGATGCCCATTTGACAAAGGAGAAGATTGAGACATGGAAAGGTGAAGCGATTTCCTCACTTGAGTTCATAATACAGAGAGTTTGGTGCTAAATACCTCCCTGCTTCTCTGGTGAATAATTTCCTGTTTTAATGCACATTTACAAGTTTAAAACTTTGCATCTCGCTGCTAGTTTTTAAAATGGTCTGTCTACCTTCCCTCGGGCACAGGCAGCCAGAGCAGACACAAGACACCCTGGATGCTTGCCAGCAGTTGGTCATGTGTCCCAGGGCCAGAGCCTTCTTCCAAGACTTCGTAGACTCTGCTATCCAGTCACGAGGGCTGCTAGATACGGAGCCCCTCTCAGGAATTTGGGGACTTGTGCTCCAGATCCACAGGCAGGAGAACTCAATACAAGACAAAGAGCTGGGTTCCAGGACTAAAAGGGAGAGATGGCTAGTTCTGAGTCCCAAGAGGTCCAGGGTCTGAGGTAGCAGAACTCTGCGGAACTTTTTTCTTTTTTTCTTTTTTTTTGATACCCGGGATTGAACTCTGGGGCACTCAACCATTGAGTCACATCCCCAGCCCTATTTTGTATTTTTTATTTAGAGACAGGATCTCGGTGTTGCTTAGCGTTTCACTTTTGCTGAGGCTGGCTTTGAACTCGTGATCCTCCTGTCTCAGCCTCCAGAGCCCCTGGGATTACAGGCGTGTGCAACCACACTCAGCACATTTGAGCAAATTTTTTTAAGTATTTATATTAATTATATGAACATTTTAAAAACATGAGCAGAATAATTGTTTTGGGTGCACAGTCAAGTACTTTAACCCATTTTATAGCTGTATCTGATTCTAACACTGTGTCACCTGTATTCTTTGGAAGAATGTTTTGTTGTTTTTCTAATATGTGGACTCATTTTTAGATTTTTATAAAGTGGATTGAACTGTCTTTGAAGTTGCATTAATAATTACTAAATTTGAAATCATTGATACTTTCAGAAGATTCTGTTCTACAGATCATGATATTTTTAATTGGGTAAATATTCTTTATAGGCACTGAGGTGCCTGGTGAGCTTAATGGAAATTCTGCTAAATGAAGGATATTCTCATTTCTAATTTATGTCATATTTCAACAAAATGTATAAATGTTTCCAACCAAATATTTTCACAGGAACTGTCTTTTTGCCTCCTTTTGGAGTGCCTTTCTTTGATAAGTATTTTTACAAAATTTTAAAAACCATCAAATAAAAGATTTTAAGATTCTTTTGAATGTTTTGCCACACTTAGATGACAAGCCTCTCTCAATACCATTGCATTCCGGTAAATGGTATAAATTTATACAATTTAAAATTGGAGCTCCATCCAAATATTCTCCCCTCAACTTGGTATTTTCCAAAGAACAATTATGGATTATGTGATGGAAGCTCCTACGCTTGAATTTGTTCAGTTCCTTTCTTGTTTCTTCAGGGATAAGTCTCCAAGCTTTCCTTTTGCAAGCTTTCTCTTCAATCATTGCAGTTTGCTAAAAGATTTCAAAGCTGAAGTTTTATTTTAGTGCTTCATTCATCTAGTACTTTGATGAAATGTTTCCAAAGGATTTTTGAGCAAAATGTAGAGGGTACATTTAAACAAATGAAAGTCTGCTCCCACCATAAGACAGGCTGCTTTACAAAGCACAGATAGCCATTCATATTTTCGGATTCTGCATTCAACCAACAGCAAATCAAAAATATTTTTTTAAAAATTATATCAGTACCAAACATGTATATGCTTTTTTCTTGTCATTATTCCCTAAACAATATAGTATAACAACTATTCACATAGTACTTACATTATTTTAGGTATTATAATTAGTATAAAGGGTGACAAAGTATTCAAGAGGATGTGCTAGGTTGTATACAAATACTACACCATTTTATATAAGAGACCTGAGTACTAGTGGGTTTGGTATTCACAGAGAGCCCTGATACAAAACCAATTTTATTTTTCTTCAAACATTTAAAAAGTCCAGTTAATGATGTATATAGCAGGGAAAGCAAATACCGTGCTACTCTGCCAGGGATTTTTTTTTTTTTTTTTTTTTTTTTTTTTTTTTTTGTTAAGGATGACTAGCTTTATCACAGTTACTCTGAGTGTATACAAAAATATTTGTAGCATTTAACAACTGCACCTTCTGCCTCAGGTGTTGGAATGCCACAGCTGTTCTGAAGGAATTAGAAATTACATGTTTGCTACAACCAATTCCAGGGTCATTTCCACTTGGCAGTTAAATTTAGTAAAAACACAATTTTTCAATCATGGAACTGTGTTTCACCAAAATATGCATTTGTATCGAGGCCACAGAAGCAACATAGCCTTCAATGACAGACATTTTAACTAAATTTATGATAGTGTTTATATTCATTTTGAATGTTTCATTTTTGGCAGAATGAGCTTCCTAAGGCTTTATTTTGACTCCATGAATTGATGTGGGGAAGCAAACCCCCATTAGAATCATCTGATCTCATACTTGACACATCAGATGGCATTGATATCAAACTGGTATCATCTGATTGCAAAGTTGGTCTGCCAATGGAGCCCACATGTTAACACTTATCGCTTCTCATTGTACACGTGCAGAGAACTTGGGATAAGAATGAGCAAGGAGAGGGATTTTTTTATAATTATAAAATGTACAATTTTAACTCTTTTTAACTTTCAATTATTATTAAGTTACCCATAATAATTGCACAGTGTAGAAGGGTAGCCACATGGAAAGGCACTTGCCTCACACTCTGTGGGTTCGATCCCTAGTATATATTTATGGGGTCTGATATGACAGCTCAGTGACCTCAGTGTATTCACACTGCTGTACACTTGGTAGCCAGTCACTCTTCACCTATTAAGCAATAATTCCCTATATTTCCCTCTGCCCAGCAGAACCACTGTTCTGCTCTAGACGCCTCATCTAAGTGGAGTGATACAGAAACTGATTTGACGTCTGGCTTATTTCACTTAACGTAGTGTCCTTGGGGTTCCTTCATGTTGTAGCAGGTGTCAGCCCCTCCTCCCTCTTTAAGGCTGAATGAAGTTCCTCTGTATGTGGAAGCCACATTTGTTTATCTGTCCATCCACTGGGGGCCCTTGGGTGCTTTCACCTTTTGTCTATTGTGACTAATGCTGCTGTGACTGTGGAGGTACCGTATCTGTTTTGAGTCCCTGGTTTGATTCTTTGGGGTATACACCCAGAACCATAATCGCTGGATCAGATGGTCATGGAATGTGTGAATTCGTGAGGAACTGGCCAGCCACCTCTACACTGGCTGCACCAATTTCTATTCCCACCAGCAATGCACAAGGCTCCAATTTCTCCACGTCCTCTACAACTCTTGCTATTTTCTGTGTTTTTGATAATAGCCATCCTTGTGGATGTGAAGTGGTATCTCACTGTGGTTTGAATTTGCACTTGTCTAATAATTTCATGTGTTTATTGGAGCTTTCTGTATCTTCTTTGGTGAAATGGCAACCCTTTTGCTCCCCAAATTAGCAAGATTCATTTTAAAGAATAATCATTTCAGATGAACAGGGAGCCCTGGTTCCCAGAGTGTGTCAAAGTGTGCTCTGCTGTAGCTGCATGCGCTAAACAACCCTCGTTGGGTATCATGTCCTAGAAGCAACCACTACCTTCCTTCAGTACCTCCTGATGCTCCTTGCACAGATTTGTGTCTCCTTGTTTTCATGAGGTCAGGGACTCCAGGCCATAGTGCGTTGGTAGATGTCGACATTTTTTGCCAGGTCCCTGTTCATCATCAGTTTCCTTAAAAAATAGAAATGTACTTAAAGTTTTCATTAAATATGCACATGATTTTTTTTGAGCTCATTATGGCTGGACAGATTTACTGAAAAATGTAAAGGCATTGCCAAAAAACACAATGAATAAGTAGAGAATTTAGAGGGTTGTACCATGTGACAAATGATAGCAGCACTGTAGCAAGAGTACTTAAATAGCAATGCTCAACCTCTCTGTCCCACACAGATTTTTATATGAACCTCATTTACAATTTCCCCATAGTTCCTGCTGACACCATCCCTGGTGGCCCGGTGGCTTCAAGAATCTTGCAGGGCATATATTGGAAGTTCTTTTTTCTGACTATTCTGAAACGTCATCACTATCATCAATCAAGTTTGCACAGGATGGGTTGATTCTTTGACTTGTCTATTCTGTTGTCTCTTTGCCTATTCTTTACCAATAATTTATCTTGTACTTTTATAAAATGTCTTAGTACACAACTCCATTCATCTGATTCTTTTTAAGAAATTTCTTCTAATTTTGGCCCTTTTTCTTATTCATATTCATTTTATAATCTGCTTGCTTACTTTCATAGAAAACTATTTGGGACTTCTTTTGGAATTGAATGAATTTATACATTAATCTGAGGAGGATTGACATGTTAAAATGTTGAAACTTTCTATTAATGACCATGGTATAGCTCTCCATTTATTTAGGTTTTTTTTTTTTTTATGTCCAATGTTTACGTTTTTAAGTGTCAACTTAAAAAAAAACAAACATGTATTTCTTTCATTAGTTTTTCCCATAAAGCTTATTTTTTTAAATTTTTTTAAATCACATTTTCTGCATTGTAGAAATATAAATTATTTTCATCTTTTTAAAAATATTATTTTAGTTGTAACTGGACACAATACCTTTATTTTATTTATTTCTTTTTATGTGGTGCTGAGGATCAAACCCAGGGCCTCACATGTGCTAGGCGAGGGTTCTACTGCTGAGCCATGACCCCAGCCCCAAATTATTTTCATCTTTCAAGAAAAAAAAAAAAAGGACACGGCACAGGCTACTGCTACAGGCTACTGGCACCAGTGGATGGCTACCAAGTGCCTGTCACAGCATCGAATCAAATGCTTCTCCTCCCACCAGACAAAATCGGCAGTAGTCAGCTTTCTCTAGTTACTCATGTCATAGTACGTTCTATTTGTGAGCACCCAGCATTCTGTCCTTGAAAAAGAGGTGTTGGTTAACTTACGTAACAGGGAGAAAGAGACATTGCTAGGAAACAACTGGATCGTACCACAGAGTAAAGTGCTCATATGTTGCTATGGTTCAGAAGTGCCCCTCAAATGTTCAAGTAATGGAAACTTAACCCCTCAATCCACATGTTAATAGTGTTTTAAGGTGGGGGCTTTTGGAGGAGGACATGAAGGTGAGGCCCCCATGCTGGCACTAGTGGCTTTATAGAAAGAGGAGGAGAGTGGCCCTATAGGAAGAGGTGAGTTAGCATACCCAAGGGTATAACATGCCTTCCACCATGTTATGATGTAGCAAGAAAGCCCTCACTAAATATCAAGCAGATGCTGGAACCATGCTTTTGGACTTTACAGCCTCCAAATAAACTTCTATTCTTTATAAATTACCCAGTCTCAGGTATTCTGTCATAGTAGCAGAAAGTAAACCAAGACATGTCATGTTATACACAACTAGATGAGTCCATGGTGGAAGAGAGAAGCACCAAATGCTGTACCAAATCCATCCAATGGAACTATTAATATAATGTAGCTTGTTTTAAAATAAAATGCTAAACCAGAAGGGACTCAAAGGCTAACCTGGAACCAACCCCAGGCAAAGTAGGGCAGGTGGTCCCTTGCAAAGGCCCATGATGGATCCACCAGAAAACCCATGTCCTCTGCCAGGTCAGGCTTTAGTGTCCACATAATAGCAAATCCTCTTTTCCCCTCCATTAAGGCAGCTGTCAAACCCATCTCTCACCTTGAAGAGTTTCCCACCAGTCCACAAGCCTCCCCAATGGTTTAACCACAATAATAAGTGACAGAGAACTCGCTCCCTTGAGAGGCAGCTGGCCTCTCTGTTGAGTGACTTAAAACAAGAGATGGCTCTACAAAGGCAGCTAAGGGGCAAGCGTGTGAACCTGGACAAGTTGCTCGATGGCTTTGTTTCCTTATCTGTAACGTGATATCGCCTTATAGCATAGAGAGTTGCCAGATTAAATCTGAATTTCAAATAACAAGTAATTTGTTAGTATATGTATGTCCCAAATTCTAGAGAGCATCTTGGATTTTGGTTTGCTGATCTGGCAGCCTTAGTGGTGTGGCAGTTAGGAGTGTCCAGCACCTAATAAGTTACCTACGCGGAGTCAACCGAGGCGGTGGGTGTTAAGACTTTGAGACTATAAGGAGTGGAAGGAAAGGGGGCTGTGGCTGTGGAGGGGCAGAGCTGTTCTGTTTCTCAGCTGCCTCCTGACTTCCGCTTCCCTGCCCTCCAGAGCCCATGTGGACGGCCGCCGTGGGATCCCCTCGCCTCACTTTCTCTTGACTTGTTTCCTCACCAATGTCTGCCCCAACACGGCTTCCGGCCTCCCAGAACAAACAGTTCATCTCCATGGGGAAAAAAAAAAAAAAGGTACCTGTCTCATATCAGACCCTGCCTTCTGGGCCCCTGTCTTCTTTCTAGACTAAATCGACATCCTCAGTTCCTTCACCTCTTCTTTATGCTGTGCTTGTATTTTCATTTAGTCAGAAGAATACTCAGCTAAAAGGGCATTTGTGAGCGAGGAAGGCGGAGGTGGGGACTGAGTTCTGACTCGGACGTGGAGTCTGCACGTCCAGCTGGAAGGCCGGCTGGAGGGAACCATGGGGCAGAAGGCCTGGCCTGGTCGGAACCGGCGGGTTACAAATGGCTTTGCAGCCTGCTGTTTCCAAGAAGAGGTCCTCAGCAGAGAGGTGAAGAACCTGCTGAGGTCACCCCTGAGAAGCCGGCTGACTGAGGGACACCAGAGCAAACAGTCCTCCTGGAGGCAGGGGGGCAGCTGCATTCTGCCAAGGGGACCCCTGGAAGGCAAAAGAGCTGCCTTTGGAAAGAGAATGTCCCTGAGACGGATCCATAATCGGTCCTTTCCCTCACTCCTGTTTTAACTGGGACACTAACTAGGATCAGGGCAGAGGAAGGCAAAGGCCCCATACCTGTCTAAGAGTTTGCTCTCACCTGGGTTCTTTCACCAGGTTACACTCTGACTCGCCCTCCAGACTCCAGCCAGCAGCTCAGTATCACCCAGGTGCTTTCTTAAGTCTCAAGTGGCTTCTCTGTCACCATCAAAGTTGGTCTTTCCTTTAGGTAAGGTCACCCACTCAATTACTGTCCTGAGACAGCCATGACACATTACCATACCCTGGGGGGAACGGATTCTCCCAGAGTTCTGGAAGCTGGGAGTCTGAACTCAAGGCATCAGCCAGGCTGTCCTCCCTCTGAAGGGCCTAGCGGAGGATCCTCCCTGGCGTCTTCTGGTTGGCTCCACGCATTCCTTGTCTGGTGACCACAGTGCTCCCATCTCTGCCTCCTTCTTCACATGGCCACCTCCTCTATGTCCAGGTCTTCCCCTCACTTATGTCTTCTAAGGACACTTGTTGTATTTAGGGCCCATCAGCTAACCCGGATGATCTCATCTCCAGATCCTTAACCTAGTTACATCTGTAAGGACCCTTTTTCAAATAAATTCACAATCACAGGTTCCCGGGACTTTAACGTGCACATATCTTTCTGAAAGCTATGGTTCAACCCACTGCACCAACTAATTTAAAAGTCCCCAAAAGTTCACTGGTAAAGTGATATTGAAGGCAGCCCCCTGCCTGGCTCATACGGGGCCGTCTCTCCTTTGCAAGGCCCCCAGAGGAGGCCTAGTGACACTCAGGGAATGCCTCCTCCTTCATTCCATGAGCAGCTACCTGCAGTTCTCATCCCCAGCAACCAAGGCTCTGCCCAACAGGGAGAGCCAGGGCCTGCAAACAAGTGGTCACTTTTCCTTGATCAGTCTGGCTGTGAATTATCATGGGCACCCAGGAGGCACTGAGCAGGACACCAGTACAATGTAGCAGGGCTCAGCCAGGCAGCCTCAGTGTGCCCAAGCAGGCACAGAAACACAAGAAGCAAACACTCTAGTGTCCTGGGGTGTGACGCAAAGTACCACCAACAAGAGCTTATTCTCTCTTAGTTCTGGAGGCCAGATGTCTGAAACCAAGCTGCCAGCAGCCTGAGCTCCCCCTGAAACTCCAGGTGGCATGCTCGGGCGCCTCTTTCTCATCTCTGGTGGTGGCCGCCCGACTCTGGCCTCCCTCCCATCTCTGCGTCCATGGACACATGACCTTCTCCTTGTGTGTCTGCCTCCACATCATCTTCCTTGTCCTTATAAGGATACCAGTGGAGTCACCTCGGGGGCCAGTCTGCTCCAGTGTGGCCTCGTCTGAACTTAGTGACATCCTAAACATGGTTGCCTCCTGAGGGACTGGGGGTTAGGACCTTGATATGTTTTGGACACAATTCCACCCTCAGCAGCAAGCAAAAGACAGCACACAGACAAATTTGGAAGTCACAGGGGGCTTGATAAGTTCCCTTGGGATGGCTTCTGGCCACACGGACACACCTGATGTCTCTGTGGAGGTCCCTTGGGAGGCCCAGCCCATCTCACCAGCCTGAGTGGCATTTTACAGGAGCCACTGAAATGGAGCACTTCTCAGGGGGTTTGGAGGAGCCCAAGCTGCCACAGGCCAGAGGCACAGGGTGCCATGCGGCCTCTCCTCCTCCCTGACCTCCCTGGCCATCCATTGCTGACTTCCTGCCCCTCCCTGTCCCACCTCCTTCAGCTCCTGGCCACCAATGTCAATGCTAACAGCAGCCAGTGCCTGTGTATGATCCTCTTCATTCATTCATGATGGAGGCCACACCATGTTAGTCACTCCTCTGTCCGGGACCCCGTAACTCCTGCCTTGTGCAGTAGAAACTACAGTCATCCATTGGCCCCCAACCCCTGTGGATTCTGTCCTGCCCCAGCAGCTCTGGTCAACCTCTCCATGTCCACTCCCCACCCTTCCGTGTCCTCCTGAGCGACTGACCTGCTCGAAGTTCTCTGGCTTCCAGCTGGACTAGAACAACAGAGGAGCCTGGGAGGAGAGAAGGGCAGGGTGGAGTGCTTATTCCCCCAGCTTCCTCTCTGTGTCCATGGGCTGCCTGTCACCCTGCCAGCAAGCAGCCTCCCTCTCTCCCCAGTGCCACTAATTTCTCCCTTCCTGCCCCTCCAGTTCTGGGAGTAGTAATGGTGTCAGAGGATCCTGAGTGATCCCTTGAGGTGTCCCTAGTCCTGCCTACTCTCTGCAGATTGCCCTCTAGGTAACTCCCCTCCAACCACCCGGTGGGAGCTAACCTATGCTGCTCTCCAGCTCCTGGACCGACACTCCCCTTCTCTGCTCTCTGACCTCATCATCTGCCATCCCTCCTCACTCTTTCCACATGGGCCACAGGGGCCACCTCACTGAGCCTCAGCTTCCCCAGGGTCAGCGGTACTCTCAACCTCTTTTCCCTCCCTGCAGTCCTCCTCCCCGGGTGTCCATGTGCCCAGCTCCTGTGCCTTTTCAAGTCCTTGCTCACTCTGGCATGCTAAGTGAGGCCTGCCCTGGCCACCCTACTTGGAACAGCCATGCCCACTGGCTCCTGCTCTTCCAAGCCCTCTTGCCTTCACTCATCTCCTGGGAAACCATATTCCATGCGCGCATCATGTCCGCTGTCTCCTTCCCCGCCCCGAGAATGGGAGGGAGCTCCAAGGGCATGGCTGTTCCGCGTGTTCACCAATATCCCAGGACCTAGAGCCCCTGGATGAATCCGGCACGCGTTCAGGAAGTCACGCACTCACATCGCACATATTTACCGCATGTCTGCAGCGTCAACCACCGTCTAGGCACGCAGCTTCCATTCTCACTCCTGGACCTCAGATTTCCCTCCTGCTTTAGTCAGTGTTTTCGCTGCTACGACTAAAAGATCTGAGCAGAACAATTTTAGGAGGAAAAGCTTATTTGGGGGCTCACAGTTTCAGAGGTCTTAGTCCAGAGACAGCCAGCTCCATTCCTCAGGCTCGGGGTGAGGCTGGACATCATGGTAGAAGACAGTGGTGGAGGGAAGAGGCTCATATGACTATCAGGAAGCAGAGAGAGACTCCGCTGGCCAGCTACAAAATATATGCTCCAAAGCCACACCCCCAATGCCCACCTCCTCCAGCCACACCCACCTGCCTCCAGTCACCACCCAGTTAATCCCATCAGGCGATTGATTCACTGATTGACTCTTGTAACCCAATTATTTCCCCTCTGAACCATCTTGCGTTGTCTCGCACATCAGCTTTTCCAGGACACCTCACATCCACACCATTACACCTGCCTTGCCTGATCTCTGCCCTACACTGCCCATACCCCCTGGCCTCTGTATGCCCTGCCTGGGATCTGCTGTTTTCTGGGGCTGGAGTGACAGGAAGCGAGCGTGAACTCCTTCTGTGTGGCGTGAGCACAGACCAGCCTCTCCTGACTACTCCCTGCATCCCTTCGAGGCTGAGCTCTTTGAAGCCAGACTCGCTGGGTTTGCCCCTTGTTAAGCAATGACAGGTCGACACATTCAGCACTTCCACCTGCTTGGCAACCTGGCCGGCTTCCTTCCAGCTCTGAATCAACCTATCTTCAACCCCACCTTCAAAACTCGGGCAGTCCAAAGGTGACAAGACCATGTCGGCATGAGGGGGTTTCTCTATACATGTCTCAGGCACAATGATGATGGAGTTGACCCGTCTCTTGAGACTTTCCTTCGAGGTTCTGGAACATTAGCTAGATGTGAGCCAAAAAGAAATAGGAAACTCCATGCAGGCAGCATTACCTGGTATCAGCAGGTGGGTCTCACTTCCTCTTTGTCAAACGGATGGTGCTCTTGGAGCTTGAGGCCCTAAAGGCAAGGCCACCCCTGAGGGGAATGCAGATGATATTCTGGGACTTGTCTCCAGCTTCCCTGAAGAGTTTGCAAACTCGGTGTGTCAGCACAGCATGAGTGTCACATGCTGCGGGCTGTTGCTGGTGCCCTCCTGGGCACAGGACTCAGGACTGCTCCAGTCTTCTCTGACTCCCAGCAACAGGGGAAGAAGGAGAATGCGGAGTATTCTGAGGGTTCACTGGGTTTCCTGCTAGCATTCATTGCTTCACACAAACAGCACGTGGAGTTTTTGCGCCCTCTTCCATCATCACAGGGAGATAAAGGGGGAAATGCGGATGGAGGGAACTGAGTGAAGAAAAAGTAGTTCCACACGTGGAGGAACTGCAGCACCCCTCACCCATTCCTCCTCTAAAATCAGGCATGAGTGGTGTGCGCTGCCTGTGCGCCCTCGGGGTGCAGAGAACATGAGGCACCCTGAGTGCAGAAGGCACCCCGTGAAGACCTTAGCAAGATCGCATCAGAGGAATTCCTGATATGCCAAATCCCCGGGAGGGCAGCCCCTCGATGTCAGGTGCAGTATGCTCGTTTCTGCCTTTAGACGGAAGTCTCATCCAACGTCCTCCAACCCTGGAGACCACAGGTGATACAGAAGGACCCTTGAGAGGCAGGGGTTTGCCTGTGACAGGTGTTCGTTTCCTTAGGGAAGTTACAGATTCCAGGTAAGGCGCTCACATCACCTGAGACTTCCCCAGCCACTGGGACCACAGCCCCAAAGTGAGGGGCTTTCCCTGCCCCTCCTGCTTTATACCACCACCCCTGAATGATACCCAGCAGCCTGGGGAGCCTCAAAGACGTCTCCTTCCCCTCAGGGGCAGTCCCCAGGGGTTCTTCCACCCCAACCCCTCTGAGACTTGCTGCCTGCAGCCATTCTGGCTGGCAGCTTCAGGGAGGGTGAGGAAGAGTGTTCCAGGGTAGCTGCCCCATGGTGCACCCCAGTGCCATCCCAGGGAGCAGAGAGCCTGCAGCCCTCTGGGGTCCGCCAGCAGCAGGCAGAATGATTCTCCTCGTCATCCACGGGGCATCAGTCTAGCCCTGCTGGTGCCCCTGTGTCCCCAGAGAGCATCTCCTGGTCTGCCCAAGCATCCCCAGCTCTCAGACACACAGTGCCAGGCCAAGGGGGACTTGAGAGGGTCTCCAGGGTGCTCTCTCTGGAGCCAGGACAAAACTCTTCTCCTCCAGCCCCCAAACCTCGTAATAGTCCTTCTTAGTTCTGCCCACTGGCTCATGGCACTCAGCAGAGCTGAACCACAGCCACAGGCACACAGATTGCCAGCCTTGTCTCTCTCAGTGTTTAAGCCAGTGTTTCTCAACAGTGGGTTACAAGTGCCTGCAAGCTGTGGGGTTGCAGAGAGGGAGGCGTCCCAGAGTGCTAAGCTCTTTGTAGCCTTGGTCTGAATTTCCGCAGGGTCTTGCCTCACTCTTGAGTCTCCTGCCCAAGCCCTCGTGGTTGGGGTCCTGGGACCTCATCCTCTACTTGCCTCTTACTTGACACTGTCTTTCTGGACTTGACCTTGTCTTCCCCTTGACAATTTGCTGGCGCATCCCACACACGCCCACCCTGGGCGTGCTATCTTTAGCAAATGCTCCTCGCAGCTCAACCTGGTGCTGACACCCTCTTATTCTGGAAATGTCCCTCGTTCCACCCTTCATCTGCTGTGGGTCATGCCGTGGCCAAGGAAACCATAGTAGGAGCAGGCAACATTCCTAAACTTAGAATCCTGGGCAGGAGGTGTGGAACTAAGGCGGGTTTTACATAAATCTGGGGAGTATTTCCTGGGGGTTTAAGGGTGTGGGGAAAATGGGAGAGTATACTGTTTATCTGGATGTGGTTTTAACATAATCTGGAATAGAAACACCCCGGGAAAGGTGTTTATGTGCAGTTCAATTGTATGGATGGACTGTGAGATTAGGTGCTGGTTCTAGACCTGCCCATGGTGGGGAAGTGAGAAACTGGGGAAAGGCCAGGGGAAGGAAACAGAAACAGGTGCCAGGAAAAAGCCCCATGCATTCAGCTGAGACCATGCTACCTGAAGCTGGTGCTACCTGACTACAACAGATAATGGTTTAGGTAAAAAGAGCAGAAAGGGTTTAACATGATGTTGGTGGAGATTCCAGCTGCAAGAAAGAGCTAACACCCCAAAGGTCACATGACTTTCTCTGGCCAGTGAGATCTGGGCAGAAGAGCCCTGTATTCTTCCAGGAGGAAGCTTTAAGAACCAGTGAGCTGTTTACTCTGCTTCCTTCCTTCATTGTGGCAGGAGTTATGCAAGTGCACGTCAAGAAGAAGCTGCCACCAGCCTGAGTCCCTGTGTGGGTGCTGTGAGCAGAATCCCCTGCTGACACATCCTTGTAT
Source organism: Spermophilus citellus (assembly GCF_964194105.1). Classification (NCBI taxonomy): domain Eukaryota; kingdom Metazoa; phylum Chordata; class Mammalia; order Rodentia; family Sciuridae; genus Spermophilus; species Spermophilus citellus. Next base: position 215,391,467 of record NC_138185.1, on the reverse strand, counting down.
CTGTAGCATAAATAATAAATGAACTCCAGTTGGGCTAAACCACTTAGATTTGGGGGTTACTTGTTATGGCAGCTTAACCTAACTTAACCTAGCCTAGCCATTTGAAATTCAAACATTTTTACAACAACTTGCTAACCAAACAAGATTGTAGTGATGGAATTTGGCTCATGGTAGGGCTGGCTTATTGCCTTTGGCTAGAAACTGAAAAGACGGAATCTCAGCCAGCTGTTCCAGCTTTGAGAAAATAAAGTCCCTGAAACTGAGAACCAAGGGTCTCAACAGAGACAACTTACAAATAGTGCTTCTGTCTTTCCCTGCCTCTTCCTCCCACCCCTTATCTCCTCTTTTTCCTTCCCACCACCAACTCTGTGACAGTTTTTCTCCCTGTCTATTGTCACTATGACAATGGCCAAAAAGTTTTCCTTCAACAAAAACACTGCATGTGATTAAAAAGAACAATCAGAGGCTGGGGTTGTGGCTCAGTGGTAGAGCACTTGCCTAGCATGTGTGAGGCACTGGGTTCGATCCCCAGCACCCATAAAAATAAACAAATACATAAAGGTGTTGTGTCCATCTACAACCAAAAAAAAAAAAGAAGAAGAAGAAGAATCACCAACAGCCAACCCTAGTGCCCGAGTTTTCCCATTTCGCTAGGGAATCCTAGAATCATCATTCAATGTTGGCCACTTGGAACAGAGAGCAGTCTGGTCCCGCCAGAGGCAGGCATGGGAATGAGCTTCAACTGTGTGGCTGGTCCCTAGGTATTGAGGTACCCGATACACAATCCTTAAGAGGGGTTATGACACTGTGCTTGATTCCAGTTGAAGAAGTCCTTCCTCTAGAGAGTTAATCCTAACAGACCTGTCAGGCCAGCAGGCAGCAGTGAAGTTAGAGGCTCTAGCAGCAGAGTTGAGGGGCTGCCTTTCTGTGTCCCTACTTCTTCATTTGTAAAATAGGCAACACAGACCCCCCAAGGGTCTCCTCCACACTGTGCCAAGCCTTGGGGGTACAGAGACGGATAGGTCACAACATTTGTCCTTGGGGACAGTGCTTCAGAGAGAGCTAGTCTGTGAGTATTACTCACAGTCTGCAATAAGGTACTCACAGGATGGGAATACAATTTCCTCATGGGCACGGCATGTAGGTCAGCTGACAGTTTTAGAGCAAGACTTTCTCAATGAGGGAAGCTGGGGGTTAACTTACAAATTCTTCATTAGGAACCACAGCAAACAGCTTGTGACACTGAGCCATTGACTACACTCGGAACAGTCCAGTCCAGAGGCTTTCTGACTTACCCTCAAGGGTGAGTGGAAGCAAAGATATTTTGCTGATGCTGACGCAGTAGACACCGTGGCTTCCCCTCTCTGGTCCCTGGACACGCTTGTTCTCCCTCAGGCCATGGTTTTCTCCTGGAAGCTCCTGCTGATCCATTGAGGCTTTCCCTGGGGTCCAGAGTGAGGGGACAGCAGAGGGGTGACCCCTGGGAGCCCCCTCAAATGGTGATAAACCGGGCTTGGAGGATAAGGAGCCCAGCTTATCACCAGGGGGTGACACACTTCTGATGCATGTTCTGCACTTTGTCCCAGAGGTCCCCAGCAGGACAACGCCCCGTGTAACCTGCCCACCCACACAGGTCCTCCCTTCCTTCTCACATGCCCATGCGCCCGCCAGGCTCCCCGAGGTCACCTCCCCACCAAACTCCTCCCAGCACATCCTGGTCTCTGGATCTGATCTTCTAAGACACACGCTCACCTCGGGATTGAATGGCGGAACCTGCAGGCTGTAAGCACCTCTGAGGTAAGAAAGTGTCCTCTTAGAGCTTGTGCAGTCCCTGGGGAGCCTTGAACGACCCCCGGCATTTGCCAGCAGGACAGTAGTCACTCTGGGTTTGAGGCTCTTATTTTACTAACTTCACGTGGGGGGCTAATAGGATGAAATGAGGACACACTGGCTTTGGTTCCAGAACAGAACCTCAATTCTGCCCCACACCTTTCCCCTCACCGTCCGCCCACTTGCCCCCTCTTTCTGCATCCTGCACGTGCAACCCATCGGCTGGCCCTGAGGTTTTGTGCTGAGGGAACCTGGTGGAGCTCGTCCACCCCTCTCTAGACCACTCCGGTTCCCAGCCCCCACCCGCTCTCTGGGGGGCCACACTAGTGACTCCCCTTGGTCTGGCTGCCTCCACTCCTACTCCTTGCTGACCAATGTCCACACAGCATCCAGAGAGAAAGCTATGGAAAATGTAAAGTAGGGGATGGGGCGGTAGCTCAGAGGTGCAGTGAACACTTGGCATACATGAGGCCCAGGGTTCCATCCTCAGCACCCCAAAAATGTACACTGGATTATGTCACCCCCTTGCCGAAAACCTTCCAACAGCCAGGCACTGTGGCGCATGCCTGTAATCCCATTGGCTCAGGAGGCTGAGGCAGGAGGATCCCAACTTCAAAGCCTGCCTCAGCAACTTAGGAAATCCTGTCTCTAATAAAATACAAAAAGGGCTGGGGATGTGGCTCCGTGGTTAAGCATCCCTGGGCTCAATCCCTGGTATCAGAAAAAAAAAGAAAAAGAAAAAAAAAAAACTCTTCCAACAACAACTTCTCATCTGAGAACAACACGCAGACCCTCCACTATGGCCTACATGGTCCTACAGGATCTGGCCTCTCTCCTTCCTGAGTCTCTGCCCTTCTCCCCTTGGCTGTGCTCAGTCACAATGGCCTCCCTTTAGCTCCAGTTCTTTCCTCCCCTGGACTTGGTACTCATGACTGCCTCTGCCCTGAAGCCCTCCCCCGGGTCTTGACAAGGGAAGGACACTCCTCAGGTGTCACCTCTCAGTTCAAATGTGACTCCTCCACCATGAAGCCTTCCCTGATTACTCTCTCTAAATGTCCCCTTTCTCATGCACACAAATACCGCAAACCCCCATTCGTTCCCAGCACATCTCCCCGTCCATTTCCTTTATGGCAACGTCACTAATCTGCACTTTTCTTGCTTAGTTGCTGACTTGTTTGTAGAAACTGGACTGTGAGGAGTAGCAGTGGGGGCAGCCAGGCTAGGGGACTGTTGGTGTGGCCCAGGAGAGCAGGTGGAGGCCCAGGGCTGGGGTGGCCTGGAGGGCGTGAGCAGATCCCACCCAGGTCCCAGCCTCCCCTGCAGGAGTGGACGCACCACGAAAGCCCAAACGTGCACCTGGAGGGAGCCTGATGCACAGGAAGTGCTCAGAACCCATCCGCGAGTCGTTGCTTTAAGAGCAGAAGTTTCGTTGTATCTTTTTTTTTTTTTAATCTATAGTGAAAAATACATAAAATTTACCATTTTAACTGTTTTTCACATATGGCTCAGTGGTACTAAGTGTGCTCACCTTGCTGTGCACCCGTCACCGCCGTCCATCTCCACACTTTCTTATCTTCCCAAACGGAACCTCTGTACCCCTGAAACACCAGCCCCCACCCCTCCCCTCCCCTCCCACTTGTAACCATGATGCACTTTCTGTCTATGGATTCAATTAGCGTAGGATCCTCATGAGAGGCAGCAGGTGGTTTGTGTCCCTCTATGTCTGGCTTATTTCACTTAGCGTGATGTTTCCAAGCTTCGACCATATTACAGCATGTGCCAGAGCTCCTTCTTTTGTGGCTGTATAATACTCCATTATAGGCAATACCACATTTTGTATTATCCACCCACCTATCAATGGACAATGAATTCTGTTTTGAATTTTAAGTAGCAGTATGTCAGAGCCCTGCCTCTCACGGCTGCGACGTGACCTGGTACAGGCTATTTAATCTCTCTGATTGCATTTCCTCTAGTGTAAAATGGAGAAAATGCAGCAATTACCTTACGTAAAGCTCCTCACACACTCTTACACACTGGGAAAAATCGGCATACGCTAGTTTCCTTCTATGTCCATCAAAAATTTTCAGCTGTACGGAGCAAAAAATGTCAATTCCTAGGGGATCAAAAACATCAGGGCTTTGTGCATCCCACATAATTAGAAAACCTACATAAGGAAATTCCAGGGTTGGTTCTCAGCGATGTCCTTTCAGGGACTCTTCTCTTTCTCATCCTCTTGTTCAGTCTTTTTCAGCAATAGTCTGGTCCTAGGCGTGTCCCTGTGGTCACAAGAAGGCTGCCACAGTTCCAAAGTCACATGTAGCCATGACAACATCTGGCTGGGGAAGAGCATTTCCACTTGTGCATCGCCTGGTGTTCGGGAGAGAACCCTTTCCCAAAGCACACCAACAAGCTCCCTCTCTCATCCCCTTGACCATGATGACAGCATCGGCCCCAACTTTTGTTGCAAAGGAGGGTGGGGAGGCAAGTGCTGGCCATTTCAACCTATGTGTGAGAGGAGAGCAAGAAGGTGGAGGATCCATGGGTGTTGACCTCAAACTCAAGAGACAGATGAGCTGCTCAAATAAAAAGATCTGATGAGTTGTTACAGGTAGAAAAGAACCAGGTCCTGGGAGATTTCCTGCAACTACCAGCAGCAGGGCTGGAGAGCAGCTGGAATCCTCCTCTGGACCAGAGCTAAAAGTACTACTTATAAATTTTGGAGAAGGAAAGTGCTGTAACCTGTGTTAGCTGCAGGTAAGAGGGGCTGAGAGGTTACCCTACAAGGAAAGTCCTTACTGCGCCTGGAATAGTGGGAATGCACAGTTCCAGGGCCAGGCCCTGGGGTGCACGCCTGTAATCCCAGCTACTCAGGAGGCTGGGGCAAGAGGATTGAAAGTTCAAGGCCAGCCTCAGCAATTTAGCAAGACTCCAAACTCAAAATAAAATATAAAAAGCACCTAGATAGGGCTCAGAGGTAGAGCCCCTGGGTTCCATCCCCAGCACCTAAAAAACCAAACCAGTCCCATCCCCAAACAGGGAGTCCCTTGTGGTCTGCAGTGGTGGGGTTTAAGTCAAGGTTTCAACACAGTCTTTTGTTAGTTTGCAACAGCTACTGATTGTTTAATTTCCCTTATCTCCTCCCCCTCCACCCTCTGGCCTTTGTAATTAAATCTCTAAGACCTCTCAGGATCTTTCATCACTGATCCTGTATCTCAGGGTTCCCTGCCTCCTTCTCTTTGGCTGCTCAGCCTCCTTTCAGGACACCCGCCCACGCTTTGCTGGCTTAGAGCAGGGGACCCATCCCCCTTGCAGGTGTGCTATTCCCCTTTTGGAAAAAGCAGCTGCAGGTGTCCTGTGGTTAGTGTGTGGGCGTGTGGAGGCAGGGGCCAGGATCCTTGGAGTGTTTCAGGGTTGTGCCCAGGTTTAGTAAGAAGGAGAGGGAGATCCAGATCTCCCTGGAGTGGGCATGGAGACTGGCCTGAGACCAGAGGAAGGAAGGGGGAGAAGCCTGAGCTGCTCTGGGAACAGGGAGTCAGTTTGGCCTCTCTTCCTCTTCACACCCACCTGCCCTCTGCCTCCTCCTTCCGGTTCCTTCTGGAGATGGGGGCTACTTGGATCTTCAGTCTGTGGTCCTGGGATGGGGAAGAAGAACCCCTCCTGCTGCTCCTCCTGTTCTCTTGGGAACCTGTCTGCTCCTAAGCCAAAAAAGGACATTCCTGACTGGGGACACACATGGTGCCCGGGGCCCAGCTGGGCTCTGCATGTGGGCAGGGCCAAGAGGACCAGCTGGAGCCCTGGAAGCCCAGCGCCCTCCCTGTCATGGAGGAGAGAGGGGGTGTACAGTGAGTGGTGGGTCCACAGTTGGTTCCGGATCTTGGGAGCAGCCCTTAGGCACTACCCTGACACCTGCTGACAGGTAATTAAGCACTTGGCCTTGCTTGGAAAGATAAGGATTCAAACCAAAGTTCCCCACTTAGGACCCTAGAGGACATCTACTATCCCTGTTGGCCTCTAGCTTCCAAACCCCTTTCCTTCCCAGCCAACCTCCCACCTGAAAAGGTGGAGCCTGGCTCCCGGGAGAGAAGCAGGAAATGCCAGACCCTTCCTTTGCTGCTGGGCACAGGGCCTGGACCCAGACCCCTGGTGTTCCACACATTCGGCCATTTTACTCCCTCGGCTTGAACACCTGGTGCTTTTTGTTTTTCTGGTTGGACACTCACTGCTGCTGGCTGGCTCCAGTGTCCAGTTGACCTCAGGCATTGTTCATGGCCAGGCGGTCCCCAAATAGGATCCTCTGGTCTTCCTAGTGACCTTATTTTTTTTTCCAGATTTGTGAAAAATTTACACACAATCAATGGTGTTTGTGATTTTAAAGTGCACATATCCATGCATTTTGTCAATTATGCAAGTGGCAAGCCATTCCTACAGTTGTAATAGAGAATATTTCCTTCACTCCAAAAAATTTCTGTAGTCACTCTTTCACCCCAACTCTAGACCCTGGCAACAACCCACCTGATCTCTTTCCTGTACTTTGGTCTTTTCCAAAATGTCCTAGAGATGGAATCAAACAGTCTGCTGCCTTTTGAACCTGGCTTCTTTTACTTAATGCTTTCAAGAGGTTTCAAGTTGTTACATGAATTAAGTTTGTTCATTTGCACTACTGAATAGTATTTCATTTTATGAATGTGCAAGAATGTGTGCAAATATTCACCAGTTGATAGACATGGAGGTTATTTCCCACTTGTGGTGGTTATGAATAAAGTCATGCTAAGCTCACATGGAAGTTTTTGTGTGGACACATGTCTTCATTTCATTTGACTATATACCAAGGAGTTGAATTACTGAGTCATATTAAATATTTTTTGTTGTTTTTGTTGTTTTGCACATAAATATATGTAGATATACATACACACATATGCATACATATACCACACATGTATTATGCATCTATGTGTGTGTGTGTGTGTGTGTGTGTGTAAAAAATTGCCATTCTGTTCTCCAGAGTGGCCATATTATTTTTAAATTTTGCATCCTCACCAGTATTTGATATCATCAAGTTTTAAAAGTTTGAGCCATCTTAATAGGAATAGGGTTTCTTATCGTGGATTTTTTGCTTTGTTTTTTGTTTGTTTGTTTGTTTGTTTTTGAGATAGATAGAGTCTTGCTCTGTTATCCAGGCTGGTTTCAAAGTCCAGGGCTCATGCAGTCTGCTGCCTCAGCCTCCCAAGTGCCAGGACTACAGATATGCACCACTGTACTTGGCCAAATTATAGTTTTGATTTGTATTTGCCTAACTGTAAATGCTATTGGGCATCTTCTCATGTTATTTTTTGCAATCCATATACTGTCCTTGATGTGTATTTCCAGATTCTCTTTTCTTTTCACCAATACCACACTACTTTCTTTATATAGTCTTGAAAGCAGGTAATATTAGGTCTACAATTCTGGTCTTTATCAGAACTGTTTGGGTCAATTTGGGCCTTTGCTTTTCTATACAAACATTAGAATCAGCTTGTCTTTCTTTCTTCTACAAAGAAGCTTGTCAATATTTTGATTGAGATTTGCATTGAACATGCAGATCAATACAGGAGAACTGGTATCTTGACAATCTTGAGTCTTCCAATCCATGAACATAGTATGCCTTGTTTAAGTCTTGTTAATGTTTTATAGTTTTCAGCTTACAAATATTGTGCATTATCTATTCCTAAGTATTTAATGGTTTTGGTACTATAATAATTGGTGCCATTTTTTTATTTTGGTGTCTAATTGTTCATTACTAACATAAAAGTACAATTAAATAAGTACATTTTAGTATATTGATCTTGTATCCTGCATTCTTTTACTTGTTAGAGCTAAGAGTGTCTAGGAATTCTTTCTGCCTTTCTATGTACACAACCGTATTGACAGTTTTATTCTTCCTTATCCTTCTGCCTTTCATTAAATATAAAGTTAGCTGCAGGATTTTGTAAATTCTCTTTATTAAGGTGAGGATATCCCATTAGTCCCAGTTTACTAAGAGTTTTTACCATTAATAGACGCCCATTGACCTTTTAATATATTTTCTTTTGTGCTTAAAGTAGCCAGAGATAGTTTCTGTTTCAGGTAAAAGCCCTAGGTGATATAAGAGCCTTGCATGTTAGGCAAGTTCTTTAACCTCATTCAAACCAGGGTCTAAATAGAAAACTAGGTATGGAAAGTTAAGTCCTCTTAATCTTACTACCTAAAAAGAATACCCATGATAAGGGTATTAAGGGTGTCCACTATGTTATGTTGTAGAAAAACCCTGAGTTTAATTTATTATTTTTATTTCACCCATCCTCAGTAACCTATATGTAATTATGCAAATTAAATATACTCATTGTAAAGAACCTGAAAATTTTTTTAAAATATAAAGGGGGCTGAGAGTATATAGCTCAAGAGTAGAACACATGCCTAGCCCTGGGTTTAATCCCCAGCACCATACACACACACACACACTCACACACAAAAAAAAAAACCCTAAAATATAAAGAAAGTACAGGTCACCTAGCAGTCACAATCCTGAGATAACCACCATTAAACATTTTGCAACCATCTTCCAAGACCCTCTTCATGCATGCTCACACATACATACTCGCTTTTACAAGAATAAGCCCAGAACATACATGCTGCTTTATCACAGGCATGTGGTCCCTTCCCTTCTCATCCCACATCAGAACTCAATTCCCATCTCTCATGCTTCTTTGGAGTGACAGGGATCAGCTGGGCAGTTGTCCATGGGGGTCTCTCATGTAGTTGCAATCTTATGTTGGATAACTGCATTTGCAGTTATCCAAACCCTAGTCTGGGCTAGATGTCAGAATGGCTCCCTACAGAAGCCAGCAATAGATGTTGACAGTCAGCTGAGGCTCTTCATGTGCCTTGGACTGCTCCAACCAGGAGGACCAGGATCCCAGAGGGAAGCATCCAGGAGGAAGAGTGCCAAGAACTCAGCAGAAACTGTAATGCTTCTTCCCAGAGCTTCAGAAGCCCCCACACATGGCTTCTATTGGTCAAGCAAGTCATTAAATCAATCTGAGCTTCAAAGTGAGAAGATTAGACCCACATTTCAATGAGAAGGTTAGCAAAGGATTTATAGCCACTTTCAATGTACCACTTTGCTCAAACAATAAATATGCATTGAGCACCCACTGCATACCAGGTGTTATTGTAAAGTGCTGGAAACAAGACAAAGTTCCTACTCTCAGAGAGATTTCAATTTAGCATGTGGAGACAGACAGTTGGCAAGTGAGAAAATAAAGCAAAACAAATTATATACCATTAATATTGATTACTTACATATTAATTAACTGCTAGGCTCCTTTCTCTCAAGACCCCAGAGCTTTATGTGTACTGGCTTTGGGCTCCACTGACTTTCTGTCTTGCACTTCAGATATTGATATTCCACTTGGTAACTTTTGGGGGACAGGCCATTTCTTTTTCTTTTCTTTTTTTTTTTTTTTTTAGTTTTACTGCTTTTTTTAAAAATTGTTCTAATTAGTTATACAGGACAGTAGAATGCATTTTGACACATTGTACATGAATGACGCACAACTTCTCATTCCTCTGGATGAACATGGTGCAGAGGCACACCAGTGGTGTGATCATACATGTATGTGGGGTAATGATGTCCATCTCACTCCACCGTCCTTCCCACTCCCACAGCCCCTCCTTTCCCCTATATTCCTTCAACTTTTCTCAATCCAAATTTTCTTCATTCTTCCCTACGACTCCCCCTGCCAATTATGCATCAGCATCCACTTATCAGAGAAAACATTTTTCCTTTGGTTTTGGGGGTTTGACTTTTCACTTAGCATGATATTCTCCAGCTCCATCCATTTACCTGCCAATGGGCACAGGACATTTCTATCTCAATCTCCAAGGGTTGCATGGGGAGCAGACACTCAACCATGACAGTATAGCATGGTGGTTAAGAACACCAGCTCCTTGGAGCCAGATGGTATGGGCTCAAATCCTGGCTCTGCCAGCCTGCTAACTCTGTGATCTTAGAAACTAACTTGTTTGCTCTGTACCTCAGTTTCCCCAACTATAAACTGAATAACTGGGGCTAAAACCTAAAGCCCCTTAGCCCGGGTATGAGAACTAACCTTGGTGAGCCTCTCACAACAGCACCTGGCACACCGGACATGCTGAACTGGCTTTGAGGAGTAAAAGATCACCCTCAAGCCTCAGACAGAGACAGCTCTTTCTCACCTAGAGGAAGTCCAGGCACCACGTGGAAACCTGAAGCTGCCACCCATGTACATGCTGGCCTGAGGGGTGAGCATGCACGGAGCCAGGCAGAAGTGGGCTCCACGGTGCTTGTTCCCAAGTAGCCCTTTGGCGCGGGTGGTGATGAGCAGGTCTGTGCTGCCTGTCATTTCAGGAATGAGCAGATATTCCCCTCAGGGGCTGCAGCAAGGCCGGCTCTGTTGTTATTGCCTCCCCAGGAAGGCACAGGAAGGCCCTGAGCAGAGCAGGCTTAGGCCTCATTAATAATTAACACCTCACAGCCGCAGAATCTTTCCTACAGTGGAGCTTCGTGGTGCAGTGCGTGAATTCAAATCCCATACTGTGTGTGGCCTGGGACAGTGAGTGACTCAGCCTCACTGAGTCTCAGTTCCTGGCCTGAGAAGCGAAGGGGCTAGCTCCCAACCTCCAGACAGTTTGAGCTAGTGACATGCTGTGGGTCCCAGCCTTGTCCCGTTGTGATTAAGCCAAGTGGCTTACCTCCTGTGCCTTCCACCCTCTGGGAAATAGGCTAAGGCCGGCCTGGGAGATTATTTGCAGGGAATTAGCGGAGGGGAGAGCAGGATTAGGGCAACCTTCCAGCCCGAGGCTCGGCAGCTACCATCTGCAAAGAATGGGTGCCACCTTTAGCCCAGAAGGAGCGTCCACAGCTTCATGCAAACTGCTGAGGCCAGGTACTCACTCACTTTGCCTCTCCCTCCCTTCCTAGGTCCTCTCACCAGTGTGGTGATAACCAGTGTGCACCAGTTCTGCAGGTGACAGGCTGTTGTCCCTGGGAAGGAGACCTACGTGGGTCCTTCACTGATGCTCTTCTGGGACCCGAGCCCTTTCTAGGCCTCTCTTTCCTCATGTGGAAAATGAGAGCGTTGGGCCAAATTAACTGCCAGGCCCACCCAGTTCTCAAGCATGTCGCATGCTGGGAGTGGATTGAGGGGACCTCAGCTTGCTGGCTTTGTGCTCAGTCACTCAGGCTGCTCCCCTCCCTCTCCAATCCTCTTTAGCTTTCTTCAAGGTTGGCTTCACCCTCGGGCAGGCTGTCCCCCCCAGATGTGGCAAAGAGGCCAAGATGATCATCATTCCCAGGGTTAGATCCAGTGGAAGCAGGGTGCTTTTCCACCATTGCACTAAAGAGAGTCTGAGCTGGGGCTGGGGTAGCTCAGTGGTGGAGCAGCTGCCTAGCATGACGAGGGCCTGGGTTCAGTCCCCAGTACAAAGAGGGAGTGGCGGGGAGAGAGTCTGGTGTAGGATGAGGACTCTGTGGCTTGCCTGAGTCAGGTTCTCAACCCTGAACCAATCACTGTGGCTCTTCCTTGTGTCACACATGCAGCCCTGGAGCTGAGGCTGTCGCCCTTCCCCTTCTGAGCTGGGAAGGGATAATTCTTCCAGAAGTAACCAGGTGTTATTTTCAGCAGAAGAGGGGATGATGCTGGGTAGGCAAAGGCTGCAAAGTTCATTCACATTCACCATTCGCCATAGTTGGGCAAAGCAGAGAGGCCCCGTCCTGGGTCCCACAAGGGAGCTGATTCCAGATCTGATTCCATCACTTCCACAGGGATGGACAGAAACTCACTGACACCCCTAAGGTGAATCCAGGGTCCGTCTGCTCTCCAGCTTTAAACTCACGTCCGTTGTCCAAAATCCCAGCTTATCTCCCATTCCTAGCTAACCTCCCACCACCTCCCCTGTCAAGAACACCTTTCATTTAGAAAGAATATGTTCCCAGGTACAAGGTAAACCAATGGTCCAGCCTCCTCCTCACCTTACTTTCTTCTTTAGATTTGCTGAGATGCAATGAGAGAATCAGCCTCCATCTCTCTCCTAGGTTACCCCTGTTGTAGCCCAGCTACCCCTCCAGTAGGAGGCGCTCACTGGTCCTCCCTGTCTCCCTCTTTCTCTCCAACACCCTGCTCTTGGGCATCCACCTACCTGACTGCTGTGTCCATGCTTTTAAGCATATAACTAGTCAGTGCCATGACTGGGTCTTGTTTCTTTTTCCTCCCCCAGAGTGACCAGCCTAGCTTGCTGCACACAGTTTTCAGGAAGTGTTTCTGACTGGTTGCTTGAGGGTTAACTTCCAGTCAGAGTAGGCACGATGGATGAAAGGTATTACTCATTTCTGTTTCTAAACTTTCTGATCACAGATTGTTCCAGAAGCTACAGATTGTTCGGGGTGGATGGGAACAATTCCATAAGCATTATTACATAGTATATGAATCTGTCTTAGGGTTATTTTATTAATCAAAGCATCATTTGGTTGCTTTGTGGTATATGCTTTTAAAAATAATTTCCTCAAATGGTGTCCTTTCTTAGTTCCTCACTATAAAGAGTTCTTCTTTTGCATTCCCACATTCTTTCTGAAGATAGATAGCTAAAATGAATTAATGTATTTTGTTTCCCTCAAAATTTTATGCATCTTCTTTGGATTCTACCCCCTTCTTCAGGCTGAGAATAGAGAGTTAGATTATCCAGAGCATTAAATATTTATCACCTCTACCACTCTTTGTAGAATTTCTCTTATTTCTAGGGAATGTCTCATTTGCTTGGGTTATTTTGCGAAACAAAGAGTTTAAAGGGGAATTAATGTTTTCTGAAGCCCTGCATGACTTAAAAAAAAAAACTGTAGGATGTCACATTTTTAATAACTCCAACTAATTTCTTTAGTCTTTAGATTTACCACCATTGAAAACTACTAATAAAACCAATTTATTATGACCCAAATGTGGTTTCAGTATGAAAACACCTCCAGGGGACAGTCATTTGTTCAAGAAAAATTTCAGTTCAGGTTTGAGGTGGCCTAGAGTAAATCTATCCAACAAAGGAATGTCATGCTAAAATAATGTGAGTCGCTTTCCCTACACTGATAGCAGTGAGCTCAATGAATGTCGTGTTTGTTTTCTACCCACTGAGCGGTGATGGTGCTGAGGGAGGCAGGGCTCAGTGGATGACAGGATGACTGCTATTGGACCCTGTGAGGATTCATAGCCAGGTCTTACATTTATTATCTATTCCCCACGGTGTCTTGGATCTAAAAAATAGAAAGGCATACCCTTCAGCAGCACATGGTTGACTTGGACAATGGAATCATAATGTAGAGAAGGACCTTGTGAATTCTCCAGCCTAAC